>NC_092094.1:13109111-13746611 GCF_045679555.1 Salvelinus alpinus
TTTATAAGATAAGTTTAATGCTAGCTTGCAACTCACGTAACAGGTGGTCAGCCTGCCACGCAGTTCCCTCACGGATTGCAACTCACGTAACAGGTGGTCAGCCTGCCACGCAGTTCCCTCACGGATTGCAACTCACGTAACAGGTGGTCAGCCTGCCACGCAGTTCCCTCACGGATTGCAACTCACGTAACAGGTGGTCAGCCTGCCACGCAGTTCCCTCACGGATTGCAACTCACGTAACAGGTGGTCAGCCTGCCACGCAGTTCCCTCACGGATTGCAACTCACGTAACAGGTGGTCAGCCTGCCACGCAGGATTGCAATGTAATCGTCCATAAAAAAAGGCTGATTACCGATTGTTATGGAAACTTGAAATCGGCACTAATTAATCTGCCATGCCGATGAATCGGTCGACCTTTACTTTCTATAGATGTCATTCACATTAAACTAGCATAATGTAACATGATAGCGTAGGAGCGGCTGAGTGGCTATATGATTTCTGTAAAATGTCAAGGTTAGAAGTAACTCCAGTCACTGTCATAGCATGTCGTAACAGTGTCGTAACACGTGTCAAGAGTCGCCTCATAGCAACAAAAGAGTAGATACGGAATAAGATAGGAGTTGGAAAGCCAGCACAAAGGGACGGGCCGTCGGGCTAATGAATAATCTGCTCTTGTACGTACATTGTCGGATGCACAGACTCTGACTTGGCACAGGTGAATGGTGAAGATGGCGTGAGAGCGGGAGCTCTGGACGTTCATCTGGGTGCTGGCGGTGGTTCGACACAGAGCACCCAGCTTCAGACACTGCATCATCTGGGTGAGGAGACAGAGAGGAGATTGGACATGTCACCGCATAAAAGATCATTTACAGTGTTATTCCTGTTTTTACAGTCCTACATTGTATGTACACAGCCATACATTTCTTCTGGACTCCCAGACTATACATCCCGACGCACACACCTCTGCCTCGGAGGCTACCGTCCGTGTGGTCACCCCTACTGTGTAGATTCCTCCATTAGCGTCCTCGTGGATTTTTATGTGGGATTTCTGCGTCCGAGCTTCCAGGTCCCGTGTAGAGTCAAACAGATCCAGCACCTCCTCATTGTAAAGCTTAACCAGGACATACAGAAATACAATGTTACAGTCTTATTTGATACCGTTCTGAATTCAGCACTGTGAAATTCTATGGAAATATCACACCTTCTAACAGTATGTTTGTATCCTATGCCAGAGTTCTGATATCACAACTATGCAATATCACATCTGATGATGTAATAGAGAGAGACAGAGTAGTATTAGTATTGGTAGAATGGACATTCCCATTCACTGTTCTGAGGCGGCTGGAGTGATCATTGCTTACAATATTGAAAATCCTGTTGATTTTCCAGCCATATCCTTTCTACTAACGCTATTTCTATGACAGATACAGTATATTACTCTGTCATAAAAAGGAGTAGACTCAGTCTGTCCCCATGAGGCTTCTGTCAGTATGACAAGCAAACACAACTGTGCAGTCATCCCGTGTTAACCCTTGCCACCCCAAACCGTGACCCTAACAAACCTGCTCCCACCCGCTGACAGCTGTCCACAGTCAACAGTCTGAGAAACTTATGTAGGAGACTAGAGATGGGAGCTAGTTAAATTGTGACGTGTCAACACATAGACTGGCACCGGTGCTACGTAATCCTGGGGTTCTTGGTTACAAGAACGCCATTCTACTTGTAAATATGTTAGAGTGAGGTTTTAAGAGATAGGGACATAACCACTCTCAGACACAGAGGATTACCTAAAATAATACACAAACAGCCATGTCAGGCTTACGTAGTGCCAGCCTACGGTTGATGTATTATTTGAAGTAATCCTCTGTGTCTGAGAGTGGTTATGTCCCTATCTCACTCTATAACATATTTACAAGTAGAATGTTACCCATGTTCCCTTCCCCTGTGTCTCCTCTGTGTCTCCGTAGTCCATACCTCCAGGAACTGTGCGTTGATCTTGAACTCAGGCACGGGTCGTCCCTGCTCTTTAGCAGCCTGCTGGCGCTCATCAATGCCCCTGAAGAGGTGGCTGACCGCCCGGGGTATGATGCCCAACTCCTCTTCCCCGATGTTAACATCAAACCCTGTACCCATGGTGTAGGTCTTACCTGATCCAGTCTATAGGAGGAGGAAGAGGAAGATGAAGAATGGAAAAGGAGAAGAAAAAAGGAGGATAAGATGAGGTGGCAGACAAGAGAGAGGAGGAAGGGGGAGAGGGGGAGGAGGGAGCAAAGATACAGACGAGGAAAGAAGGGGGAATGGGGGAGGGGATGAGCAAGGAGAGAGATAACGAGATTCATTTATTCAACTTAATTAATTAATTGGTTTCATTTAAATCTGCTGTGCTTGTAACCAAGTGGGAAGAATCCCAGGATTCTGCTGACTGGGTCAAACTGTTGGGACTGTGTTAAAGATGAATAAGTCCAGCACAGACTAGACAGACACATATCCTACCAAATGGCCTCTAGTCTGAGTAAAAACACAGGGTAAAACTGAGCTGAGCCGGGCCGAACCAGGCTACCGAGAGCCAGGGCCAACCACTGTAGCTACTGTACAGTATGGTAGAGAGACAGACAAGAAGTAGGTCACCAGTCACTGCAGCAGCGGTGGTGTGGAACAGATGGGGGGGAAGAGGAGTTCACATAAAAAAAAATATGAATATCTTAAGAGTTGTGTAGGCCTACTTAACTGCATCCCTTAAGACCCACCAGCATTAAAATCCCCTCCCATCAAACAGACTTTAGTTCTAGGAAGCCCCTATGAGAGAGAGGCTCAGCTGCCAAACTGCTTGAGGAGTAAGAACTGTTGAATAGGAAAAGAGAGGGAGAGAGTGTGTGCTTTAGTGGTGCTACTATAGATTCAGAGAGCTTTGTGAGGGCTTACAATGACAGAAGCACCTCCAATACTCTCCGAAACCTTTTATAAAAAATATATACGCACTCCAAGAGCTAAAAAGCATTCAACAAAAATACAGAATATATACATATAAAGAATATTGGAAGGGTCAATGTATTTTCAGGACCTCACACAGGATTATCATACCAGTTCAGTCTTTGACTCGTGATCAAACAGAAGTTTTACATTACACAAATACCAGCCTTACAATGTCAGGCACAGTGCAAACTAGTGGAATATGGCACAACTGCTTTAGCCTACTGCATTCTGTAGATGGGCCCCAGAGTTTTCCCAGGTCATTTGACCTGACCAAGAAAAACCCTGGGCTATACACAAGAGTTCTGTCCTTCAACCCAAATATCAACACTTTGTGACCCCGGAGCCCCAGGTGTCAGTTGAGACAGGACTGTGTAGAGACTTGCCTGGCCATAGGCAAAAATGGTGGCGTTGTATCCTTCGAAGCAGCCCTCGATCAGCTTCTCAGTGCAGCTAGCGTAGATGCTGTCCTGACAGGAGTCCATGTCGAACACATAGTCGTAAGTAAAGGCCTTGTCTTTACCCAGCATCACCTGGGGCTCCCCTGGGGTCACAAACGTACAGATGTGACATCCCTCGATCTTCTCCCGGGCCAGTTGAGGACGAATCCTGGGGGAGATAGAGAGGGGAAGGGAGGGAGGGGTAGATAGAGAGAAACAATGTCATTCAATGTCATTCAGTCAACAAGAGACAAACATACTGTAATTGGCCTAAAACCTACAGTACATTTGGAAAGTATTCAGACCCCTTAACCTTTTCCACATTGTTACATTACAGCCTTATTCTAAACTGGATTCAATATTGTTTTCTCTCATCAATCTACACACAATACCCTATAATGACAAAGCAAAAACAGGTTTTTACAAATGTTTGCTAATTTATATACAGTACCCGTCAAAAGTTTGGACTACTCATTCAAGGGTTTTCATTTTTACTATTATCTACATTGTAGAATAATAGTGAAGACATCAAAACTATGAAATAACACGTATGGAATCATGTAGTAACCAAAAAAAGTGTTAAAACAGATCAAAATATATGTTATATTTGAGATTCTCCAATCTAGCCACCATTTGCCTTGATGACAGCTTTGCACATTCTTGGCATTCTTATGTAAATGTGATATCCCTGTTTTTTATTATTATGTGGTATTGTGTACATTGTTGAGGTAAACAAACGATTTAATCCATTTTAGAATAAGGCTGTAACATAACAAAATGTGGGAAAAAGTAATGGGGTCTGAATAGTTTCCGAATGCACTGTATGTAAACGTAAGGCTGTTTTTAGTCAGTGTTCAATACGTACAGCAACATGCACCCCTGTTGATTTGAGTTGTTGTACTATTAAAATGTACACTTCAAACAAGGAGTTAACAATGGCATATTACCTTCACTTACAAGGCTACGAAAAGGCCAGTCTAGCAACAGGACGTATACAGTAACCGGTAGGGCTAAAGCAGGGTTTGGGCAACTTTGATGGGGGTGGGGGCCATACAAATCATAACACATCATGAGGGGCTACAGTGGGTCTCCGTACCCGCATCCCCCCTCCCCCACCACCACCTTGCGAGTAAAACATTTTAGCGGCCCTCCTCGTGACAGCGAAGATTTTTTAAAAGTACATTCTTTAGTTCCTTTCCTGCAATTCTGAACATTTTGCCTTTTTTTAAAGCAAGTTTGCTGCATTTCTACACATTTTGCCACAGGATGGTGGCAAATGTTTGCAGTTTTAAGTATGATAACTGATTATCAATGGGCCCCACCCCGATTGGTAATTCGACCATGCTTACTACAAGTTTAGATAGATGTCCGCTAGACTAACTTAGCAATTTAAAATGTTTTGCTGACATGGGCTAATTGAGTGACTGCTGATGCACGAACAAATTTTGAAATTGCACCTTGTGTATTCTATTATTCTAAGTTTAGACCCCGACTGAGTTCCCCCCCACAAAAAATAAATGGGTCCGTGGGCCGCCAGTTGCCCATTCCTGGTCTAAAGCATTAGCTCATACGTCACGTCGTAACGCTACCCTGAATCTATGACCCAATACCCATAAAACATGCCTGCTGGCTTAACACAGCGCCCCCAGAAAGTATTCCTATCCCTCGACTTATTCCACAGTTGGTTGTTACAGCCTGAATTCAACATGGATTCAATAAAACTCATTCTCACACATCTACACGCAACACCCCATGACAAAGTGAAAACATGTTGTTTTTAGAACATTTTGCACATTTATTGAAAATGAAATACAGAAATATCTCATTTACATAAGTATTCACACCCCTGACTCAATACTTTGTAGAAGCGCCTTTGGCGATGATTTCAGTTTTGAGTCGTCTTGGGTATGTCTGTATCAGCTTTGAGTCATCTGGATTTGGGGATTTTCTCCCATTCTTCCTTGCAGATTATCTCAAGCTCTGTTATTAAGTTATTGCGTAGATTTTCAATGGGATTCAAGTCTGGGCTTTGGCTGGGCCACTCAAGGACTTTCACATTCTTGTTCTGAAGCCATTTCAGTGTTGCTTTGGCTGTATGCTTGGGGTCCTTGTCCTGCTGGAACGTAAATCTTTGCCCCAGTCTAAGGTCGTTTGCAGTTGAAGCAGGTTCTCATCAAAAATGTGCCGTTATTTGGCTCCATTCATTGTTCCTCTAGTCTCTGCTGCTGAAAAGCATCCCCATAGCATGATGCTGCCACCACCATGCTTCACAGTAGGGATGGTGTTTTTTAAAAATCTTTATTTAACTAGGTAAGTCAGTTAAGAACAAATTCTTATTTTCAATGATGGTCTAGAAACAGTGGGTTAACTGCCTTGTTCTGGGGCAGAACAACAGATTTTTACCTTGTCAGCTCAGGGGTTCGATCTTGCAACCTTTTGGTTACTAGTCCAATGCTCTAACCACTAGGCTACCTGCCGCCCCGTGTTAAACTGGTGATGAGCTGTGCCTGGTTTTCTACAGACATAGCGCTTCGCATTCAGGCCAAAGAGTAACATTTTTGTCTCATCTGACAACAGAATCTTCTGGCTCTAACCCTTATTTAGGCAGGTGTGTATCTTTCTAAATCATGTCCAAACAATCAACTTGGCCACAGGTGGACTCCAGTCAAGTTGTAGTGACATCTCAACGATGATTTAGGGGAATTGGATGCACCGGAGCTTAATTTTGGAGTGTCATAGCAAAGGGGTGTGAATACTTATGTAAATTAGATACTTTTCAATACATTGGCAAAAATGTCTAAAAACATGTTTTCACTTTGTCATTATGGAATATTTTGTGTAAATCAATTTTAAATTCAGGCTGTAACAACAAAATGTGGAATAAGTCAAATATGTATGAATACTTACTGATGGCACTGTCTGCATTTGTGTTTGTATGTCCGTGTGTGAGACTGAGTGTGTGTGAGTGTGTGGAGTACGAGTGTGAGCTAGAGATGCACTAAGCCCCAATGCTGAATGTCTATAATGCCCTCCTGATAGCTGGCCAACTGTCCCTGGATTATTAAACCTGATGTGAAATGCAGAGAGAAAGAGAGACCGTGCTAGAGGGCAAGAGAAACAATTTTTGATTGGCAGACAAAGAGAGCTAAAGATATAGAAGGTAAATACATACAGCTCTGTGTTTACATGTGCTGCCTGTACCATACCACTGCATTCCCAACCAGGTCTAACAGTGTTTACAATATATTGGAACAGCTTCTAATATATTGTATCTTCTGCCAGCCATTTTACACAAATGGGAGACGTTTATTCTTAGTGTACACAACTCCTCTGGTAAAAGGACTCCACTGTTACGGTCAAACTAACGGCTAAGAAAGTTCCTGCGTGAATATAAGGACTGTATTGTCCCCTGTGGGCACAGAAAACAATGTTGTGGTCGGTGCACAGTGCACTCACTGTGTCTGTGTGACACTGGATCCCACCATTACCACCAACGACCAAACCTGCTACAGGATTACACAGCCTGCTGGACAGAGGGAGGAATGGAGAGACGTAGGGACGGGAGAAGAGATAAGCCCTGCCTGAAGGTCATGGGGTGTCCGCTAGATCATAGTAATACAGGGTTATGACATGGTACAAGGCAGGGGTGGAAGACCAATGCCAAACACTCCTGTTTTATAAGCCTGCATAAAATAGACTGTGGGGTAAACAAGGTCAGCAGAACATCAATCAGTAGGCCAGATTAATGAAATGGTTATGATTCTAGGAGCTGGTTCTACTGTGAAATAAAACATGAACAGAGCAAGCTCTATTTTAAAGAAGTATCAGGATTCTGTAGAAGCATCCATATTTGACAACATGGCGGAGAAGACAGTGAGCGGGGGCAACAGTTAGGGCTGGGAATTGTCAGGGTCCTCACGATAAGATATTATCACAATACTTATGTGCCCCCCACCACCATTCTTGACACACACGGGAAACTGTTGACTGTGAAAAACCCAGCAGCATTGTAGTTCTTGACACAAACCGGTGTGCCTAGCATCTACTACCCATGTCCCGTTCAAAAGCACTTCAATCTTTTGTCTTGTCCATTCATCCTCTGAATGGCACAGATAAATAATTCATGTCTCAGTTGTCTCAAGGCTTAAAACTCCTTCTTTAACCTGACTCCTCCCCTTCATCTACACTGATTGACGTGGATTTAACAGGTGATATCAATAAGGGATCATAGTTTTCACCTGGTCAGCCTGTCATGGAAAGAGCAGGTGTTCTTAATGTGTTGTATACTAAGTGTATGTCTGCTGCAGAGAGACGAGAGAGCATGACATAACAAGTTCTGATCAGTCATGGAAATAAAAGTGCAGAAAACAGGTTGGCTCACTATTTAAAATGGAGAACAAGCTATTAGATGAAACAATACTGGAGTTTTAGCACAGGTACAGTATAGCCGACTAGAGCTAGCTAACGCTACCAACAGTAGAAAATAAATACTTATTTTATTTACAAATCGATACTTGGAGACAAATATCTATATATCATTCAAAAATAATATTACGATAGTGTAACTGTATAAAACAATAGCAACAGTAACATAGGCCTAGCTTTAAATTCACTCAAAATCTGTTTGCGTGACATGATATAATACAAATACACAAATTCTAACAATTTAAACAATTTAAAATAAGCTTTTAGATTTAATTATCTTTTGTTTTGGTTGTAGAAGAGAGAAAAAGGAGCCAACAAGTTATCAAATGTTTTATCCTCAAATTCGTTCCTCCTTGTCATCTAAGGCTGTCATAATGTATTAAGCACACAGATGTCAAGCCCAGAATGAAATCCATTTGCTGACATGCCAGTCTCAGAACAACTCCTTTCTACCAATTGAAGATTTCCTGCACACTCTAGAGAGCTAATCCTATTCCATTACCACAAGGGATGTCTTTGTTTCAGGCAGTTTAACATACTAATTTGCCATGTAATCCTACTGTTTCAAAACTTTGTTCTCCACCCCTCTCTCCCCAGGGCACCTGGTCTCTCCCAAATATGTAGTGATCCCCTATCCCCTCCCACGTTTAGTGAGCCTTCTCAGTTTGGGTTGGGGGGGGCAAGATAGAGAAAAGTTGACTTTTGAACACCTATGCCAATGTCTTTTTTATGAATTCTTCAAGGTTTCAACACAGAATTAAATACTGATATACTTTAATACTGTAAATGCTCCCGAGTGGCGCAGCGGTCTAAGGCACTGCATCTCAGCACAAGAGGCTTCACTACAGTCCCTGGTTCGAATCCAGGCTATATCACATCCGGCCGTGATTGGGAGTCACATAGGGCGGTGCACAATTGCCCCAGTGTCGTCCGGGTTTGGCTGGGGTAGGCCTTTATTGTAAATAAGAATTTGTTCTTAACTGACATGCCTAGTCAAATAAAATAAAAAAATTATAAAAAAAGGCATACAAAATCTATTTTAAAAACATTAAATTAAAGTGATTGAGCCTCTATTAAAGGTTTTGTCTAATTTCAGCCAGTAGTTTTGAAAGTAACGCTCATGAGCCAAAACGGGCCCAGAAAATTGTGCACAATTGTGTACAACGTCATTGTTCTGGAGCCTTCATAGCGTGTGCCCGAACAGAAAAAAAAAAAAACTGACAGGGGAACCTCAATACGATATTATCACAATACTTAGGTGCCGATACGATATGTATTGGGATTCTCACAATTCTGTGTGTATTGCAATTCAATACTGCATTTTTTTTGCGATTTGATGTTCCAAACATATTGCTCACCATATGCCTGATGCAGATAGACGAGAGAGCCTTATAAAATGAGTTTGATCAGTCATGGAAATAAGTGCTGAAAACATGTTGGCTCACCATTTAAAAAGAAGATGGAGAACGAGCCATAGGATGAAAAATACCTGAGTATTGGCGGAGGTACAGCCGACTATTGTCAGCTAACGGTACCTAGCAGAAATACCTGGAGTCAAAGTATATATAAAATATCGTCCCAAAAAATATTGCGATTAGTAATTAGCGTTTTTTCTCCCCATCACTACCCCTCAGTGAGCTTTTAAGATAGCTTTTAAGTTACATTCTTTCATTAAAAAACTGTGGGGAAATTCTCCCCGGACCCCCAACTGCTTTTTAATCGGAGCGATTAAGCTCATCAGCGATTTAAACCAGCTCAGAAACCAGCTATTTAACATTCAGCTTTGCAGCCAAAGTGAGGTCATTTTCTCAACCCAAAACATTTACAAGTCTGGTTGAAGTACTGAACACGCCCCAACCTGCTGTCTGTCCCCCCACCCACCCACCACCACCCTCCTGCCACTACTCCAGATCCACAGCACTCTTTCAATAAATCATTAAAGGCTGTTTGCATCGAGGGAGAAGATAGCGGGAGGAGACGTGGGGGTGAGAGGTTTCTTCCGCCTCATTTTCTGCAGAGCGAGCTGGATGCTGTTCAGAGGGGGAAAAGAAGGCAGAAGAAACCTTAACACACACGCAACACTCGGCATCGACGCCGCATCAGGGCAGTCCAGGAACAAAATGTTAGGCCGTTAGAGAAGAGAGAAAAGCAATAGCGTATGCAAGGAGGCCAGTCAAGAGGCCTAGGCTAGTGTGTTCATTACATGAGCTGTCACCCAGATTACGGTTAGTACGACGGACACCTTCAGATACTTTCTGATGGGGGCTCTGAGGAGCTCTACTGTACGTTTCTCACACAAACACGTGCTTGCATGCCCACACACATATGTATGAGACTGTGCCAGTATGTGTAGTATCACCAGAGCCAAGCTTTAGTCCAAGTTTTGATGCTGGATAAAGACCTGCAGCCATGTCATTTTATCCACTATGGAGGGAAACTGGGGTTCCTGAAAGTGAGCTCTGTTCAACCCTAACTAGTGTTTACCAATAACAGTGCTCAATTTACACCTTCACAGTTTAAACGTTTAGTTTAATAAAGACTTCATTTGTGTTTGTGAAGGGCAGTGGCTGCTGTCTCACAGTCTGCAGTGTAGGCCTACTGCACTGTTCTTTGTGTTGCGGTGGGCGACTTCAAAGAAGGGAAGAGGTTGCCATGGTGACTGGTAATGGAAGTGGACATTAATAGAATAATCCCATCCCAGCAGGATATCATGATGCCACTAAACCAGTCTAAGTGACGGGACTCAAATGACACCCTATTCCCTATATAGTGCACTACATTTGACGAGGGTCCATTGGTTGGCGTCACTTAGCCTTGAGGTAGACAGGAGACAGACATCCTCGGCATCATCCTTTAGAGGCATCTGTAGCGTGTCTCTAATCTAATCTACTTAATTATGAGAATACTTGAGTTAGTATGTCTTGGTGAGTGACATTTGGAAGCAACAACAAGGGGACAAAATAGTGGTGCAGATCAAAGTCTGTCTGTCTGTTTGCTTTGTTTGTGGCAGATTTCAGTTAGTGAAAGGTCCGAATGGCCTGCCTATGATATACATACAAAAGGGAAAAATGTTAATATAGACCGTATCCCCCCGTCACAACAAAGTATAGGTCGTATGACATAACAACAACGTATAGGCCATATCCCCCCTATGACATAACAACAACGTATAGGCCGTATCCCCTCTATGACATAACAACAACGTATAGGCCGTATCCCCCCTATGACATAACAACAACGTATAGGCCGTATCCCCCCTATGACATAACAACAACGTATATGCTGTATAGGCCGCTGTATAGGCCGTATCCCCCCTATGACACAACGTATAGGCCGTATCCCCCCTATGACATAACAACAACGTATAGGCCGTATCCCCCCTATGACATAAGAACGTATAGGCCGTATCCCCCCTATGACATAACAACAACGTATAGGTCGTATCCCCCCTATGTCATAACAACAACGTATAGGCCGTATCACCCCCTATGACACAACGTATAGGCCGTATCCCCCCTATGACATAACAACAACGTATAGGCCGTATCACCCCCTATGACACAACGTATAGGCCGTATCCCCCCTATGACATAACAACAACGTATAGGCCGTATCCCCCCTATGACACAACGTATAGGCCGTATCCCCCCTATGACATAACAACGTATAGGCCGTATCCCCCCTATGACATAACAACGTATAGGCCGTATCCCCCCTATGACACAACGTATAGGCCGTATCCCCCCTATGTCATAACAACAACGTGTAGGCCGGATCCCCCCTATGTCATAACAACAACGTATATGCCGTATCCCCCCTATGACACAACAACAACGTATAGGCCGTATCCCCCCTATGACACAACGTATAGGCCGTATCCCCCCTATGACATAACAACGTATAGGCCGTATCCCCCCTATGACATAACAACGTATAGGCCGTATCCCCCCTATGACATAACAACGTATAGGCCGTATCCCCCCTATGACACAACGTATAGGCCGTATCCCCCCTGTCATAACAACAACGTATAGGCCATATCCCCCCTATGACATAACAACAACGTATAGGTCGTATCCCCCCTATGTCATAACAACAACGTATAGGCCATATCCCCCCTATGACATAACAACAACGTATAGGTCGTATCCCCCTATGACATAACAACAACGTATAGGCCGTATCCCCCCTATGACATAACAACAACGTATAGGCCTATGGCACAACAACAACGTATAGGTCGTATCACCCGTCACAACAACAATGTATAGACCAATTCCTGTTAATCCTGCCTTCACCACCTCTAGTACACTGACATTGTTTTGGCAACACATCCCAAACATAACTGCCTTGCTCAATCTATAATCCCACACAGGTAAATACACACCTCTCTCTCTCTCTGAGTGAGAGAGGACAGCAGGAAACCAAACTCTCTTTCTGTTTTCCCTAAAAGCGGTCCTGGAAAGGAGAGGAAGAATGCAGAGAGGAGGACAGAAAGCTGCCTGTTTCAACACAGAACGTGCCACTAGTCAAATCAGAGAGACAAAGAATAACTGTCATTACAGGCCTCAATAATGACATTGCAATTTACACTAGCAGTGAAGAACATTTGAGAAATAGCAAGAGATATGTTCTCTGATATTAAAATGTCTCCAAACCACATCTTTCTACAGAATATATCCCTCCAGAGCTCCCTGAGAGGATGGTGTTTATCCTGTTGCCATAGAAAAAAAGGTTGCCAAGGAAATACGGAACCCACACATGGAGGTTTAGTGCAGTGAAGCACGCATCCCAGGTGGAACATCCCTTTAACTACAGGTTCAGGATCAGATGGCCAATCCTCACCCTTTACGCTTGCTTAGGGGTGAATCCTAACTTCCACTTAAAAAGCAACATTTTTACTTAAGTGGAAGTTAGGATTCACCCCTTAATTACAGAGTAGAGCAAACTAACTGAACCCAGACCAGCGCTGACGGGCACTTCCAGTCTGTTTGTGGATTAGCACGCAAGGCAGGGTCGGATAATGACCTCAGGTCAGTTAATTGGTTTCCCTTCAAGTTATGAAATGAAACGGTTAATTCGAGACAGACAGTGTGAGTCCTGGACTACACCATTTTTACATTTGAGTTATTTTGCAGACGCTCTTATCTAGAGCATACATTTTCATATTTGTTCATACTGGTCCCCCAGTGGAAATCGAACCCACACCGGAACCAGACAGTGTGAGTACTGGACTACAACGTTACAATAAAGTTAGACTGAAAAACAAACTCAGCATTGTGGCTTCAAGTGAGCTCTCACTTAAAGATCAGGATTCGGGGAGGATAAGATATCCTTGGTGACTATGGACAACTTCAACGGTATTTCTCCCTCTCTTTTCCCCTGGTTGACAACAGATGAGATGATTAACTCCGCCTAACCCTCCCCTCCGATGGGCACCCCTAATAATCACAGGCCAGGGTGGACTGTTTTGTGACCTCTGACCTACAGGAAGCAGTATTCAGTGTGCCTCAGAGAGACGCCTGTCTGGCCTGGTGCTGCACTCTGGCTGGAGAGGGAACAGTCAGAGCAGAGGGGTTGTTTTCTAGCTGTCAACAAATGGAAAATACAAGCACGCGCACACACACACACGAGGGGAAAACAGAGGGAGAAAGTTTCCCCCTCCACCCTAACACTGGTGGTAAAACCTGCAGAAGTTGTCACTAGCCTTAACTAATCACAGAGTTATGGCAGCCTAAGCAACTTACAGCACATGACAGTGCTGGATCCTGGAACAACAAGCAAAGTTTCTCATGACATGACAACAAGACATGATCACCAGGTTGTCATTATCAATAACAAAGATATAAAAAAAACAGACATTGCAAGTTGTATAATGTGCAACAACATAATAACAGTTTAATAATCGAAAACAAACTCAGGGATGTCAATCAGCTGCAACTCACACAATGATTGTCACAATTTGATTAAAATGACATGGCGAGACGAAGGAAGAACAAAGCCCAATGCTTTCAGGGAATAGCGCTGCTTTTCCTTAGAAAAACGCCCCTGCCTCCCTCCACCCCAAGGCCCTCCAGGACATCAAGCTTGGGATCCACCTGCAGTCAACCGTGCTGTGTTGACAGAGGACTCCCATCTTTGTGTCAACAGTGGGCCAACCAGTGAGGGCTTGACACAAAAGCTAGGCCCAAAAAATGCAGACAGGGAGAGGTGAAAAAGACCACCATGTGAAGCTGCTTTCAGGCAACGAGACAGCCTAAACATTGAAGTGGAAGTACACTGGAAATAGTCGGGAAGTGAACATAGATTAAAGAACACTTGCTTCATGTTACGAAACAATATACTTTTCTTTACAATGCATAGCACACACACAAATGGTAATTTAACATGACATGGTGATTCATCCTGGCAAGAAAGCTGTTTCACCTGATGGAAATGTACCACATCCACCCACACATCATGCATATGCAGATTCCAACAGTGTGTGTGTGTGTAGCTTGTGTGTGTAGCTACCAGTGTAAGCAGCAGGATAGGTGGACAGGACTCATTTCTATGGCCTGCCTCCAGCACGGCAAAAGAGACTGTATTTGTATGACATGGTAAGGCGAGTGGCAGACTGTGTGTGGGGGTGTGACAATATATGACAATATGAGTACAGATGTGTGGAGGGGTGAAACTGAGTGCTTACGGTTATGGTATAGTAATCATATGATATTCAACTAGGCCAGGAACGGGCAACTGCTGGCCCACAGATCAATAACACAAACTCAGTCGGGGTCTCAATTTACTGTTGCGAGTTAAAATAGTTCAAACACACAAGGCGAATTTTCTACATTTGGTTGTGCATCAGCAATTTTTCTCTTGCTATGTTTTTCTCTTGCACTGATAGTCACTCAATTAGCCCATGTCAGCTAAACATTTTAGATGAGTAAATGAGTCTAGCAGGACAGCTATCTAAACTTGTAGTAAGCATGGTCAAATTTCTGGCCAAGGGGCCCCCATCACTCATTCAGTTATTATATTAAAAACTGCAAAATATCTCTCCACCCTTTGGCAAAATCTGTAGAGTTGCAAGAAATGAGCTGTAAAGTTGTTCTTTTTTTCTCTACGGCCCATGGCAAAATGGTTAGAAATTAACTCTAAAACGTTTAAGTTGGATATGGGTAGAACTGGCTATGCCTACATGTGTGGGTATGGATATGGGTAGGACTGGCTATGACTACATGTGTTGGTATTAGAGGTCGACCGATTAATCGGAATGGCCGATTAATTAATTAATTAATCTCCTTCCAGTTCTCTGCTGCCAATGGCTGGAACGAACTACAAAAATCTCTGAAACTGGAAACACTTATCTCCCTCACTAGCTTTAAGCACCAGCTGTCAGAGCAGCTCACAGCTTACGGCACCTGTACATAGCCCATCTAGAATTTAGCCCAAACAACTACCTCTTCCCCTACTGTATTTATTTATTTATTTTGCTCCTTTGCACCCCATTATTTCTATTTCTACTTTGCACATTCTTCCACTGCAAATCTACCATTCCAGTGTTTTACTTGCTATATTGTATTTACTTCGCCACCATGGCCTTTTTTTGCCTTTACCTCCCTTATCTCACTTCATTTGCTCACATTGTATATAGACTTATTTTTCTACTGTATTATTGACTGTATGTTTGTTTTAGTCCATGTGTAACTCTGTGCTGTTGTATGTGTCAAACTGCTTTGCTTTATCTTGGCCAGGTCGCAATTGTAAATGAGAACTTGTTCTCAACTTGCCTACCTGGTTAAATAAAGGTGAAAAAAAAAAATTGTGCTGATTTCAAGTTTTCATAACAATCTGTAATCGGTAATTTTGGACACACCGATCATGGCCGATTACATTGCACTCCACGAGGAGACTGCGTGGCAGGCTGACTACCTGTTATACGAGTGCAGCAAGGAGCCAAGGTAAGGTGCTAGCTAGCATTAAACGTATCTTAACATAATCACTAGTTAACTACACATGGTTAATGATATTACTAGTTTATCTAGCTTGTCCTGCGTTGCATATAATCAATGCGGTGCCTGTTCATTTATCATTGAATCACAGCCTACTTCGCCAAAAGGGTGATTTCGCGCATTCGCGAAAAAAAAAGCGCTGTCATTGCACCAATGTGTACCTAACCACAAACATCAAGGCCTTTCTTAAAATCAATACACAAGTATATATTTTTAAACCTGCACATTTAGTTAATATTGCCTGCTAACATGAATTTCTTTTAACTAGGGAAATTGTGTCAATTCTCTTGCGTTCTGTGCAACAGAGTCAGGGTATATGCAGCAGTTTGGGCCGCCTGGCTCGTTGCGAACTGTGAAGACTACTTCTTCCTAACAAAGACAGCCAACTTCGCCAAACGGGGGATGATTTAACAAAAGCGCATTTGCGAAAAAAGCATAATCGTTGCACGAATGTACTTAACCATAAACATCAATGCCTTTCTTAAAAATCAATATACAGAAGTATATATTTTTAAACCTGCATATTTAGTTAAAAGAAATTCATGTTAGCAGACAATATTAAACTGGGGAAATTGTGTCACTTCTCTTGCGTTCATTGCACGCAGAGTCAGGGTATATGCAACAGTTTGGGCCACCTGGCTCGTTGCGAACTAATTTGCCAGAATTTTACATAATTATGACATAACATTGAAGGTTGTGCAATGTAAGAGGAATATTTAGACTTATGGATGCCACCCGTTAGATAAAATACGGAACGGTTCCGTATTTCACTGAAAGAATAAACGCTTTATTTTCGAAATGATAGGTCATTAATATGGTAAAATCCGGAAACTAAGGCTCGTATTTCTGTGCGTTATGTTATAATTAAGTCTATGATTTGATCCTTGATAGAGCAGTCTGACTGAGCAGTGGTAGGCAGCAGCAGGCTCGTAAGCATTCATTCAAACAGCACATTCGTGCGTTTGCAAGCAGCTCTTCGCAATGCTTCAAGCATTGTGCTGTTTATGACTTCAAGCCTATCAACTCCCGAGATTTGGCTGGTGTAACCAATGTGAAATGGCTAGCTAGTTAGCGGGGTGCGCGCTAATAGCGTTTCAAACGTCACTCGCTCTGAGACTTGGAGTGGTTGTTCCCCTTGCTCTGAATGGGTAACGCTGCTTCGAGGGTGGCTGTTGTCGATGTGCTCCTGGTTCAAACCCAGGTAGGGACGAGGAGAGGGACGGAAGCTATACTGTTACACTGGCAATACTAAAGTGCCTATAAGGTATAGAGAGAAATAGTCCTATAACTACAACCAAAAACTTCTTACCTGGGAATATTGAAGACTCATGTTAAAAGGAACCACCAGCTTTCATATGTTCTCATGTTGTCACGTTCCTGACCTGTTTTTCCTTTTTCTTGTATTTATTTAGTTGGTCAGGGCGTGAGTTGGGGTGGGCTGTCTATGTGTGATTTTCTATGTTGGGGTTTTGTGTTCGGCCTGGTATGATTCTCAATCAGAGGCAGCTGTCAATCGTTGTCCCTGATTGAGAATCATACTAAGGCAGCCGGGGTTTCACGTGTGTTTTGTGGGTGTATGTATCTCGTGTCAGTGTTCGTGCCACACGGGACTGTTTTCGGTTTTGTCACGTTTGTTGTTTTGTATCGTATCGTGTTTTCGTTTTCATTAAATAATGACCACTTTCCACTCTGCGTCTTGGTCCGATCCATGCTCCTCCTCGTCTGAGGAGGAGAACGACTTCGACAACCGTTACAGAAACACCCACCAAAAAAGGATCAAGCAGAGTGGGAACAGACAGCAGCAGAGACCGAGGACACAGGACTCGTGGACTTGGGAGGAGATCCTGGCCGGCAAAGGACCCTGGGCTCAGCTAGGGGAATATCGCCGTCCCAAGGCGGAGTTGGAGGCAGCGAAGGCAGAGAGGCGCTGGTATGGAGGAGGCAGCGCGGCGACGCGGTTAGGAGCCCGAGAGTCAGACCCCAAAATTTCTTGGGGGGGGGGACACGCGGAGTGTGGCAAAGCCGGGTAGGATACCTGAGCCGACTCCCCGTGCTTACCGTGGAGTGAGAGGGCGTCGTACTGGTCAGACACCGTGTTATGCGGTAAAGCGCACGGTGTCCCCAGTACGCGTGCTTAGCCCAGTGCGGGCTATTCCACCTCGCCGAAACTGGTAGGGCTAGGTTGGGCATCGAGCCGGGTGCCATGAAGCCGGCCCAACATATCTGGCCTCCAGTACGTCTCCTCGGGCCGGCGTACATGGCACCAGCCTTACAGATGGTGTCCCTGGTTCGCCAGCATAGCCCAGGGCGGGCTATTCGACCTCGCCGCACTGGCAGGGCTACGGGGACCATTCAACCTGGTAAGGTTGGGGAGGCTCGGTGCTCAAGAGCGCGTGTCCTCCTTCACGGTCCGGTATACCCGGTGCCACCTCCACGTACCAGTCCTCCGGTGGCAGCCCCCCGCACCAGGCTGTCTCTCCGGGTTCTCTCTCCAGCTGCTTCCACCTGTCCAGCGCTGTCAGAGCCTTCCTCCTCTCCAGCACAGCCAGTGTCTGAACTGTCTGCCTGCCCAGCGCTGTCTGAACTGTCTGCCTGCCCAGCGCTGTCTGAGCTGCCTGCCTGCCCAGCACTGTCTGAGCTGCCTGCCTGCCCAGCACTGTCTGAGCTGCCTGCCTGCCCAGCACTGTCTGAGCCGCCTGCCTGCCCAGCACTGTCTGAGCCGCCTGCCTGCCCAGCACTGTCTGAGCCGCCTGCCTGCCCAGCGCTGTCTGAGCCGCCTGCCTGCCCAGCACTGTCTGTCTGTCCCGAGCCTTCCGCCAGCCAGGATCCGCCAGAGCCGTCCAGCCAGGATCCGCCAGAGACGTCCAGCCAGGATCAGCCAGAGCCTTCCGCCAGACAGGATCAGCCAGAGCCTTCCGCCAGACAGGATCCGCCAGAGCCGTCCAGCCAGAACCAGCCAGCGCCAGCCAGCCAGGATCCGCCAGAGCCAGCCAGCCAGGATCCGCCAGAGCCAGCCAGCCAGGATCCGCCAGAGCCAGCCAGCCAGGATCCGCCAGAGCCAGCCAGCCAGGATCCGCCAGAGCCAGCCAGCCAGGATCCGCCAGAGCCAGCCAGCCAGGATCCACCCCTCAGTCCGGTGCTGTCCCTCAGTCCGGAGCGGGCCCTCAGTCCGGAGCGGGCCCTCAGTCCGGTGCTGCCCTTTGGTATAGTGGGATTGACATGGAGGGTGGCCATTGGGAGGAGGCCACGGAAGCGGGGTTTGACTATGGTGGGGTGGGGACCACGACCAGCGCCAGAGCCGCCACCGTGGACAGACGCCCACCCAGACCCTCCCCTAGACTTTATGCTGGTGCGCCCGGAGTTCGCACCTTAAGGGGGGGGGTTATGTCACGTTCCTGACCTGTTTTTCCTTTTTCTTGTATTTATTTAGTTGGTCAGGGCGTGAGTTGGGGTGGGCTGTCTATGTGTGATTTTCTATGTTGGGGTTTTGTGTTCGGCCTGGTATGATTCTCAATCAGAGGCAGCTGTCAATCGTTGTCCCTGATTGAGAATCATACTAAGGCAGCCGGGGTTTCACGTGTGTTTTGTGGATGTTTGTATCTCGTGTCAGTGTTCGTGCCACACGGGACTGTTTTCGGTTTTGTCACGTTTGTTGTTTTGTATCGTATCGTGTTTTCGTTTTCATTAAATAATGACCACTTTCCACTCTGCGTCTTGGTCCGATCCATGCTCCTCCTCGTCTGAGGAGGAGAACGACTTCGACAACCGTTACACATGTTCTGAGCAAGGAACTTAAACGTTAGCTTTTTTACATGGCACATATTGTACTTTTACTTTCTTCTCCAACACTTTGTTTTTGCATTATTTAAACCAAATTGAAAAATGTTTCATTATTTATTTGAGGCTAAATTGATTTGATTGATGTATTATATTAAGTTAAAATAAAAGTGTTCATTCAGTATTGTTGTAATTGTCATTATTACAAATAAATATATATATATTTTTTAGTCAGATTAATCGGTATCGGCTTTTTTTGGTCCTCCAATAATTGGTATCGGCGTTGAAAAATCATAATCGGTCGACCTCTAGTTGGTATGGATATGGCTAGTGTCACGTTCCTGACCTTATTTCCTTTAATTAGTCTTGTTTAGTTGGTCAGTACGTGAGCTGGGTGGGCATTCTATGTTATGTGTTTCTATGTTTGGTTTAGGGTTGTCAACTAGCCTGATATGGTTCTCAATCAGGGGCAGGTGTTTTACGTTGTCTCTGATTGGGAACCATATTTAGGTAGGCTGTTCTCACTGTTTGTTTGTGGGTGATTGTTCCTGTTCATTGCGTTCTTCGTTGTCTGTATGTTCACATGTTCAGGTCTGTAGCGTCGTTAGTTTCATTTTCTGTTTATTGTTTTGTTCGTGTTGTTAAGTGTTTCCAATAAATATGGAAACATACCACGCTGCGCTTTGGTCCTCCTCTCTTCCACCTAACGACGAGCGTTACAGCTAGGACTGGCTATGACTGCATGTGTGGGTATGGATATGGGTAGGACCCGCGAGCCACTGCGGCCCCTCATGATGAGTTCTGAGTTTTTGTAGCCCTTACCCCCATCAAAGTCGCTCATCCCTGAACTAGGCTATTGTTGATGACTAAGGAAAAATAAGAGATATGCATACTGTAACTAAAGAGGTGACAGTGTGACAGACAGCTTGCTAAAACAAGCATAGAGCGCTATTTAAAGGACAGAAACCTATTTATGTTTATCACCGGTTAGGCTGCCAGTCTGACAACATAATATGTTGCTACCTTGCTATAAGTAGAGAGGCTAATAGCGAGTATTATATTATTTGTGCTACATACGCAGAGCTACTTATGGCCACTTTACTTGAAAGGGGAGTGAGGGACGGAGAGAGAAAGACAATGACACAGAAGAGATAGAGGGCGTGAAAAAGACAAAGAAAGATAAAGGAAAAATAGGGAGAAAGTGAGCAACATTTGCATGGGTGTGGTGTACCGATGCCAACCAATGTACTGTATAACTACCTTAAATTTGTTTTGCAAGTGCAAAAATCAACAAGAGTTGGAGGGGTCTCCATTCTGTGCCATAAAGCATGTCCACATGGGGCCCGGGAGGCTCCGCAGTCGCAGTGGTTTTCCCATTATGTGGATGTGTCTGGGACTGGCAGAATGCGCTGACCCCTCAGACGTCATGTTATAGATAACCGAGGTCTTCCAGCAATGCAGTGGTCTATTTCTGGGCAAGTTGAGTTTAAGTGTAGGCTATGCTTAGTGCTGCCTGCCTCGGAAAGGAATCGCCAACAGTTCTGAAAGAAGGTCACCCACATAGGCTATGCTAAAGAGGCAAGTCTTAACAGAGATTCACTTTGAAAAGGAAATTTGAACTACTGCGGGGACTATAATTAGGATACATTACATTTGGAAATGACAGGACTTAACTAGCCTACATTATAGGCACCACAATCAAAGCACACTGCTATGTTGCATGCTGCTAACACAAGGGTGTCTCAGTACCAGAGGTACGAAGCAGAATACATCCTAGAGGTTTTCTTAAAGGCGGGGGTTTCACGATATACCCGGTCACATATTAACACGCATGCACACACACACACACGGCCAGTCTGTGGGCCGGGCCAGTGGCGGGCTGAGTGTGACACCGTAGCTTGGCTCAGTGGACCAGGACAAAGCAGAGAGTCTGGGAGGCTTAGGGCCCTTTGTGTTTGGCCAACGCTGCCATGGGTGACAAATACAGATCTGAATGTTCCTCAATCTCTCGTCCTACCCTTCTTCCCCGACCACGGCCTGCTCGGGGCAAACATGCTGGAGAGAAGTGAGTTGTCCTTACCTTCTGGCCTGAATAGCCAAAATATGAACATATTATTGTTCTGCTGGTCTTGGTAAGGCTAAACATTGTCCCTTAAGACACTTTGTGTACCAGATCCCACAGAACATTACTGTCTTGATGTGGATATTAGCACAAGTCATGTTCATCCACCTATAGTTGTAATTACATGATTATAAGGACTAACAATGGAAAGCCAGTTATTCTGGTAGTCAAAACCAGTCCTACAGATGAGTGCAGGGTTTGTACAGACTCAAGGACTTTCAAGTACTTATTCCAGCACTAATACTCACTAATACTCATTTAAGGCCCATCAATTTGTAATAGTCCCTATTCGCCACAAGATCTTTGAAATTGTTGCATGTTGCGTTTATATTTGTGTTTAAGTGTACATGCTAATAATATTACATTTCTTTACATTTCAATTGCCTTTATATTTCACAAAATTTTAGGTCCCACGGGATTTCCCAAAACATAATAACATGAAAGTTAATTCTAACAGTGTAAAAGGCCCTTTGTTGAATCTAAATAGCTGTTTTCTAAAAGCATTTTAAGAGAAAGAAGTTATGAATGTGTTTGATAAGATTACAGATTAGCTCAAGGGACCCTATTTACATTTTGGGAACCACTAATCTCTCTCCCTGTCGGTCTCACTATTCTCTGTAAAGAAAAGCTATTTTGTTATGAGAACTTATAGTAGCCCATCTTTTGATTCTAGCTAGCTTAATTTCAGTCAACTGCTCTTGCTGAGATCAGGCTCTGTTCAACATTAGCTTCTAACTTCATCCTTCTAGCCAGCTAGCTAGTTATAGCTGGCTACCTGGCTAACAGCCAGAGCTCGAGCTACCTATCTAGCTAGACATCTAACTGAAATATCAGCAACTATTTACCAGTTGTACACTCATTCTCTGACAGTCAGTTTTTTGTTTGTTTGTGTGATGTCTGTTGAAATGGCAGGAGTTGAGGGATAAAAATTTATAAAAAAATGAAAATCGCACTGTCAGCCTTAGTCTCTCTGACCTTGCCACTATAGGTCTGGGCTGAGGTAGTTTGTTTCACCTCTCGGCCTATGTCGTGGTGGTGAATTAAATTGCTGCTAACAAGGCAAATATGAGGGAGCAAGCGAACATAAGGAGCATACATGAATCATTCATGATTCCACTCATTCAGAAGTAGACGCTATTAGAACTCAGATCAAGAAGCCTTCTGAGCATTGATCAACGCTGGGAACGCAATAATAAGTGTGCAAATGATAATTAACTAAATTAAAACGGTGCGTAAACAGATTTTACCCTCCACTACATCCCTGTTTGGGTCTGGCAAAACACATTCATAAACATCAATATCCTGCCAGGCAGGATTGTATCTACATTTTCCCGGCATTTTAGCTATCAATGTGACGTTTGGCGTCGCCTAATCAGTCAGTTCTGTACCTGCCTGGCTGAATGGCAGTGTGGGTGGAATGAGTGAGCTCGTCTGGCAACCAGAGCGCCAAACATGTGAGGAAATAAAACTCGGTAGTCTGCCTGGAAATTAATTTGCAAGACCAATACATTTTTCTAATATTTTTCATATTAACATATTTGAGAATTGTCTGTTCTCCTCTCATTTGAATTCAAGTAATTTTCAAGTACCAACTTGAGAAAATGTCTGATTTTCAAGGTACTCCAGTACTTCAATTTCAGAGTGCCAAATTCAAGTACTTTAAGCACCTCAAGCACCTTGTGCAAACCCTGTGAGTGAAACAAGCGCGTACACACGCTTACACACACATGCTTGAGCACACACACACACATTAAAAAGTCAGTACTGTAGACAAACATCTCATACCACCTTGACTTGACTGAAGGGCCTCTCCCATTATGTGTAGTTTAAGTAGCTTGCATTGAAATAATAACCTTATCTGTCTGGTTCAACAAGTACCTCTTTACCTCAACTCCTCCTCTCATTACAAACATTAATAACTGTCAGGAAGTGCTGTTCTGTAGAGTATTGTACTAATACAGCCTTTACTGTACAAACCACTGAGAAAACAGTCAGAAATGTGTCCTGTATCACTCTCCCCTCTATGCACACACACACACACACACACACACGGTTGGCTTATACAATGTATAGGCTTGCCACTGGATTGGGAACACACGTGTTGACCCCAGGTCAAGGGGAGTATGTTAGCCGCATGTCAACAGCCTTGGGGAAGCCAACTAGAAAGTTAGACTAGTTTGGACTGGAGACAACCCCCTCAGTATGGGCCATTTGCTAATGAGAAGACTACTTTTCAGTATTAGCTATGGACCCTCTGGCCGGCACCATGGGAGGGCAAAGTCTTGCAAAATAGGAGACTGATGTGGCTTACGTGGCCTAGCGTTTAGTGCCACCACTCCGAAGCACACATGCATTGCATGGCCGTATTGGAATGGGTTGAACTCCGTCCCTCTGCCCTTTGACAACCTTCCCTCCTAGCTTTCCATTCAATCCCTCTTCCATTATCTGTTCAATCAAAAACATATCTGAAAATACAGATATAAACAATAATAGGAGACTGGGCCAAGAATATGGTCACTCTCCCTCTCTCTCACAAGCACGCACACACACACACACACACGATGAGAACTCAGAGATTGGAGACTGGGTCAAGAGTCTCAGTTATTCCAGAAGGATTGTTACTATGGGGACCGTGGACATGAAGTACCATAGAGCTGACATAACAGTCAGCTGCTTGTGTCAGACATTATTATACAACACTAATCTAACAGAGAACATCACAATATTCACACTGAATTAGTTAGACGGTCTACTGGGTGTCGGTGTGTGTCTGTGTGTGAGACTGACGGAGAGGGAGAGATGGAGACAGAGAGAGACAGACACACAAAGTGAAAGGCAGGCTAGTACTGCATGTGTGCCAACTGCCAACTGTCCCATTGTGCCATTAGAGACATCTGTCAGTGTGCCACCTGACCTCAGCATGTCTCCTCCTAGCAAGGAGCAGCCTTATTCTGCAAATAACATTAGACTGTGGATGACATTCATTCAACTGTCTTCATGTGGAAAATACATAAGCCTGTCTAAGGAATTAACTAAATATTTTAGGGTCCTATGATTAACACATTTTATAGCCTTAAGTATTTTTATTTATTTTTTATTTTATTTTACCGTTATTTTACCAGGTAAGTTGACTGAGAACACGTTCTCATTTGCAGCAACGACCTGGGGAATAGTTACAGGGGAGAGGAGGGGGATGAATGAGCCAATTGTAAAGTATGAACAAAATAATGGCTACTGTTCACTCTTTCTGTAGGCTTCTGAGCTAAAGAAGGCCATTGCAATGTATTCTTAACTGTAAACAAAGACTCAATTAACCAGAAACGGTTAGAGCTTTTTGGGTATTAAACTGTTGGCTGTCTTCCTTGAAGCCTGTCAGTAAAGCGCTCCTTTCATCGATCAACTGTGGCTCAAATGTCTTCTTTGAAAGGATGCCCGAGACTCCGGCACACGGCCAATGAGCTATAAAGGCCAGATCTGTCTTGCCAACCGTTCAATCGTTACAAAACAAGCCTGATACTGTACCATCCATTCCTAGGCCGGTGGGAGAGACAAGTGGCATGCGAAGACACCTGCCATATGTGCACCTTTCAGTTTTTTTCTTTGGGCGTGTGATAATGCTGCGTCATGCATGGAGACAATGTAGGCGATCACATTTCTTTAGCACTTCTGTGACACGCGACACAATAGCCTAGCCCTATATGGTGCTTTATGTAAACTATCAACTGCAAATTCCTAAATTCATATTGTGCGTCCTCAAAGACCATCATACGGAAACACATTTTACAGAAAAAGATGTAACTGTTGGCTACTCTGTATGCACAGAGTTTCTGATCTAGTCTTTGATGTTAGCCTACTATGAAATCATAAAGCGCCTAGAGTGGCACTGTGTCAACAGATGATGCAAGGCCTAAAATGAAGCTCCTACATCTCCTTTATCGGGTCATGCATTCTGCTGGGCTGGCGGTGACAGGTAGGCTACCTCCCAAATATGTAATTGTGCCGACAGTTATGCAAAGTAAAGCAATTAAATGTACGCCTTGAAGACTTACCTCAAAGCCACCCGGACTGAGTTTTCGTCCTGTCCCATCGACATGATTCCACAGTCCAATGACTATCGATTGATAGAAGAACAAAAAAGAACGGGATCTATCCGTTTTCTTTTCATCCGACAGGCTGGCTGGCGAGAGGCGGAGAGTGGAGTGCGCACCACCCAACAGCAAGTTGTCTGAGCAACAGCGCAACTCACCTCGACTTCACTTCAGCCATATTTCAGATTATTATGGGTCTAGAGATTTTAAATAAAATACTGCGACTGGTCGGTGCTCCTTTGCATTTCCAGCTAGAATACATTCCTTGACGACATTCTGTTTGGAGCGGCGAGGCTGTTGCGTGGTCCAGTCGCTTTCGCTCCTTGCTCTTTGGTTGGGAGAGGGACACACGCCTCCCGCACAATGCACACACCTAGCCTGCTCGAGCCGCAATGCGTCACCAAGCCACGCCTTCTTCTCGGTGCGCTGTCTGTGAAGGTTGAGTGTTGACATCACAATGCGCATGGAGGTCAACTCCAATTTAGACTTTTAGAAGAAATGTAGTGAGTGAGTGACGTCATGCCACGTGTACTCTTTGAATACCATCCTGTCAAAATAATAGTATGCTTTCAATGAGGACCATGATACTGCTTGTTATCAGTCAGATCATCAAAATCTAACTGAAAGATCATGAACAACTAATAAGACTACTAGCCTACTACATCATAGAGTAAAACAATTTAATACACATTTATTTTACCATTTGGTTTGAAAATAATTCGTTTTTCCCCAACACACTTACACACACAGTTGAGACACAGCAGTTGGTAGGCTCCATCTATACGGAACTCTTTGTTGTCATCAAATCAGTGCCCTTTAATTTTCCTCTAGCCCGTGAGATGCTTGTGGCTTTCTTGTTGTAGCTGAGGATTCAATGTGACCATGACTTTTCAGTGTCATACACTCTGAATTACTACATGATATTTTGCTGTTACTACATGATACATGATATTTTTGTAACAATGTCACTCAGGTTAAACAGCGCCCCCATGCAATCATCTGGTATTACTACCAGATGTAAATACCCATTTAATAACCTTTTTAAGTAGGCTATTTTGCCTATATGACCTGTGAATCATCTAGTGCTCTTTTATTTATTTTTATTTAACCTTGATTTAATTAGGCAAGTCAGTTATGAACTAATTATTTTTTACAAACCCGGACGACGCTGGGCCAATTGTGCGCCGCCATATGGGACTCCCAATCACGGCCAGTTGTAATACAGCCCAGGATCGAACCAGGGTCTGTAGTGACGCTGAGATGCAGTGCCTACGCCTAAGGCACTTCATGTGCCCTAACCCTAACAATATATTTATCTCCTTGGGGGGAGAACAACAGTTGTTACTGTTAGATATTAGAGTACTTAGGATGTTGTGTTAAATACATTTGAAATCAATACCAATTAACCCCACCCTGGTAAGTCCTTTTATTGTTGAGGTCTACCAGCCTTAATCTCCACACCCTATGAACCTCACCCCCTTTCCTCCAGTCCCCAGGCCAGAAGCAGCAGTGTCTGGTTACAGTCCTCTCACAACAATTTATTATATATATTTTTAATTAACCTTTTATTTAACTAGGCAAGTCAGTTAAGAACAAATTCTTATTTACAATGACAGCCTAGTAGTGTCTGGTTACAGTCCTCTCACAACAATTATATATATAGTTTTTTTAATGTACCTTTTATTTAACTAGGCAAATCAGTTAATAACAAATTCTTATTTACAATGACGACCTACTCCGGCCAATTGTGCGCCGCCCTATGGGACTCCAATCACAGCCAGATGTGATACAGCCTGGATTCGAACCAGGTACTATAGTGACACCTCTTGCAGTGAGATGCAGTGCCTTAGACAGCTGCACCACTCAGGAGCTGGTCTGACTATCACCAAGGATGCACCTATCAGTCAACACAACCCACTGTAGAGCTTGAACAGAGCACACAATGTCAAGTATGTGGAAATACTGTAAACTACTGAACGAACATGGTGCTGGGAAAAATGCTGAAGGTAGGGGAAAAAAAAGTTTTTTTTCGACCAACAAACCGTATCTATCAACAATTTCACAGCGTAAATGAATTATATACAGCAATGCTTCTAATTTGCTTTATTCACAAAGCAGGTAGCCTAGTGGTTAGAGCATTGGACTAGTAACCAAAAGGTTGCTAGATCAAATCCCTGAGCTGACAAGGTAAACATCTGTCCATCTACCCCTGAACAAGGCAGTTAACCCACTGTTCCTAGGCCGTCAGTGAAAATAAGAATTTGTTGTTAACTGACTTGCCCAGTTAAAAAAAATGATCTCCCTTTAAATGAAAGTGCATTAACTACAGAATATTTCACTTTCTCAAAAACATGGTCCTCTTGAGTCAGTAGCGTACTTGTAAAATTGTCAACAGTAACTATTCAATTTGACTGGGAAACACTTGCCATGCCAACCTACAAAAAATGCATGAGGCTTTCATTTGTATAAGTACAGTAGGTATGAATCCACCAAGACATAATAATCCACCAAGACAAGCAGATATAATAATCCACCAAGACAAGCAGACATAATAATCCACCAAGACAAGCAGACATAATAATCCACCAAGACAAGCAGACATAATAATCCACCGAGACATAATAATCCACCAAGACAAGCAGACATAATAATCCACCAAAACAAGCAGACATAATAATCCACCAAAACAAGCAGACATAATAATCCACCAAAACAAGCAGACATAATAATCCACCAAAACAAGCAGACATAATAATCCACCAAAACAAGCAGACATAATAATCCACCAAAACAAGCAGACATAATAATCCACCAAAACAAGCAGACATAATAATCCACCAAGACAAGCAGACATAATAATCCACCAAGACAAGCAGACATAATAATCCACCAAGACAAGCAGACATAATAATCCACCAAGACAAGCAGACATTATAATCCACCAAGACAAGCAGACATAATAATCCACCAAAACAAGCAGACATAATAATCCACCAAAACAAGCAGACATAATAATCCACCAAAACAAGCAGACATAATAATCCACCAAAACAAGCAGACATAATAATCCACCAAGACAAGCAGACATAATAATCCACCAAGACAAGCAGACATAATAATCCACCAAGACAAGCAGACATAATAATCCACCAAGACAAGCAGACATTATAATCCACCAAGACAAGCAGACATAATAATCCACCAAGACAAGCAGACATAATAATCCACCAAGACATAATAATCCACCAAGACAAGCAGACATTATAATCCACCAAGACAAGCAGACATAATAATCCACCAAGACAAGCAGACATAATAATCCACCAAGACAAGCAGACATAATAATCCACCAAAACAAGCAGACATAATAATCCACCAAGACAAGCAGACATAATAATCCACCAAGACAAGCAGACATGATAATCCACCAAAACAAGCACGTGGAACACCACAGGACTGCATTTAATCATGTGCGCTTTTGATTGATTTGAATGCAAGGCAAAAAAAGAAGCCCAAAACTTCTGAAAGGAAAGGTTAATTTCATTAGGTTTATCAATGTGCAATCTGTAGCAAAGGATTAATAAATATTGTAATGTCATCAAAATATTCAAACAAATTAAGGCTAGTGTGCCAATAAAAAATTTAAAAACATTGGTCCTGGCTGAGAAGCCACACAGCTCCAGATAGCACCACCTTACTACTACTGGAGCTAAAGAAATGACAAAATCCAAGGACAGAAACAAATGCAATATTACTACACATTTGTGGGACTTTATAAGCATTGGAAATGAATACACTACTATACTATTATAATAGTAATATTATATTCCAGTGGTGTTTACTGCTTTGATATACATATATATATATATATATATATATATATATATTACTACGCTTTAACTCCATAGTGCACTTGGCTGAACTCTCTATGGGGATAGAAAATTACAAAACATAAATTTTAGTTAACAATACACGAAATTAAGTATTTCAACTCCACCATAGACATCCACAGCTACAGTAAATCAAATGCTATGTTGTTAGGATAGTTGAAGTCTCATCCACCAGCCAGTTAGGAGAGTTGAAGTCTCGTCCACCAGCCAGTTAGGAGAGTTGAAGTCTCGTCCACCAGCCAGTTAGGAGAGTTGAAGTCTCGTCCACCAGCCAGTTAGGAGAGTTGAAGTCTCGTCCACCAGCCAGTTATGAGAGTTGAAGTCTCGTCCACCAGCCAGTTAGGAGAGTTGAAGTCTCGTCCACCAGCCAGTTATGAGAGTTGAAGTCTCGTCCACCAGCCAGTTATGAGAGTTGAAGTCTCGTCCACCAGCCAGTCAGGAAAGTTGAAGTCTCGTCCACCAGCCAGTTAGGAGAGCTGCTATATGCTAAAGGCCCAGTCATCAAGTGAGTTTAACACCACTGCCTGTAAGTCCACCAACCAAAGGACATGAAGGTGTGAGAGAGAGAGGTTCCTTGACCTGCCACGTCTACTCCATGTCCGAGGCATCATTGTCTGAGAGGATGTCGCTCCCTTTTACCCTGTTGTACAGGATGTTTCTGGATCTGTCCCCATCCCCGTCAGACGCACTGCAGGAGCAGAGGTTTCCGGAGAACAGGGCCTCCATCTCCTCCAGCCTGCGGCCCTGGGTCTCTGGCAGACAGCCCAGCACAAACAGCAGCCCCAGCACAGTAAGGCCTGAGTAGAGGAAGAACGCACCTGGAGGGAGATGGAGACACCAGTTAGCTTGAAGGAGAAGAGAAGAGGTTGAAACATTTTGTGTAGTGAACTATGCATGTCCAACCCCTAATCCAGTTCAGTCAGGCAGTCATTCAAATCATCAGTCAGTTTATCATTCAGGCAGACAGTAGGTTCTTAGTTATAGCTTTTTAACACCCATCACAATTAGACAGTATCTATGTAGATGAGCAGCACCATAGTAGGTGAGGTACTCAGCGACGTGGAGGAAGGTGAGTGACACCAGGACGTTACAGATCCAGTTGACTCCGGCTGAACAGGCGTTCCCAGTGCTCCTGGCCCACAGAGGGTAAATCTCACTGTTCACTGTCCACGGCATGGGCCCCATACCTACAGCACAGACACACAGACAGGCACGGATAGAGATGAGGACACAGACAAAAAAGAGTTATAGACCATGAGATATATATTTAAAAAACTGTAAGCAATATATACTGTACTATGAAGAACACTTCAAACTGGTATGAAACACTCCAGGTGGGAAAATATACAACTTTTTGACCTTTGTTTGTGTTTGTGTGTGTGTGTCAGGGAGGGAGGGAGGGAGGGAGAAAGGGTGTTGTTCTCACCTGGAGCAAAGAAAGCCAGGTAGAGGATGAGCCCAAGCAGCACTATCCAGGAGTAGGAAGTGGGGCAGTAGTTATAGGCCCAGAGAGACCCATCACTGACCTGGCTCAGATTGGAACACCTGTACAGAGACAAACACATGTGGCTAAACAGAACTCAGATACAGCAGAAATAAAGCCATCTCCGGCTTCAGAGACAGACAGACTGACAGACAGGCAAGAAGTAACAGAGTCCCCCACACACACACACAAACACACACACAAATCCCTAACCTGCCCCAGGCGGCTTCATCGGTCGATGTTTGGTTGACAGGTATGCAGGAAGAGTCGTATACAGTGGAACCGTTCTCACGGTAACAGAACCCACAGCCAGGATCCAACATGCAGGGCTCACAGGACCTGGGGACAGTTAACAGTGTGACACCCTTCACTCTATTGTGGTGGGGACAGGAAAAAAAATCTCAATCCTTATACAGTATTAGGTAATACAAGTCATACCCAGTCTCACCCATATAGTGTGCAGGAGGTGGAGTTGAGAGAGGTGTCAGTGGGGTGGAGAGTGACTGCAGGGGAGTGCTGGGCTGATAACAGGAACCCTATAGCCAAGACCGTCAGACTCAAAGCAGTACCTAGAAGACAGAGAAATGAAGAAGTCTTCTGACTTAATGCAAAGCACATTTCTTCATTTTAGGTAAAAAACTAGGCGGTATACCGTACGCCGGGGTATTCGGACATTTCCACGGGATGGTTTTTCAATACCGTCAATACAGTTGAAACTATTTCTTTTAAGTTTTTTTTAATACATTTGAATATTTGTAGCTACTTTTTAAGTAAATACCAGCAGTCAACTTGTGCAATACGTTAGGCGATAAAGCAAATTGCGTTCTTCATTTCACCTGTCATTATGAAGCTTACCGGTAGTCCCCACTCACATTTACAAGCACACAACGATTCAATTTTATTTGTCACGTTTCGTAAACAACAGGTGTGGACTAACAGTGAAATGCTTACTTACAGGCCCTTCCCAACAATGCAGAGATAAAGAAATAATAGAAAAGTAAAACACGTAATAAAAATAATAATAGATACACAATGAGTAATGATAACTCGATGTGCAGGGTATGAGGTAATTGACGTAGATATGTACATATAACTAGGAATTTTTGTAAGTCAGTCACTGCAGCATGTGCCAGGTGATCTAGTTACAGTATGGATTTCACAACTAAATGTTTGCCAGCTAGATATCTTATAACTGTTAAGTTAACTGTTTAAAATATGCTAAATGCTCTGCAGTTGTGCATTTGGTTTGCTAACTTAATAGCTAGTTATCTAGCTAGCTAAGTGGTTAGCTTCTTGCAAAATCAAGGTATGACAATCTGAATATTTACATTTGTATTTATTTAACCTATATTTAACTCGGCAAGTCAGATAAGAACAAATTCTTATTTACAATGACGGCCTACGCCGGCCAAACCCTAACGACGCTGGGCCAATTGTGCACCCCCTTAGGAACTCCCAATCACAGCCTGTTGTGATACAGCCTAGAATTGAACCAGGGTCTGTAGTGACGCCTCTAGCACTGAGATGCAGTGCCTTAGATCACTGCGCCACTCAGGAGCCCAAGCTTATTAAGAACCATATCTAACTGCCTCTTGGGATAAAATGTGAATATCCACACACACATACACACACCTATTAAGCTTCCCAGCGTAAGCTTCCTGCGTCCGACTCTTTCCACAAGCCACACCCCCACCAGGGTGAACAGGAAGTTGGTGGCGGCGGTGGCGGAAGCCAACCAGATGGCCTGCTTGTCGTCCCTCACCCCCGCCATCTGTAGGATGGTGGCGCTGTAGTACCTGATAGGGACAACAGAAGGAGAAGGCATGAACACGGAGGATAAGCAGACCATAGGAGGCTGCTGAGGGGAGGACGGCTCATAATAATGGTCGGAACGGAGCAAATGGAATGGCATCAAACACCTGGAAACCACGTGTTTGATGTATTTGATACCATTCTACTTCAGCCATTACCACGAGCCCATCCTCCCCAATTAAGGTGTCACCAACCTCCTGTGAAGCATACAGTAGGGAAGAGACTGACTGGCAGGTAGACAGGACGATGAGACCACTTTAGACTAATGAGATGCGGCCATAGATAAACACAATGATTTCTGATGAAGGAAAACACCTACATGACAGTGTTGATCCCAGAGAGCTGTTGGAACATCTGCAGGCCGCAGCCTACGGTCAGGGCTCTGCGTGTGGGAGGGCGAGTCAGCATACGCCACAATACTAGGCCACCTGGTGGACAGAGGGAAATTTGGTAACACTTTTATGAACATTTAAAAAAAGTTGCATGCATTATACATTTTAGCACCAAATGTTTTAGTTTCCAACAGAATGCATTATATGATTAATTAACCTGCTAAATTGGAGAAAGGCCCAATTGGTGAGACCTATTTGAGAAATCTGTGTGTTCTATGGCTGCATTTACACAGGCAGCTAAATTCTGATCTTTATCCACTAATTGGTCTTTTGACCTGATGTGATTGGTCAAAAGACCAATTAGTGGAAAAAAGACCATAATTGGGCTGCCTGTGTAAATGCAGCCTAAGTTATGTGCATAAAACTGATGTGAAATGCTTCAAGAATCAAATTAACTGAAACAACAAAGGCTACGTTTACACAGGCAGCCAAATTCTGATATTTTTTCCACTAATCAAATTAGATCTTTTCACATCAGATATTTTTCAGAGCTGATCTGAAATACCAATCAGTGAAACAAAGATCAGAATCGGGCTGCATGTGTAAAGGCAGCCAAAGAAAAACAAAGAGTTGCCTCTGAACCTAGAACACAGATTGAGAGGCTTAGGCTCTCACTCTTTTGACCAATCAGATCAGCACTGAAAAAGATCTGATGTGATTGGTCAAAAGAATAAATTGCGGAAAAAAGATTTACAACTGGGCTGCCTGTGTAAATGCAACCTTAGGAACAAATCAACATTTACTGGGGGGAGGGTCTGGTCCAACTCAAGGTGTCATTATGAAAACTGCACCCCCCTCCCCAAAGTTCAAACATTTTTCACATGACCCTCCCCTTGTACTGTAAAATAAAGTGAACACCCTCACTCCTCAAACTTCTCTTCCTTATATATATACACTGCTCAAAAAAATAAAGGGAACACTTAAACAACACAATGTAACTCCAAGTCAATCACACTTCTGTGAAATCAAACTGTCCACTTAGGAAGCAACACTGATTGACAATAAATTTCACATGCTGTTGTGCAAATGGAATAGACAAAAGGTGGAAATTATAGGCAATTAGCAAGACACCCCCAATAAAGGAATGGTTCTGCAGGTGGTGACCACAGACCACTTCTCAGTTCCTATGCTTCCTGGCTGATGTTTTGGTCACTTTTGAATGCTGGCGGTGCTTTCACTCTAGTGGTAGCATGAGACGGAGTCTACAACCCACACAAGTGGCTCAGGTAGTGCAGTTCATCCAGGATGGCACATCAATGCGAGCTGTGGCAAAAAGGTTTGCTGTGTCTGTCAGCGTAGTGTCCAGAGCATGGAGGCGCTACCAGGAGACAGGCCAGTACATCAGGAGACGTGGAGGAGGCCGTAGGAGGGCAACAACCCAGCAGCAGGACCGCTACCTCCGCCTTTGTGCAAGGAGGAGCACTACCAGAGCCCTGCAAAATGACCTCCAGCAGGCCACAAATGTGCATGTGTCAGCATATGGTCTCACAAGGGGTCTGAGGATCTCATCTCGGTACCTAATGGCAGTCAGGCTACCTCTGGCGAGCACATGGAGGGCTGTGCGGCCCCACAAAGAAATGCCACCCCACACCATGACTGACCCACCGCCAAACCGGTCATGCTGGAGGATGTTGCAGGCAGCAGAACGTTCTCCACGGCGTCTCCAGACTCTGTCACGTCTGTCACATGTGCTCATGTGCTCAGTGTGAACCTGCTTTCATCTGTGAAGAGCACAGGGCGCCAGTGGCGAATTTGCCAATCTTGGTGTTCTCTGGCAAATGCCAAACGTCCTGCACGGTGTTGGGCTGTAAGCACAACCCCCACCTGTGGACGTCGGGCCCTCATACCACCCTCATGTAGTCTGTTTCTGACCGTTTGAGCAGACACATGCACATTTGTGGCCTGCTGGAGGTCATTTTGCAGGGCTCTGGTAGTGCTCCTCCTTGCACAAAGGCGGAGGTAGCGGTCCTGCTGCTGGGTTGTTGCCCTCCTACGGCCTCCTCCACGTCTCCTGATGTACTGGCCTGTCTCCTGGTAGCGCCTCCATGCTCTGGACACTACGCTGACAGACACAGCAAACCTTTTTGCCACAGCTCGCATTGATGTGCCATCCTGGATGAACTGCACTACCTGAGCCACTTGTGTGGGTTGTAGACTCCGTCTCATGCTACCACTAGAGTGAAAGCACCGCCAGCATTCAAAAGTGACCAAAACATCAGCCAGGAAGCATAGGAACTGAGAAGTGGTCTGTGGTCACCACCTGCAGAACCATTCCTTTATTGGGGGTGTCTTGCTAATTGCCTATAATTTCCACCTTTTGTCTATTCCATTTGCACAACAGCATGTGAAATTTATTGTCAATCAGTGTTGCTTCCTAAGTGGACAGTTTGATTTCACAGAAGTGTGATTGACTTGGAGTTACATTGTGTTGTTTAAGTGTTCCCTTTATTTTTTAAAGCAGTGTATATACACACATACAGTACCAGTCAAAAGTTTGGACACATTACAAGGTTTTTCTTTATTTTTACTATTTTCTACCTTGTAGAATAATAGTGAAGACATCAAAACTATTAAATAACACGTATGGAGTCATGTAGTAACCAAAGAAGTGTTAAATAAATCAAAATATATTTTATATTTGAGACTCTTTAAAGTAGCCACCCTTTGCCTTGATGACAGCTTTGCACTCTTGGTATTCTCTCAACCAGCTTCATGAGGTAGTCACCTGGAATCCATTTCAATGAACAGGTTTGCCTTGCTAAAAGTTAATTTGTGGAATTTATTTTCTTCTTAATGCGTTTGAGCCAATCAGTTGTGTTGTGACATGGTAGGGGTGGTATACAGAAAATAGCCCTATTTGGTAAAAGACCAAGTCCATATTATGGCAAGAACAGCTCAAATAAGTAAAGAAAAATGACAGTCCATCATTACTTTAAAACACGAAGGTCAGTCAATCCGGAGGTCAGTCAATTTCAAGTACTTTGAAAGTTTCTTCAAGTGCAGTCGCAAAAACCATCAAGCGCTATGATGAAACTTGATCTCATGAGGACCGCCACAGGAAAGCACAGGAAAGGAAGACCGAGAGGTACCTCTGCTGCATAGGATAAGTTCATTAGAGTTACCAGACTCAAGAAATGGCAATTAACTGCACATCAGATTACAGCCCAAATAAATGCTTCAGAGTTCAAGTAACAGACACATCTCAACATCAATTGTTCAAAGGAGACTGCATGAATCAGGCCTTCATGGTCGAATTGCTGCAAAGAAACCATTACTAAAGAACACCAATAATAAGAAGAGACTTACTTGGGCCAAGAAACACGAGCAATTTAGAATTCAAGGCACACTTAACCAGCATGGCTACCACAGCATTCTGAAGCGATGTGCCAACCCATCTGGTTCTCTCTTAGTGGGACTATCATTTGTTTTTCAACAGGAAAATGACCTAAAACACACCTCCGGTCTATGTAATGGCTATTTGACCAAGAAGGAGAGTGATGGAGTGCTGCATCAGATGACCTGGCCTCCACAATCACCCGACCTCAACCCAATTGAGATGGTTTGGGATGAGTTGGATTGAAGAGTGAAGGAAAAGCAGCTAACAAGAGCTCAGCATATGTGGGAACTCCTTCAAGACATTTGGAAAAGCATTCCAGATAAAGCTGGTTGAGAGAATGCAAAGAGTGTGCAAAGCTGTCATCAAGGCAAAGGTTGACTACATGGAAGAATCTCAAAAAGAAAATATATTTTGATTTGATTAACACTTTTGTGGTTACTACATGATTTCATATGTGTTATTTCATAGTTTGGATGTCTTCACTATTATTCTACAATGTAGGAAATTGTAAAAATAAAGAAAAACCCTTGAATGAGTAGGTGTGTCCAAACATTTGACTGGTACTGTGTGTCTAGGGGTGGTCATGGTCGCTGTTTCAGATCATCTGGATGTGCCACGGCTAGTGTGTGTGTCTGTGTCTGAAATTCATGCGTAAACGTATGTGTGTGTGTGTGCACTTCTATGTGTCACCTCCTGCATCCTTCTCCTCATCCTCGATGTTGGTCCTCATGCTGTCATACTCCTTTTCAATGTTCTGACCCCCACGGATCCTGCTGAGCACCTGCCTGGCCTGCTGGGTAAGGCCCTTCTGAAGGAGCCAACGGGGACTCTCTGGCAGAAAAAGGAAACCAGAGAACTGGAGCACCGCAGGGACAATGGACAGACCCAACATGTACCTACAGACAGACAAACAGAGAGACAGATAGGGAGTGAGAGAGACGCACACACGGGGGGGGGGTGATTATCAAATTCAGTTCCACAGAGCTGTTTTAAATTTCTGATGGTTTACTTTTGGAAATTAACATTTTAATTTCACACAAGAACAGGCTCCAATCATAGCCTAGCACCTAAACTTACACCAGTATTTTATCCCAGACTGATTCACATTCAAAAATAGTTTAGTTGACAAGGACAGTCAAAGACATAACAGGAATTCTGGATGAGGTCAAGTTGTTTCTTACACATTTAAAATCCACACCAATTTTCTTCTTCTCTCTACCCACTGCCTCTTCTCTCTACCCACTGCCGCTTCTCTCTACCCACTGCCGCTTCTCTCTACCCACTGCCTCTTCTCTCTACCCACTGCCTCTTCTCTCTACCCACTGCCTCTTCTCTCTACCCACTGCCAAATTCTTCCTCCAGTTTCTAATTATGGCACATTTGAGAAATGGACAAATGAAAACCCAGCCAAAATACACACCAAGATGTTCAACCAAAAACATGATGGAACAGCCTAAACTTGTATATAGCCAAGTTTTTGTTAGTCATTATGTATCTATTATTACTTATGTATCTATTAGTACTTTCTCTCTGCATTGTTGAGAAGGGCCTGTAAGTAAGCATTTCACTGTTAACCTGTTGTTTATGAAGAATATGACGAATAACATTTATTTGAGGCTCCTGTCTCTCATCGTTGTGTGCTTGTAAACAAACAACATGTGACTGGGGACTACCAATAAGCTTCATAATGAAAAATAATGTGACAGGTGAAATGAAGAACGCGATCTGCTTTATCTCCTAACGTATTGCACAAGTTGACTGCAGGTATGTTTAACCTGATGGTTTTGTTTGAACATCTTGGTGTGTATTTTGGCTGGACTTTTACATTTCTCAACAATGTATATTTTCATCATTACACTCAAAATATTAAGAGCTGATGTATCCATTACAGAGTCTCCAGTAAAGGTCAGAAAACACAATGGAAGTTGCATCATGTTTATACACAAATCTGGTGATATCAGACAGCATCCCTAGCCACGTCCTCAGAGCATGCGCAGACCAGCTGGTTGGAGTCTTTACGGACATATTCAACCTCTTCCTATCCCAGTCTTCTGTCCCCACTTGCTTCAATATGTACACCATTGTTCCTGTACCCAAAATAGCAAAGGTAACTGAACTAAATGACTAAATGACTGAACTAAATGACTTCTGTCATCATGAAGTGCTTTGAGAGGCTAGTTAAGGATCATATCACCTCTACCTTACCTGACACCCTAGCCTAGACCCTCTTCAATTTTCTTAACGCCCCACTAGATACACAGACAATGCCATCGCACTGCACAATGCCCTATCCCATCTGGACATACCAGATGGGATAGGAATACTTATGTAAGAATGCTGTTCATTGACTATAGCTTAGCCTTCAACACCTTAGTACCGTCCAAGCTCATCATTAAGCTCGGGGCGCTGGGTCTGAACCCCGCCCTGTGCAACTGGGTCCTGGACTTTCTGACGGGCCGCCCCCAGGTGGTGAAGGTAGGAAACAACATCTCCGCTTTGCTGATCCTCAACATAGGGGCCCCACAAGGGTGCGTACTCAGCCCCCTTCTGTACTCCCTGCTCACCCATGACTGCGTGGCCACGCACGCCTGCAACTCAATCATCAAGTTTGCAGATGACACAATAGTAGTAAGCCTTATTACCAACAATGATGAGACAGCCTACAGGGAGGCCCTGGTGGAGTGGTGCCAGGAAAATAACCTCTCCCTCAACGTCAACAAAACAAAGGAGCTGATCGTGGACTTCAGGAAAGAGCAGAGGGAGCACGCCCCTATCCACATCGACGGGACCGCAGTGGAGAAGGTGAAAAGCTTCAAGTTCCTCGGCGTACACATCACTGACAATCTGAAATGGTCCACCCACACAGACAGTGTGGTGAAGAAGGCGCAACAGCACCTCTTCAACCTCAGACTGAAGAAATTCCGCTTGGCCCCTAAGACCCTCACAAACTTTTACAGATGCACAATTGAGAGCATCCTGTCGGGCTGTATCACCGCCTGGTATGGCAACTGCACCACCCGCAACCGCAGGGCTCTCCAGAGGGTGGTGCGGTCTGCCCAATGCATCACTGGGGCACATAGCCTGACCTCCAGGACACCTACAGCACCCGATGTCACAGGAAGAACAAAAAGATCATCAAGGACATCAACCACCCAAGCCACGGCCTGTTCACACCACTATCATCCAGAAGGCGAGGTCAGGACAGGTGCATAAAAGCTGGGAGCGAGAGACTGAAAAACAGCTTCTATCTCAAGCCCATCAGACTGTTAAATAGCCATCAGTAGCCAGCTATCACCCGTTTACTCAACCCTGCACCTTAGGGCTGCTGCCCTATATACGTAGACATGGAATCACTGGCCACTTTAATAATGTTTTACATACTCATTTAATATGTATATACTGTATTCTATCCTACTGTATTTTAGTTTATGCCACACCAACATTGCTCATCCTAATAATTATATATTTCTTAATTCCATTCTTTTACATTTAGATTTGTGTGTATTGATGTTAATTGTTAGATATTACTGCACTGTTGGAGCTAGGAACACAAGCATTTCGCAACACCCGCAATAACATTTGCTAAATATGTGCATGTGACCAATAAAATGTGAATTTTGATATTAGAACCATCTTCCGTTCTTCCACACATGCAAGGAGAAGTGTCGAAACGGAAGCTGAAGTCCCTGGAGTGACTGGGGTGTTAAAATACTCATCGCTCCTTGGGCTGAAAGCGGAGTAGTTGCCGTGCCTAAGAAATTACATTATGGCCTGTTTCTATTCCATTCACTGTAGATAGATAGTAGTGGATTGTTATGTCCATATTGTGGTTGCTATATAATATGGATGCAAAACAAAAGATTATGCAGTGTTTTTTTCTTCAGGCATGTAGCAGAGATACCTCAAAGCAGCTTCCAAAGCTAACTAAACCAAAAATATAACTGAACCGAGAACTGTAGGCTATTGTAACTGAAGCGTCCCGTTCTAGGATTACCAGCTACTGAGTAGCCATGGCAATATAGAATAGAATAGGGCCTATCACTGATAAGACTTACCTCCAGCCGTTGTGGTGCAGGTAAGTAAAGGCCCCGTCCACAACACTGGCAATAAACTGTCCGGCTGTGATGAAGAGGGTGTAAATGGTGACCAGCTGACCCCTCAGGTGTGGTGGGGAGACCTCCGCAAGGTAAACAGGAACCGTCATGGAGGCAATCCCTAAAAGGGGGGGGGGGGTCTTTATATGTGTTTTTAGTCTGTGTTTATGGCAAGGAAATTATTCACAATTCATTTCACTTTTTGGATGAGTTTACTTAAAGTGTATCTGCACTACCTGCCCTTAGTAAACTTTACAAAGACAAAGGTGTTTGTAAAGACTTCCAAACAAATCCTATATGCCTGGCTTGGGAAAATAACCACATACATGTAAAACTGGTCAGTCAGTCATGGCTCTCAATTTGGTTATTGTTAGGCTACTTGTCCAGTAAATGTTTGAACTAAATAAACAAACCTTACCTATTCCCAAGCCAACTGTAATCCTTCCGACAAGAAGAACCTCCTTGTTTGGAGCAGCACCTAACACAACTCCTCCAGCAGTAAAAATGAAGCTGGCCATTAGTATGCAGATCCTGCGCCCGTAGAGCCCATTCAGAGTCCCGCCAGCCAGGGCAGAGAGCGCCGCTGCACCCACAGTACTGGAGACCAACAACTCCTGCCATAGAGTGGTCAAATGCATTTCTTTTTTCAGGAGAAGCATAGCCCCAGAGACCACCCCGGTGTCATAGCCAAAAAGGAAGCCACCCAGGGCAGAAAAAAACGCCAAGACGTACACGAATACCGGTGTGACATCCTGGTCGGTGGCCAGCTCCGGTTCGCCGGCGGCAGAGGTGACGGTAACGCCAGGGTTATTGGTGCTCGATTCAGACGGCGCTCTGATGAGACTCCGCCGCTCTCTGTCGTCTGTCACTTTCTTCCTCATGACGCCCATAGGGTTGCTCATACCACGCAGATTGTATTCATTGTCGTTTCTGTCGAGGGTCATAAAGAGAAACAGCTTCACAAACGTTCAACCTGGGCAGAGAAAAATAGATACCTGAGCAGGCTGGCTATACAGGTAACGCCGTTTCGATTACCATTCACTCAAGTCATTTACGCGTGAAATGGAGGGGAGGGGATAGCCTACAGCAGGACATTTTGGTTGGTCACTGAGTGAAGGATATGTATGACGCTAGAATAAAATCAGCTCTGATTACGCACATGAAAAGTCAAACATGTTTATAATAGCGTTATAATATTCCAATCCATATTCCCCATTTCTAACCCGGAATGTATTGCTATGTAGGCCTAACAACTTGAGCATTTTCCCCAACCACAAAATCTTATATAGGGAAATAAGAAATAGGTCTGTAGGCTACTGTTTTCTTATTTCCCCAAAACATGAAATATAGAATAGCGGACCCTTACGGGTAAGGGAGGTGAACGGATGGGAGACTGAGTGCAGGATGTATATTATACTAAATGGATGACGAATATACAAAATAAAACTATATGTACAAATCCCAAAATGGAAATTAACTCACAAACAAGTATTAGCTGAATCAACTTTTCAAGATAGGCCTAGTTAAACAGCTAAACATATGCCTACGCGGCACAGCCAGTAGCATGATGTCCAATAGACCCACAGAACTTAAAGCAGACTGCTTTTTATATACATGGCAATCCATCTACCCCAATGACGTCTCATTGATCAATAATAGTGCGCAGGGATATCTATGTGTGTGCACCTCTGGACAGGGAAGCCCTTTGACAAAGCGCGAGAACAGAATTTTTGTTAGAGCAAATTCTCACAAAGTCAAAATGGGCTAAATCGTAAAAATCCATGACAACAAAACATTCGATTTTTGGTCTTTTACGAATATACATTGTAGAAATAGGCGGTGTTTATGACTTTATGGCTGTGGTGACTAGTTACGAGATCGAGGAACTAGTTACGACCCTTGTGTCTGGTCGTGTGCCGTAAAGTGATTCGTTGAATGGCGCATTACGCATTGACTCATAGAACAATTGGAACGCCCAGACAGTGATTTCCACCAGTTACCACAGTCACAAAGTCAAAATTGTCTATAACGTAAAAATCCTGGAATTGCTATTGTTGTTGCATTTTGCTCTTAATTTAATGTTAGGCATAACGTTAGTAGTGTGGTTAGGTTTAACATCACATTGTAAGACGATAAACTGTAGAAATAGCCGACTTTGTGGCTGTGGTAACTAGTGACGACCGCACAGACTGGCCTAGCTCCGCTTCCAGTCCTATCCTAGTCGCTTATCTATCAGTGAATATGCAAAGAACTGTAAATGCTCAGTTGAAAGTTTGAAACTCATCACACGCCTTCTGGAGTTTTTCCCAGAAGGAAGTAGGCTACAGCTGCGCTTTCAGAATAACACAACGACCAGTTTATAAGAAAATATTACCTTTACGGACGATAATCTTTGAAGCAAGTTTTCTGGACTGTGGCCAAACAGCTGACTCTGCTGCTGTCTGCTCAAGGCTATGCTACCAAACGGGTAGTTTTACTGAAGTCACATGATTCATCTGACGATTGGCGAGGGAAGGAGTCACGCCTGGCTCTAGCCTACATGGGGGACGTCATTGAATTCCTAAGTCAAAACAACCTCCACAGCCTACATTAAAAAAGAGGATCTTGTCGAATGGAATTTGAGAAATACTAGTACGACAACTTCTAAGTTTGGGTCAGCTGCCGTATTATGCTATGCGTTCAGTTACATTGTTAGTGTGTCTTCAATGGCTGCAAGTGACGTATCAGTGCAAAGTTGTTGCTTTTCATGCAGTCCACTGTCACTTTTGGAGGATTGTAACTATAGATACATGCATTTAAAGTCTTCATTTATCGAACAACATATCCAATACCATGGTTAACAAGGAGGAACTGGAAGAAAGATTGAAAAAACTATTAGTGAGACTGAAAAACCTACAGGAGGGGAAGCAGTTGAGTACCCTGGTTCAGATCATCCAAGACCTTCTTTTCCTGGCGCACACTGATGACTGTGGTAATAAACCATACATTATAGTTATTTACTTGAATATTTCATACTATTTTCCATCATGTATACCAATTTATAATTTCCTACTGATTGTGCATTTGTGTTTAATCTCTCTATCCAGTGTACTTACTGTAGGACAGATGTTTATATGTACAAAGTGTCAATTTCAAACTTCTGTTATTCTCATCTAAACCAGGCAATTGTTGAAGTTGCACCCAGTTAAAAATATAAATGAGCTCATTATTGAACTGAAAGAACATGTCATTACCTCTTCTGCTCTCTCCTCGCTCTCCCCTCTCCCTCTCCTCTGTTTCTCCTCTCTGTCTTTCCTGTCCCTCTCCTCTGTCTCTCCTGTCCCTCTCTTCTGTCTCTCCTGTCCCTTTCCTCCTGTCCTCTGTCTCTCCTACACTTTCTCTCCTCTCCCCTGTCTCTCTTATCTCTCCCCTGTCTCTCTTATCTCTCCCCCGTCTCTCTTATCTCTCCCCGTCTCTCTTATCTCTCCCCTGCCTCTCTTATCTCTCCCCTGTCTCTCCCCTATCACTCTTATCTCTCCTCTCCCGTGTCTCTCCTCTCCTCTGTCTCCCCTCTCATGTCTCTCCTCTCCTCTGTCTCTCCTCCCCTGTCTCTCCTTTCTCTCTCCTCTCCCTTGTCTCTCCTCTCCCCTGTCAATCCCCTCTCCTCTGTCTCTCCTCTAATCTTTCTTGTCAGCAGCAGAATTATTTGAGGATAAAGATGTTCATGGGCCTCTTATGTTGGTGTTGTCGACTTACAGCAACAGCAGAGGGGTGCAACAGGTAACCCATTATCACAACTCACTGATCATCAGCCAGCTGAGCGCTATTGTCTTTACACACATAATACAGTTGTACTGTAGTACTAATCAAACAGAAGGCCTGGATAGGAGTGTGACTAAACACCTGCTTGGGTCACATGACCTCATCTGTCAGGGTCACACTTTACATTCAAGCTCTAGTGTGTGATATTCTAACGACTTGTTGTTACGCTGTACTTAAACTGTACTTGACTAGACTTACAGGAATATGTACACTGTCTTGTAAAGTGTTACCAGTCATTTTATTTATACAGTATACAGTTTATTTATAAAATATCTATTTTCCCTGCAGGTGGGATGGTCGTTGCTGTGTCGGCTGATGGAGATATGTCCTTCCACCTTGGACTCACTGGTCAGGCCCCTGGGAGCAGGGATAGACTGGGAGGTACTTGGAGTGCATCAGTAAGTAGTGGAAGACCCCCTTACAGTGCTTTCGGAAAGTATTCAGACCCATTGACTTTTTACAAATTTTGTTACGTTCCAGCCTTATTCTAAAATGTATTAAATAAAACATTTTCCCCATCCATCTACACACAATACCCCATAATGACAAAGAAAAAATGTTTTTTTAGAAATTTTAGCAAATGTATTAAAAATAAAAAACAGAAATACCTTATTTACATAAGTATTCAGACCCTTTGCTATGAGATTCAAAATTGAGCTCAGGTGCATCCTGTTTCCATTGATCATCCTTGAGATGTGTCTACAACTTGATTGGAGTCCACCTGTGGTAAATTCAATGACATAATTTAGAAAGGCACACACCTGTCTATATAAGGTCCCACAGTTGACAGTGAATGTCAGAGCAAAGACCAAGCCTTGAGGTCGAAGGAAGTCTGTACAGCTCCGAGACAGGATTGTGTTGAGGCAAAGATCTGGGGAAGGGTACCAAAAAATGTCTCCATCATTCTTAAATGGAAGAAGTTTAGAACCACCAAGACTCTTCCTAGTGCTGGCCGCCCGGCCAAACTGAGCAATCGGGGGAGAAGGGCGTTGGTTAGGGAGGTGACCAAGAACCCAATGGTCACTCTGACAGAGCTCCAGAGTTCCTCTGTGGAGATGGGAGAACCTTCCAGAAGGACAACCATCTCTGCAGCATTCCACCAATCAGGCCTTTATGGCAGAGTGGCCAGACGGAAGCCACTACTCAGTAAAAGGCACATGACAGCCCGCTTGGAGTTTGCCAAAAGGCACCTAAAGACTCTCAGACCATGAGAAACAAGATTTTCTGGTTTGATGAAACCAAGATTGAACTGGCCTGAATGCCAAGCGTCACGTCTGGAGGAAACCTGGCACCATCCCTACTGTGAAGCATAGTGGTGGCAGCATTATGCTGTGGTGATGTTTTTCAGCGGCAGGGACTGGGAGACTAGTCAGAATCAAGGGAAAGAACGGAGCAAAGTTCATAGAGATCCTTCATAGAGATCCCTTACCACAGGTGGACTCCAAACCTGCTCCAGAGCGCTCAGGACCTCAGACAGGGGCGAATGTTCACCTTCCAACAGGACAATGACCCTAAGCACACAGCCAAGACAACGCAGGAGTGGCTTCGGGACAAGTCTCTGAAGGTCCTTGAGTGGCCCAGCTAGAGTCCGGACTTGAACCTGATTGAACATCTCCGGAGAGAACTGAAAATAGCTGTACAGCAACGCTCACCCATTCCAACCTGATAGAGCTTGAGTGGATCTGCAGAGAAGAATGGGAGAAGCTCCTCAAATACAGGTGTGCCAAGTTTGTAGCTTCCTACCCAAGAAGACTCAAGGCTGTAATCGCTGCCAAGGATGCTTCAACAAGGTATATAGTAAAGGGTCTGAATACTTATGTAAATGTGATATTTCCATTTTTTGTCTTTAATACATTTGCAAAAATAAAAAAATAAAAAAAACAAATGTGCATTGTCATTATGGGGTATTGTGTGTAGATTGATGAGAGGGAAAAAATAATTTAATCAATTTTAGAATAAAGCTGTAACGTAACAAAATGTGGAAAAAGTCAAGGGGTGTGAATACTTTCAGAATGCACTGTATGTCCTTGCAGTATGTGTTCATCCAGCTAACTCAGGATATTGAGGGTATTTGTGGGTGGGAGGAGTTGTCCTTGTTTTGTTGTTACGTTCTGTCTGTACAGGAACCACAAGGAAGGAAGTCCAAAGCCACACAGGGAATTGAAAGGGCACAAATGCAAAATAAACCTATTGTTAAGACACTGTTCAGTGCTGTTGGTGCAAAAACTGAATAGAAAATTGTGTGTGTGCACGTGCATACTATTTGTGTGTTTGTGTGCACATGTGTGATTTTATATGTGCTCACCCCACTATGTTTTACCCTGTGTATGATTTCCAGGCAGATCCTTAAGGTGTTGTCCCAGCACAGTGGAGACTGCAGAGTGATGATGGTTGGGCTCAGGGCACTGGCTCTGCTCCTCAGATCAGGTACAATAAAGCATATTTTGAAAAGGACAGGAGAAGAACTACCTCTTGCAGGTTTAATGCAGCAATTATTTATTTGACCACTGGGTCTTAGTCAACTCTTTTTATATGCTATTATATAAATATGTAATATATCTTTCTCCTATCTGGAGGTCATTCTACAACAGTTTCACCCACCTCCCATGACTCAAGATAACAACGTGCCATAGACTTCTGGGAGCAGAGTCACTCAACTAGAAATATGTTATGGTAGTTGTTAGAAAGTCACTAGATCAGTCTAGTACACACGAATGATTACTAACAAAAATAACATTAAGATACCAGCATGCAGTGCCAGGTTAACCTCAGAATGAGCCGTCGGCAGGTACATACAGTAGCTCTTTGCAGTATACTAAGTTAAAGTACGAGGCATTCAATTGTTTGACTATGGAGATTGCATGGCTGTGTGCTCGATTTTATACATCTGTCAGCAATGGGTGTGGCTGAATTAGCCAAATCTACTAATTTGAAGGGGTTGTCCACCTACTTTTGACCATGTAGTGTATCTGTGTAAACATAGCCCTACAGCAAAACTACAGACACTGCGACGAGTGTACCTTCATACAATATCTGCACATACAATATGTGACAGTACTACATTTTCAGAGACTACTTTTGGCTAGTGAGCGCTTCTTTCAGAACTGCTGGCTAAAAATTATACAAAACTACCAGAGAATCTCTTTAAGGCATTATTGTTAGGAATTCAAGGACTGTAAACATGGCATATACACATGACCGCCATATCATACCAAGTCATATCACTTGTTGCTTGTAGTGGAGTACAGTAAACAGACAAACATGACAGTGTATCACTTGTTTTTGCACTTTGTGTCTGTAAGGAGGGGACGTTCCGATCGTGCTAGGAATGGCAGCCCCCCCCCCCCTGCCCATTACAGGCACAAACTGCAAAAACAAGTGGTATATTATACTATCAGACAATGTTTAAATTGTCCATGTCTTGTACCTGTACTCCACTACCAGCCCTCAGGCCAATAGTGTCCTCTCTATTTATCTGTCATCAAGATACTCAATTCATCATATTGTCTAACTCGGCGTATCTCATCTCAAAGTCGCTCTGTCTGTCGATTTCCGCCCTCAGTCAATTCCTTTCAGTTATTGACAGATCATGTAATAGATATGACATCATACCCATGGTTGCCAAGGATCCCTTAGAATGCAGCAAATTGAATTAGGTCACGTGGTCCCCCCTCCCCACCACTCCAACCCTCTCTTTAGTCAAAGGAACAGTACAGTATCAGTATTAAGTGAAGGTTAAGCGAGACAGAAATGTGCACACACAGCACAGGGGTTTCCAGGACTGTCCTTGAGGGGGAGGTATTTACAAGGTAGGAAGTAAACCTAGGTGCTTTCTGTTCCTCTATGGGCAAAAGGTCAACGTGTCCTTAACCATCGAAGCAATGCATCGAAAAGGCTATGATCCTGTGTCAATAAATCTATATTTTGATACACAACATTATAGAAGCCTTTTGACAACACATTAATAAGGCTCATACATGCTTATAACAAGTGATAAAACATTAGAACTGTGGGGTGAGATTCAAATAAAGGGTCACGAGATGTTTTTCTCTCTGTGTCTAGATGTGATCGTGTTGTTGATTCGGGATGAGGAAGAGGATGTGTTTAGTTTGATCGTTGAGGGGATGAAGACTTTCCCCTCCAGTGAGGAGGTTCAGATTCAGGGCTGCCGTGGTCTCCAGCTGCTACTGGACAGAGGTGAGATATACACTGAGTCTACAAAACATTAGGAACACCTTCCCAAAATTGAGTTGCACCCCCTCTTTTGCCCTCAGAACAGCCTCAATTTGTCAGGGCATGGACTCTACAAGGTGTCAAAAGCGTTCCACAGGGATGCTGGCCCATGTTGACTCCAATGCTTCCCGCATTTGTGTCAAGTTGGCTGCATGTCCTTTGGGTGGTGAACCATTCTTGATAGACACAGGAAACTGTTGTGAAAACCCAGAAGCGTTGTAGTTCTTGAAACAAACCGGTGTGCCTGGTACCTACTACCATACCCCGTTCAAAGGCACTTCAATATTTTGTCTTGCCCATTCACCCTCTGAAGTGCACACACACACAATCCATGTCTCAATTGTCTTGAGGCTTAACAATCCTTGTTTAACCTGTCTTCTCCTCTTCATCTACACTAATTAAAGTGGATTTAACAAGTGACATCAATAAGGGATCATAGTTTTCACCTGGATTCACCTGGTCAGTCTATGTCATGGAAAGAGCAGGTGTTCTTAATGTATTGTTCACTCAGTGTAGATACCTAGTCGTCACCAGTGTAGATACCTAGTCACCAGTGTAGATACCTAGTCACCAGTGTAGATACCTAGTCACCAGTGTAGATACCTTGTCACCAGTGGAGATACTTCGTCACCAGTGGAGATACTTCGTCACCAGTGGAGATACCTAGTCACCAGTAGAGATACCTAGTCACCAGTGGAGATACCTAGTCACCAGTGGAGATACCTAGTCACCAGTGGAGATACCTAGTCACCAGTGGAGATACCTAGTCACCAGTGGAGATACCCAGTCACCAGTGGAGATACCTAGTCACCAGTGGAGATACCTAGTCACCAGTGGAGATAACTAGTCACCAGTGGAGATACCTAGTCACCAGTGGAGATACCTAGTCACCAGTGGAGATACCTAGTCACCAGTGGAGATACCTAGTCACCAGTGGAGATACCTAGTCACCAGTGGAGATAACTAGTCACCAGTGGAGATACCTAGTCACCAGTGGAGATACCTAGTCACCAGTGGAGATACCTAGTCACCAGTGGAGATACCTAGTCACCAGTGGAGATACCTAGTCACCAGTGGAGATACCTAGGCTCCACTGCAAATTGGGGATTTTGCCTTGCTATCAAAATCTGCAAAGAAGTACTTTGGGGATTTTTTTATGTGTCGTGGGATTTTTCAGGCATATTCTTTCATACTCTGACTGATGTTGTGTGCATCTCTGTGTTGGCAGTGTCTGATGATGACCTGGTAGAGTTTCTGGAGAACCAGGACCACAGTGTGGTTCTAGGTGCTCTGCACCGTTTTCACGACAGTGAAGACCTGTTTCTGCAGGCCATGAAGGTACTCCTTCCCCTAGCAGGTCCTGGTAAGTCCCCAATGAATAAGAATACAAAACCTGTCTGTTTACCCCCCCCCCCCACCCCTCTCTGCTGCTTTTTCTCTTTCCTATCTTGTTTTTCTCACATTCCTTTCTAGGACAGTATCTTCAGGGGCCAAATTAATTATTTGTAATTTATATTCTGGCTGCTAGGCCCACTGAAAACAATTAATTAGATTTGAGCCTTTTCTCAAAGATTGGTATATTTTCTCAGTAAATATATAGTTATGGGCTTGTCTCACTCCTCACAATGATTATCTTCATTTGAGTTGATCCAATGTCAAGCCTGTTTTCTGTGTGGTATGGGGAGTCACCATGTTGTTGTTGTTCTCTGACGTCTGTGTACCTCGTGTATCATGCCACTTCTTTTCCAGATTGTATTCTTTTTGTGTTTTCTTTTCTGTATGGTTGCACAATTCTGGCAACTTTCTCAAAATGCAAAGGTTTGCCAGACATCCTAGTTGGAAGATGGAATCAGGAGGTAATAAGTAAGCAATCCGGGAATCCTCCAGGCTCCAACCTGGATTTCTGGAAAATCTGGGACTTTTGAGAAAGTTACCAGAATTTGGCAATCCTACTTGTCTGTTTCATTTGCTGCTGACATTGAGTTTCCCTTTGGGGATCAATGAAGTATTAATCTATCTATCATTCAATCAATCGCAGCCAGTAACGTGGAGATCCTGATGTCGGGGGGAGAGAGGTGTTACAGTGTGGTGGCTGGAGCCATGGAGTCGTTCCCAGAGGTTGAGGCACTGCAGGAGGTCGGCTGCTGTCTGTTCAGGAAGTTTACATCAGGTCAGTTCCAGGGTCAAAGGGTCAGAGGTCATGAGCAGGATGATTTAAAGCCAAAATACTTTATTTGTTTTTCAGCCACACGACAGCCCTGCAACTTGCTGTAAAGTTGAGCGATGAGCCTGGGGAAACACCCCGGACACCACAAACACACCCCTCACCAATAGTTCAATTTTTCTCTTTCAGAAAGATATTGTAGTATTCTGGTGCTGAATGGGGTGCATAGGGTCACTGTAAGAGCCTGTTTGACTTACCCTGAGAACGCCACTCTACAAGCTGCTGCGCTCTCCTGTCTGGCTGCCCTCAGTGAGTACACACACACACACACAGTTTGTTGACTACACCACGGTTTTAGGCCTACAGGGACAACAAGTCAGCCTAAAGGGAGGAGGTAAGTGAACTGGCATTGTGGTGTCATGACAACAAACTGTCCCTCAATGTCAGCAAAACAAAGGAGTTAATTGTTGACTTCAGGAAGCATAGGAGGGAATATGCCCCGATCCACATTAACGGGACAGTAGTAAAAAGAGACACAAGTTCTAAGTTGTCAAGAGGTAGCAACATCTATTTCCTAAGGCACCTGAAGAAATTCAGCATGCCGTCCCGGATCCTCTCCAAATACTACCGCTGCACCATCGAGAGCATCCTGCCGGTTGTACCACGGCCTGGTATGGGAATTGCTCCATCCACGACCACAAGGCCCTCCAGGGGGTGGTGAAGACGGCCCAGTACATCACTTGGACCGTGCTCCCACCCATTTAGGACATCTCCTCAGAACGATGCCTGAGGAAGGCACACAGCATCATCAAGGACCCCACACAGCCCAGTCACAAGCTGTTCTCTCCCTTACCATCGTTCAGACGGTATCGGAGCATGAGGTCTGATACCAACAGGCTCAGAGACAGTTTCTATCTACAAGCCATCAGACGGCTGAACACTTAAACTAGCCTGACCACCTGCTCTGATTCTCCATAACTTAACACACACACACACAGACACACACAGACACACATATATATACATTCATGCTACACACACATCACAACTGTTGCTACCAGACTCTTATTATACTGCTCAGTTTATACACTAGCCCACACCCCCCCCCATTCCTCAAAGCACAAGTAAATATTGGACTATAAATTGTGCATTGTATTAAACTTAAAATATTTAATATATTCTACTGAGCCATTTACTTTATGTTCATATTCTTCTTATTTTTTATTTTACTTTTTCTCCCCAATTTCGTGGTATCCAATTGGTAGTTACAGTCTTGTCCCATCGCTACAACTCCCGTACGGACTCGGGAGAGGCGAAGGTCGAGAACCATGCGTCCTCTGAAACACGACCCTGCCAAGCCGCACTGCTTCTTGACACACTGCTCGTTTAACCCGGGAAGCCAGCCGCACCAATGTGTCGGAGGAAACACCTTCCCACTGGCAACCATGTCAGCGTGCATTGCGGCTTGCCCACCACAGGAGTCGCTAGAGCGCGATGGGACACGGACATCCCGGCCGGCCAAACCCTCCCCTAACCCAGACAACGCTGGGCCTCAGCCCGGGATCGAACCCAGATCTGTAGTGACGGCTCAAGCACTGCAGTGTCTTAGACCGCTGCTCCACTCGGGAGGCCATATTCTTATATATTATTACCTCTTATTGTTGTAAGCATTTCGTTGGACGGTGTATACCACACGTAGATACGGCTAATGAAACTTGAAACACACACACATTTCTTCACACCTGGCTCACCACTGTTGTTTCCTGTTTCTCATCCACTCAGCTCAAACCATAGTGCAGAGCAAAGCTGTGGTGAATGAAGGGATGGAGGAGGGAGAGGCGGAGGAGAACAGAGGGAAGGAGGAGGCGGTGGATGATGTGGGGTTGTGCTGGATGGAGGCCTGCTGCAGAGCTCTGGAGGTCCATGCTGCCGATTCCACAGTGCAGGTAAGTCCTCAGCACTTTATATCACACATCATCTATTAGCTAGTCTTATATTGACATTTTAGTCACTGTCCTACTCTTCCCTCTTTCTGTCTGTCCTCATCTCTCTCTTTCTGTCTGTCCTCATCTCTCTCTTTCTGTCTGTCCTCATCTCTCTCTTTCTGTCTGTCCTCATCTCTCTCTTTCTGTTTCTAACCATCTCCCCCCTAGGAAGCTGCATGCTGGGCCATACACAGCCTGCTATTGCATGGCAGCGAGTCATGGCACCATTCCACAGAAGAGCAAGACGGAAGGTAGTCCGTTAGCATGAGCTTTCCTCATGGTATTGTCATTGACCATTTGCTTTAGCTTAAGCGTTTACAATCTTGCTGGTATTGTGATTGACAGTGATGGTGTGCTCCCCAGGACACCAGTCCACAGACAGATCATGGCTGCCATGCTGCTCCACTCCTCCTCCCCTGGGGTGTTCCAGGCTGCTGCCAGCGCCATGGGAACGCTCATCACCCACAATAGTGAGTCAGACTCCTAGCTCCTGTTACTACCCATCAACTGTCTGAGGTGACATCCAGTCAGGTCAGGCTTTAGCCTCTGCTTATTACTGCAGAAGATTTAACAGCTTGTTTGTGTGTGTGTGTGTGTGTGTGTGTGTGTGTGTGTGTGTGTGTGTGTGTGTGTGTGTGTGTGTGTGTGTGTGTGTGTGTGTGTGTGTGTGTGTGTGTGTGTGTGTGTGTGTGTGTGTGTGTGTTTGCAGGTAAAATGCGATCTCTGTTGTTGTCCAACGGCCTCCATGTGAACGTGGTGGAGATGATGAAGAGACATCTGTCCTCTCCAGAGGTCTCCGCAGGTGGATGTAAACTGCTCCACCTGCTCTTCAAGGGAAGGTAGGAATCATTTCAACTGACATCAACTGACATGATTTCAACTGACATCAACTGACACGATTTCAACTGACATCAACTGACATGATTTCAACTGACATCAACTGACATGATTTCAACTGACATCAACTGACACGATTTCAACTGACATCAACTGACATGATTTCAACTGACATTAACGCATTCCAGTTGAGGGCTTAGTCTAACTACATCAGTCAACTTCTGAAGAGGTTCCTACTTGCAGAGCAGGTTTCTCTTGTGGAACAGGTCTGTCTTACAAAACAGATTTGATCGCAATGAGAATATTCAGTATAAATACAGGTTAACAGTATGTTCCAAACTTGTTAGTTTGGGGTATCAGTACTCCGGGTTGACAATCACTGCTCTAGTTCGAAGGTATGTAATGAGGAACATAAAAAGAGGAACTGATGATGCACTGCCCAATTTCGAAATTGCACCCTGTGCATTCTACTATTACAGCTTTCAAGAGTAAGCTTGACTGAGTTCCTTAAAAATTAGTATTGTTTTTATTTGGGGGGAGGACCAGTGGTCCACACAGTTTGGGAACCACTGGTCTAGGGTACCACTGATGTCCCTTGCCTCTCTCTGTAGGACGGCCAGTCTGGATGAACTGAACATGGCCATGGGCCAGATCCTTAGGACCATGAAGGTCCATAACTTCATACCTGAGGTCCAGCTGGAAGCTCTGAGGGCCAGCCTGGCCTTCCTCTGTCCTGGTAGGAGACGCACATAGACAGTCAACACTTATGGTGTACAAGTGTTCAAGTATTTACATGTGTTTTTAAAAGTATTTAGGTATGTGTACGTGTTCACAAGTGTTGAAGCATTTTCGAGTGTGCATACGTGTACATACGTGTATCAAGCTCCAGCCATAGTGCTCAAAGCAAGACTGCTAGAGAGTACTTTTGTCTTAGTCCGCTGTATTTAGCTAATGAAATCTGAATGTATTTTCGGTCATCTTTTGTGTGTTTGAGCAGATAGAAGTTTGCGGGTGTCTGATCACGGTGTGTCTGTGGCTGATTCAGACACAGTGGACGTGTCTCTGAGGGTGCAGAAGAACCAGAGTGTGGTGGAGGGGGCCCACACAGTCTACCTAGAGACACTCAACAGGGTAATCATATCACCCCATGCAATTCATTCCCTGCTCAAATCACAAAGCATCTCAGTAGGAGTATTGATCAAGGATCAGGTCCACCCTGTCCCTGTAATCTTATCAATTGTGATCTAAAAGGCACATCCTAAAACTGTTACTAGATCAGCACTCCTAATCTGAGACAATTTAGGAATACAATCCCATGTCCCTAGAATTCACAGTTATCCTTGTTAATAATAGACTTACCTTAAAATATATACCTTTTTGTTGTTTCTGAGGTAGTTTATTAGCAGTGCAGCCATCCAGGAGTGTGGCCTGCGTGTTCTGTCTGCCCTGGCTGACTGCTCTGGTGCTGTAGACCTGCTCTGTCAACAGGGGGCGATAGACACTGTGCTGCACACACTACAGATGTTCCCTCGGGAACGAGGTGAGAGAGTAGTTACACTGCTTGCTAAATCTGGCACGTTTACAGAAATGGGGATCAATGTGCATTGTCCCTGTCAAGTAACGTGAATAAAGACAAGTATAGCAGAGACATAAATGCTCTGTCCCTGACTCCCTCCCTGCCTCTTCAATAGAACTACACTGACTCCCTTCCTGCCTCTTCAATAGAACTACACTGACTCCCTCCCTGCCTCTTCAATAGAACTACACTGACTCCCTTCCTGCCTCTTCAATAGAAATACACTGACTCCCTTCCTGCCTCTTCAATAGAAATACTCTGGTTCCCTTCCTGCCTCTTCAATAGAAATACACCGACTCCCTTCCTGCCTCTTCAATAGAACTACACTGACTCCCTCCCTGCCTCTTCAATAGAAATACACTGACTCCCTTCCTGCCTCTTCAATAGAACTACACTGACTCCCTCCCTGCCTCTTCAATAGAAATACACTGACTCCCTTCCTGCCTCTTCAATAGAACTACACTGACTCCCTCCCTGCCTCTTCAATAGAAATACACTGACTCCCTTCCTGCCCCTTCAATAGAACTACACTGACTCCCTTCCTGCCCCTTCAATAGAACTACACCGACTCCCTTCCTGCCTCTTCAATAGAAATACACTGACTCCCTTCCTGCCTCTTCAATAGAAATACGCTGACTCCCTTCCTGCCTCTTCAATAGAAATACGCTGACTCCCTTCCTGCCTCTTCAATAGAACTACACTGACTCCCTTCCTGCCTCTTCAATAGAACTACACTGACTCCCTTCCTGCCTCTTCAATAGAAATACACTACTGGGGTCTAAACCTCCTCTACTGCCTTGTGTCTAAGAAGAAGCTGTCCAGAATGATAGTTCCCGTCCTGGCGTCTGTTCTCGTTACCAGTCTCCTGCAGTACAGAGAGGACACAGAGATGCTGTTAAAGGTGAGTAATCCTCTATGGTCCTCAAAGCCATATTAGTCTAGAAGATTTCCAGTTATTTCAATTAATGACACACATTTTTTTTTACTAAATAGGGGTTCCAGGTGGCCCTCCGAATGCTGGACGCCTGCTCAGGGGCAGCAGGGGAGCTGCAGAGGGAAGGCTTTGACAGAGAGATCTTCCTCCAGCTCAAAGAAGGACCACCTGACCGGTGCAGCTACCCGGTAAGCGTGTGTGTTTCTGTGTGTCTGTTCTCATACTCTGTAATCCTTTGTCTTCTTCCTTCCTTACCCATCTCATAACTTCCCCTTCTCCCCCCATTATCCCCCACCTCTCTCTCTCATCTTTGTCTCTCTCTCTCTCTCTTCCTCTAGCTCTCCCAGCTGCGTAAGGCTGCATGCCTGGCCCTGTCCAAGATGTGTGGCGATGCAGAGCTGAAGTACAGTATGCTGGAGAAGGCCTGTAAGGACGGGGATGTGCTCATGGCTGAGTGTCTCATCCAGCTAGGAGCCGACATCAACAAGAAGACCAAGACCGAGTCGCTCATATACCAGGTCAGCAATGATCTCTATGGGGATCTGATGAAATATGATCTGTGTGTGTGTGTACGTCTGTATGTGTATGTGTGTATGTACAGTTGAAGTTGGAAGTTTACATACACCTTAGCCAAATACATTTAAACTCAGTTTTTCACAATTCCTGACATTTAATCCGAGTAAACATTCCCTGTCTTAGGTCAGTTAGGATCACCAGTTTATTTTAAGAATGTGAAATGTCAGAATAATAGTAGAGAGAATGATTTATTTCGGCTTTTCTTTCATCACATTCCCAATGGGTCAGAAGTTTACATACACTCAATTAGTATTTGGTAGCATTGCCTTTAAATTGTTTAACTTGGGTCAAACGTTTCAGGTAGCCTTCCACAAGCTTCCCACAATAAGTTTGGTGAATTTTGGCCCATTCCTCCTGACAGAGCTGGTGTAACTGAGTCAGGTTTGTAGGCCTCCTTGCTTGCACACGCTTTTTCAGTTCTGCCCACACATTTTCTATGGGATTGAGGTCAGGGCTTTGTGATGGCCACTCTAATACCTTGACTTTGTTGTACTTAAGCCATTTTACCACAACTTTGGAAGTATACTTGGGGTCATTGTCCATTTGGAAGACCCATTTGCGACCAAGCTTTAACTTCCTGACTGATGTCTTGAGATGTTGCTTCAATATATCCACATAATTTTCCTGCCTCATGATGCCATCTATTTTGTGAAGTGCACCAGTCCCTCCTGCAGCAAAGCACCCCCATAACATGATGCTGCCACCCCCGTGCTTCACGGTTGGGATGGTGTTCTTCGGCTTGCAAGCCACCCCCTTTTTCCTCCAAACATAACGATTGTCATTATGGCCAAACAGTTCTATTTTTGTTTCATCAGACCAGAGGACATTTCTTCAAAAAGTATGATCTTCGTCCCCATGTGCAGTTGCAAACTGTAGTATGGCTTTTTTATGGCCATTTTGGAGCAGCGGCTTCTTCCTTGCTGAGCGGCCTTTCAGGTTATGTCGATATAGGACTCGTTTTACTGTGGATATAGATACTTTTGTACCTGTTTCCTCCAGCATCTTCACAATGTCCTTTGCTGTTGTTCTGGGATTGATTTGCACTTTTCGCAGCAAAGTACGTTCATCTCTAGGAGACAGAACACGTCTCCTTCCTGAGCGGTGTGACGGCTGCGTGGTCCCATGGTGTTTATACTTGCGTACTGTTGTTTGTACAGATGAACGTGGTACCTTCAGGCGTTTGGAAATTGCTCCCAAGGATGAACCAGACCTGTGGAGGTCTACAATTTATTTTCTGAGGTTTTGGCTGATTTCTTTTGATTTTCCCATGATGTCAAGCAAAGAGGCACTGAGTTTGAAGGTAGGCCTTGAAATACATCCACAGGTACACCTTCAATTGACTCAAATTATGTCAATTAGCCTATCAGAAGCTTCTAAAGCCGTGACATCATTTTTGGCAATTTTCCAAGCTGTTTAAAGGCACAGTCAACTTAGTGTATGTAACCTTCTGACCAACTGGACGTGTGATACAGTGAATTATAAGTGAAATAATTGGTCTATAAACAATTCCAATCAATCAAATGTATTTATAAAGCCCTTCTTACATCAGCTGATGTCACAAAGTGCTGTACAGAATCTCAGCATAAAAGCCCAAACAGCAAGCAATGCAGGTGTAGAAGCACGGTGGCTAGGAAAAACTCCCTAGAAAGGCCAGAACCTAGGAAGAAACCTAGAGAGGAACCAGGCTATGAGGGGTGGCCAGTCCTCTTCTGGCTGTGCCGGGGGGAGATTATAACAGAACATGGCCAAGATGTTCAAATGTTCATAGATGACCAGCAGGGTCAAATAATAATAATCACAGTGGTTGTCGAGGGTGCAACAGGTCAGCACCTCAGGAGTAAATGTCAGTTGGCTTTTCATAGCCGATCATTCAGAGTATCTCTACCGCTCCTGCTGTCTCTAGAGCGTTGAAAACAGCAGGTCTGGGACAGGTAGCACGTCCGGTGAACAGGTCAGGGTTCCATAGCCGCAGGCAGAACAGTTGAAACTGGAGCAGCAGCATGGCCAGGTGGACTGGGGACAGCAAGGAGGCATCAGGCCAGGTAGTCCTGAGGCATGGTCCTAAAGCTCAGGTCCTCTGAGAGAAAGAAAGAAAGAGAATTAGAGAGAGCATACTTAAATTTACACAGGACATCGGATAAGACAGTAGAAATACTCCAGATATAACAGACTGACCCTAGCCCCCCGACACATAAACTACTGCAGCATAAATACTGGAGGCTGAGACTGGAGGCGTCGGGAGACACTGTGGCCCCGTCCGACGATACTCCCAGACAGGGCCAAACAGGCAGGATATAACTACACCCACTTTGCCAAAGCACAGCCCCCACACCAATAGATGAATATCTTCAACCACCAACTTACCATCCTGAGACAAGGCCGAGTATAGCCCACAAAGATCTCCGCCACGGCACAACCCAAGGGGGGCGCCAACCTGGATTGTTGGAAAAATTGTTGGATTGTTGGAAAAAATTACTTGTGTCATGCACAAAGTAGATGTCCTAACCGACTTGCCAAAACTATAGTTTGTTAACAAGAAATGTGTGGAGTGGTTGAAAAACGAGTTTTGACTAAAAGTAACTCCACTACATGTAACTGTTATTCTTTTTTGAAAATCTCTATGTTTACATATGAATCTTAATGTTAATATATTATCACAAATGAAAATGACATATATGGATGTTGCCCGAAAAATAATTGGTAAATGTTGAATAAATATGGAAATGACTAAAAGTAACTCCACTACATGTAACTGTTATTCTTAACAGTTCAACAAAAAGGGTCAGATGACAATTAGGGGAAAGAAAAAATAAATCTATTGAAGCTCCCTCTGAGGAGATCTGTGGTGCTCTCCATCCTGATTGCTTCAGGAAAGTCTGGTAAGAGGGAGTACAATACAAATCATTAAAATCCCGACGGAAAATATTTAAGAATGACGCCAACCTAAGTGTATGTAAACCTCCGACTTCAACTGTATGTACAGTACCAGTCAAGAGTTTGGACACACCTACTCATTCAAAGGTTTTTCTTTATATTTACTATTTCCTACATTGTGGAATAATAGTGAAGACATGAAAACTATGAAATAACACATGAACTTATCCTTTGCAGCAGAGGTAACTCTGGGTCTTTCAGGCCCAAAACATTTTGTAAGTTAGTTTCATTTTGGGAGCTCAGTTCCTAGGCATTGCCCTTCAACCTTCCCCCCGCTCAACTACTTCCCCACTGCATCCCCTCCCAGGTGTGTGAGCAGGGCGGGCCTCTGCAGCTTGTGGTGCTGCTTCTCAGCCGTGGGGTCCATGAGCAGCACCTGCGTGGGGCCCTGGGGGCCAGCGTGCGTCGTGGGGACGGCCCTGCAGTCATCCAGCTACTGGGGCGTCTGGGGCTGGACCTGAACAACAATGCCCTCTGTCTGGGGGGGTTCAGGCTGGGTCGGGTGGATGCTGCCTGGCTCAGCCCCCTGCTCTCTGAACGAGGTCGCGCCAGCAGTCTGCGCTCCAGCACAAGTGAGTATAGTCACTGATGCTGATTTCCAGTTATAGACTCTCCTTCTTAGATTATCCTGTAGATCTCTATATCTTATTTGAAGGAAAGCTGTAACTATCATATTGCTTACACATTTCCAATCTAGAATGAATATCATTTTTTATTTGTTATGTACTGTACGTGTGCATATGTATTTGGGTCAAAAACCTGGGATAAACGATGTGTGTTCTCTGTGTTGTGTTTTCAGGTAAGGGTGCATGTTTAGCTCGGTACGTGTTATCCTTCCAGAGGGGTAAGACGACTCCTACCCCCTCGACCCCCAGGTCTCTAGCTGACCCCTGCCTTACCTCTGGGTACATGTCAGACGAGAGTGATGACTCCAGCTTCCTGTCTTTAGAGGACAGTCTGGTCTTCAACGACGATATGGAGAGTGACGGTGAGGACAATGAGACACACAGAACAGCGCTCCTTGTCAACTTTCAAATCATGTTTATTTCAAACTTTTTACTCACTCTTGATAATCACAATGGAATCACTTGGTAAAAAATAACCACAAGTTAAACAAGGTTATTTGGTATCTAATAAACTCAGCAAAAAAGAAACATCCTCTCACTTTCAACTGCATTTATTTTCAGCAAACTTAACATGTGTAAATATTTGTATGAACATAACAAGATTCAACAACTGAGACATAAACTGAACAAGTTCCACAGACATGTGACTAACAGAAATTGAATAATGTGTCCCTGAACAAAGGGGTGGTCAAAATCAAAAGTAACAGTCAGTATCTGGTGTGGCCACCAGCTGCATTAACCTCTCTTGGGTACGTGAGACGTTAGCATCCCACCTCTTCAACAGCCAGTGAAACTGCTGGGCGCCAAATTCAAATACAGAAATACTCATTAGAAAAATTCAGAAAACAAAACATATTTTACATAGGTTTAAAGATTAACTTCTTGTGAATCCAACCACGGTGTCAGATTTAAAAAATGCTTTACGGCGAAAGCATACCTTACGATTATTTGAGAACATAGCCCACTAGACAAATCATTACAAACAGTAACCAGCCAAGTAGAAGAGTTACACAAGTCAGAAATAGAGATAAAATTAATCCCTTACCTTTGATGATCTTCATATGGTTGCACTTAGCAGACATTAATTTACTCAATAAATGTTCCTTTTGTTCGATAAAGTCTCTTTATATCCAAAAACCTCCGTTTTGTTCACGCGTTTTCTTCAGTAATCCACAGGCTCAAACGCAGTCAAAACAGGCAGACAAAAAAATACAAATTGTATCAGTAAAGTTCATAGAAACATGTCAAACAATGTTTATATACAATCCTCGGGTTGTTTTTAGCCTAAATAATCGATAATATTTCAACCGGAAAATAACGTCGTCAATTTAAAAGGTAAACAAGAAAGGCACTCTCTCGGTCTCACGCATGAAAAAGCTCTGTGACACTTTAGGATCCACTCATTCAGACTGCTCTTACTTCCTAATTTTTCAGAATACAAGCCTGAAACAATTTCTAAAGACTGTTGACATCTAGTGGAAGGCATAGAAACTGCAATTTGAGTCCTAAGTCAATGGATACTGTAATGGCATTGAATAGAAAACTACAAAACCAACAAAAAAACTACTTCCGGAATGGATTTTTCTCAGGTTTCCGCCTGCCAAATCAGTTCTGTTATACTCACAGACACTATTTTAACAGTTTTGGAAACTTTAGAGTGTTTTCTATCCAAATCTACCAGTTATAGGCATATCATATCTTCTGGGCCCGAGAAGCAGGCAGTTTAATTTGGGCATGCATTTCATCCAAAATTCCGAATGCTGCCCCCTACCCTAGAGAAGTTAAGTACTGCAGTGCATCTCCTCCTCATTTGCACCAGATTTGCCAGTTCTTGCTGTGAGATGTTAGCCCACTCTTCCACCAAGGCACCTGCAAGTTCCCGGACATTTCTTGGGGGAATGGCCCTAGCTCTCACCCTCCGAGCCAACAGGTCTCAGACGTGCTCAATGGGATTGAGATCCGGGCTCTTCGCTGGACATGGCAGAACACTGACGTTCCTGTCTTGCAGGAAATCACGCACAGAACGAGCAGTATGGCCGGTGGCATTGTCATGCTGGAGGGTCATGTCAGGATGAGCCTGCAGGAAGGGTACCACATGAGGGAGGAGGATGTCTTCCCTGTAACGCACAGCGTTGAGATTGCCTGCAGTGACAACAAGCTCAGTCCGATGATGATGTGACACACCTCCACAGACCATGACGGACCCTCCACTTCCAAATCGATCCCGCTCAAGAGTACAGGCCTCGTTGTAACGCTCATTCCTTTGACGATAAACGCAAATCCGACCATCACCCCTGGTGAGACACAACCGTGACTCATCAGTGAAGAGCACTTTTCGCCAGTCCTGTCTGGTCCAGCGACGGTGGGTTTGTGCCCATAGGCGACGTTGTCTGGTGAGGACCTGCCTTACAACAGGCCTACAAGCCCTCAGTCCAGCCTCTCTCAGCCTATTGCAGACAGTCTGAGCACTGATGGAGGGATTGTGCGTTCCTGGTGTAACTCGGGCAGTTGTTGTTGCCATCCTGTACCTGTCCTGCAGGTGTGATGTTCGGATGTACCGATCCTGTTCCGGTGTTGTTACACGCGGTCTGCCACTGCGAGGGCGATCAGCTGTCCGTCCTGTCTCCCTGTAGTGCTGTCTTAGGCGTCTCACAGTATGGACATTGCAATTTATTGCCCTGGCCACAGCTGCAGTCCTCATGCCTCCTTCCAGCATGCAAAAGGCACATTCACGCAGATTAGCAGGGACCCTGGGCATCTTTCTTTTGGTGTTTTTCAGAGTCAGTAGAAAGGCCTTTTTGGTGTCCTAAGTTTTCATAACTGTGACCTTAATTGCCTACCGTCTGTAAGCTGTTAGTGTCTTAACAACCGTTCCACAGGTGCATGTTTATTAATTGTTGAATTGGACAGTGTTTAAACCCTTTACAATGAAGATCTGTGAAGTTATTTGGATTTTTACGAATTATCTTTGAAAGACAGGGTCCTGAAAAAGGGACATTTCTTTTTTTGCTGAGTTTATAATAGCTAATTTGGTGACTGTTAATTATTGGCCACAGTTGCCTTATTTTGGGAATGTCTTGCTTACTGGATGTCTCCTTATTTTCACAGGAAGTGATTCGCTTTTGCTGGCACTGTCCCCCATGTCCACCAATGATTTGTCAGAGGAGTGGAAGGCGGGGTCACAGAAGAGGAAGAACGGGCGTCGCAGGCACTTTAGCTCCGAGGTGGGCTATCTTCTTTACAACCAATATAAATATTGTTTATTTTTTAACTTACTATATTTCAGAGAAAAAACTAAACTGTCCCCCTCTCTCTTTCTTGCTCTCTCTCTCTCTTTCAATAAATAAATTAATTAAGATATGTGCCAATCAATTTACCAATTAACCAATTAATTTACTAACCAATCAAACAGTCCTGTATCCATCCACAGGGAGTCCAGGGTGAGGTTGAGCTCAACGAGCCACTTCAGAGGAGGTATGGCAGGACAACCCCTAACCAGAAAGGTACTTATATAACATTAGTTTTACTTGCCCTTGTTCAAAATATCAATGGTATTATGTCAATGGTAATCCATTATTTCTATTGTTTCTACTGCAGGTATTCACTCCCCAGTCTTGAGCTCTGGGTATAACTCCTCCCCTCTGGTCGGGGACAGAGAGTGGATCCGCCTGCTGGACCTATCAGGGAATGAGCTGGACTCTGTGTCGTGTTTGTTGGACGAGGGTTCTGTCCGACAGCAGCTGGAGCACCTGTATCGACTAGACTTGAGCCAGAACAGCCTATCAGAGTTCCCCTCTGGGCTGTGTGAGGTGTGGGGTCTGTTCAGAATGCTTCAATGTTGAATAGATGATGCAAAATTAAAAAATGGTGGGGAGTTCAATGTTCGGTTAATCTACAGAATCTTGTCAGTATCTTAAAATAATAATAATTTATAGTTGCGATGATTTATTTAATACTTCAAAATAATAATAATTATACTTCTTAGAGCTTGAAGAGTCTGACACGTCTGGATCTCCAAGGCAACCAGTTGCAGTCGTTGCCAGCGGAGCTTCTGGCCCTGCCCTCACTGAGCATGCTCAACGTGTCACGTAACTGTGTCGGCCCGCTTCTGACCCTTGACCCCGCCGTCACCTGCCCATCGCTACGGCAACTCAACCTGTCCTACAACCACATCACCACCTTCCCCCACCAGCTGGGCAGGGCCATGGAGCGACTGGAGGAGCTGTCCCTCGAGGGGTATGATGGGAAATGGAGTTCTTTGGATCACTGCTGAATGTTTTACTTTAGCTGTATAATAGGCACAAAATTATATTATAAATAATTACAAAGCAGGAATTGGTGTTTAGTTTTTGTCAAACATGTACATTTTACCCATCTGGCACTAGACAGGTTCAATTAAATCCAAAAAATATTTGAAAGAAAACTACTCTGATTTGAACCCAAGTATGTGACATAAAATATCATAAATATAACTTTGTCTCTACACCTTTTCCTCTGCTGTAGGAACAGAATGGGTGAGCTGTGGTCTCCTCTGTGTCTTCCGGAGATGAAGCTCCTAGACATCAGTAAGAACAGTGTGGAGAGCATCTCACATGACTTCCTGTCTGGCTGCCCCAAACTAGAGAACTTCAGTGCTTGTACCAACCAACTCAGTAAGTACATGGTAACGCAGTTACTTACTTAATCCTTTTTAATGCTGACAGAACATGGGGCCTGTACTAGTTCTCCAATGCTGTCTTACAATGGATTATTATTTGGTACTATTATTAGGCATATCTGTGAAAGTCATTAAAGTCCAACCGATTTCTAGAAAAAGTGTTGCCAGACAAATTAATACATGTGGTTAATTCTAGATAAACAGTTAATTTGTGTATGTAGCGACATAAGAACATATTCATTGTATGACATTGTGTTTTGTGTTTCTGCTGTAATAGGTTCGCTGTCACATCTTCCCTCAAAGATAACAACTCTGAAGTTATCACATAACAGTTTCACTACCATTCCTCAAGCTGTTCTGGATCTTCCAAAGTAAGTTTGATGTTTTAGTGGAGGCAACTACATTGTTGTAGAAGGCGTTTATTAGTTAACTATTATTTGAGTAAAAACTGCTTATTAGTGTGCAAAAATGTATCTGGCTTGAGATTCAATAGGACTCATCCTTGCTTTTTCTTTGCTTTCAGTTTACGGTCCGTGGATATGAGGACCAATGACATTACAGTTTTACCGGGGCCGTGCGCCTGGGCATCGGTCAACCTGCGGGAGCTCATGTTCGGTCAGAACCGCATCGGAGTGCTGGACCTGAGTGGACCAGAAGTTTACAAGTGGGCCAGACTGGAGAAACTACACCTGAGTGACAATAAGCTCACAGAGGTCAGCATTTATTTATTCATCTTATTAATATGTCATTAACATGGTCATTTAGTAGACGCCAAAGTGACTGACAGTGATCACACGTGTCACAATAAGTATGTGGCATTTGTTAGTGTAACAGTATAACTTTAGACCGTCCCCTCGCCCATACCCGGGAGCGAACCAGGGACCTTCTGCACACATCAACAACGGTCGCCCACGAAGCATCGTTACCCATCGCTCCACAAAGGCCGCGGCCCTTGCAGAGCAAGGTGCAACACTACTTCTAGGTTTCAGAGCAAGTGACGTAACTGATTGAAACGCTAGTAGCGCGTACCCGCTAACTAGCTAGCCATTTCACATCCGTTACACTCACCCCCCTTTCAACCTAATCCTTTTCCGCAGCAACCAGTGATCCGGGTCAACAGCATCAATGTAACAGTATAACTTTAGTACGTCCCCTCGCCCCGACACGGGCGCGAACCAGGGACCCTCTGTACACATCAACAACGGTCGCCCACGAAGCATCGTTACCCATCGCTCCACAAAGGCCGTGGCCCTTGCAGAGCAAGGTGCAACACTACTTCTAGGTTTCAGAGCAAGTGACGTAACTGATTGAAACGCTAGTAGCGCGTACCCGCTAACTAGCTAGCCATTTCACATCCGTTACACTAGCACCAGGCACTAACTAACTGCCATTAAAACGGTTGTATATGGTGAACAGGGACAATACAGTACTCAATGCTTCTCACACCTCCATCATAAACCACATGTTCTCTCTAGAAAAGGTCTCTCTTGTAAAAAAATATATGTTATCTCAAGGAGAATAAAAAGGTTACATAAAATATATTTTAAAATTTTAAAGTACATTTTTCCAATCAGTAGTATTATTGACCTTTTCACCCCTGTCTGTTTCAGGTCCCTCCTCAGATCGGCCTGCTGGAGGAGCTGACCTCTCTCGACTTGAGCCGTAATGGCGGTCTGCGCTCCTTCCCTGACGAGATGGGCAAGCTGAGCAGGCTGTGGGACTTGCCACTGGATGGCCTGCGCCTCAGCCTGGATCTCAAGCACATTGGCAACAAGACCAAAGACTTAGTCAGGTGAATGTCTGCAAAGAAATGCTTACTTGCAGGTACCTTCTCGACAATGAAACAACAATAAGAAAGAAGAAAATATCAGAATACGAACATAAAGTAAATGGCTCAAAATAATAAATATTTTAGCATGAGTATAATACAGGAAGGCACCATTTATAGTCCAATATTTACTTGTGTTTTGGGGAAGTGGGGGATGGGAGGCAGTGTATAAACTGAGCAGTATAATGGTAGCAGCAGTTGTGATGTGTGTGTGTGTAGCATGAATGTGTGTGTGTTAAGGTGTGGAGAATCAGAGCAGGTGGTCAGGCCAGTTTAAGTGTTCAGCCGTCTGATGTCTTGTAGATACCAACAGGCTCAGAGACTGTTTCTATCAGACCTCATGCTCCGATACCGTCTAAACGACGGTAAGGGAGAGAACAGCTTGTGACTGGACTGTGTGGGGTCCTTGATGATGCTGTGGGTCTTCCTCAGGCACCGTTCTGAGGAGATGTCCTAAATGGTTGGGAGCACGGTCCAAGTGATGTACTGGGCCGTCTTCACCACCCCCTGGAGGGCCTTGTGGTCGTGGATGGAGTAATTCCCATACCAGGCCGTGATACAACCGGTCAGGATGCTCTCGATGGTGCACATGGTTTCCAGGTGTTTGATGCCATTCTATTTGCTCCATTCCGGCCATTATTATGAGCCTTTCTCCCTTCCTCAGCTGGTAGAGGTGCTTTTGCGTCCTCTTGACAATAGTGGTGGTGTTGTTCCATGACACATCCTAGGTGATGTGGACGCCGAGGAACTTAAAACTGCTTACTCTATACTGCAATCCCGTTGATGTGGATCGGGGTATGTTCCCTCCTCTGCTTCAAGAAATCAACAAGACGTTGAGGAAGAAGTTGTTGTCATTACACCACAATGCCAGTTCGCTTACCTCCTCCCTATAGGCTGACTTATCGTTGTTGGTTATCAGGCCTACAACCATGGTGTCGTGCAAAGCCATGCAATCGTGGGTGAAGACGGAGAACAATACAGGACTGAGGACAGACCCCTGGGGGACACTGTGTTAAGAGTCAGTGTTGTTGCCAATCCTCACAGCCTGTGGTCTACTTGTCAGGAAGTCCAGGATCCAGTTGCAGTGTCAAGCTTAGTGGGAACTTGGTGTCGAGCTTGATGGGAACAATAGTGTTGAATGCTGAACTGTAGTCCATGTTTTAATTTGATTTATTTCACTAGGCAAGTCAGTTAAGAACAAATTCTTATTTACAATGACAGCCTACCAGGGAACAGTGGGTTAACTGCATTGTTCAGGGGCAGAACAACATTTTTTTTTTTTGACTTGTCAGCTCGGGGATTCGATCCAGCAATCATTCTCACATAGGTGTTCTTCTTGTCCAGATGTGTTACGGCTGTGTGAATAGCGATGGAAATGGCATCTTCTGTGAATCTGTTGGGTAGGCAAATTGGAGTGGGTCCAGCATGCTGGCCTTGATGTGAGCCATGACCAGCCTCTCAAAGCACTTCATGTTGACCGAGGTGAGAGCAATGGGCCGGTAGTCATTTGGGCATGTCACCTTGTTTTTGGGCACTGGGACGATGGTGGTCTCCATGTGTGGACTACAGCCTGAGACAGGGAAAGGTTGAAGTGACAGCGAACAAGCCCACCAGCTGGTCACCACACACTCTGAGGACACGGCCAGGGATGCCACCTGGGCAGGCGGCTTTGTGAGTATTCACTCTTTTGAGAGTTTTCCGCACGTCAGCGTCGGAGAGCGAAAGCACCTGGTCGTCTGGAGCAGTGAGAGTCTTCCTGGATGGCTCCGTATTGTCTGCCTCGAAGCGAACATAGAATGTGTTAACCTCATCTGGGAGAGAGGCTTCAGTGGGCACCGCACATCTGGGTTTGCCTTTGTAGTCTGTGATAGTCTATAGTCTTTGCAACATACGACGCGAGTCTGAGTTGTCAAACGTCAATACATGTTTGAGTCTGTATTGTCTTTTTGCGTCCCCAATGGATTCGTGGAGCTTGTACCTGATGACATTGAATGCTACAGTACCGGCTCTCAGCATTGTATGGATATCTTCGCTCATCCAGGGTTTTGGTTGGGGTATGTCCGGATTGTTATGGTGGGTACAACATCATCAAGGTAGAGCTTTGGGGAAGGGTACCAAAAATATTCTGCAGCATTGAAGGTCCCCAAGAACACATTGGCCTCCATCATTCTTAAATTGAAGAAGTTTAGAACCACCAATACTCTTCAATTTTAGAGTAAGGCTGTAAAATAACAAAATGTGGAAAAAGTCAAGGGGTCTGAATACTTTCTGAATGCACTGCATTCCTCAATGTTGATGTTGAGTCCTGTTTGGATGAATCTTTGAACATATTCCAATCAACATTTTTAAAACAATCCTACAGTATTGGCTTTGTACCCTTCACAGATGTTTGTGTATACATGGTCAAGCATGCTGGATCCTCTTTGGGCAGGATACATGTTGGCGATATTTAAAAAAACAAAACAAGTATTGACATTAAACCCAAAAAGCAATGCTATCTGTCAGAGGGAATTCTGAATTAACAGGTGGTGGCTTTTGATAGGTTTGAATTTGCTCCAGATTTCCTCTTTCAAACAAAAGCCTAATCCCATTCACAAAACTCTCCCAAATAAATCACTCTCTCCTGTATCCTGTAACTCAGGTTCCTCCAGCAGCGTCTGAAGAAAGCCGTTCCGTACTACCGGATGAAGCTGATTGTGGTTGGGAACGCCGACAGTGGTAAGACTGCTCTGATCCGACAGCTGATGAAGCTCAAGCGTTCTCAATGGCAGATGGAGCAGCCCACCGTTGGGATCGACGTCAGAGATTGGACCATCCGGGACCGGGATAAGAAGAACATGGTGCTAAATGTCTGGGACTTCTCAGGTGGGTGGGTCAACCGTCAACTGTCAACTGTGACATCTGGTCTGGATACTTACTAGTGTTGTGGGAGAAAAAAAATTGAGTTGCAAATCACAATATTATTTTGGATGATATTATATTGATACATCAAATCAAATTGTATTTGTCACATGCACCGAATACAACAGGTGTAGACCTTACAGTGAAATGCTTACTTAAAAGCCCCTAACCAACGATGCAGTTTTAAGAAAATACCTAAAAAATAATATTAAAAAAAAGTAAGAGATAAGAAAAAGAAAAAAATTAAAGAGCAGCAGTGAATAACAATAGCGGGGCGATATACAGGGGGTACCGGTACTGTGTCAATGTGCGGGGGCACCGGTGTCGAGGTACTTGAGATAATTATGCACATGCAGGTAGGGTTGTTTAAAGTGGCAGAGAGAACAGTCTATGACTAGGGTGGCTGGGCTGGAGTCTTTAACAGTTTTAGGGCCTTCCTCTGACACTGCCTGGTATAGAGGTCCTGGATGGCAGGGAGCTTGGCCCTGGTGATGTACTGGGCCGTACGCACTACCCTCTGTAGTGCCTTGCGGTCGGAGGCCGAGCAGTTGCCATACCAGGCAGTGATGCAACCCGTCAGGATGGTGCAGCTGTAAAATCTTTTAAGGATCTGAGGACCCATGCCAAATCTTTTCAGTCTCCTGAGGGGGAATAGGTTTTGTCGTGCCCTCTTCAGGACTGTCTTGGTGTGCTTGAACCATGTTAGTTTGTTGTTGATGTGGATGCCAAGGAACTTGAAGCTCTCAACCTGCTGCACTATAGCCCCGTCGATGAGAATGGAGGCGTGCTCGGTCCTCTTTTTCCTGTGGTCCACAATCATCTCCTTTGTCTTGATCACGTTGAGGGAGAGGTTGTTGTCCTTGCACCACATGGTCAGGTCTCTGACCTCCCTATAGGCTGTCTCATCGTTGTCAGTGATCAGGCTTACCACTGGTGTGTCATCAGCAAACTTAATGATGGTGTTGGAGTTGTGCCTGGCCATGCAGTCATGAGTGAACAGGGAGTACAGGAGGGGACTGAGCACGCACCCCTGAGGGGCCCCCATGTTGAGGATCAGTGTGGCGGATGTGTTGTTACCTCCCCTGACCACCTGGCGGCAGCCCGTCAGGAAGTCTAGGATCCAATGGTAGAGGGAGCTGTTTAGTCCCAGGGTCTTTAGATTAGTGATGAGTTTTGATGGGAACTATGGTGTTGAACGCTGAGCTGTAGTCAATTAATAGCATTCTCACATAGGTGTTCCTTTTGTCCAGGTGGGAAAGGGCAGTGTGGAGTGTGATAGAGATTCCATCATCTGTGGATCTGTTGGTGCGATATGCAAATTGGAGTGGGTCTAGGGTTTCTGGGATAATGGTGTTGATGTGAGCTATGACCAGCCTTTCAAAGCATTTCATGGCTACAGACATGAAACTTGACTCCAAGTATTGCTTTTGCCTCGTAGCATTAGCTAGCCCTAGTCGGCTAAAACGGCTCAATCTCTGGTATTTTTCATCCTATAGCTTGTTCTCCGTCTTCTTTTTAAATAGTGAGCCATGTTTTCAGCACTTTTATTTACATGACTGAAACTCATTTTCTCATACTCTCTGGTCTCTCTGCAGCAATAATACTGTTTGGAACATCAAATCGCTATAACGAATCACAATATAATGCCTTCAAAGTATACATACTCCTTGACTTATGCCAAATTGTGTTGTGTTACAACCTGAAATCAAAATGGATTAAATCACATTTTTTCTCACCTATCTACACACAATACACCATAATGACAGTGAAAATATGTTTTTTAAAGTTTTTGCACATTTAAATTGAAAATTAAATACAGAAATATCTCATTTACATAATTATTCACACCCCTGAGTCAATACATGTTAGAATCACCTTTGTCAGGAGTTACAGCTGTGAGTCTTTCTGGGTAAGTCGCTAAGAGCTTTGAACAACTGGATTGTATAATATTTGCACATTATTCTTTTTTTAATTCTTCAAGCTCTGTCAAGTTGGTTGTTGATCATTGGTTGATCACAACCATTTAAGTCTTGCCATAGATTCACAAGCAGATTTAAGTCAAAACTGTAACTTGGCCACTCAGGAACATTCAATGTCGTCTTGGTAAGCAACTCCAGTGTATATTTGTTATTTAGTTTTTCTCTAGGATTTTGCCTGTGCTTTGCTCTATTCCATTTCATTGCATCCTAAAAATGACAAGCATACCCATAACTTGATGCAGACTCCACCATGCTTCAAAATATGAAGAGTTGTAGTCAGTGATGTGTTGGATTTGCCCCAAACATAACGCTCTGTATTCAGGACATAAAGTCCATTTCTTTGCTACATTTCTTGCAGTATTACTTTATGCATCCTGTTTGCAACAATGCACTGTTTTGGAATATTTTTATTCTGTACAGGCTTCCTTTTCACTTGTCATTTAGGTTAGTATTGTGGAGTAACTACAATGTTGTTGATCCATCCTCAGTTCTCCTATCACAACGATTAAACTCTAACTGTTAACGTCACCATTGGCCTCATACAATCCCTGAGCGCTTTTCCTTCCTCTCCAGCAACTGAGTTAGGAAGGGCACCTGTATCTTTGTAGTGACTGGGTGTATTGATACATCATCCAGTGTAATTAATAACTTCACCATGCTCAAAGGGATATTCAATGTTTGCTTTTTCACCCATCTACCAATAGGTGTCGTCTTTGGTTGAATCTGTGTTTGAAAATTACTTATCAACTGAGGGACCTTACATATAATTGTATGTGTGGGGTACAGTGATGAGGTAGTCATTCAAAAACCATGTTAAACACTATATTGAACACAGTGTGTGTCCATGCAACTTCTTATGTGACTTGTTAAGCACATTTTTACTACTGAACTTATTTAGGCTTGCCGTAAAAGGGGTTGAATACTTGACTCAAGATATTTCATCTTTACATTTTTAATTCATTTGTAAAAAATTCTAAAAACATAATTACACTTTGGGGTATTGGGGGTGTCGGCCAGTGACACAATCTCCATTTAATATTTTTAAAATTCAGGCTGTAACACAATAAAATGTGGAAAAAATGTCAAAGGGATTGAATACTTTATGAAGGCAGTGCCTTCGTAAAGTATTCAGATTACTTTACTTTTCCCACATTTTGTTGGGTTACAGCCTTATTCTGAAATGGATTAAATGTTTTTTTCCTTCTCATCAATAAACACAATACCCATAAAGTCAAAGCAAAAACAGGTTTTTAGAAATGTTTGCTAATTTATTACAAACGAAATACTGAAATATAACATTTACATAAGTATTCAGACCCTTTACTCAGTACTTTGAAGAACCTTTTGCAGCGATTACAGCCTCAAGTCTTCTTTGGTATGATGCTACAAGCTTGTATTTGAGGAGTTTCTCCCATTCTTCTCTGCAGATCCTCTCAAGCTCTGTCAGGTTGGATGGGGAGCGTCGCTGCACAGCTATTTTTAGGTCTCCAGAGATGTTCGATCGGGTTCAAGTCAGGGCTCTGGCTGAGCCACTTAAGGACATTCAGAGACTTGTCGCGAAGCCACTCCTGTGTTATCTTGGCTGTGTGCTTTGGGTCATAGTCCTGTTGGAAGGTGAACCTTCGCCCCAGTCTGAGGTCAGTCTGAGGTCCTGAGCGCTCTGGAGCAGGTTTTCATCAAGGATCTCTCTGTACTTTGCTCTATTCGTCTTTGCCTCGATCTGGACTAGTCTCCATGTCGACACAGTCCTGTCTCGGAGCTCTACGGACAATTCCTTCAACCTCATGGCTTGGTTTTTGCTCTGACATGCACTGTCAACTGTGGGACCTTATATAGACAGGTGTGTGCCTTTCCAAATCATGTCCAATCAATTGAATTTACCAAAACATGAGGTCGAAGGAATTGTCCATAGAGCTCCGAGACAGGATTGTGTCAAGGCACAGATCTGGGGAAGGGTACCAAAAAATGTCTGCAGCATGAAGGTTCCCAAGAACACAGTGGCCTCCATTATTCTTAAATGGAAGAAGTTTGGAACCACCGAGACTCTTCCTAGAGCTGGCCGCCCTGCCAAACTGTGCATTTGAGGGATAAGGGCCTAAGGTAGGTGACCAAGAACCCGATGGTCACTAACAGAGCTCCGGAGTTCCTCTGTGGCGATGGGAGAACCTTCCAGAAGGACAACCATCTCTGCACTACTCCAACAATCAGGCCTTTATGGTAGAGTGGCCAGACAGAAGAAACTCTTCAGTAAAAGGCACATGACATCCCGCTTAGCGTTTGCCAAAAGACACTTAAAGGACTCTCAGACCATGAGAAACAAGATTCTCTGGTCTGATGAAACCAAGATTGAACTCTTTGGCCTGAATGCCAAGCGTCACGTCTGGAGGAAACCTGGCACCATCCCAATGGTGAATCATTGTGGTGGCAGCATCATGCTGTGGGGATGTTTTTCAGCGTCAGGGACTGGGAGACTAGTTAAGATTGAGGGGGAAATGAACGGAGCAAAGTACACAGATCCTTGATGAAAACCTGCTCAGGACCTCGGACTGGGGCAAAGGTTCACCTTCCAACAGTACAATGACCCTAAGCACACAGCCAAGACAACGCAGGAGTAGCTTCATTACAAGTCTCTGAATGTCCTTGAGATGGCCAGCCAGAGCCCGGACTTGAACCCGATCGAACATCTCTGGAGAGACCTGAAAATAGTTGTTCAGCGACGCTCCCCATCCAACCTGACAGAGCTTGAGAGGATCTGCAGAGAAGAATGGGAGAAATGCCCCAAATACAGGTGTGCCAAGCTTGTAGCGTCCTACCCAAGAAGACTCAAGGCTGTAATCGCTGCCTAAGGTGCTTCAACAAAGTACTGAGTAATGGGTCTGAATACTTAAGTTAATGTTGATTTCAGTTTTTTTAATTAGTACAAAAATTCTAAAAACCTATTTTTGCTTTGTCATTATGGGGTATTGTGTGTAGATTTTTTTTTTTTGAATAAGGTTGTAACATAACAATGTGGAAAAGGTCAAGGGCTCTGAATACTTTCCGAATGCACTGTAAGTTTGGGTTTCAAGGTCTGGATCTTGGACTTTAAGTCATTGAGTCGTGAAGGTTTTGTTCTGGTGGTCTTGACCCTCTCTGCTCTTTGTTCAGGTGGGGAGGAGTTCAGTGGTTCTCACCCCCACTTCCTTACCCCCCGGGCCCTCTACCTGGTGGTGTACGACCTCAGTAAGGGGGCTGCCCAGGTGGACGCGCTCAAACCCTGGCTCTTCAACATCAAGGTGAGTCACACCCATACCTTTGTAAATGTTTTGTTGTTTTTTGTCACTGTTGCGAGTGCATACATTTTTGTACACACAACTGGAAGTAGTATTTTTTACCTTGCAAATACTGTGTTCTCGATTGAACTTGCCTGGAGCAATCAAACCAGTGGAATAAACCCTAAAGTGCAAAGCAAACCCGCCCATATGTCACTCCAGATAGGCTCAATCAAATGTTCAATGTATTTTAAAGAATACAATTCCATAATGAATGTCTCATGTCGTCACTTCCTGTTGAACGAGTGATAGCTTGGTTTGTTGTTTTGGAAACTTTGTTGTTTTTGAAAGTTTTGAAAGTCTTTTAAAAGTTTGGTGACTAGCTAGCTACCTTTTGCGTTTGGATCCCGCAACATGATTGGCATCAGTTTCTGGGACGGCTACTATCTGTCCAGTGATCCTGCTGACCAAGTTCGGGTCTGGGGAGCTGTTTTGGCGTATCATGCTAGCAGGGTTTTCTTGAGGGCTTGAACGCAGCCCACGACGCGGTTAGCAATTGTGGCTGGGACTGCGGATTGTCCCGGGCTTGTGGCTGTCTAGACCCCTGCTGCTTGCTGTTGTTGTTTTCAATCTTCTCTGTGACCTGCCCTGTCTGGAACTAGGAATAACAGCGTAACCTAGACCAAAGCCGGTAGGAGTACTGTTGAGGACAGTGGTGTCTCTTATCACAGGTGAAGGATCTTTTAAATGAACAAAAAGTGTTCTACAAGCAGTTGTTACAACAACAAGAAAATAGCTTGAAGTGTTTTGTGCAAATACAAAATCAAATCAAATTGTCAGATGTGCCGAATACAACAGGTGTAGACCAACAGTGAAATGCTGGTCTGTTGGGGGGGGGGGCATGCAAATAGTCTGGGTAGCCATTTGATTAGATGTTCAGGAGTCTTAAGGCTTGGGGGTATAAGCAGTTTAGAAGCCTCTTGGACCTAGACTTGGCGCTCCAGTACCGCTGTGGACTAATAAAAGAATGGACGAGAGGTCCAGGACCTGAAGAACAGTTTGCATTTCTCCCACGGTCAGCTCGATGAGTTTAGACAGGAGAACGGCAAGATGACAGCAATCTGTAAGTCATTGAGAGAGGACATCAGTTCTGTGTGTGAATGCATAATAACAATGGGGGAAAAAAGCTGATTATATAGAGGGACAGTCAAGGCGGAACAATGTGGTTGTGGACGGAATTGCAGAATCTCCACGAGACCTGTACGGAGTCTGAGAACAAAGTGAGTGAAATGATCTCAGAGAAACTGAAGATGGACCATAGGAAGAATGAGGTGGAGTGCACCAACAGGACTGGAAGACCCACCACCATCCCAGGTGACAGGCCCAGGCCGATAGTTGTAAAGTTCCTGAGGTTCAAGGTAGAGGTCGACCGATTAATCGGAATGGCCGATTAATTAGGGCCGATTTCAAGTTTTCATAAAAATCGGAAATCGGTATTTTTGGACACCGATTTGGCCGATTTATTATTATTATATTTTTTTATTTTTTATTTTTACACCTTTATTTAACTAGGCAAGTCAGTTAATAACACATTCTTATTTTCAATGACGGCCTAGGAACGGTGGGTTAACTGCCTTGTTCAGTGGCAGAACGACAGATTTTTACCTTGTCAGCTCGGGGATTCGTTTTTGCAACCTTCCGGTTACTAGTCCAACGCTCAAACCACCTGCCTTACATTGCACTCCACGAGGAGCCAAGGTAAGTTGCTAGCTAGCATTAAACTTATCTTATAAAAAACAATCAATCTTAACATAATCACTAGTTAACTACACATGGTTGATGATATTACTAGTTTATCTAGCATGTCCTGCGTTGCATATAATCGATGCGGTGCCTGTTAATTTCTCATTGAATCACAGCCTACTTCGACAAACGGGTGATGATTTAACAAGCGCATTTGCGAAAAAAGCACTGTCGTTGCACCAATGTACCTAACCATAAACATCAATGCCTTTCTTTAAAATCAATACACAGTATATATTTTATATATCAATACACAGTATACAGTGGGGCAAAAAAGTATTTAGTCAGCCACCAATTGTGCAAGTTCTCCCACTTAAAAAGATGAGAGAGGCCTGTAATTTTCATCATAGGTACACTTCAACTATGACAGACAAAATGAGAGAAAAAAATCCAGAAAATCACATTGTAGGATTTTTTATGAATTTATTAGCAAATTATGGTGGAAAATAAGTATTTGGTCAATAACAAAAGTTTATCTCAATACTTTGTTATATACCCTTTGTTGGCAATGACAGAGGTCAAATGTTTTCTGTAAGTCTTCACAAGGTTTTCACACACTGTTGCTGGTATTTTGGCCCATTCCTCCATGCAGATCTCCTCTAGAGCAGTGATGTTTTGGGGCTGTTGCTGGGCAACACGGACTTTCAACTCCCTCCAAAGATTTTCTATGGGGTTGAGATCTGGAGACTGGCTAGGCCACTCCAGGACCTTGAAATGCTTCTTACGAAGCCACTCCTTCGTTGCCCGGGCGGTGTGTTTGGGATCATTGTCATGCTGAAAGACCCAGCCACGTTTCATCTTCAATGCCCTTGCTGATGGAAGGAGGTTTTCACTCAAAATCTCACGATACATGGCCCCAGTCATTCTTTCCTTTACACGGATCAGTCGTCCTGGTCCCTTTGCAGAAAAACAGCCCCAAAGCATGATGTTTCCACCCCCATGCTTCACAGTAGGTATGGTGTTCTTTGGATGCAACTCAGCATTCTTTGTCCTCCAAACACGACGAGTTGAGTTTTTACCAAAAAGTTATATTTTGGTTTCATCTGACCATATGACATTCTCCCAATCTTCTTCTGGATCATCCAAATGCTCTCTAGCAAACTTCAGACGGGCCTGGACATGTACTGGCTTAAGCAGGGGGACACGTCTGGCACTGCAGGATTTGAGTCCCTGGCGGCGTAGTGTGTTACTGATGGTAGGCTTTGTTACTTTGGTCCCAGCTCTCTGCAGGTCATTCACTAGGTCCCCCCGTGTGGTTCTGGGATTTTTGCTCACCGTTCTTGTGATCATTTTGACCCCACGGGGTGAGATCTTGCGTGGAGCCCCAGATCGAGGGAGATTATCAGTGGTCTTGTATGTCTTCCATTTCCTAATAATTGCTCCCACAGTTGATTTCTTCAAACCAAGCTGCTTACCTATTGCAGATTCAGTCTTCCCAGCCTGGTGCAGGTCTACAATTTTGTTTCTGGTGTCCTTTGACAGCTCTTTGGTCTTGGCCATAGTGGAGTTTGGAGTGTGACTGTTTGAGGTTGTGGACAGGTGTCTTTTATACGGATAACAAGTTCAAACAGGTGCCATTAATACAGGTAACGAGTGGAGGACAGAGGAGCAGAGGAGAAATCTTGCTTGTTTGTAGGTGACCAAATACTTATTTTCCACCATAATTTGCAAATAAATTCATTAAAAATCCTACAATGTGATTTTCTGGATTTTTTTTCTCATTTTGTCTGTCATAGTTGAAGTGTACCTATGATGAAAATTACAGGCCTCTCTCATCTTTTTAAGTGGGAGAACTTGCACAATTGGTGGCTGACTAAATACTTTTTTGCCCCACTGTTGAAACTTAGGGATGCCACCCGTTAGATAAAATACGTAACGGTTCCGTATTTCACTGAAATAATAAATGTTTTGTTTTCAAAATGATAGTTTCCGGATTCGACAATATTAATGACCAAAGGCTCGTATTTCTGTGAGTTATTATGTTATAATTAAGTCTATGATTTGATATTTGATAGAGCAGTCTGACTGAGCGATGGTAGGCAGCAGCAGGCTCGTAAGCATTCATTCAAACAGCACTTTTGTGCGTTTTGCCAGCAGCTCTTCGCAATGCTTCAAGCATTGAGCTGTTTATGACTTCAAGCCTATCAACTCCCGAGATTAGGCTGGTGTAACCGATGTGAAATGGCTAGCTAGTTAGCGGGGTGCGCGCTAATAGCGTTTCAATCGGTGACGTCACTCGCTCTGAGACTTGGAGTAGTTGTTCCCCTTGCTCTGCCTATAAGAACATCCAATAGTCAAAGGTATATGAAATACAAATGGTATAGAGAGAAATAGTCCTATAATTACTATAATAACTACAACCAAAAACTTCTTACCTGGGAATATTGAAGACTCAATGTTAAAAGGAACCACCAGCTTTCATATGTTCTCATGTTCTGAGCAAGGAACTTAAACGTTAGCTTTTTTACATGGCACATATTGCACTTTTACTTTTTCTCCAACACTTTTTTTTGTATTATTTAAACCAAATTGAACATGTTTCATTATTTATTTGAGGCTAAATTGATTTGATTGATGTATTATATTAAGTTAAAATAAGTGTTCATTCAGTATTGTTGTAATTGTCATTGTTACTAATTCATTTTTTTTTTTAATTGGCCGATTAATTGGTATCGGCTTTTTTTGGTCCTCCAATAATCGTTATCGGCGTTGAAAAATCGTAATCGGTCGACCTCTAGTTCAAGGACCTGATAGCTGTTCTGCAAAGAGCCAACAACTTGAGAGGAATGTATATCTTCCTCAACGAGGACTATCCTGAAGCTGTGTGCCAGAAGAGGAAATTAATTTTCCCAGCCATGAAAGCTGCAAGAGCACGTGGGGACATTGCTTATGTCTGCTATGACAAGCTCATTGTCCACCCTCCCTCCCAAAAGCCTGGAAGGGATGAGAGAGCCAAGCCTTTGGGTTCATAGCTTCAACCCTGCAGCACACACAAACACACCAATTAATTAATGGACTGTTGAATGTATATTTGTTTTATCTTGCTTTGTGTGCTCTTTTTCATATTATGTCTATCTCAGATAAGCTACGTAGGAAAGGGCTGAAAATAGCCCATATTAATATATGTAGCCTTAGAAATAAGGTTGAAATCAGTAACTTGCTAACATCAGATTGTATTCATATATTAGTGTTTTCTGAGATACAGAACAAGGATGTAACATCTATAGAAGAGACAGGAATGCTTATGGGGGAGGTGTTGCTGTATATATTCAGAGCCATATGGCTGTAATGCTTAGAGAAGACCTTAAGTCAAGGGCTATTGAAGTGTTGTGGTTGCAGGTTCATCTGGCACATCGAAAGCCTTTTCTTGCTATAGGCCACCAAGTGCTAACTGTCAGTATCTAAATAATGTGTGAAATGCTTGATAGTGTATGAGATGTAAACAGAGAGGTCTACTTTTTGGGGGACCTGAATGGTTTTCATCAAGCTGTCTGCTCAAGAGGAAGCTTCTCACTGTAACCAGTGCCAGTAATCTGGTTCAGGTTATTAATCAACCTACTAGGGTGTTTACAAACACCACTGGAACAAGATCATCCACATGTATTGATCAAATGTTTACTAGTACTGTAGAACTGTGTTCTAAAGCTGTATCCGTACCCATGCAGTGATCACAGTATAGTGGCTATATCCAGGAAGCCAACATTCCAAAGCTGGTCCTAAAATATAAGAGATAATTAAAAATATTTTGCTGCGTCTCTTATGTGGATGATGTTAAAAAATATTTGTTGGTCTGATGTGATTAATAAGGAGCATCCAGACGCTGCACATTTATTAATTTATGAAATTGCTTCTTCCAATTATTGATAAACATGCACCTGTTAAGAAACTGACTTTTAGAACTGTTAAAGCTCCATGGATTGATGAGGAATTGAAAAGCTGTATGGTTGAAAGAGAAGGGGGCAAAAGTAGTGGCTAATATGTCCGTGCACATCTGGCTTACTGCAAACTGAGAAATTATGTGACTAAACTCAACAAAAAGATCAAGAAACTGTATTATGAAGCCAAGATCAATTAAATAAAGAATGATGGAGACATTAAACTTGAGTACTTTAAATGAAATTAGACTAATTCAACTCCATCTTTCATCGACTCAGGGGGCATATTCATCAAAAACCTTTGTTGACAATTATTTTAATGATTACTTCATTGGCAAACTTAAGCAGTAAATGCCAACAACAAACAGTGAGCCATCGTACTCATGTATAAAGAAAAGTTTAATAATGAAAGAAAAGCATTGCAAGTTAGAATTGTGTAAAGTTAGTATGGGAGTGGTGGAAAAATTGTTAACAATCAATAATGACAAACCTGGCATTGACAACTTAGATGGAAAGCTACGGAGGATGGTAGCTGACTCTATAGCCACTCCTATCTGTCATATCTTTAATCTGAGCCTAGAGGACAGTCAGTCATTCCGCTACCCAAGAGTGGTAAAGCAGCATTTAATGGTTCTAACAGCAGACCTATCAGCTTGCTGCCAACTCTTAGCAAACTGTTGTAAAAAAAGGTGTTTGACCAAATACAATGCTACTACTCTGTAAACAAATTAACAAGACTTTCAGAATGCTTATAGAGATAAGCACTCATGTAATGCACTGACACAAATTACTGATGATTCGTTGAAATAAATGGATAATAAATAGATATTGGGAGCTGTACTGTTAGATTTCAGTGCAGCCTTTGATACTATTGACCATAACCTGTTGTTGAGAAAACGTATGTCTTTTCAACCTCTGCCATATCGTGGATTCAGAGCTCTCTATCTAATAGCACTCAGAGGGTTTTCTTTAATGGGAGCTTCTCTGTCAAACAAGTGTGGTGTACCGCAAGACACCTCTCTAGGCCCTCCTCTCTTTTCTATTTTTACCAATGACCTGCCACTGGCATTTAACAAAGCATGTGTGTCCATGTTTGCTGATGATTCAACCATTTACGCATCAGCAACCACAGCTAATGAAGTCACTGAAACCCTTAACATACAGTTGCAGTCTGTTTTGGAATGGGTGGCCAGTAATAAACTGGTCCTGGACATCTCTAAAACTAAGAACATTGTATTTGGTACAAATCATTTCCTAAGTTCTAGACCTCAGCTGCATCTCCTAATGAATGGTGTGGCTGTTGAACAAGTTGAAGAGACTAAATTACTTGGGTGTTACCTTTAGATTCTGAACAGTCATGGTAAAAACATATAGATTCAATGGTTGTGAAGATAGGGAGCGTTCTGTCCGTAATAAAGAGATGCTCCGCTTTCTTGACACCACACTCCACAAAGCACGTCCTGCAGGCTTTAGTTTTATCTTATCTTGATTATTGTCCAGTCATATGGTCAAGTGGTGCAAAGAAAGACATAGTTAAGCTGCAGCTGGCCCAGAACAGAGCGGCAAGTCTTGTCATCACAGGGCTAGTATTAATACTACGCTTGCCAGTCTCTCGGCTAAGAGTTCAGAAAAGACTGACTGCGTCACTTCATGTTTTTATAAGAAACATTGTGTTAGAAATTCCAAATAATTTGCATTGTCAACTTACACACAGCACTGACACACACACTTATCCCACCAGACATGCCACCAGGGATATTTTCACAGTCCCCAGGTCCAAAACAAATTCAAGGAAACGTACAGTATTATACAGAGCCGTGATTGCATTTAACACCCATCTTATATAGCGCAAGTGAAGAGCAAACCTGGTTTCAAAAGACACAATGCAACACCTCATTGCACAACACCTCTCTCCCACGTGACCTACTTGTTGTGTGTATGTACTGACATGTATGTGTAACTGATAGAGGCACACACACCCACACTATATGTTAATGTTTTTAAACGTATGTAAATTGTAAAGTATTTTGTCTGTAACGTATTTTTTCGTTATATGTTCGACCCCAGTAAGACTAGCTGTCGCCATTGGCGTCAGCAAATGGGGATCCTAATAAATCAAAAATGTAATCTCGAATGCTTTCATTTACTATTCCACCATAATGCTATATCTTACCATGTTTGTCCATCTGTCTGTGTAGGCGGTGGCCCCCCTGTCACCAGTCATCCTGGTGGGGACACACACAGACGTGAGCGAGGACCTCCAGCTGCAGGCTTGCCTGGATAAGATCCGCCAGGAGCTCCTCAACCACCAGGGCTTCCCTGCCATCCGGGACTATCACATGGTGGCGGTGTGCGAGGACTCGGACACCATCGGCAGACTCCGCAAGGCCATCGCCAGGGAGGTCGCCAGCTTCAAGGTAGCTAATGTTGTTAGCCCTAATGTTTACGTCATTTAGACTAGCCAGAATTTCCACTGATGTTCCACATATTCCATCATCCCAAGCTCTAGCTTGCCTAAAAGGACAATCCTTGACAGCTTTGTTAGTACCTTTGACTTATTTCACTGGTCCACGTAAGTTCCATACACAGCACTGTGTGTGCAAAGCCACTATACCTTTAGTGACCCTCCACACCCCTTTCACTCCCACTCTCCACAGATCCAAGGGCAGCTGGTGATGGGGCAGCTGGTCCCAGAAAGCTATTTGGAGCTGGAGAGAAGGGTGCTGCTGGAGAGGACCAGGGTGCCGGGGGAGTTCCCCGTGCTCAGACACCAATACCTGCTACAGCTCATCCAGGAGAGCCAGATACAGCTGGAGGAGGCTGAGCTACCCCACGCTGTTCACTTCCTCAGCGAGGCCGGTGTGTGTGTGTGTGTGTGTGTGTGTGTGTGTGTGTGTGTGTGTGTGTGTGTGTGTGTGTGTGTGTGTGTGTGTGTGTGTGTGTGTGTGTGTGTGTGTGTGTGTGTGTGTGTGTGTGTGTGTGTGTGTGTGTGTAATTAGTTTCTTCATTAATGTGTTGGAATCACTGGTCGTTATTGTGCTGGTGCTATGGTCCTCACAACGTAGGAGAACATAGGAAATAAACTCAGCAAAAAAAGAAACGGCCCTTTTTCAGGACCCTGTCTTTCAAATAATTTGTAAAAATCCAAATAACTTCACAAATCTTCATTGTAAAGGGTTTAACCTCTCTGGGATATGTGGGACGCTAGCGTTTTCACATCCAGTGAAAATGCAGAGCGCCAAACAACTGCATACGTTCGTCATTCTTCTTCATGACCTGATACAGCAACTTCTTATTCATAGAAAAATGGGGATAGGTGATTTGACTTACCCCCTCCATGGGCTTTCCGTCCACCACGGTCACCTGCTGGAGAGCGCTGGCCAAGTTGGGCCGTGCCGAACCGGCCCGCTAGAGAGGCGGGCTCTGGCGCCACCTCATGGTCCATTGGGAACACGTCTTCCAGACTCGCCACCTCTCCCTCCAGTCTGGCTTCACCCGAGTCACCCTCCGAGAGGGGTTCTGTTGACGCCTGGGGGTCCACTTCCTGGAATCCACACATCTGGACATCCCTCCTTCTGGCGTCCCTCCCACCTCTCCGGCTTCCTCCTCCCTTCTGGTTCCCTTGGTTCCCCACATCTCCGGACATACTGGTCCACAGTTGGCAGAACATCAGGGAATCCCTCCCGATAAGGACCGGAACAGGCAGATTCGGGACAACTCCCACTAGCCCTGTGTGTTGTCCCTTTGTGGTCTGTAGGTGGAGGAGTGTGGTAGGGTAGTCCTTGGTCTCACCGTGTATGCACGTGATAGCCACGGTGTCAGCCAGGTTCGGGCATAGTGTGACGTCAGGTCGGATCAGGGCCACCATACTCCCAGAGTCCACAAGTGCCGTGGTGTCCTTTCCGTTGGCTCTTAGCCCAGCATGCCATCAGCAAGCCACAGGGCCGCCCGGTGGCTACCTCACTGGCTGAGGCCAAAGGCATCGGGACATCGCGGTTTGGACAGTTCCAGGCAATGTGTCCCGGCTCGCCACACTAGTAGCATTTCTTGCTGTCCAGGTTCAGGAAGGGGCGTCGTCTCGGGGAGCTGGCTGTTGGTGTCCTCCCCATCCTTGGCCGGGGTCCCGGCATGGTCCTCTGCCCTTTTTCGCTCCTTCGGGCGAGTAGAGGGTTCCGCCTTCCGTGGTTGTCCCCTGCGCAGGACCTCCAAAACCCCCTGTTGTCCTTCCACCAGCTGATCTGCGCGCTGTGGGTTAGCTTGGCTTGCTAACGTTTTAGCTTTGAACGGGAGAGAGTATAGAAAATAATCTATGACCACTTTCTCGATAGGCGTGATCATCACGGTTCTTCTCACACTCTTCATAACACACGCTTCCCTCTCCATTCTCTGCACCTTTGTGCAGGCCGCTTCTTCTTTTATCCCCAAGTACTACCTGGCTTAATGACCCACAGGCTTCCCTTGTTGGGGCAGGAAGTCCATATAAGGCTCGGGGGTGGAGCCAGTGGACTGCAAGATATCTCCCTTCAATAACCACTCCCCTCACCTCTCCCTGCCGTCTGCCACAATATGTATGTCTTCTGTTCATAGCACAGCCAGGTATTATTTGTTTGATGTACTTAAGTGGCAATGTCTGTTTATAGGAGTCCTTCTGCACTTTGACGACCCGGCCCTCCAACTCAGAGAACTCTACTTTATCGACCCACAGTGGCTTTGCAACATCATCTCACAGGTAGACACACACACACACACACACACACACACTACAGGAGGCTGATGAGGGGAGGGTGGAACACAATAATGGCTGGAATGAAGTGAATGGAAGGTTATCATCCACATGGAAACCACATGTTTGATGTGTGTGATTCCGTTTATTCTGTTCCAACCATTACAATGAGCAGGTCCTCCCCAATTAAGGTGCCACCAGTCGCCTGTGACACACACACACACACACACACACACACACACACACACACACACACACACACACACACACACACACACACACACACACACACACACACACACACACACACACACACACAATGACCTCATTCAATCACTTCCTCCCCTCTCTCTTTCTCTGTGTAGAAACTGTCTCTGAAAAGCTCTGGGTTCTGGGAGAATCCCAAAGGCGTAGTCCAGCGCTCTATGGTGGAGCGGTTCATATTTGAGAGTAAGTGTTTCCCCAAGCGCCACCTGACCCAGTACTTTAAACTGCTGGAGAAGTTCCAGATCGCCCTACCTTTCGGAGAGGACCAGCTCCTAGTGCCGAGCAGGTAAGAGGCATACCATTTTGTTGATTCTAGTATTGTTGAGCCAAAATGGCCTACCAGTTTCCTGAATTCTGTATCTACTGAATGGAAACTGTTGGCCATATTGGCTCAAAATTTCTTTGCCAAGCCTAAAACATGCTGATTGTCTTGTCCTTCCCTCACAGTCTCTCCAAACATCGGCCAGTAATTGAGATGCCCCACTGTGAAAATTCTGAGGTCATTGTTCGTCTCTATGAGATGCCCTACTTCCCCATGGGCTACTGGTCGAGACAGATCAACCGCCTACTTGAGGTCTCCTCCTACATGCTCTGTGGCAGAGGTACTAATGCTGACGTTAAAGGGATAATTACTTAGGTTGTTGTCGTTTCATCCAAAGTTCATTAGCTGGAAATTTAGCCACGTCCAGAATCTCCTGTATAGTATTTTTAGAACATGCAGCAAAGCTACTGGAAACCGATCTATCAGTACTATATACACTGAGTGTACAAAACATTAGGAACAGCTTCCTAATATTGAGTTGCACCCCCTTTTGCCTCAATTCGTCTGGGCTTGGACTCTACAAGTTGTCGAAAGCCTTCCACAGGGATGCTGGCCCATGTTGACTCCAATGCTTCCCACAGTTATGTCAAGTTTGCTGCATGTCCTTTGGGTGGTGGACCATTCTTGATACACACAGGAAACTGTTGGGTGTGAAAAACACTTCCATCTTGTGTCTTGCCCATTCACCCTCTGAAGGGCACACATGCACAATCCATGTCTCCTCCCCTACACTGATTGAAGTGGATTTAACAGGTGACATTAATAAGGGATCATGGCTTTCACCTGGATTCACCTGGTCAGTTTATGTCATGGAAATAACTTTTTTGTACACTCAGTGTATATGGCTCTGAGTAGCACCATTGTTGTTGTGTTGGTCTAGAGAGAGAGCTGCGTCCCAACCGTATCTACTGGAGGAGAGGCATCTACCTGAGCTGGTCTCCTGAGGCCTACTGTCTGGTTGAGGCTGCAAACGTAGAGGACAACCCTGCCAGCTTCGTCAAGATCACTGTGCCCTGCTCACGCAAAGGTACTGGAACTGCACCACAGCCTAGAGAATAAGGTATCCATACTGAAATGTAAAAGCTGTCCACACTAGTTTAAGGAAAATAAAAATACATTTATTTAATCATTTGGGTTGTGAGCTGAAAAACGATTAAGAACCCCCGGTTTGATAAACTGCGTATAATATAATATATTGCAATAAAGAGTGAAATAGATCATCAGTTGCAGGTGGTGATGATGATGATGATGGTTGTCAAATTAAATAATATGATTACGATAAGATATGATAAGATATGGAACATTTTATCTTACGAAGTTGCATTTATCAAATCAAATTGTGTTTGTCTCATGCTCCGTAAACAACAGGTGTAGACTAACAGTGAAATGCTTACTTATGGATCCTTTTCCAACAATGCAGAGTTAAAATAGATTGAAATAGTGACACAGGAATAAGTACACAGTGAATAACAATAACGAGTAGAAAATAGCATGGCTATATACAGGGAGTACCAGTACTGAGTCGATGTGCAGGGGTATGTGGTAATTGAGGTAGCTATGTACATATAGGTAGGGGTGAAGTGACTAGGCAACTGGATAGATAATATAAAGTAGCAGCAGCGTGTGTGTGTGTGTGTGTGTGTGTGTGTGTGTGTGTGTGTGTGTGTGTGTGTGTGTGTGTGTGTGTGTGTGTGTGTGTGTGTGTGTGTGTGTGTGTGTGTGTGTGTGTGTGTGTGTTTAGAGTCCAGTGTGTGTGCATAGTCCGTGCAAGGGTCAATGCAGGTAGTCCGAGTACCCATTTGATTAGCTATTTAGCAGTTTTGTTTAGCAGTCTGATGGCTTGGGAGTAGAAGCTGTTCAGGGTCCTGTTGGTTCAAGATGCACTGGTACCGCTTGCCATGCGTTTGCAGAGAGAACATTCTATGGCTTGGGTGGCTGGAATATTAGAATTTTTGGGGGGCCTTCCGCTGACACTCCCTGGTAAAGAGGTCACTACCCTCTGTAGTGCCTTGCGGCCGGTTGCCTTGCAGTTGCTGTATCAAGCGGTGATGCAGCCAGACAAGATGCTATTAATTGAGCAATTGTATAACTTTTTGAGGATCTGAGGACCCATTCCAAATCTTTTCAGCCTCCTGAGGGGGGAAGAGGCGCTGTCATGCCCTCTTGACAACTGTGTGGGTGGGTGTGTGTGGACAATATTAATTCCTTAGTGATGTGGACACAGAGGAACTTGAAGCTCTTGACGCGCTACACTACAACCCCATCGATGTGGATGGGGGTGTGCTCGTCGCTCTGTTTCATGTAGTCTACGATCAGCTCTTTTGTCTTGCTGATGTTGAGGGAGAGGTTGTTGTCCTGGCAACACACTGCCAGGTCTCTGACCTCCTCCCTATAGGCTGCCTCATCGTTGTTGTGTCCTCAGCAAACCTGAGGATGGTGTTTGAGTCGTGAGCGGCCACGCAGTCGGGGTTGAACAGGGAATACAGGAGGGGACTAAGCACACACCTTTGAGGGACCCCCGTGTTGATGGTCAACATGGCGGATGTGTTGTTGCCTTCCCTCACCGCCTGGGCGAGGTCTGTCAGGAAGTCCAGGATTCAGTTGCAGCGGGAGATGTTCAGTCCCAGGGTCTGGGAGCTTGGTGAAGAGCTTGGAGGGGACAATGGTGTTGAGTGCTGTGCTGTAGTAAATGAACAGCATTCTTACATAGGTATTCCTTTTGTCCAGGTGGGTGAGGACAGTGTAGAGTGCAATAGAGATTGTGTCATCTATGAATCTGTTAGGGCAGTATCCGAATTGGAGTGGGTCCAGGGTGTCTGGGATGATGGTGTTGTGAGCCATGACCAGCCTTTCAAAGCATTTCATGGCTATAGATGTGAGTGCCACGGGGCGATAGCCATTTAGGCAGCTTGCCTTGGCGTTATTGGGCACAGAGACTATGGTGGTCTGCTTGAAACAAGTTTGTATTATAGATCGGTTCAGGGATAGGTTGAAAATGTCAGTGAAGACACCTGCCACCTGGTCAGCACATGCTCTGAGTACACGTCCTGGTATTCTGTCCCCCAGCCTTGTGAATGTTAACCTGTTTAAAGGTCTTACATCGGCTATGGAGAGTGAGCTCACACAGTCGTCTGGAACAGTGGGTGCTCTCATGCATGGTTCAGTGTTGCTTGCATTGAAGCGAGCAAAGAAGGCCTTTTAGTTCATCTGGTAGGCTCACGTCACTGGGCAGCTCGCGGCTGGGTTTCCCATTGTGATGAGTGATAGTTTGTAAGCGCTGCCACGTCCTTCGAGAATCAGAGCCGGCATAGTAGGATTCGATCTTACTGCTGCGTTGACGCTTTGCCTGTTTGATGGCTTGTCGGAGGTCGTAGCAGGATTTCTTATAAGCGTCCGGATTGGCATCCTGTTCCTTGAAAGCGGCAGCTCTTTAGCTCAGTACAGAGGTTGTGTGTTACTGGGTGACGTGGTGGTGGTGGTGGTGGTGGTGGTGGTGGTGGTGGTGGTGGTGGTGGTGGTGATGATGGTTGTGTTACTCCTCAGGTCGTGTGTTACTGGGTCAGGTAGTGGACCATGTTGACTCTCTCTTGGAGGAGTGGTTCCCTGGTCTCCTCACCACTGATATCCATGGCAACGGAGAGACCCTGCTGAAGAAATGGGCTCTGTACAGCTTCAAGGATGGACAGGAGTGGAGCAAGATACTGCTGGAGGACCTGTTCACTCACATAGATAAAGGTATGTCTTTTAACGCTTGGATTTGACACAATCGATACCTGTATTAGTCATGTTTCTGTAATATCATAATTGAAAGAAATCACAACAATTTGGTAACACTACAAGCAATTGTGGATGTTCTTAAATTCATGGGAGCGATACACGAAGAGCTACTTTAATGTAACAATACCTTTTAAAAGTCTAATGTAGCCATTTTTATCTCAATATCAAATCACCTTACTGTGATTGTTTGCAATTAAAATGGTAAAAAAATAACAAACATAGCATCTTAGCAAAGAAAGATTTCTCAAGCAATAATTTTGCTAGGACTGTCTGGGAGTGGTCTGAGTGGGGATGAAAAACAGAAAATTAGCTGTTATTGGCAGAGAGGTTTGGTTCTTTCTTATTGGTCTATTAACTAACTATTAACTAATTTACTGTCGGGTGATGTCACCAGGCAGGCCAAAATTCCATCCCACCAAAACAGGCTGAAATTTCAGGCGGTCTTTTCAAACAGTTCTTACACAATTTTTTTTATTTAACCTTTATTTAACTAGGCAAGTTAGTTAAGAACAAATTCTTATTTACAATGATGGCCTACCTGGGCCAAACCCTAACCTGGAAGATGCTGGGCCAATTGTGCGCCGCCCAATGGGACTCCCAATCACGGCCTGATTGTGATACAGCCTGGAATCGAACCAGGCTCTGTAGTGACACCTCTAGCACTGAGATGCAGTGCCTCAGACTGCTGCGCCACTCAGGAGCCCTAAAAGGGCATTATTCAAATGTTCTAAATTTCACAGTATTATATCAACATCATAGTATGACTATATATATTCAACACATGAAAATCACGTTTTTGATCCCACTGGACCTTTAACTTATGCCTGATCTCTCTCCTTTCCACTCTCCCTCCCTCCTGTAGACTGTCTTTTGGTAAACCCGGAGGACCCTCGCTGCACAGTGCCCATCTCTCAGATTGCTCCAGACCTGATCCTCAGTGACCAGCCTGCTGGAATCATCCTTGACAGCGAGGAGCTTGAGATGGACCTTACCAAGGAGAACCTGCTGGGTCAGTTACAATAATAATTTGATTTGTATCGTGTTTTTCATTTACAGGCAAATCACAAAGCTCTTGGAAAGCTCAGAAAGATCAGTGGGACTGTAGTCTCTTTCAACAGCTGCAGTGTCAATGACACAAATGTGTTTATTTTCTGAATGTAGGGGATGGTGGTTTTGGGTCTGTCTATCGAGGCATCTACAAAAATGAAGAGGTGGCAGTGAAGATTTTCAACAAGCATGCCTCTGATCTCTATATACACCGACTACTCCGACAGGTAATCTAATAATCTGCGTCAGGTGTTTTAGTGTCGGGCAGGAATAGCTGGAGAATAGCTCCAGGACCAGGAAGTTTTAGTGATCATTGCTGGCCCCGGAGACATATAGAGGAAAAAACAGGCTTTGGAAAGTATTCAGACCCCTTGACCTTTTCCAATTTTTTCCCATTACAGCCTTATTCTAAAATTGATTAAATAAAACATATTCCTCAGCAATCTACACACAATACCCCATTATGACAAAGCGAAAACAGGGGCTATGACCCTATGATCCTATGAGACTCGAAATTGAGCTCAGCTGCATCCTGTTTCCATTGATCATCCTTGAGATGTTTCAACAATTTGATTGCAGTCCATCTGTGGTAAATTCAATTGATTGGACATGATTTGGAAAGGCACACACCTGTGTATATAAAGTCCCACAGTTGACAGTGCATGTCAGAGCAAAAACCAAGCCATGAGGTTGAAGGAATTGTCCTTACGTATAGCTCCAAAACAGGATTGTGTCAGGGCACAGATCTGGGGGGGAAGGGTACCAAAAAATGTCTGCAGCATTGAAGGTCCCCAAGAACACAGTGGCCTCCATCATTCTTAAATGGAAGATGTTTGGAACCACCAAGAATCTTCCTAGAGTTGGCCATACGGCCAAACTGAGCAATTGGGGGAAAACGGCCTTGTTCAGGGAGGTGACCAAGAACCCGATGGTCACTTTGACAAAGCTTTAGAGTTCCTTTGTGGAGATGGGAGAACCTTCCAGAAGGACAACCGTCTCTGCAGCACTCCACCAATCAGGCCTTTATGGTAGAATGGCTAGATGGAAGCCACTACTCAGTAAAAGGCACATGACAGCCCACTTGGAGTTTGCCAAAAGGCACCTAAAGGACTCTCAGACCATGAGAAACAAGATTCTCTGGTCTGATGAAAGCAAGATAGAACTCTTTGGCCTGAATGCCAAGCGTCACATCTGGAGGAAACCTGGCACCATCCCTATGGTGAAACATGGTGGTGGCAGCATCATGCTGTGGGGACGCTCCAGAGCACTCAGGACCTCAGACTGGGGCGAAGGTTCACCTTCAAACAGGACAACCACCCTAAGCACACAGCCAAGACAACAAAGGAGTGGCTTTGGGACAAGTCTCTGAATGTCCTTGAGATGGCCAGCCAGAGGCCGGACTTGAACCTGATCGAACATCTCTGGAGAGATCTGAAAATAGTTGTTCAGCGACGCTCCCCATCCAACCTGACAGAGCTTGAGAGGATCTGCAGAGAAGAATGGGAGAAACTCCCCAAATACAGGTGTGCCAAGCTTGTAGCATTATCCCCAAGAAGACTCAAGGCTGTAATCGCTGCCAAAGGTGCTTCAACAAGGTATATAGTAAAGGGTCTGAATACTGAGTATTGTGTGTAGATAAGGGGAAAAAAATATTTAAGACGTTTTAGAATAAGGCTGTAACGTAACAAAATGTGGAAAAAGTCAAGGGGTCTGAATACTTTCCGAATGCCCTGTATATGGTCTTGGAGAAGGTACATCAGCTATGAGGTTGGGGTCAATTTGGGAAATAGGAATTTCAGGTTACTTCCTGAATTGACTGATTGGAAATGGACCCGATAAGCATTTGCTGGCTATCCAGACTCTTTGCTCCAGTTAGAGATAATCCTATCGCTGATTACTTTTAGTACAACACCCCTCATTTTGACGTCACCACAAACCACTTCAATGATGGCAGTCTCAGACTAAAGTATGTAACTAACGACAGAGCAGCGGAATAATTTAATGTGAGATGTCAGGCCAGGTGTGTGTGTGTGTGTGTGTGTGTGTGTGTGTGTGTGTGTGTGTGTGCGTGACACTGTCTTCAGGCTAGACAAGCAGTACTCTAAGTTGGTTTCTCTTTTCCTTCCGTCTCTTTCCAGGAGTTGGTGGTGTTGGGTCGTCTCCACCACCCCAGCCTGGTGGGGCTGCTGGCAGCCGGGGCGGCCCCTCATCTCCTGGTGATGGAGTTAGCCCCCAGAGGGTCCCTGGACTCTCTGTTCGAACACGAGAACAGCAGCCTCAACCGCAAGCTCCAGCACAGGATTGCTCTGCAGGTGGCCGACGGGCTCAGGTAGGTTTATCGCTCAATAGACACATGCATACATGTATATACACACATTACATACAGGTGTATGCCCACAAGAACGTGCACACGCGTCAGACACAGTGTTCAATGATATTCAATTATTTCCAAGTATGTCTATAGTAAACCCCAAAAAAACAAATTTGAATTCATGATCTATATTGGGAACTCTCAATTTAGACGCATTGTACATCACTGTCTCTGTGTGCTGCTGCCCCCCCCCCCCCCCCTATTCAACCTCACTTTACCTCCCTTCCATATTGCCAGGTATCTCCACTCGTCCATGATCATCTACCGGGACCTGAAGCCTCACAACGTGCTGCTATTCAACCTGAAAACTGACTCAGAGACCATCGCTAAGATCACAGACTACGGCATCGCTCAGTGCTGCTGCAGCATGGGGGTCAGGAGCTCTGAGGGCACCCCAGGTAGGAACTAACCCTTCAGTGTAGACATTTAGGGAAAATCTCAGCATGTTTCAAATTCCTTTCCTTCATCCCTTTCTATCTGTCTCTGTCCCCCTCTAGCCCCCTGACTCCTCCTCTATTTTACTATCTGTCTCTGTCCTCCTCTAGCCCCCTGACTCCTCCTCTATTTTACTATCTGTCTCTGTCACCCTCTAGCCCCCTGACTCCTCCTCTATTTTACTATCTGTCTCTGTCCTCCTCTAGCCCCCTGACACCTCCTCTATTTTACTATCTGTCTCTGTCCTCCTCTAGCCCCCTGACTCCTCTATTTTACTATCTGTCTCTGTCCTCCTCTAGCCCCCTGACTCCTCCTCTATTTTACTATCTGTCTCTGTCCCCCTCTAGCCCCCTGACTCCTTCTCTATTTTACTATCTGTCTCTGTCCTCCTCTAGCCCCCTGACTCCTCCTCTATTTTACTATCTGTCTCTGTTCTCCTCTAGCCCCCTGACTCCTCCTCTATTTTACTATCTGTCTCTGTCCTCCTCTAGCCCCCTGACTCCTCCTCTATTTTACTATCTGTCCTCCTCTAGCCCCCTGACTCCTCCTCTATTTTACTATCTGTCTCTGTTCTCCTCTAGCCCCCTGACTCCTCCTCTATTTTACTATCTGTCTCTGTTCTCCTCTAGCCCCCTGACTCCTCCTCTATTTTACTATCTGTCTCTGTCCTCCTCTAGCCCCCTGACTCCTCCTCTATTTTACTATCTGTCTCTGTCCCCCTCTAGCCCCCTGACTCCTCCTCTATTTTACTATCTGTCTCTGTCCTCCTCTAGCCCCCTGACTGCTCCTCTATTTTACTATCTGTCTCTGTCCTCCTCTAGCCCCCTGACTCCTCCTCTATTTTACTATCTGTCTCTGTCCTCCTCTAGCCCCCTGACTCCTCCTCTATTTTACTATCTGTCTCTGTCCTCCTCTAGCCCCCTGACTCCTCCTCTATTTTACTATCTGTCTCTGTTCTCCTCTAGCCCCCTGACTCCTCCTCTATTTTACTATCTGTCTCTGTCCTCCTCTAGCCCCCTGACTCCTCCTCTATTTTACTATCTGTCTCTGTCCCCCTCTAGCCCCCTGACTCCTCCTCTATTTTACTATCTGTCTCTGTCACCCTCTAGCCCCCTGACTCCTCCTCTATTTTACTATCTGTCTCTGTCCCCCTCTAGCCCCCTGACTCCTCCTCTATTTTACTATCTGTCTCTGTCACCCTCTAGCCCCCTGACTCCTCCTCTATTTTACTATCTGTCTCTGTCACCCTCTAGCCCCCTGACTCCTCCTCTATTTTACTATCTGTCTCTGTCCCCCTCTAGCCCCCTGACTCCTCCTCTATTTTACTATCTGTCTCTGTCACCCTCTAGCCCCCTGACTCCTCCTCTATTTTACTATCTGTCTCTGTCCCCCTCTAGCCCCCTGACTCCTCCTCTATTTTACTATCTGTCCCCCTCTAGCCCTCTGACTCCTCCTCTATTTTACTATCTGTCTCTGTTCTCCTCTAGCCCCCTGACTCCTCCTCTATTTTACTATCTGTCTCTGTCCCCCTCTAGCCCCCTGACTCCTTCTCTATTTTACTATCTGTCTCTGTTCTCCTCTAGCCCCCTGACTCCTCCTCTATTTTACTATCTGTCTCTGTTCTCCTCTAGCCCCCTGACTCCTCCTCTATTTTACTATCTGTCTCTGTCCCCCTCTAGCCCCCTGACTCCTCCTCTATTTTACTATCTGTCTCTGTCCCCCTCTAGCCCCCTGACTCCTCCTCTATTTTACTATCTGTCTCTGTCCTCCTCTAGCCCCCTGACTCCTCCTCTATTTTACTATCTGTCTCTGTCCCCCTCTAGCCCCCTGACTCCTCCTCTATTTTACTATCTGTCTCTGTCCTCCTCTAGCCCCCTGACTCCTCCTCTATTTTACTATCTGTCTCTGTCCGCCTCTAGCCCCCTGACTCCTCCTCTATTTTACTATCTGTCTCTGTTCCCCTCTAGCCCCCTGACTCCTCCTCTATTTTACTATCTGTCTCTGTCCTCCTCTAGCCCCCTATCTCCTCCTCTATTTTACTATCTGTCTCTGTCCCCCTCTAGCCCCCTGACTCCTCCTCTATTTTACTATCTGTCTCTGTCACCCTCTAGCCCCCTGACTCCTCCTCTATTTTACTATCTGTCTCTGTCCCCCTCTAGCCCCCTGACTCCTCCTCTATTTTACTATCTGTCTCTGTCACCCTCTAGCCCCCTGACTCCTCCTCTATTTTACTATCTGTCTCTGTCCCCCTCTAGCCCCCTGACTCCTCCTCTATTTTACTATCTGTCTCCCCCTCTAGCCCTCTGACTCCTCCTCTATTTTACTATCTGTCTCTGTTCTCCTCTAGCCCCCTGACTCCTCCTCTATTTTACTATCTGTCTCTGTCCCCCTCTAGCCCCCTGACTCCTTCTCTATTTTACTATCTGTCTCTGTTCTCCTCTAGCCCCCTGACTCCTCCTCTATTTTACTATCTGTCTCTGTTCTCCTCTAGCCCCCTGACTCCTCCTCTATTTTACTATCTGTCTCTGTCCCCCTCTAGCCCCCTGACTCCTCCTCTATTTTACTATCTGTCTCTGTCCCCCTCTAGCCCCCTGACTCCTCCTCTATTTTACTATCTGTCTCTGTCCTCCTCTAGCCCCCTGACTCCTCCTCTATTTTACTATCTGTCTCTGTCCGCCTCTAGCCCCCTGACTCCTCCTCTATTTTACTATCTGTCTCTGTTCCCCTCTAGCCCCCTGACTCCTCCTCTATTTTACTATCTGTCTCTGTCCTCCTCTAGCCCCCTATCTCCTCCTCTATTTTACTATCTGTCTCTGTTCTCCTCTAGCCCCCTGACTCCTTCTCTATTTTACTATCTGTCTCTGTCCGCCTCTAGCCCCTTGACTCCTTCTCTATTTTACTATCTGTCTCTGTCCTCCTCTAGCCCCCTGACTCCTCCTCTATTTTACTATCTGTCTCTGTCCTCCTCTAGCCCCCTATCTCCTCTATTTTACTATCTGTCTCTGTCCTCCTCTAGCCCCCTGACTCCTCCTCTATTTTACTATCTGTCTCTGTCCCCCTCTAGCCCCCTGACTCCTCCTCTATTTTACTATCTGTCTCTGTCCTCCTCTAGCCCCCTGACTCCTCCTCTATTTTACTATCTGTCTCTGTCCCCCTCTAGCCCCCTGACGACTCCTCTATTGTACTATCTGTCTCTGTCCTCCTCTAGCCCCCTGACTCCTCCTCTATTTTACTATCTGTCCCCCTCTAGCCCCCTGACTCCTCCTCTATTTTATTATCTGTCTCTGTCCCCCTCTAGCCCCCTGACTCCTCCTCTATTTTACTATCTGTCTCTGTTCCCCTCTAGCCCCCTATCTCCTCTATTTTACTATCTGTCTCTGTCCTCCTCTAGCCCCCTGACTCCTTCTCTATTTTACTATCTGTCTCTGTCCTCCTCTAGCCCCCTGACTCCTTCTCTATTTTACTATCTGTCTCTGTCCGCCTCTAGCCCCCTGACTCCTCCTCTATTTTACTATCTGTCTCTGTCCTCCTCTAGCCCCCTATCTCCTCTATTTTACTATCTGTCTCTGACCCCTTCTAGCCCCCTGACTCCTCCTCTATTGTACTATCTGTCTCTGTCCCCCTCTAGCCCCATATCTCCTCTATTTTACTATCTGTCTCTGTCCTCCTCTAGCCCCCTATCTCCTCTATTTTACTATCTGTCTCTGTTCCCCTCTAGCCCCCTGACTCCTCCTCTATTTTACTATCTGTCTCTGTCCCCCTCTAGCCCCATATCTCCTCTATTTTACTATCTGTCTCTGTCCTCCTCTAGCCCCCTGACTCCTTCTCTATTTTACTATCTGTCTCTGTTCCCCTCTAGCCCCCTGACTCCTCCTCTATTTTACTATCTGTCTCTGTCCTCCTCTAGCCCCCTATCTCCTCTATTTTACTATCTGTCTCTGTCCTCCTCTAGCCCCCTGACTCCTCCTCTATTTTACTATCTGTCTCTGTCCTCCTCTAGCCCCCTGACTCCTCCTCTATTGTACTATCTGTCTCTGTCCGCCTCTAGCCCCCTGACTCCTCCTCTATTTTACTATCTGTCTCTGTTCCCCTCTAGCCCCCTATCTCCTCTATTTTACTATCTGTCTCTGTCCTCCTCTAGCCCCCTGACTCCTCCTCTATTTTACTATCTGTCTCTGTCCTCCTCTAGCCCCCTGACTCCTCCTCTATTTTACTATCTGTCTCTGTTCCCCTCTAGCCCCCTATCTCCTCTATTTTACTATCTGTCTCTGTCCTCCTCTAGCCCCCTATCTCCTCTATTTTACTATCTGTCTCTGTCCTCCTCTAGCCCCCTATCTCCTCTATTTTACTATCTGTCTCTGTCCGCCTCTAGCCCCCTGACTCCTCCTCTATTGTACTATCTGTCTCTGTCCCCCTCTAGCCCCCTGACTCCTCCTCTATTTTACTATCTGTCTCTGTCCGCCTCTAGCCCCTATCTCCTCTATTTTACTCTCTGTCTCTGTCCTCCTCTAGCCCCCTGACTCCTCCTCTATTTTACTATCTGTCTCTGTCCTCCTCTAGCCCCCTATCTCCTCTATTTTACTATCTGTCTCTGTCTCCCTCTAGCCCCCTGACTCCTCCTCTATTTTACTATCTGTCTCTGTCCTCCTCTAGCCCCCTATCTCCTCTATTTTCTTATCTGTCTCTGTCCTCCTCTAGCCCCCTGACTCCTTCTCTATTTTACTCTCTGTCTCTGTCCTCCTCTAGCCCCCTGACTCCTTCTCTATTTTACTCTCTGTCTCTGTCCCCCTCTAGCCCCCTGACTCCTCCTCTATTTTACTATCTGTCTCTGTTCCCCTCTAGCCCCCTGACTCCTCCTCTATTTTACTATCTGTCTCTGTCCCCCTCTAGCCCCATATCTCCTCTATTTTACTATCTGTCTCTGTCCTCCTCTAGCCCCCTGACTCCTTCTCTATTTTACTATCTGTCTCTGTTCCCCTCTAGCCCCCTGACTCCTCCTCTATTTTACTATCTGTCTCTGTCCTCCTCTAGCCCCCTATCTCCTCTATTTTACTATCTGTCTCTGTCCTCCTCTAGCCCCCTGACTCCTCCTCTATTTTACTATCTGTCTCTGTCCTCCTCTAGCCCCCTGACTCCTCCTCTATTGTACTATCTGTCTCTGTCCGCCTCTAGCCCCCTGACTCCTCCTCTATTTTACTATCTGTCTCTGTTCCCCTCTAGCCCCCTATCTCCTCTATTTTACTATCTGTCTCTGTCCTCCTCTCGCCCCCTGACTCCTCCTCTATTTTACTATCTGTCTCTGTCCTCCTCTAGCCCCCTGACTCCTCCTCTATTTTACTATCTGTCTCTGTTCCCCTCTAGCCCCCTATCTCCTCTATTTTACTATCTGTCTCTGTTCCCCTCTAGCCCCCTATCTCCTCTATTTTACTATCTGTCTCTGTCCTCCTCTAGCCCCCTGACTCCTCCTCTATTTTACTATCTGTCTCTGTCCTCCTCTAGCCCCCTGACTCCTCCTCTATTTTACTATCTGTCTCTGTTCCCCTCTAGCCCCCTATCTCCTCTATTTTACTATCTGTCTCTGTCCTCCTCTAGCCCCCTATCTCCTCTATTTTACTATCTGTCTCTGTCCTCCTCTAGCCCCCTATCTCCTCTATTTTACTATCTGTCTCTGTCCGCCTCTAGCCCCCTGACTCCTCCTCTATTGTACTATCTGTCTCTGTCCCCCTCTAGCCCCCTGACTCCTCCTCTATTTTACTATCTGTCTCTGTCCGCCTCTAGCCCCTATCTCCTCTATTTTACTCTCTGTCTCTGTCCTCCTCTAGCCCCCTGACTCCTCCTCTATTTTACTATCTGTCTCTGTCCTCCTCTAGCCCCCTATCTCCTCTATTTTACTATCTGTCTCTGTCTCCCTCTAGCCCCCTGACTCCTCCTCTATTTTACTATCTGTCTCTGTCCTCCTCTAGCCCCCTATCTCCTCTATTTTCTTATCTGTCTCTGTCCTCCTCTAGCCCCCTGACTCCTTCTCTATTTTACTCTCTGTCTCTGTCCTCCTCTAGCCCCCTGACTCCTTCTCTATTTTACTCTCTGTCTCTGTCCCCCTCTAGCCCCCTGACTCCTCCTCTATTTTACTATCTGTCTCTGTTCCCCTCTAGCCCCCTGACTTCTCCTCTATTTTACTATCTGTCTCTGTCCTCCTCTAGCCCCCTATCTCCTCTATTTTACTATCTGTCTCTGTCTCCCTCTAGCCCCCTGACTCCTCCTCTATTTTACTATCTGTCTCTGTCCTCCTCTAGCCCCCTATCTCCTCTATTTTACTATCTGTCTCTGTCCTCCTCTAGCCCCCTATCTCCTCTATTTTACTATCTGTCTCTGTCCTCCTCTAGCCCCCTATCTCCTCTATTTTACTATCTGTCTCTGTCCGCCTCTAGCCCCCTGACTCCTCCTCTATTGTACTATCTGTCTCTGTCCCCCTCTAGCCCCCTGACTCCTCCTCTATTTTACTATCTGTCTCTGTCCGCCTCTAGCCCCTATCTCCTCTATTTTACTCTCTGTCTCTGTCCTCCTCTAGCCCCCTGACTCCTCCTCTATTTTACTATCTGTCTCTGTCCTCCTCTAGCCCCCTATCTCCTCTATTTTACTATCTGTCTCTGTCTCCCTCTAGCCCCCTGACTCCTCCTCTATTTTACTATCTGTCTCTGTCCTCCTCTAGCCCCCTATCTCCTCTATTTTCTTATCTGTCTCTGTCCTCCTCTAGCCCCCTGACTCCTTCTCTATTTTACTCTCTGTCTCTGTCCTCCTCTAGCCCCCTGACTCCTTCTCTATTTTACTCTCTGTCTCTGTCCCCCTCTAGCCCCCTGACTCCTCCTCTATTTTACTATCTGTCTCTGTTCCCCTCTAGCCCCCTGACTCCTCCTCTATTTTACTATCTGTCTCTGTCCCCCTCTAGCCCCATATCTCCTCTATTTTACTATCTGTCTCTGTCCTCCTCTAGCCCCCTGACTCCTTCTCTATTTTACTATCTGTCTCTGTTCCCCTCTAGCCCCCTGACTCCTCCTCTATTTTACTATCTGTCTCTGTCCTCCTCTAGCCCCCTATCTCCTCTATTTTACTATCTGTCTCTGTCCTCCTCTAGCCCCCTGACTCCTCCTCTATTTTACTATCTGTCTCTGTCCTCCTCTAGCCCCCTGACTCCTCCTCTATTGTACTATCTGTCTCTGTCCGCCTCTAGCCCCCTGACTCCTCCTCTATTTTACTATCTGTCTCTGTTCCCCTCTAGCCCCCTATCTCCTCTATTTTACTATCTGTCTCTGTCCTCCTCTAGCCCCCTGACTCCTCCTCTATTTTACTATCTGTCTCTGTCCTCCTCTAGCCCCCTGACTCCTCCTCTATTTTACTATCTGTCTCTGTTCCCCTCTAGCCCCCTATCTCCTCTATTTTACTATCTGTCTCTGTCCTCCTCTAGCCCCCTATCTCCTCTATTTTCTTATCTGTCTCTGTCCTCCTCTAGCCCCCTGACTCCTCCTCTATTTTACTCTCTGTCTCTGTCCCCTCTAGCCCCCTGACTCCTCCTCTATTTTATTATCTGTCTCTGTCCTCCTCTAGCCCCCTGACTCCTCGTCTATTTCACTATCTGTCTCTGTCCTCCTCAGCCCCCTATCTCCTCTATTTTACTATCTGTCTCTGTCCGCCTCTAGCCCCCTGACTCCTCCTCTATTTTACTATCTGTCTCTGTCCTCCTCTAGCCCCCTGACTCCTCCTCTATTTTACTATCTGTCTCTGTCCCCTCTAGCCCCCTATCTCCTCTATTTTACTATCTGTCTCTGTCCTCCTCTAGCCCCCTATCTCCTCTATTTTACTATCTGTCTCTGTCCGCCTCTAGCCCCCTGACTCCTCCTCTATTTTACTATCTGTCTCTGTCCTCCTCTAGCCCCCTATCTCCTCTATTTTACTATCTGTCTCTGTCCTCCTCTAGCCCCCTATCTCCTCTATTTTACTATCTGTCTCTGTCTCCCTCTAGCCCCCTGACTCCTCCTCTATTTTACTATCTGTCTCTGTCCTCCTCTAGCCCCCTATCTCCTCTATTTTACTATCTGTCTCTGTCCTCCTCTAGGCCCCTATCTCCTCTATTTTACTATCTGTCTCTGTCCTCCTCTAGCCCCCTATCTCCTCTATTTTACTATCTGTCTCTGTCCTCCTCTAGCCCCCTGACTCCTTCTCTATTTTACTATCTGTCTCTGTCCGCCTCTAGCCCCCTGACTCCTCCTCTATTTTACTATCTGTCTCTGTCCTCCTCTAGCCCCCTGACTCCTCCTCTATTTTACTATCTGTCTCTGTCCTCCTCTAGCCCCCTGACTCCTCCTCTATTTTACTATCTGTCTCTGTCCGCCTCTAGCCCCCTGACTCCTCCTCTATTTTACTATCTGTCTCTGTTCCCCTCTAGCCCCCTATCTCCTCTATTTTACTATCTGTCTCTGTCCTCCTCTAGCCCCCTATCTCCTCTATTTTACTATCTGTCTCTGTCCGCCTCTAGCCCCCTGACTCCTCCTCTATTTTACTATCTGTCTCTGTCCCCTCTAGCCCCCTATCTCCTCTATTTTACTATCTGTCTCTGTTCCCCTCTAGCCCCCTATCTCCTCTATTTTACTATCTGTCTCTGTCCTCCTCTAGCCCCCTATCTCCTCTATTTTACTATCTGTCTCTGTCCGCCTCTAGCCCCCTGACTCCTCTATTTTACTATCTGTCTCTGTCCTCCTCTAGCCCCCTATCTCCTCTATTTTACTATCTGTCTCTGTCCTCCTCTAGCCCCCTATCTCCTCTATTTTACTATCTGTCTCTGTCTCCCTCTAGCCCCCTGACTCCTCCTCTATTTTACTATCTGTCTCTGTCCTCCTCTAGCCCCCTATCTCCTCTATTTTACTATCTGTCTCTGTCCTCCTCTAGGCCCCTATCTCCTCTATTTTACTATCTGTCTCTGTCCTCCTCTAGCCCCCTATCTCCTCTATTTTACTATCTGTCTCTGTCCGCCTCTAGCCCCCTGACTCCTCCTCTATTTTACTATTTTTCTCTGTCCTCCTCTAACCCCTATCTCCTCTATTTTACTATCTGTCTCTGTCCTCCTCTAGCCCCCTGACTCCTCCTCTATTTTACTATCTGTCTCTGTCCTCCTCTAGCCCCCTATCTCCTCTATTTTACTATCTGTCTCTGTCCTCCTCTAGGCCCCTATCTCCTCTATTTTACTATCTGTCTCTGTCCTCCTCTAGCCCCCTATCTCCTCTATTTTACTATCTGTCTCTGTCCGCCTCTAGCCCCCTGACTCCTCCTCTATTTTACTATTTTTCTCTGTCCTCCTCTAACCCCTATCTCCTCTATTTTACTATCTGTCTCTGTCCTCCTCTAGCCCCCTGACTCCTTCTCTATTTTACTCTCTGTCTCTGTCCCCCTCTAGCCCCCTGACTCCTCCTCTATTTTACTATCTGTCTCTGTTCCCCTCTAGCCCCCTGACTCCTCCTCTATTTTATTATCTGTCTCTGTCCTCCTCTAGCCCCCTGACTCCTCGTCTATTTCACTATCTGTCTCTGTCCTCCTCTAGCCCCCTATCTCCTCCTCTATTTTACTATCTGTCTCTGTTCCCCTCTAGCCCCCTATCTCCTCTATTTTACTATCTGTCTCTGTCCTCCTCTAGCCCCCTATCTCCTCTATTTTACTATCTGTCTCTGTCCGCCTCTAGCCCCCTGACTCCTCTATTTTACTATCTGTCTCTGTCCTCCTCTAGCCCCCTATCTCCTCTATTTTACTATCTGTCTCTGTCCTCCTCTAGCCCCCTATCTCCTCTATTTTACTATCTGTCTCTGTCTCCCTCTAGCCCCCTGACTCCTCCTCTATTTTACTATCTGTCTCTGTCCTCCTCTAGCCCCCTATCTCCTCTATTTTACTATCTGTCTCTGTCCTCCTCTAGGCCCCTATCTCCTCTATTTTACTATCTGTCTCTGTCCTCCTCTAGCCCCCTATCTCCTCTATTTTACTATCTGTCTCTGTCCTCCTCTAGCCCCCTGACCTCCTCTAGCCCCCTGACTCCTTCTCTATTTTACTCTCTGTCTCTGTCCCCCTCTAGCCCCCTGACTCCTCCTCTATTTTACTATCTGTCTCTGTTCCCCTCTAGCCCCCTGACTCCTCCTCTATTTTATTATCTGTCTCTGTCCTCCTCTAGCCCCCTGACTCCTCGTCTATTTCACTATCTGTCTCTGTCCTCCTCTAGCCCCCTATCTCCTCTATTTTACTATCTGTCTCTGTCCGCCTCTAGCCCCCTGACTCCTCCTCTATTTTACTATCTGTCTCTGTCCTCCTCTAGCCCCCTGACTCCTCCTCTATTTTACTATCTGTCTCTGTCCTCCTCTAGCCCCCTGACTCCTCCTCTATTTTACTATCTGTCTCTGTCCTCCTCTAGCCCCCTATCTCCTCTATTTTACTATCTGTCTCTGTCCGCCTCTAGCCCCCTGACTCCTCCTCTATTTTACTATCTGTCTCTGTCCTCCTCTAGCCCCCTGACTCCTCCTCTATTTTACTATCTGTCTCTGTCCGCCTCTAGCCCCCTGACTCCTTCTCTATTTTACTCTCTGTCTCTGTCCTCCTCTAGCCCCCTGACTCCTTCTCTATTTTACTCTCTGTCTCTGTCCCCCTCTAGCCCCCTGACTCCTCCTCTATTTTACTATCTGTCTCTGTTCCCCTCTAGCCCCCTGACTCCTCCTCTATTTTACTATCTGTCTCTGTCCCCCTCTAGCCCCCTATCTCCTCTATTTTACTATCTGTCTCTGTCCTCCTCTAGCCCCCTGACTCCTCTCTATTTTACTATCTGTCTCTGTTCCTCCTCTAGCCCCCTGACTCCTCCTCTATTTTACTATCTGTCTCTGTCCTCCTCTAGCCCCCTATCTCCTCTATTTTACTATCTGTCTCTGTCCTCCCTCTAGCCCCCTGACTCCTCCTCTATTTTACTATCTGTCTCTGTCCTCCTCTAGCCCCCTGACTCCTCCTCTATTTTACTATCTGTCTCTGTCCGCCTCTAGGCCCCTGACTCCTCCTCTATTTTACTATCTGTCTCTGTCCTCCTCTAGCCCCCTATCTCCTCTATTTTACTATCTGTCTCTGTCCTCCTCTAGCCCCCTGACTCCTCCTCTATTTTACTATCTGTCTCTGTCCTCCTCTAGCCCCCTGACTCCTCCTCTATTTTACTATCTGTCTCTGTCCTCCTCTAGCCCCCTATCTCCTCTATTTTACTATCTGTCTCTGTCCTCCTCTAGCCCCCTATCTCCTCTATTTTACTATCTGTCTCTGTCCGCCTCTAGCCCCCTGACTCCTCCTCTATTTTACTATCTGTCTCTGTCCGCCTCTAGCCCCCTGACTCCTCCTCTATTTTACTATCTGTCTCTGTCCCCTCTAGCCCCCTATCTCCTCTATTTTACTATCTGTCTCTGTTCCTCCTCTAGCCCCCTATCTCCTCTATTTTACTATCTGTCTCTGTCCTCCTCTAGCCCCCTATCTCCTCTATTTTACTATCTGTCTCTGTCCGCCTCTAGCCCCCTGACTCCTCTATTTTACTATCTGTCTCTGTCCTCCTCTAGCCCCCTATCTCCTCTATTTTACTATCTGTCTCTGTCCTCCTCTAGCCCCCTATCTCCTCTCTTTTACTATCTGTCTCTGTCCGCCTCTAGCCCCTGACTCCTCCTCTATTTTACTATCTGTCTCTGTCCTCCTCTAGCCCCCTATCTCCTCTATTTTACTATCTGTCTCTGTCCTCCTCTAGCCCCCTGACTCCTTCTCTATTTTACTCTCTGTCTCTGTCCCCCTCTAGCCCCCTGACTCCTCCTCTATTTTACTATCTGTCTCTGTTCCCCTCTAGCCCCCTGACTCCTCCTCTATTTTATTATCTGTCTCTGTCCTCCCTCTAGCCCCCTGACTCCTCGTCTATTTCACTATCTGTCTCTGTCCTCCTCTAGCCCCCTATCTCCTCTATTTTACTATCTGTCTCTGTCCGCCTCTAGCCCCCTGACTCCTCCTCTATTTTACTATCTGTCTCTGTCCTCCTCTAGCCCCCTGACTCCTCCTCTATTTTACTATCTGTCTCTGTTCCCCTCTAGCCCCCTATCTCCTCTATTTTACTATCTGTCTCTGTCCTCCTCTAGCCCCCTATCTCCTCTATTTTACTATCTGTCTCTGTCCGCCTCTAGCCCCCTGACTCCTCCTCTATTTTACTATCTGTCTCTGTCCTCCTCTAGCCCCCTATCTCCTCTATTTTACTATCTGTCTCTGTCCGCCTCTAGCCCCCTGACTCCTCTATTTTACTATCTGTCTCTGTCCTCCTCTAGCCCCCTATCTCCTCTATTTTACTATCTGTCTCTGTCCTCCTCTAGCCCCCTATCTCCTCTATTTTACTATCTGTCTCTGTCTCCCTCTAGCCCCCTGACTCCTCCTCTATTTTACTATCTGTCTCTGTCCTCCTCTAGCCCCCTATCTCCTCTATTTTACTATCTGTCTCTGTCCTCCTCTAGGCCCCTATCTCCTCTATTTTACTATCTGTCTCTGTCCTCCTCTAGCCCCCTATCTCCTCTATTTTACTATCTGTCTCTGTCCTCCTCTAGCCCCCTGACTCCTTCTCTATTTTACTATCTGTCTCTGTCCGCCTCTAGCCCCCTGACTCCTCCTCTATTTTACTATCTGTCTCTGTCCTCCTCTAGCCCCCTGACTCCTCCTCTATTTTACTATCTGTCTCTGTCCTCCTCTAGCCCCCTGACTCCTCCTCTATTTTACTATCTGTCTCTGTCCGCCTCTAGCCCCCTGACTCCTCCTCTATTTTACTATCTGTCTCTGTTCCCCTCTAGCCCCCTATCTCCTCTATTTTACTATCTGTCTCTGTCCTCCTCTAGCCCCCTATCTCCTCTATTTTACTATCTGTCTCTGTCCGCCTCTAGCCCCCTGACTCCTCCTCTATTTTACTATCTGTCTCTGTCCCCTCTAGCCCCCTATCTCCTCTATTTTACTATCTGTCTCTGTTCCCCTCTAGCCCCCTATCTCCTCTATTTTACTATCTGTCTCTGTCCTCCTCTAGCCCCCTATCTCCTCTATTTTACTATCTGTCTCTGTCCGCCTCTAGCCCCCTGACTCCTCTATTTTACTATCTGTCTCTGTCCTCCTCTAGCCCCCTATCTCCTCTATTTTACTATCTGTCTCTGTCCTCCTCTAGCCCCCTATCTCCTCTATTTTACTATCTGTCTCTGTCTCCCTCTAGCCCCCTGACTCCTCCTCTATTTTACTATCTGTCTCTGTCCTCCTCTAGCCCCCTATCTCCTCTATTTTACTATCTGTCTCTGTCCTCCTCTAGGCCCCTATCTCCTCTATTTTACTATCTGTCTCTGTCCTCCTCTAGCCCCCTATCTCCTCTATTTTACTATCTGTCTCTGTCCGCCTCTAGCCCCCTGACTCCTCCTCTATTTTACTATTTTTCTCTGTCCTCCTCTAACCCCTATCTCCTCTATTTTACTATCTGTCTCTGTCCTCCTCTAGCCCCCTGACTCCTTCTCTATTTTACTCTCTGTCTCTGTCCCCCTCTAGCCCCCTGACTCCTCCTCTATTTTACTATCTGTCTCTGTTCCCCTCTAGCCCCCTGACTCCTCCTCTATTTTATTATCTGTCTCTGTCCTCCTCTAGCCCCCTGACTCCTCGTCTATTTCACTATCTGTCTCTGTCCTCCTCTAGCCCCCTATCTCCTCTATTTTACTATCTGTCTCTGTCCGCCTCTAGCCCTCCTCCTCTATTTTACTATCTGTCTCTGTCCTCCTCTAGCCCCCTGACTCCTCCTCTATTTTACTATCTGTCTCTGTCCTCCTCTAGCCCCCTGACTCCTCCTCTATTTTACTATCTGTCTCTGTCCTCCTCTAGCCCCCTATCTCCTCTATTTTACTATCTGTCTCTGTCCGCCTCTAGCCCCCTGACTCCTCCTCTATTTTACTATCTGTCTCTGTCCTCCTCTAGCCCCCTGACTCCTCCTCTATTTTACTCTCTGTCTCTGTTCCCCTCTAGCCCCCTGACTCCTCCTCTATTTTACTATCTGTCTCTGTCCCCCTCTAGCCCCCTGACTCCTCCTCTATTTTACTATCTGTCTCTGTCCCCCTCTAGCCCCCTGACTCCTCCTCTATTTTACTATCTGTCTCTGTTCCCCTCTAGCCCCCTGACTCCTCCTCTATTTTACTATCTGTCTCTGTCCCCCTCTAGCCCCCTGACTCCTCCTCTATTTTACTCTCTGTCTCTGTCCCCCTCTAGCCCCCTGACTCCTCCTCTATTTTACTATCTGTCTCTGTTCCCCTCTAGCCCCCTGACTCCTCCTCTATTTTACTATCTGTCTCTGTCCTCCTCTAGCCCCCTATCTCCTCTATTTTACTATCTGTCTCTGTCCTCCTCTAGCCCCCTATCTCCTCTATTTTACTATCTGTCTCTGTCCTCCTCTAGCCCCCTATCTCCTCTATTTTACTATCTGTCTCTGTCCGCCTCTAGCCCCCTGACTCCTCCTCTATTTTACTATTTTTCTCTGTCCTCCTCTAGCCCCTATCTCCTCTATTTTACTATCTGTCTCTGTCCTCCTCTAGCCCCCTGACTCCTTCTCTATTTTACTCTCTGTCTCTGTCCCCCTCTAGCCCCCTGACTCCTCCTCTATTTTACTATCTGTCTCTGTTCCCCTCTAGCCCCCTGACTCCTCCTCTATTTTATTATCTGTCTCTGTCCTCCTCTAGCCCCCTATCTCCTCTATTTTACTATCTGTCTCTGTCCGCCTCTAGCCCCCTGACTCCTCCTCTATTTTACTATCTGTCTCTGTCCTCCTCTAGCCCCCTGACTCCTCCTCTATTTTACTATCTGTCTCTGTCCTCCTCTAGCCCCCTGACTCCTCCTCTATTTTACTATCTGTCTCTGTCCTCCTCTAGCCCCCTGACTCCTCCTCTATTTTACTATCTGTCTCTGTCCTCCTCTAGCCCCCTATCTCCTCTATTTTACTATCTGTCTCTGTCCGCCTCTAGCCCCCTGACTCCTCCTCTATTTTACTATCTGTCTCTGTCCTCCTCTAGCCCCCTGACTCCTCCTCTATTTTACTATCTGTCTCTGTCCTCCTCTAGCCCCCTATCTCCTCTATTTTACTATCTGTCTCTGTCCCCCTCTAGCCCCCTGACTCCTCCTCTATTTTACTATCTGTCTCTGTCCTCCTCTAGCCCCCTGTCTCCTCCTCTATTTTACTCTCTGTCTCTGTCCGCCTCTAGCCCCCTGACTCCTCCTCTATTTTACTATCTGTCTCTGTCCTCCTCTAGCCCCCTATCTCCTCTATTTTACTATCTGTCTCTGTCCTCCTCTAGCCCCCTGACTCCTCCTCTATTTTACTATCTGTCTCTGTCCTCCTCTAGCCCCCTGACTCCTCCTCTATTTTACTATCTGTCTCTGTCCCCCTCTAGCCCCCTGACTCCTCCTCTATTTTACTATCTGTCTCTGTCCGCCTCTAGCCCCCTGACTCCTCCTCTATTTTACTATCTGTCTCTGTCCCCCTCTAGCCCCCTGACTCCTCCTCTATTTTACTATCTGTCTCTGTCCGCCTCTAGCCCCCTGACTCCTCCTCTATTTTACTATCTGTCTCTGTCCTCCTCTAGCCCCCTGACTCCTCCTCTATTTTACTATCTGTCTCTGTTCCCCTCTAGCCCCCTGACTCCTCCTCTATTTTACTATCTGTCTCTGTCCCCCTCTAGCCCCCTATCTCCTCTATTTTACTATCTGTCTCTGTCCGCCTCTAGCCCCCTGACTCCTCCTCTATTTTACTATCTGTCTCTGTCCTCCTCTAGCCCCCTGACTCCTCCTCTATTTTACTATCTGTCTCTGTTCCCCTCTAGCCCCCTGACTCCTCCTCTATTTTACTATCTGTCTCTGTCCCCCTCTAGCCCCCTGACTCCTCCTCTATTTTACTCTCTGTCTCTGTCCCCCTCTAGCCCCCTGACTCCTCCTCTATTTTACTATCTGTCTCTGTTCCCCTCTAGCCCCCTGACTCCTCCTCTATTTTACTATCTGTCTCTGTCCTCCTCTAGCCCCCTATCTCCTCTATTTTACTATCTGTCTCTGTCCCCCTCTAGCCCCCTGACTCCTCCTCTATTTTACTATCTGTCTCTGTCCTCCTCTAGCCCCCTGTCTCCTCCTCTATTTTACTCTCTGTCTCTGTCCGCCTCTAGCCCCCTGACTCCTCCTCTATTTTACTATCTGTCTCTGTCCTCCTCTAGCCCCCTATCTCCTCTATTTTACTATCTGTCTCTGTCCTCCTCTAGCCCCCTGACTCCTCCTCTATTTTACTATCTGTCTCTGTCCTCCTCTAGCCCCCTGACTCCTCCTCTATTTTACTATCTGTCTCTGTCCCCCTCTAGCCCCCTGACTCCTCCTCTATTTTACTATCTGTCTCTGTCCGCCTCTAGCCCCCTGACTCCTCCTCTATTTTACTATCTGTCTCTGTCCCCCTCTAGCCCCCTGACTCCTCCTCTATTTTACTATCTGTCTCTGTCCGCCTCTAGCCCCCTGACTCCTCCTCTATTTTACTATCTGTCTCTGTCCTCCTCTAGCCCCCTGACTCCTCCTCTATTTTACTATCTGTCTCTGTCCCCCTCTAGCCCCCTGACTCCTCCTCTATTTTACTATCTGTCTCTGTCCCCCTCTAGCCCCCTGACTCCTCCTCTATTTTACTATCTGTCTCTGTCCCCCTCTAGCCCTCTTACTCCTCCTCTATTTTACTATCTGTCTCTGTCCCCCTCTAGCCCCCTGACTCCTCCTCTATTTTACTATCTGTCTCTGTCCCACTCTAGCCCCCTGACTCCTCCTCTATTTTACTATCTGTCTCTGTCCCCCTCTAGCCCCCTGACTCCTCCTCTATTTTACTATTTTCCTTGTCCCCCTCTAGCCCCCTGACTCCTCCTCTATTTTACTATCTGTCTCTGTCCCCCTCTAGCCCCCTGACTCCTCCTCTATTTTACTATCTGTCTCTGTCCCCCTCTAGCCCCCTGACTCCTCCTCTATTTTACTATCTGTCTCTGTCCCCCTCTAGCCCTCTGACTCCTCCTCTATTTTACTATCTGTCTCTGTCCCCCTCTAGTCCCCTGACTCCTCCTCTATTTTACTATCTGTCTCTGTCCCCCTCTAGCCCCCTGACTCCTCCTCTATTTTACTATCTGTCTCTGTCCCCCTCTAGCCCCCTGACTCCTCCTCTATTTTACTATCTGTCTCTGTCCTCCTCTAGCCCCCTGACTCCTCCTCTATTTTACTATCTGTCTCTGTCCCCCTCTAGCCCCCTGACTCCTCCTCTATTTTACTATCTGTCTCTGTCCTCCTCTAGCCCCCTGACTCCTCCTCTATTTTACTATCTGTCTCTGTCCTCCTCTAGCCCCCTGACTCCTCCTCTATTTTACTATCTGTCTCTGTCCCCCTCTAGCCCCCTGACTCCTCCTCTATTTTACTATCTGTCCTCCTCTAGCCCCCTATCTCCTCTATTTTACTATCTGTCTCTGTCCTCCTCTAGCCCCCTGACTCCTCCTCTATTTTACTATCTGTCTCTGTCCTCCTCTAGCCCCCTGACTCCTCCTCTATTTTACTATCTGTCTCTGTCCCCCTCTAGCCCCCTGACTCCTCCTCTATTTTACTATCTGTCTCTGTCCCCCTCTAGCCCCCTGACTCCTCCTCTATTTTACTATCTGTTTCTGTCCCCCTCTAGCCCTCTGACTCCTCCTCTATTTTACTATCTGTCTCTGTCCCCCTCTAGCCCCCTGACTCCTCCTCTATTTTACTATCTGTCTCTGTCCCCCTCTAGCCCCCTGACTCCTCCTCTATTTTACTATCTGTCTCTGTCCGCCTCTAGCCCCCTGACTCCTCCTCTATTTTACTATCTGTCTCTGTCCTCCTCTAGCCCCCTATCTCCTCTATTTTACTATCTGTCTCTGTCCTCCTCTAGCCCCCTGACTCCTCCTCTATTTTACTATCTGTCTCTGTCCTCCTCTAGCCCCCTGACTCCTCCTCTATTTTACTATCTGTCTCTGTCCTCCTCTAGCCCCCTATCTCCTCTATTTTACTATCTGTCTCTGTCCTCCTCTAGCCCCCTGACTCCTTCTCTATTTTACTATCTGTCTCTGTCCGCCTCTAGCCCCCTGACTCCTCCTCTATTTTACTATCTGTCTCTGTCCTCCTCTAGCCCCCTGACTCCTCCTCTATTTTACTATCTGTCTCTGTCCTCCTCTAGCCCCCTGACTCCTCCTCTATTTTACTATCTGTCTCTGTCCTCCTCTAGCCCCCTGACTCCTCCTCTATTTTACTATCTGTCTCTGTCCGCCTCTAGCCCCCTGACTCCTCCTCTATTTTACTATCTGTCTCTGTTCCCCTCTAGCCCCCTATCTCCTCTATTTTACTATCTGTCTCTGTCCTCCTCTAGCCCCCTATCTCCTCTATTTTACTATCTGTCTCTGTCCGCCTCTAGCCCCCTGACTCCTCCTCTATTTTACTATCTGTCTCTGTCCCCTCTAGCCCCCTATCTCCTCTATTTTACTATCTGTCTCTGTTCCCCTCTAGCCCCCTATCTCCTCTATTTTACTATCTGTCTCTGTCCTCCTCTAGCCCCCTATCTCCTCTATTTTACTATCTGTCTCTGTCCGCCTCTAGCCCCCTGACTCCTCTATTTTACTATCTGTCTCTGTCCGCCTCTAGCCCCCTATCTCCTCTATTTTACTATCTGTCTCTGTCCTCCTCTAGCCCCCTATCTCCTCTATTTTACTATCTGTCTCTGTCTCCCTCTAGCCCCCTGACTCCTCCTCTATTTTACTATCTGTCTCTGTCCTCCTCTAGCCCCCTATCTCCTCTATTTTACTATCTGTCTCTGTCTTCCTCTAGCCCCCTATCTCCTCTATTTTACTATCTGTCTCTGTCCGCCTCTAGCCCCCTGACTCCTCCTCTATTTTACTATTTTTCTCTGTCCTCCTCTAACCCCTATCTCCTCTATTTTACTATCTGTCTCTGTCCTCCTCTAGCCCCCTGACTCCTTCTCTATTTTACTCTCTGTCTCTGTCCCCCTCTAGCCCCCTGACTCCTCCTCTATTTTACTATCTGTCTCTGTTCCCCTCTAGCCCCCTGACTCCTCCTCTATTTTATTATCTGTCTCTGTCCTCCTCTAGCCCCCTATCTCCTCTATTTTACTATCTGTCTCTGTCCGCCTCTAGCCCCCTGACTCCTCCTCTATTTTACTATCTGTCTCTGTCCTCCTCTAGCCCCCTGACTCCTCCTCTATTTTACTATCTGTCTCTGTCCTCCTCTAGCCCCCTGACTCCTCCTCTATTTTACTATCTGTCTCTGTCCTCCTCTAGCCCCCTATCTCCTCTATTTTACTATCTGTCTCTGTCCGCCTCTAGCCCCCTGACTCCTCCTCTATTTTACTATCTGTCTCTGTCCTCCTCTAGCCCCCTGACTCCTCCTCTATTTTACTATCTGTCTCTGTCCCCCTCTAGCCCCCTGACTCCTCCTCTATTTTACTATCTGTCTCTGTTCCCCTCTAGCCCCCTGACTCCTCCTCTATTTTACTATCTGTCTCTGTCCCCCTCTAGCCCCCTGACTCCTCCTCTATTTTACTCTCTGTCTCTGTCCCCCTCTAGCCCCCTGACTCCTCCTCTATTTTACTATCTGTCTCTGTTCCCCTCTAGCCCCCTGACTCCTCCTCTATTTTACTATCTGTCTCTGTCCTCCTCTAGCCCCCTATCTCCTCTATTTTACTATCTGTCTCTGTCCTCCTCTAGCCCCCTATCTCCTCTATTTTACTATCTGTCTCTGTCCTCCTCTAGCCCCCTATCTCCTCTATTTTACTATCTGTCTCTGTCCGCCTCTAGCCCCCTGACTCCTCCTCTATTTTACTATTTTTCTCTGTCCTCCTCTAGCCCCTATCTCCTCTATTTTACTATCTGTCTCTGTCCTCCTCTAGCCCCCTGACTCCTTCTCTATTTTACTCTCTGTCTCTGTCCCCCTCTAGCCCCCTGACTCCTCCTCTATTTTACTATCTGTCTCTGTTCCCCTCTAGCCCCCTGACTCCTCCTCTATTTTATTATCTGTCTCTGTCCTCCTCTAGCCCCCTATCTCCTCTATTTTACTATCTGTCTCTGTCCGCCTCTAGCCCCCTGACTCCTCCTCTATTTTACTATCTGTCTCTGTCCTCCTCTAGCCCCCTGACTCCTCCTCTATTTTACTATCTGTCTCTGTCCTCCTCTAGCCCCCTGACTCCTCCTCTATTTTACTATCTGTCTCTGTCCTCCTCTAGCCCCCTATCTCCTCTATTTTACTATCTGTCTCTGTCCGCCTCTAGCCCCCTGACTCCTCCTCTATTTTACTATCTGTCTCTGTCCTCCTCTAGCCCCCTGACTCCTCCTCTATTTTACTATCTGTCTCTGTTCCCCTCTAGCCCCCTGACTCCTCCTCTATTTTACTATCTGTCTCTGTCCCCCTCTAGCCCCCTGACTCCTCCTCTATTTTACTCTCTGTCTCTGTCCCCCTCTAGCCCCCTGACTCCTCCTCTATTTTACTATCTGTCTCTGTCCTCCTCTAGCCCCCTATCTCCTCTATTTTACTATCTGTCTCTGTCCCCCTCTAGCCCCCTGACTCCTCCTCTATTTTACTATCTGTCTCTGTCCTCCTCTAGCCCCCTGTCTCCTCCTCTATTTTACTCTCTGTCTCTGTCCGCCTCTAGCCCCCTGACTCCTCCTCTATTTTACTATCTGTCTCTGTCCTCCTCTAGCCCCCTATCTCCTCTATTTTACTATCTGTCTCTGTCCTCCTCTAGCCCCCTGACTCCTCCTCTATTTTACTATCTGTCTCTGTCCTCCTCTAGCCCCCTGACTCCTCCTCTATTTTACTATCTGTCTCTGTCCCCCTCTAGCCCCCTGACTCCTCCTCTATTTTACTATCTGTCTCTGTCCGCCTCTAGCCCCCTGACTCCTCCTCTATTTTACTATCTGTCTCTGTCCCCCTCTAGCCCCCTGACTCCTCCTCTATTTTACTATCTGTCTCTGTCCGCCTCTAGCCCCCTGACTCCTCCTCTATTTTACTATCTGTCTCTGTCCTCCTCTAGCCCCCTGACTCCTCCTCTATTTTACTATCTGTCTCTGTCCCCCTCTAGCCCCCTGACTCCTCCTCTATTTTACTATCTGTCTCTGTCCCCCTCTAGCCCCCTGACTCCTCCTCTATTTTACTATCTGTCTCTGTCCCCCTCTAGCCCCCTGACTCCTCCTCTATTTTACTATCTGTCTCTGTCCCCCTCTAGCCCTCTTACTCCTCCTCTATTTTACTATCTGTCTCTGTCCCCCTCTAGCCCCCTGACTCCTCCTCTATTTTACTATCTGTCTCTGTCCCACTCTAGCCCCCTGACTCCTCCTCTATTTTACTATCTGTCTCTGTCCGCCTCTAGCCCCCTGACTCCTCCTCTATTTTACTATCTGTCTCTGTCCCCCTCTAGCCCCCTGACTCCTCCTCTATTTTACTATTTTTCTCTGTCCCCCTCTAGCCCCCTGACTCCTCCTCTATTTTACTATCTGTCTCTGTCCTCCTCTAGCCCCCTGACTCCTCCTCTATTTTACTATCTGTCTCTGTCCCCCTCTAGCCCCCTGACTCCTCCTCTATTTTACTATCTGTCTCTGTCCCCCTCTAGCCCCCTGACTCCTCCTCTATTTTACTATCTGTCTCTGTCCCCCTCTAGCCCTCTGACTCCTCCTCTATTTTACTATCTGTCTCTGTCCCCCTCTAGTCCCCTGACTCCTCCTCTATTTTACTATCTGTCTCTGTCCCCCTCTAGCCCCCTGACTCCTCCTCTATTTTACTATCTGTCTCTGTCCCCCTCTAGCCCCCTGACTCCTCCTCTATTTTACTATCTGTCTCTGTCCTCCTCTAGCCCCCTATCTCCTCTATTTTACTATCTGTCTCTGTCCGCCTCTAGCCCCCTGACTCCTCCTCTATTTTACTATCTGTCTCTGTCCTCCTCTAGCCCCCTGACTCCTCCTCTATTTTACTATCTGTCTCTGTCCTCCTCTAGCCCCCTGACTCCTCCTCTATTTTACTATCTGTCTCTGTCCTCCTCTAGCCCCCTGACTCCTCCTCTATTTTACTATCTGTCTCTGTCCCCCTCTAGCCCCCTGACTCCTCCTCTATTTTACTATCTGTCCTCCTCTAGCCCCCTATCTCCTCTATTTTACTATCTGTCTCTGTCCTCCTCTAGCCCCCTGACTCCTCTATTTTACTATCTGTCTCTGTCCTCCTCTAGCCCCCTGACTCCTCCTCTATTTTACTATCTGTCTCTGTCCCCCTCTAGCCCCCTGACTCCTCCTCTATTTTACTATCTGTCTCTGTCCCCCTCTAGCCCTCTGACTCCTCCTCTATTTTACTATCTGTCTCTGTCCCCCTCTAGTCCCCTGACTCCTCCTCTATTTTACTATCTGTCTCTGTCCCCCTCTAGCCCCCTGACTCCTCCTCTATTTTACTATCTGTCTCTGTCCCCCTCTAGCCCCCTGACTCCTCCTCTATTTTACTATCTGTCTCTGTCCTCCTCTAGCCCCCTATCTCCTCTATTTTACTATCTGTCTCTGTCCGCCTCTAGCCCCCTGACTCCTCCTCTATTTTACTATCTGTCTCTGTCCTCCTCTAGCCCCCTGACTCCTCCTCTATTTTACTATCTGTCTCTGTCCTCCTCTAGCCCCCTGACTCCTCCTCTATTTTACTATCTGTCTCTGTCCTCCTCTAGCCCCCTGACTCCTCCTCTATTTTACTATCTGTCTCTGTCCCCCTCTAGCCCCCTGACTCCTCCTCTATTTTACTATCTGTCCTCCTCTAGCCCCCTATCTCCTCTATTTTACTATCTGTCTCTGTCCTCCTCTAGCCCCCTGACTCCTCTATTTTACTATCTGTCTCTGTCCTCCTCTAGCCCCCTGACTCCTCCTCTATTTTACTATCTGTCTCTGTCCCCCTCTAGCCCCCTGACTCCTCCTCTATTTTACTATCTGTCTCTGTCCGCCTCTAGCCCCCTGACTCCTCCTCTATTTTACTATCTGTCTCTGTCCCCCTCTAGCCCCCTGACTCCTCCTCTATTTTACTATCTGTCTCTGTCCGCCTCTAGCCCCCTGACTCCTCCTCTATTTTACTATCTGTCTCTGTCCTCCTCTAGCCCCCTGACTCCTCCTCTATTTTACTATCTGTCTCTGTCCCCCTCTAGCCCCCTGACTCCTCCTCTATTTTACTATCTGTCTCTGTCCCCCTCTAGCCCCCTGACTCCTCCTCTATTTTACTATCTGTCTCTGTCCCCCTCTAGCCCCCTGACTCCTCCTCTATTTTACTATCTGTCTCTGTCCCACTCTAGCCCCCTGACTCCTCCTCTATTTTACTATCTGTCTCTGTCCGCCTCTAGCCCCCTGACTCCTCCTCTATTTTACTATCTGTCTCTGTCCCCCTCTAGCCCCCTGACTCCTCCTCTATTTTACTATCTGTCTCTGTCCCCCTCTAGCCCCCTGACTCCTCCTCTATTTTACTATCTGTCTCTGTCCCACTCTAGCCCCCTGACTCCTCCTCTATTTTACTATCTGTCTCTGTCCGCCTCTAGCCCCCTGACTCCTCCTCTATTTTACTATCTGTCTCTGTCCCCCTCTAGCCCCCTGACTCCTCCTCTATTTTACTATTTTTCTCTGTCCCCCTCTAGCCCCCTGACTCCTCCTCTATTTTACTATCTGTCTCTGTCCTCCTCTAGCCCCCTGACTCCTCCTCTATTTTACTATCTGTCTCTGTCCCCCTCTAGCCCCCTGACTCCTCCTCTATTTTACTATCTGTCTCTGTCCCCCTCTAGCCCCCTGACTCCTCCTCTATTTTACTATCTGTCTCTGTCCCCCTCTAGCCCTCTGACTCCTCCTCTATTTTACTATCTGTCTCTGTCCCCCTCTAGTCCCCTGACTCCTCCTCTATTTTACTATCTGTCTCTGTCCCCCTCTAGCCCCCTGACTCCTCCTCTATTTTACTATCTGTCTCTGTCCCCCTCTAGCCCCCTGACTCCTCCTCTATTTTACTATCTGTCTCTGTCCTCCTCTAGCCCCCCATCTCCTCTATTTTACTATCTGTCTCTGTCCGCCTCTAGCCCCCTGACTCCTCCTCTATTTTACTATCTGTCTCTGTCCTCCTCTAGCCCCCTGACTCCTCCTCTATTTTACTATCTGTCTCTGTCCTCCTCTAGCCCCCTGACTCCTCCTCTATTTTACTATCTGTCTCTGTCCTCCTCTAGCCCCCTGACTCCTCCTCTATTTTACTATCTGTCTCTGTCCCCCTCTAGCCCCCTGACTCCTCCTCTATTTTACTATCTGTCCTCCTCTAGCCCCCTATCTCCTCTATTTTACTATCTGTCTCTGTCCTCCTCTAGCCCCCTGACTCCTCCTCTATTTTACTATCTGTCTCTGTCCTCCTCTAGCCCCCTGACTCCTCCTCTATTTTACTATCTGTCTCTGTCCACCTCTAGCCCCCTGACTCCTCCTCTATTTTACTATCTGTCTCTGTCCCCCTCTAGCCCCCTGACTCCTCCTCTATTTTACTATCTGTCTCTGTCCCCCTCTAGCCCTCTGACTCCTCCTCTATTTTACTATCTGTCTCTGTCCCCCTCTAGCCCCCTGACTCCTCCTCTATTTTACTATCTGTCTCTGTCCCCCTCTAGCCCCCTGACTCCTCCTCTATTTTACTATCTGTCTCTGTCCGCCTCTAGCCCCCTGACTCCTCCTCTATTTTACTATCTGTCTCTGTCCTCCTCTAGCCCCCTATCTCCTCTATTTTACTATCTGTCTCTGTCCTCCTCTAGCCCCCTGACTCCTCCTCTATTTTACTATCTGTCTCTGTCCTCCTCTAGCCCCCTGACTCCTCCTCTATTTTACTATCTGTCTCTGTCCTCCTCTAGCCCCCTATCTCCTCTATTTTACTCTCTGTCTCTGTCCCCCTCTAGCCCCCTGACTCCTCTATTTTACTATCTGTCTCTGTCCTCCTCTAGCCGCCTGACTCCTCCTCTATTTTACTATCTGTCTCTGTCCTCCTCTAGCCCCCATCTCCTCTATTTTACTATCTGTCTTTGTCCGCCTCTAGCCCCCTGACTCCTCCTCTATTTTACTATCTGTCTTTGTCCGCGTCTAGCCCCCTGACTCCTCCTCTATTTTACTATCTGTCTCTGTCCCCCTCTAGCCCCCTGACTCCTCCTCTATTTTACTATCTGTCTCTGTCCTCCTCTAGCCCCCTATCTCCTCTATTTTACTATCTGTCTCTGTCCTCCTCTAGCCCCCTGACTCCTCCTCTATTTTACTATCTGTCTCTGTCCTCCTCTAGCCCCCTGACTCCTCCTCTATTTTACTATCTGTCTCTGTCCTCCTCTAGCCCCCTGACTCCTTCTCTATTTTACTATCTGTCCTCCTCTAGCCCCCTGACTCCTTCTCTATTTTACTATCTGTCTCTGTCCTCCTCTAGCCCCCTGACTCCTTCTCTATTTTACTATCTGTCTCTGTCCTCCTCTAGCCCCCTGACTCCTCCTCTATTTTACTATATGTCTCTGTTCCCCTCTAGCCCCCTATCTCCTCTATTTTACTATCTGTCTCTGTCCTCCTCTAGCCCCTATCTCCTCTATTTTACTATCTGTCTCTGTCCCCCTCTAGCCCCCTGACTCCTCCTCTATTTTACTATCTGTCTCTGTCCGCCTCTAGCCCCCTGACTCCTCCTCTATTTTACTATCTGTCTCTGTCCGCCTCTAGCCCCCTGACTCCTCCTCTATTTTACTATCTGTCTCTGTCCTCCTCTAGCCCCCTGACTCCTTCTCTATTTTACTATCTGTCTCTGTCCGCCTCTAGCCCCCTGACTCCTCCTCTATTTTACTATCTGTCTCTGTCCTCCTCTAGCCCCCTATCTCCTCTATTTTACTATCTGTCTCTGTCCTCCTCTAGCCCCCTATCTCCTCTATTTTATTATCTGTCTCTGTCCTCCTCTAGCCCCCTGACTCCTCCTCTATTTTACTATCTGTCTCTGTCCTCCTCTAGCCCCCTATCTCCTCTATTTTACTATCTGTCTCTGTCCGCCTCTAGCCCCCTGACTCCTCCTCTATTTTACTATCTGTCTCTGTCCTCCTCTAGCCCCCTATCTCCTCTATTTTACTATCTGTCTCTGTCCGCCTCTAGCCCCCTGACTCCTCCTCTATTGTACTATCTGTCTCTGTCCTCCTCTAGCCCCCTATCTCCTCTATTTTACTATCTGTCTCTGTCCTCCTCTAGCCCCCTGACTCCTCCTCTATTTTACTATCTGTCTCTGTCCGCCTCTAGCCCCCTATCTCCTCTATTTTACTATCTGTCTCTGTCCTCCTCTAGCCCCCTATCTCCTCTATTTTACTATCTGTCTCTGTCCTCCTCTAGCCCCCTATCTCCTCTATTTTACTATCTGTCTCTGTCCCCCTCTAGCCCCCTGACTCCTTCTCTATTTTACTATCTGTCTCTGTCCTCCTCTAGCCCCCTGACTCCTCCTCTATTTTACTATCTGTCTCTGTCCTCCTCTAGCCCCCTGACTCCTCCTCTATTTTACTATCTGTCTCTGTCCTCCTCTAGCCCCCTATCTCCTCTATTTTACTATCTGTCTCTGTCCTCCTCTAGCCCCCTATCTCCTCTATTTTATTATCTGTCTCTGTCCTCCTCTAGCCCCCTGACTCCTCCTCTATTTTACTATCTGTCTCTGTCCTCCTCTAGCCCCCTATCTCCTCTATTTTACTATCTGTCTCTGTCCGCCTCTAGCCCCCTGACTCCTCCTCTATTTTACTATCTGTCTCTGTCCTCCTCTAGCCCCCTATCTCCTCTATTTTACTATCTGTCTCTGTCCGCCTCTAGCCCCCTGACTCCTCCTCTATTGTACTATCTGTCTCTGTCCCCCTCTAGCCCCCTGACTCCTCCTCTATTTTACTATCTGTCTCTGTCCCCCTCTAGCCCCATATCTCCTCTATTTTACTCTCTGTCTCTGTCCCCCTCTAGCCCCCTGACTCCTCCTCTATTTTACTATCTGTCTCTGTCCTCCTCTAGCCCCCTATCTCCTCTATTTTACTATCTGTCTCTGTCCTCCTCTAGCCCCCTGACTCCTCCTCTATTTTACTATATGTCTCTGTCCTCCTCTAGCCCCCTGACTCCTCCTCTATTTTACTATCTGTCTCTGTCCCCCTCTAGCCCCCTATCTCCTCTATTTTACTATCTGTCTCTGTCCGCCTCTAGCCCCCTGACTCCTCCTCTATTGTACTATCTGTCTCTGTCCCCCTCCAGCCCCCTGACTCCTCCTCTATTTTACTATCTGTCTCTGTCCGCCTCTAGCCCCCTGACTCCTCCTCTATTTTACTATCTGTCTCTGTCCTCCTCTAGCCCCCTGACTCCTCCTCTATTTTACTATCTGTCTCTGTCCCCCTCTAGCCCCCTGACTCCTCCTCTATTTTACTATCTGTCTCTGTCCTCCTCTAGCCCCCTGATTCCTCCTCTATTTTACTATCTGTCTCTGTCCTCCTCTAGCCCCCTGACTCCTCCTCTATTTTACTATCTGTCTCTGTCCCCCTCTAGCCCCCTGACTCCTCCTCTATTTTACTATCTGTCTCTGTCCTCCTCTAGCCCCCTGACTCCTCCTCTATTTTACTATCTGTCTCTGTCCGCCTCTAGCCCCCTGACTCCTTCTCTATTTTACTATCTGTCTCTGTCCTCCTCTAGCCCCCTGACTCCTTCTCTATTTTACTATCTGTCCTCCTCTAGCCCCCTGACTCCTTCTCTATTTTACTATCTGTCTCTGTCCTCCTCTAGCCCCCTGACTCCTTCTCTATTTTACTATCTGTCTCTGTCCTCCTCTAGCCCCTATCTCCTCTATTTTACTATCTGTCTCTGTCCCCCTCTAGCCCCCTGACTCCTCCTCTATTTTACTATCTGTCTCTGTCCTCCTCTAGCCCCCTATCTCCTCTATTTTACTATCTGTCTCTGTCCTCCTCTAGCCCCCTATCTCCTCTATTTTATTATCTGTCTCTGTCCTCCTCTAGCCCCCTGACTCCTCCTCTATTTTACTATCTGTCTCTGTCCTCCTCTAGCCCCCTATCTCCTCTATTTTACTATCTGTCTCTGTCCGCCTCTAGCCCCCTGACTCCTCCTCTATTTTACTATCTGTCTCTGTCTTCCTCTAGCTCCCTATCTCCTCTATTTTACTATCTGTCTCTGTCCTCCTCTAGCCCCCTGACTCCTCCTCTATTTTACTATCTGTCTCTGTTCCCCTCTAGCCCCCTATCTCCTCTATTTTACTATCTGTCTCTGTCCTCCTCTAGCCCCCTATCTCCTCTATTTTACTATCTGTCTCTGTCCTCCTCTAGCCCCCTATCTCCTCTATTTTACTATCTGTCTCTGTCCGCCTCTAGCCCCCTGACTCCTCCTCTATTGTACTATCTGTCTCTGTCCCCCTCTAGCCCCCTGACTCCTCCTCTATTTTACTATCTGTCTCTGTCCTCCTCTAGCCCCCTATCTCCTCTATTTTACTATCTGTCTCTGTCTCCCTCTAGCCCCCTGACTCCTCCTCTATTTTACTATCTGTCTCTGTCCTCCTCTAGCCCCCTATCTCCTCTATTTTCTTATCTGTCTCTGTCCTCCTCTAGCCCCCTGACTCCTTCTCTATTTTACTCTCTGTCTCTGTCCTCCTCTAGCCCCCTGACTCCTTCTCTATTTTACTCTCTGTCTCTGTCCCCCTCTAGCCCCCTGACTCCTCCTCTATTTTACTATCTGTCTCTGTTCCCCTCTAGCCCCCTGACTCCTCCTCTATTTTACTATCTGTCTCTGTCCTCCTCTAGCCCCCTATCTCCTCTATTTTACTATCTGTCTCTGTCCTCCTCTAGCCCCCTGACTCCTTCTCTATTTTACTATCTGTCTCTGTCCGCCTCTAGCCCCCTGACTCCTCCTCTATTTTACTATCTGTCTCTGTCCTCCTCTAGCCCCCTGACTCCTCCTCTATTTTACTATCTGTCTCTGTCCTCCTCTAGCCCCCTGACTCCTCCTCTATTTTACTATCTGTCTCTGTCCGCCTCTAGCCCCCTGACTCCTCCTCTATTTTACTATCTGTCTCTGTTCCCCTCTAGCCCCCTATCTCCTCTATTTTACTATCTGTCTCTGTCCTCCTCTAGCCCCCTATCTCCTCTATTTGACTATCTGTCTCTGTCTCCCTCTAGCCCCCTGACTCCTCCTCTATTTTACTATCTGTCTCTGTCCTCCTCTAGCCCCCTATCTCCTCTATTTTACTATCTGTCTCTGTCCTCCTCTAGCCCCCTATCTCCTCTATTTTACTATCTGTCTCTGTCCTCCTCTAGCCCCCTATCTCCTCTATTTTACTATCTGTCTCTGTCCGCCTCTAGCCCCCTGACTCCTCCTCTATTTTACTATTTTTCTCTGTCCTCATCTAACCCCTATCTCCTCTATTTTACTATCTGTCTCTGTCCTTCTCTAGCCCCCTGACTCCTTCTCTATTTTACTCTCTGTCTCTGTCCCCCTCTAGCCCCCTGACTCCTCCTCTATTTTACTATCTGTCTCTGTTCCCCTCTAGCCCCCTGACTCCTCCTCTATTTTATTATCTGTCTCTGTCCTCCTCTAGCCCCCTGACTCCTCGTCTATTTCACTATCTGTCTCTGTCCTCCTCTAGCCCCCTATCTCCTCTATTTTACTATCTGTCTCTGTCCGCCTCTAGCCCCCTGACTCCTCCTCTATTTTACTATCTGTCTCTGTCCTCCTCTAGCCCCCTGACTCCTCCTCTATTTTACTATCTGTCTCTGTCCTCCTCTAGCCCCCTGACTCCTCCTCTATTTTACTATCTGTCTCTGTCCTCCTCTAGCCCCCTATCTCCTCTATTTTACTATCTGTCTCTGTCCTCCTCTAGCCCCCTGACTCCTCCTCTATTTTACTCTCTGTCTCTGTTCCCCTCTAGCCCCCTGACTCCTCCTCTATTTTACTATCTGTCTCTGTCCCCCTCTAGCCCCCTGACTCCTCCTCTATTTTACTATCTGTCTCTGTCCCCCTCTAGCCCCCTGACTCCTCCTCTATTTTACTATCTGTCTCTGTTCCCCTCTAGCCCCCTGACTCCTCCTCTATTTTACTATCTGTCTCTGTCCCCCTCTAGCCCCCTGACTCCTCCTCTATTTTACTCTCTGTCTCTGTCCCCCTCTAGCCCCCTGACTCCTCCTCTATTTTACTCTCTGTCTCTGTTCCCCTCTAGCCCCCTGACTCCTCCTCTATTTTAGTATCTGTCTCTGTCCTCCTCTAGCCCCCTATCTCCTCTATTTTACTATCTGTCTCTGTCCTCCTCTAGCCCCCTATCTCCTCTATTTTACTATCTGTCTCTGTCCTCCTCTAGCCCCCTATCTCCTCTATTTTACTATCTGTCTCTGTCCGCCTCTAGCCCCCTGACTCCTCCTCTATTTTACTATCTGTCTCTGTCCCCCTCTAGCCCCCTGACTCCTCCTCTATTTTACTATCTGTCTCTGTCCCCCTCTAGCCCCCTGACTCCTCCTCTATTTTACTATCTGTCTCTGTTCCCCTCTAGCCCCCTGACTCCTCCTCTATTTTATTATCTGTCTCTGTCCTCCTCTAGCCCCCTATCTCCTCTATTTTACTATCTGTCTCTGTCCGCCTCTAGCCCCCTGACTCCTCCTCTATTTTACTATCTGTCTCTGTCCTCCTCTAGCCCCCTGACTCCTCCTCTATTTTACTATCTGTCTCTGTCCTCCTCTAGCCCCCTGACTCCTCCTCTATTTTACTATCTGTCTCTGTCCTCCTCTAGCCCCCTATCTCCTCTATTTTACTATCTGTCTCTGTCCGCCTCTAGCCCCCTGACTCCTCCTCTATTTTACTATCTGTCTCTGTCCTCCTCTAGCCCCCTATCTCCTCTATTTTACTATCTGTCTCTGTCCTCCTCTAGCCCCCTATCTCCTCTATTTTACTATCTGTCTCTGTCCGCCTCTAGCCCCCTGACTCCTCCTCTATTTTACTATCTGTCTCTGTCCTCCTCTAGCCCCCTGACTCCTCCTCTATTTTACTATCTGTCTCTGTCCCCCTCTAGCCCCCTGACTCCTCCTCTATTTTACTCTCTGTCTCTGTCCCCCTCTAGCCCCCTGACTCCTCCTCTATTTTACTATCTGTCTCTGTTCCCCTCTAGCCCCCTGACTCCTCCTCTATTTTACTATCTGTCTCTGTCCTCCTCTAGGCCCCTATCTCCTCTATTTTACTCTCTGTCTCTGTCCCCCTCTAGCCCCCTGACTCCTCCTCTATTTTACTCTCTGTCTCTGTTCCCCTCTAGCCCCCTGACTCCTCCTCTATTTTAGTATCTGTCTCTGTCCTCCTCTAGCCCCCTATCTCCTCTATTTTACTATCTGTCTCTGTCCTCCTCTAGCCCCCTATCTCCTCTATTTTACTATCTGTCTCTGTCCTCCTCTAGCCCCCTATCTCCTCTATTTTACTATCTGTCTCTGTCCTCCTCTAGCCCCCTATCTCCTCTATTTTACTATCTGTCTCTGTCCTCCTCTAGCCCCCTATCTCCTCTATTTTACTATCTGTCTCTGTCCGCCTCTAGCCCCCTGACTCCTCCTCTATTTTACTATCTGTCTCTGTCCCCCTCTAGCCCCCTGACTCCTCCTCTATTTTACTATCTGTCTCTGTCCCCCTCTAGCCCCCTGACTCCTCCTCTATTTTACTATCTGTCTCTGTTCCCCTCTAGCCCCCTGACTCCTCCTCTATTTTATTATCTGTCTCTGTCCTCCTCTAGCCCCCTATCTCCTCTATTTTACTATCTGTCTCTGTCCGCCTCTAGCCCCCTGACTCCTCCTCTATTTTACTATCTGTCTCTGTCCTCCTCTAGCCCCCTGACTCCTCCTCTATTTTACTATCTGTCTCTGTCCTCCTCTAGCCCCCTGACTCCTCCTCTATTTTACTATCTGTCTCTGTCCTCCTCTAGCCCCCTATCTCCTCTATTTTACTATCTGTCTCTGTCCGCCTCTAGCCCCCTGACTCCTCCTCTATTTTACTATCTGTCTCTGTCCTCCTCTAGCCCCCTATCTCCTCTATTTTACTATCTGTCTCTGTCCTCCTCTAGCCCCCTATCTCCTCTATTTTACTATCTGTCTCTGTCCGCCTCTAGCCCCCTGACTCCTCCTCTATTTTACTATCTGTCTCTGTCCTCCTCTAGCCCCCTGACTCCTCCTCTATTTTACTATCTGTCTCTGTCCCCCTCTAGCCCCCTGACTCCTCCTCTATTTTACTCTCTGTCTCTGTCCCCCTCTAGCCCCCTGACTCCTCCTCTATTTTACTATCTGTCTCTGTTCCCCTCTAGCCCCCTGACTCCTCCTCTATTTTACTATCTGTCTCTGTCCTCCTCTAGCCCCCTATCTCCTCTATTTTACTATCTGTCTCTGTCCCCCTCTAGCCCCCTGACTCCTCCTCTATTTTACTATCTGTCTCTGTCCTCCTCTAGCCCCCTGTCTCCTCCTCTATTTTACTCTCTGTCTCTGTCCGCCTCTAGCCCCCTGACTCCTCCTCTATTTTACTATCTGTCTCTGTCCTCCTCTAGCCCCCTATCTCCTCTATTTTACTATCTGTCTCTGTCCTCCTCTAGCCCCCTGACTCCTCCTCTATTTTACTATCTGTCTCTGTCCTCCTCTAGCCCCCTGACTCCTCCTCTATTTTACTATCTGTCTCTGTCCCCCTCTAGCCCCCTGACTCCTCCTCTATTTTACTATCTGTCTCTGTCCGCCTCTAGCCCCCTGACTCCTCCTCTATTTTACTATCTGTCTCTGTCCCCCTCTAGCCCCCTGACTCCTCCTCTATTTTACTATCTGTCTCTGTCCGCCTCTAGCCCCCTGACTCCTCCTCTATTTTACTATCTGTCTCTGTCCGCCTCTAGCCCCCTGACTCCTCCTCTATTTTACTATCTGTCTCTGTCCCCCTCTAGCCCCCTGACTCCTCCTCTATTTTACTATCTGTCTCTGTCCCCCTCTAGCCCCCTGACTCCTCCTCTATTTTACTATCTGTCTCTGTCCCCCTCTAGCCCTCTTACTCCTCCTCTATTTTACTATCTGTCTCTGTCCCCCTCTAGCCCCCTGACTCCTCCTCTATTTTACTATCTGTCTCTGTCCCACTCTAGCCCCCTGACTCCTCCTCTATTTTACTATCTGTCTCTGTCCCCCTCTAGCCCCCTGACTCCTCCTCTATTTTACTATTTTTCCCTGTCCCCCTCTAGCCCCCTGACTCCTCCTCTATTTTACTATCTGTCTCTGTCCTCCTCTAGCCCCCTGACTCCTCCTCTATTTTACTATTTTTCCCTGTCCCCCTCTAGCCCCCTGACTCCTCCTCTATTTTACTATCTGTCTCTGTCCTCCTCTAGCCCCCTGACTCCTCCTCTATTTTACTATCTGTCTCTGTCCCCCTCTAGCCCCCTGACTCCTCCTCTATTTTACTATCTGTCTCTGTCCCCCTCTAGTCCCCTGACTCCTCCTCTATTTTACTATCTGTCTCTGTCCCCCTCTAGCCCCCTGACTCCTCCTCTATTTTACTATCTGTCTCTGTCCCCCTCTAGCCCCCTGACTCCTCCTCTATTTTACTATCTGTCTCTGTCCTCCTCTAGCCCCCTATCTCCTCTATTTTACTATCTGTCTCTGTCCGCCTCTAGCCCCCTGACTCCTCCTCTATTTTACTATCTGTCTCTGTCCTCCTCTAGCCCCCTGACTCCTCCTCTATTTTACTATCTGTCTCTGTCCTCCTCTAGCCCCCTGACTCCTCCTCTATTTTACTATCTGTCTCTGTCCTCCTCTAGCCCCCTGACTCCTCCTCTATTTTACTATCTGTCTCTGTCCCCCTCTAGCCCCCTGACTCCTCCTCTATTTTACTATCTGTCCTCCTCTAGCCCCCTATCTCCTCTATTTTACTATCTGTCTCTGTCCTCCTCTAGCCCCCTGACTCCTCCTCTATTTTACTATCTGTCTCTGTCCTCCTCTAGCCCCCTGACTCCTCCTCTATTTTACTATCTGTCTCTGTCCCCCTCTAGCCCCCTGACTCCTCCTCTATTTTACTATCTGTCTCTGTCCCCCTCTAGCCCCCTGACTCCTCCTCTATTTTACTATCTGTCTCTGTCCCCCTCTAGCCCTCTGACTCCTCCTCTATTTTACTATCTGTCTCTGTCCCCCTCTAGCCCCCTGACTCCTCCTCTATTTTACTATCTGTCTCTGTCCCCCTCTAGCCCCCTGACTCCTCCTCTATTTTACTATCTGTCTCTGTCCGCCTCTAGCCCCCTGACTCCTCCTCTATTTTACTATCTGTCTCTGTCCTCCTCTAGCCCCCTATCTCCTCTATTTTACTATCTGTCTCTGTCCTCCTCTAGCCCCCTGACTCCTCCTCTATTTTACTATCTGTCTCTGTTCCCCTCTAGCCCCCTGACTCCTCCTCTATTTTACTATCTGTCTCTGTCCCCCTCTAGCCCCCTGACTCCTCCTCTATTTTACTCTCTGTCTCTGTCCCCCTCTAGCCCCCTGACTCCTCCTCTATTTTACTCTCTGTCTCTGTTCCCCTCTAGCCCCCTGACTCCTCCTCTATTTTAGTATCTGTCTCTGTCCTCCTCTAGCCCCCTATCTCCTCTATTTTACTATCTGTCTCTGTCCTCCTCTAGCCCCCTATCTCCTCTATTTTACTATCTGTCTCTGTCCTCCTCTAGCCCCCTATCTCCTCTATTTTACTATCTGTCTCTGTCCTCCTCTAGCCCCCTATCTCCTCTATTTTACTATCTGTCTCTGTCCGCCTCTAGCCCCCTGACTCCTCCTCTATTTTACTATCTGTCTCTGTCCCCCTCTAGCCCCCTGACTCCTACTCTATTTTACTATCTGTCTCTGTCCCCCTCTAGCCCCCTGACTCCTCCTCTATTTTACTATCTGTCTCTGTTCCCCTCTAGCCCCCTGACTCCTCCTCTATTTTATTATCTGTCTCTGTCCTCCTCTAGCCCCCTATCTCCTCTATTTTACTATCTGTCTCTGTCCGCCTCTAGCCCCCTGACTCCTCCTCTATTTTACTATCTGTCTCTGTCCTCCTCTAGCCCCCTGACTCCTCCTCTATTTTACTATCTGTCTCTGTCCTCCTCTAGCCCCCTGACTCCTCCTCTATTTTACTATCTGTCTCTGTTCCCCTCTAGCCCCCTGACTCCTCCTCTATTTTACTATCTGTCTCTGTCCTCCTCTAGCCCCATATCTCCTCTATTTTACTATCTGTCTCTGTCCTCCTCTAGCCCCCTGACTCCTCCTCTATTTTACTATCTGTCTCTGTCCTCCTCTAGCCCCCTATCTCCTCTATTTTACTATCTGTCTCTGTCCGCCTCTAGCCCCCTGACTCCTCCTCTATTTTACTATCTGTCTCTGTCCTCCTCTAGCCCCCTGACTCCTCCTCTATTTTACTATCTGTCTCTGTCCCCCTCTAGCCCCCTGACTCCTCCTCTATTTTACTCTCTGTCTCTGTCCCCCTCTAGCCCCCTGACTCCTCCTCTATTTTACTATCTGTCTCTGTTCCCCTCTAGCCCCCTGACTCCTCCTCTATTTTACTATCTGTCTCTGTCCTCCTCTAGCCCCCTGACTCCTCCTCTATTTTACTATCTGTCTCTGTCCCCCTCTAGCCCCCTGACTCCTCCTCTATTTTACTATCTGTCTCTGTCCTCCTCTAGCCCCCTGTCTCCTCCTCTATTTTACTCTCTGTCTCTGTCCGCCTCTAGCCCCCTGACTCCTCCTCTATTTTACTATCTGTCTCTGTCCTCCTCTAGCCCCCTATCTCCTCTATTTTACTATCTGTCTCTGTCCTCCTCTAGCCCCCTGACTCCTCCTCTATTTTACTATCTGTCTCTGTCCTCCTCTAGCCCCCTGACTCCTCCTCTATTTTACTATCTGTCTCTGTCCCCCTCTAGCCCCCTGACTCCTCCTCTATTTTACTATCTGTCTCTGTCCGCCTCTAGCCCCCTGACTCCTCCTCTATTTTACTATCTGTCTCTGTCCCCCTCTAGCCCCCTGACTCCTCCTCTATTTTACTATCTGTCTCTGTCCGCCTCTAGCCCCCTGACTCCTCCTCTATTTTACTATCTGTCTCTGTCCGCCTCTAGCCCCCTGACTCCTCCTCTATTTTACTATCTGTCTCTGTCCCCCTCTAGCCCCCTGACTCCTCCTCTATTTTACTATCTGTCGCTGTCCCCCTCTAGCCCTCTTACTCCTCCTCTATTTTACTATCTGTCTCTGTCCCCCTCTAGCCCCCTGACTCCTCCTCTATTTTACTATCTGTCTCTGTCCCACTCTAGCCCCCTGACTCCTCCTCTATTTTACTATCTGTCTCTGTCCCCCTCTAGCCCCCTGACTCCTCCTCTATTTTACTATCTGTCTCTGTCCCCCTCTAGCCCCCTGACTCCTCCTCTATTTTACTATCTGTCTCTGTCCGCCTCTAGCCCCCTGACTCCTCCTCTATTTTACTATCTGTCTCTGTCCGCCTCTAGCCCCCTGACTCCTCCTCTATTTTACTATCTGTCTCTGTCCCCCTCTAGCCCCCTGACTCCTCCTCTATTTTACTATCTGTCTCTGTCCCCCTCTAGCCCTCTTACTCCTCCTCTATTTTACTATCTGTCTCTGTCCCCCTCTAGCCCCCTGACTCCTCCTCTATTTTACTATCTGTCTCTGTCCCACTCTAGCCCCCTGACTCCTCCTCTATTTTACTATCTGTCTCTGTCCACCTCTAGCCCCCTGACTCCTCCTCTATTTTACTATCTGTCTCTGTCCCCCTCTAGCCCCCTGACTCCTCCTCTATTTTACTATTTTTCCCTGTCCCCCTCTAGCCCCCTGACTCCTCCTCTATTTTACTATCTGTCTCTGTCCTCCTCTAGCCCCCTGACTCCTCCTCTATTTTACTATCTGTCTCTGTCCCCCTCTAGCCCCCTGACTCCTCCTCTATTTTACTATCTGTCTCTGTCCCCCTCTAGCCCCCTGACTCCTCCTCTATTTTACTATCTGTCTCTGTCCCCCTCTAGCCCTCTGACTCCTCCTCTATTTTACTATCTGTCTCTGTCCCCCTCTAGTCCCCTGACTCCTCCTCTATTTTACTATCTGTCTCTGTCCCCCTCTAGCCCCCTGACTCCTCCTCTATTTTACTATCTGTCTCTGTCCCCCTCTAGCCCCCTGACTCCTCCTCTATTTTACTATCTGTCTCTGTCCTCCTCTAGCCCCCTATCTCCTCTATTTTACTATCTGTCTCTGTCCGCCTCTAGCCCCCTGACTCCTCCTCTATTTTACTATCTGTCTCTGTCCTCCTCTAGCCCCCTGACTCCTCCTCTATTTTACTATCTGTCTCTGTCCTCCTCTAGCCCCCTGACTCCTCCTCTATTTTACTATCTGTCTCTGTCCCCCTCTAGCCCCCTGACTCCTCCTCTATTTTACTATCTGTCTCTGTCCCCCTCTAGCCCTCTGACTCCTCCTCTATTTTACTATCTGTCTCTGTCCCCCTCTAGCCCCCTGACTCCTCCTCTATTTTACTATCTGTCTCTGTCCCCCTCTAGCCCCCTGACTCCTCCTCTATTTTACTATCTGTCTCTGTCCGCCTCTAGCCCCCTGACTCCTCCTCTATTTTACTATCTGTCTCTGTCCTCCTCTAGCCCCCTATCTCCTCTATTTTACTATCTGTCTCTGTCCTCCTCTAGCCCCCTGACTCCTCCTCTATTTTACTATCTGTCTCTGTTCCCCTCTAGCCCCCTGACTCCTCCTCTATTTTACTATCTGTCTCTGTCCCCCTCTAGCCCCCTGACTCCTCCTCTATTTTACTCTCTGTCTCTGTCCCCCTCTAGCCCCCTGACTCCTCCTCTATTTTACTCTCTGTCTCTGTTCCCCTCTAGCCCCCTGACTCCTCCTCTATTTTAGTATCTGTCTCTGTCCTCCTCTAGCCCCCTATCTCCTCTATTTTACTATCTGTCTCTGTCCTCCTCTAGCCCCCTATCTCCTCTATTTTACTATCTGTCTCTGTCCTCCTCTAGCCCCCTATCTCCTCTATTTTACTATCTGTCTCTGTCCTCCTCTAGCCCCCTATCTCCTCTATTTTACTATCTGTCTCTGTCCGCCTCTAGCCCCCTGACTCCTCCTCTATTTTACTATCTGTCTCTGTCCCCCTCTAGCCCCCTGACTCCTCCTCTATTTTACTATCTGTCTCTGTCCCCCTCTAGCCCCCTGACTCCTCCTCTATTTTACTATCTGTCTCTGTTCCCCTCTAGCCCCCTGACTCCTCCTCTATTTTATTATCTGTCTCTGTCCTCCTCTAGCCCCCTATCTCCTCTATTTTACTATCTGTCTCTGTCCGCCTCTAGCCCCCTGACTCCTCCTCTATTTTACTATCTGTCTCTGTCCTCCTCTAGCCCCCTGACTCCTCCTCTATTTTACTATCTGTCTCTGTCCTCCTCTAGCCCCCTGACTCCTCCTCTATTTTACTATCTGTCTCTGTCCTCCTCTAGCCCCCTATCTCCTCTATTTTACTATCTGTCTCTGTCCGCCTCTAGCCCCCTGACTCCTCCTCTATTTTACTATCTGTCTCTGTCCTCCTCTAGCCCCCTGACTCCTCCTCTATTTTACTATCTGTCTCTGTCCCCCTCTAGCCCCCTGACTCCTCCTCTATTTTACTCTCTGTCTCTGTCCCCCTCTAGCCCCCTGACTCCTCCTCTATTTTACTATCTGTCTCTGTTCCCCTCTAGCCCCCTGACTCCTCCTCTATTTTACTATCTGTCTCTGTCCTCCTCTAGCCCCCTATCTCCTCTATTTTACTATCTGTCTCTGTCCCCCTCTAGCCCCCTGACTCCTCCTCTATTTTACTATCTGTCTCTGTCCTCCTCTAGCCCCCTGTCTCCTCCTCTATTTTACTCTCTGTCTCTGTCCGCCTCTAGCCCCCTGACTCCTCCTCTATTTTACTATCTGTCTCTGTCCTCCTCTAGCCCCCTATCTCCTCTATTTTACTATCTGTCTCTGTCCTCCTCTAGCCCCCTGACTCCTCCTCTATTTTACTATCTGTCTCTGTCCTCCTCTAGCCCCCTGACTCCTCCTCTATTTTACTATCTGTCTCTGTCCCCCTCTAGCCCCCTGACTCCTCCTCTATTTTACTATCTGTCTCTGTCCGCCTCTAGCCCCCTGACTCCTCCTCTATTTTACTATCTGTCTCTGTCCCCCTCTAGCCCCCTGACTCCTCCTCTATTTTACTATCTGTCTCTGTCCGCCTCTAGCCCCCTGACTCCTCCTCTATTTTACTATCTGTCTCTGTCCGCCTCTAGCCCCCTGACTCCTCCTCTATTTTACTATCTGTCTCTGTCCCCCTCTAGCCCCCTGACTCCTCCTCTATTTTACTATCTGTCTCTGTCCCCCTCTAGCCCTCTTACTCCTCCTCTATTTTACTATCTGTCTCTGTCCCCCTCTAGCCCCCTGACTCCTCCTCTATTTTACTATCTGTCTCTGTCCCACTCTAGCCCCCTGACTCCTCCTCTATTTTACTATCTGTCTCTGTCCGCCTCTAGCCCCCTGACTCCTCCTCTATTTTACTATCTGTCTCTGTCCCCCTCTAGCCCCCTGACTCCTCCTCTATTTTACTATCTGTCTCTGTCCCCCTCTAGCCCCCTGACTCCTCCTCTATTTTACTATCTGTCTCTGTCCCCCTCTAGCCCTCTGACTCCTCCTCTATTTTACTATCTGTCTCTGTCCCCCTCTAGTCCCCTGACTCCTCCTCTATTTTACTATCTGTCTCTGTCCCCCTCTAGCCCCCTGACTCCTCCTCTATTTTACTATCTGTCTCTGTCCCCCTCTAGCCCCCTGACTCCTCCTCTATTTTACTATCTGTCTCTGTCCTCCTCTAGCCCCCTATCTCCTCTATTTTACTATCTGTCTCTGTCCGCCTCTAGCCCCCTGACTCCTCCTCTATTTTACTATCTGTCTCTGTCCTCCTCTAGCCCCCTGACTCCTCCTCTATTTTACTATCTGTCTCTGTCCTCCTCTAGCCCCCTGACTCCTCCTCTATTTTACTATCTGTCTCTGTCCTCCTCTAGCCCCCTGACTCCTCCTCTATTTTACTATCTGTCTCTGTCCCCCTCTAGCCCCCTGACTCCTCCTCTATTTTACTATCTGTCCTCCTCTAGCCCCCTATCTCCTCTATTTTACTATCTGTCTCTGTCCTCCTCTAGCCCCCTGACTCCTCCTCTATTTTACTATCTGTCTCTGTCCTCCTCTAGCCCCCTGACTCCTCCTCTATTTTACTATCTGTCTCTGTCCCCCTCTAGCCCCCTGACTCCTCCTCTATTTTACTATCTGTCTCTGTCCCCCTCTAGCCCCCTGACTCCTCCTCTATTTTACTATCTGTCTCTGTCCCCCTCTAGCCCTCTGACTCCTCCTCTATTTTACTATCTGTCTCTGTCCCCCTCTAGCCCCCTGACTCCTCCTCTATTTTACTATCTGTCTCTGTCCCCCTCTAGCCCCCTGACTCCTCCTCTATTTTACTATCTGTCTCTGTCCGCCTCTAGCCCCCTGACTCCTCCTCTATTTTACTATCTGTCTCTGTCCTCCTCTAGCCCCCTATCTCCTCTATTTTACTATCTGTCTCTGTCCTCCTCTAGCCCCCTGACTCCTCCTCTATTTTACTATCTGTCTCTGTCCTCCTCTAGCCCCCTGACTCCTCCTCTATTTTACTATCTGTCTCTGTCCTCCTCTAGCCCCCTATCTCCTCTATTTTACTCTCTGTCTCTGTCCCCCTCTAGCCCCCTGACTCCTCTATTTTACTATCTGTCTCTGTCCTCCTCTAGCCGCCTGACTCCTCCTCTATTTTACTATCTGTCTCTGTCCTCCTCTAGCCCCCATCTCCTCTATTTTACTATCTGTCTCTGTCCCCCTCTAGCCCCCTGACTCCTCCTCTATTTTACTATCTGTCTCTGTCCGCCTCTAGCCCCCTGACTCCTCCTCTATTTTACTATCTGTCTCTGTCCCCCTCTAGCCCCCTGACTCCTCCTCTATTTTACTATCTGTCTCTGTCCCCCTCTAGCCCCCTGACTCCTCCTCTATTTTACTATCTGTCTCTGTCCTCCTCTAGCCCCCTGACTCCTCCTCTATTTTACTATCTGTCTCTGTCCTCCTCTAGCCCCCTGACTCCTCCTCTATTTTACTATCTGTCTCTGTCCTCCTCTAGCCCCCTGACTCCTCCTCTATTTTACTATCTGTCTCTGTCCTCCTCTAGCCCCCTATCTCCTCTATTTTACTCTCTGTCTCTGTCCCCCTCTAGCCCCCTGACTCCTCTATTTTACTATCTGTCTCTGTCCTCCTCTAGCCGCCTGACTCCTCCTCTATTTTACTATCTGTCTCTGTCCTCCTCTAGCCCCCATCTCCTCTATTTTACTATCTGTCTCTGTCCCCCTCTAGCCCCCTGACTCCTCCTCTATTTTACTATCTGTCTCTGTCCGCCTCTAGCCCCCTGACTCCTCCTCTATTTTACTATCTGTCTCTGTCCCCCTCTAGCCCCCTGACTCCTCCTCTATTTTACTATTTTTCCCTGTCCCCCTCTAGCCCCCTGACTCCTCCTCTATTTTACTATCTGTCTCTGTCCTCCTCTAGCCCCCTGACTCCTCCTCTATTTTACTATCTGTCTCTGTCCCCCTCTAGCCCCCTGACTCCTCCTCTATTTTACTATCTGTCTCTGTCCCCCTCTAGCCCCCTGACTCCTCCTCTATTTTACTATCTGTCTCTGTCCCCCTCTAGCCCTCTGACTCCTCCTCTATTTTACTATCTGTCTCTGTCCCCCTCTAGTCCCCTGACTCCTCCTCTATTTTACTATCTGTCTCTGTCCCCCTCTAGCCCCCTGACTCCTCCTCTATTTTACTATCTGTCTCTGTCCCCCTCTAGCCCCCTGACTCCTCCTCTATTTTACTATCTGTCTCTGTCCTCCTCTAGCCCCCTATCTCCTCTATTTTACTATCTGTCTCTGTCCGCCTCTAGCCCCCTGACTCCTCCTCTATTTTACTATCTGTCTCTGTCCTCCTCTAGCCCCCTGACTCCTCCTCTATTTTACTATCTGTCTCTGTCCTCCTCTAGCCCCCTGACTCCTCCTCTATTTTACTATCTGTCTCTGTCCTCCTCTAGCCCCCTGACTCCTCCTCTATTTTACTATCTGTCTCTGTCCCCCTCTAGCCCCCTGACTCCTCCTCTATTTTACTATCTGTCTCTCCTCTAGCCCCCTATCTCCTCTATTTTACTATCTGTCTCTGTCCTCCTCTAGCCCCCTGACTCCTCCTCTATTTTACTATCTGTCTCTGTCCTCCTCTAGCCCCCTGACTCCTCCTCTATTTTACTATCTGTCTCTGTCCCCCTCTAGCCCCCTGACTCCTCCTCTATTTTACTATCTGTCTCTGTCCCCCTCTAGCCCCCTGACTCCTCCTCTATTTTACTATCTGTCTCTATCCCCCTCTAGCCCTCTGACTCCTCCTCTATTTTACTATCTGTCTCTGTCCCCCTCTAGCCCCCTGACTCCTCCTCTATTTTACTATCTGTCTCTGTCCCCCTCTAGCCCCCTGACTCCTCCTCTATTTTACTATCTGTCTCTGTCCGCCTCTAGCCCCCTGACTCCTCCTCTATTTTACTATCTGTCTCTGTCCTCCTCTAGCCCCCTATCTCCTCTATTTTACTATCTGTCTCTGTCCTCCTCTAGCCCCCTGACTCCTCCTCTATTTTACTATCTGTCTCTGTCCTCCTCTAGCCCCCTGACTCCTCCTCTATTTTACTATCTGTCTCTGTCCTCCTCTAGCCCCCTATCTCCTCTATTTTACTATCTGTCCTCCTCTAGCCCCCTATCTCCTCTATTTTACTATCTGTCTCTGTCCTCCTCTAGCCCCCTGACTCCTCCTCTATTTTACTATCTGTCTCTGTCCTCCTCTAGCCCCCTGACTCCTCCTCTATTTTACTATCTGTCTCTGTCCCCCTCTAGCCCCCTGACTCCTCCTCTATTTTACTATCTGTCTCTGTCCCCCTCTAGCCCCCTGACTCCTCCTCTATTTTACTATCTGTCTCTATCCCCCTCTAGCCCCCTGACTCCTCCTCTATTTTACTATCTGTCTCTGTCCCCCTCTAGCCCCCTGACTCCTCCTCTATTTTACTATCTGTCTCTGTCCCCCTCTAGCCCCCTGACTCCTCCTCTATTTTACTATCTGTCTCTGTCCGCCTCTAGCCCCCTGACTCCTCCTCTATTTTACTATCTGTCTCTGTCCTCCTCTAGCCCCCTATCTCCTCTATTTTACTATCTGTCTCTGTCCTCCTCTAGCCCCCTGACTCCTCCTCTATTTTACTATCTGTCTCTGTCCTCCTCTAGCCCCCTGACTCCTCCTCTATTTTACTATCTGTCTCTGTCCTCCTCTAGCCCCCTATCTCCTCTATTTTACTCTCTGTCTCTGTCCCCCTCTAGCCCCCTGACTCCTCTATTTTACTATCTGTCTCTGTCCTCCTCTAGCCGCCTGACTCCTCCTCTATTTTACTATCTGTCTCTGTCCTCCTCTAGCCCCCATCTCCTCTATTTTACTATCTGTCTTTGTCCGCCTCTAGCCCCCTGACTCCTCCTCTATTTTACTATCTGTCTTTGTCCGCGTCTAGCCCCCTGACTCCTCCTCTATTTTACTATCTGTCTCTGTCCCCCTCTAGCCCCCTGACTCCTCCTCTATTTTACTATCTGTCTCTGTCCTCCTCTAGCCCCCTATCTCCTCTATTTTACTATCTGTCTCTGTCCTCCTCTAGCCCCCTGACTCCTCCTCTATTTTACTATCTGTCTCTGTCCCCCTCTAGCCCCCTGACTCCTCCTCTATTTTACTATCTGTCTCTGTCCTCCTCTAGCCCCCTGACTCCTTCTCTATTTTACTATCTGTCCTCCTCTAGCCCCCTGACTCCTTCTCTATTTTACTATCTGTCTCTGTCCTCCTCTAGCCCCCTGACTCCTCCTCTATTTTACTATATGTCTCTGTTCCCCTCTAGCCCCCTATCTCCTCTATTTTACTATCTGTCTCTGTCCTCCTCTAGCCCCCTGACTCCTCCTCTATTTTACTATCTGTCTCTGTCCGCCTCTAGCCCCCTGACTCCTTCTCTATTTTACTATCTGTCTCTGTCCAACTCTAGCCCCCTGACTCCTCCTCTATTTTACTATCTGTCTCTGTCCTCCTCTAGCCCCCTATCTCCTCTATTTTACTATCTGTCTCTGTCCTCCTCTAGCCCCCTATCTCCTCTATTTTATTATCTGTCTCTGTCCTCCTCTAGCCCCCTGACTCCTCCTCTATTGTACTATCTGTCTCTGTCCTCCTCTAGCCCCCTATCTCCTCTATTTTACTATCTGTCTCTGTCCGCCTCTAGCCCCCTGACTCCTCCTCTATTTTACTATCTGTCTCTGTCCTCCTCTAGCCCCCTATCTCCTCTATTTTACTATCTGTCTCTGTCCGCCTCTAGCCCCCTGACTCCTCCTCTATTGTACTATCTGTCTCTGTCCTCCTCTAGCCCCCTATCTCCTCTATTTTACTATCTGTCTCTGTCCTCCTCTAGCCCCCTGACTCCTCCTCTATTTTACTATCTGTCTCTGTCCGCCTCTAGCCCCCTATCTCCTCTATTTTACTATCTGTCTCTGTCCTCCTCTAGCCCCCTATCTCCTCTATTTTACTATCTGTCTCTGTCCTCCTCTAGCCCCATATCTCCTCTATTTTACTATCTGTCTCTGTCCCCCTCTAGCCCCCTGACTCCTTCTCTATTTTACTATCTGTCTCTGTCCTCCTCTAGCCCCCTGACTCCTCCTCTATTTTACTATCTGTCTCTGTCCTCCTCTAGCCCCCTGACTCCTCCTCTATTTTACTATCTGTCTCTGTCCTCCTCTAGCCCCCTATCTCCTCTATTTTACTATCTGTCTCTGTCCTCCTCTAGCCCCCTATCTCCTCTATTTTATTATCTGTCTCTGTCCTCCTCTAGCCCCCTGACTCCTCCTCTATTTTACTATCTGTCTCTGTCCTCCTCTAGCCCCCTATCTCCTCTATTTTACTATCTGTCTCTGTCCGCCTCTAGCCCCCTGACTCCTCCTCTATTTTACTATCTGTCTCTGTCCTCCTCTAGCCCCCTATCTCCTCTATTTTACTATCTGTCTCTGTCCGCCTCTAGCCCCCTGACTCCTCCTCTATTTTACTATATGTCTCTGTCCTCCTCTAGCCCCCTGACTCCTCCTCTATTTTACTATCTGTCTCTGTCCCCCTCTAGCCCCCTATCTCCTCTATTTTACTATCTGTCTCTGTCCGCCTCTAGCCCCCTGACTCCTCCTCTATTGTACTATCTGTCTCTGTCCCCCTCTAGCCCCCTGACTCCTCCTCTATTTTACTATCTGTCTCTGTCCGCCTCTAGCCCCCTGACTCCTCCTCTATTTTACTATCTGTCTCTGTCCTCCTCTAGCCCCCTGACTCCTCCTCTATTTTACTATCTGTCTCTGTCCCCCTCTAGCCCCCTGACTCCTCCTCTATTTTACTATCTGTCTCTGTCCTCCTCTAGCCCCCTGATTCCTCCTCTATTTTACTATCTGTCTCTGTCCTCCTCTAGCCCCCTGACTCCTCCTCTATTTTACTATCTGTCTCTGTCCCCCTCTAGCCCCCTGACTCCTCCTCTATTTTACTATCTGTCTCTGTCCTCCTCTAGCCCCCTGACTCCTCCTCTATTTTACTATCTGTCTCTGTCCGCCTCTAGCCCCCTGACTCCTTCTCTATTTTACTATCTGTCTCTGTCCTCCTCTAGCCCCCTGACTCCTTCTCTATTTTACTATCTGTCCTCCTCTAGCCCCCTGACTCCTTCTCTATTTTACTATCTGTCTCTGTCCTCCTCTAGCCCCCTGATTCCTTCTCTATTTTACTATCTGTCTCTGTCCTCCTCTAGCCCCCTGACTCCTTCTCTATTTTACTATCTGTCTCTGTCCTCCTCTAGCCCCTATCTCCTCTATTTTACTATCTGTCTCTGTCCCCCTCTAGCCCCCTGACTCCTCCTCTATTTTACTATCTGTCTCTGTCCTCCTCTAGCCCCCTATCTCCTCTATTTTACTATCTGTCTCTGTCCTCCTCTAGCCCCCTATCTCCTCTATTTTATTATCTGTCTCTGTCCTCCTCTAGCCCCCTGACTCCTCCTCTATTTTACTATCTGTCTCTGTCCTCCTCTAGCCCCCTATCTCCTCTATTTTACTATCTGTCTCTGTCCGCCTCTAGCCCCCTGACTCCTCCTCTATTTTACTATCTGTCTCTGTCCTCCTCTAGCCCCCTATCTCCTCTATTTTACTATCTGTCTCTGTCTGCCTCTAGCCCCCTGACTCCTCCTCTATTGTACTATCTGTCTCTGTCCTCCTCTAGCCCCCTATCTCCTCTATTTTACTATCTGTCTCTGTCCTCCTCTAGCCCCCTGACTCCTCCTCTATTTTACTATCTGTCTCTGTCCGCCTCTAGCCCCCTATCTCCTCTATTTTACTATATGTCTCTGTCCTCCTCTAGCCCCCTATCTCCTCTATTTTACTATCTGTCTCTGTCCTCCTTTAGCCCCCTATCTCCTCTATTTTACTATCTGTCTCTGTCCTCCTCTAGCCCCATATCTCCTCTATTTTACTATCTGTCTCTGTCCTCCTCTAGCCCCCTGACTCCTCCTCTATTTTACTATATGTCTCTGTCCTCCTTTAGCCCCCTATCTCCTCTATTTTACTATCTGTCTCTGTCCTCCTCTAGCCCCCTATCTCCTCTATTTTACTATCTGTCTCTGTCCTCCTCTAGCCCCATATCTCCTCTATTTTACTATCTGTCTCTGTCCCCCTCTAGCCCCCTGACTCCTTCTCTATTTTACTATCTGTCTCTGTCCTCCTCTAGCCCCCTGACTCCTCCTCTATTTTACTATCTGTCTCTGTCCTCCTCTAGCCCCCTGACTCCTCCTCTATTTTACTATCTGTCTCTGTCCTCCTCTAGCCCCCTATCTCCTCTATTTTACTATCTGTCTCTGTCCTCCTCTAGCCCCCTATCTCCTCTATTTTACTATCTGTCTCTGTCCTCCTCTAGCCCCCTGACTCCTCCTCTATTTTACTATCTGTCTCTGTCCGCCTCTAGCCCCCTGACTCCTCCTCTATTTTACTATCTGTCTCTGTCCTCCTCTAGCCCCCTATCTCCTCTATTTTACTATCTGTCTCTGTCCTCCTCTAGCCCCCTATCTCCTCTATTTTACTATCTGTCTCTGTCCTCCTCTAGCCCCCTGACTCCTCCTCTATTTTACTATCTGTCTCTGTCCTCCTCTAGCCCCCTGACTCCTCCTCTATTTTACTATCTGTCTCTGTCCTCCTCTAGCCCCCTATCTCCTCTATTTTACTATCTGTCTCTGTCCTCCTCTAGCCCCCTATCTCCTCTATTTTACTATCTGTCTCTGTCCTCCTCTAGCCCCCTGACTCCTCCTCTATTTTACTATCTGTCTCTGTCCTCCTCTAGCCCCCTATCTCCTCTATTTTACTATCTGTCTCTGTCCTCCTTTAGCCCCCTATCTCCTCTATTTTACTATCTGTCTCTGTCCTCCTCTAGCCCCATATCTCCTCTATTTTACTATCTGTCTCTGTCCTCCTCTAGCCCCCTGACTCCTCCTCTATTTTACTATATGTCTCTGTCCTCCTTTAGCCCCCTATCTCCTCTATTTTACTATCTGTCTCTGTCCTCCTCTAGGCCCCTATCTCCTCTATTTTACTATCTGTCTCTGTCCTCCTCTATCCCCATATCTCCTCTATTTTACTATCTGTCTCTGTCCCCCTCTAGCCCCCTGACTCCTTCTCTATTTTACTATCTGTCTCTGTCCTCCTCTAGCCCCCTGACTCCTCCTCTATTTTACTATCTGTCTCTGTCCTCCTCTAGCCCCCTGACTCCTCCTCTATTTTACTATCTGTCTCTGTCCTCCTCTTGCCCCCTATCTCCTCTATTTTACTATCTGTCTCTGTCCTCCTCTAGCCCCCTATCTCCTCTATTTTATTATCTGTCTCTGTCCTCCTCTAGCCCCCTGACTCCTCCTCTATTTTACTATCTGTCTCTGTCCTCCTCTAGCCCCCTATCTCCTCTATTTTACTATCTGTCTCTGTCCGCCTCTAGCCCCCTGACTCCTCCTCTATTTTACTATCTGTCTCTGTCCTCCTCTAGCCCCCTATCTCCTCTATTTTACTATCTGTCTCTGTCCGCCTCTAGCCCCCTGACTCCTCCTCTATTGTACTATCTGTCTCTGTCCCCCTCTAGCCCCCTGACTCCTCCTCTATTTTACTATCTGTCTCTGTCCCCCTCTAGCCCCATATCTCCTCTATTTTCCTCTCTGTCTCTGTCCCCCTCTAGCCCCCTGACTCCTCCTCTATTTTACTATCTGTCTCTGTCCTCCTCTAGCCCCCTATCTCCTCTATTTAACTATCTGTCTCTGTCCTCCTCTAGCCCCCTGACTCCTCCTCTATTTTACTATATGTCTCTGTCCTCCTTTAGCCCCCTATCTCCTCTATTTTACTATCTGTCTCTGTCCTCCTCTAGCCCCATATCTCCTCTATTTTACTATCTGTCTCTGTCCTCCTCTAGCCCCCTGACTCCTCCTCTATTTTACTATTTGTCTCTGTCCTCCTCTAGCCCCCTGACTCCTCCTCTATTTTACTATCTGTCTCTGTCCTCCTCTAGCCCCCTGACTCCTCCTCTATTTTACTATATGTCTCTGTCCTCCTTTAGCCCCCTATCTCCTCTATTTTACTATCTGTCTCTGTCCTCCTCTAGCCCCATATCTCCTCTATTTTACTATCTGTCTCTGTCCTCCTCTAGCCCCCTGACTCCTCCTCTATTTTACTATCTGTCTCTGTCCTCCTCTAGCCCCCTATCTCCTCTATTTTACTATCTGTCTCTGTCCTCCTCTAGCCCCCTGACTCCTCCTCTATTTTACTATATGTCTCTGTCCTCCTTTAGCCCCCTATCTCCTCTATTTTACTATCTGTCTCTGTCCTCCTCTAGCCCCATATCTCCTCTATTTTACTATCTGTCTCTGTCCTCCTCTAGCCCCCTGACTCCTCCTCTATTTTACTATCTGTCTCTGTCCTCCTCTAGCCCCCTGACTCCTCTATTTTACTATATGTCTCTGTCCTCCTCTAGCCCCCTGACTCCTCTATTTTACTATATGTCTCTGCTCTCTCTTTCTCCCTCCCTCTCCCCTCACCATTTTTCTCTTCACCCATCCAGGTTTCCGGGCGCCAGAGGTTGCCCGGGGCAATGTGATCTACAACCAGCAGGCGGACGTGTTCTCGTTCGGCCTGCTGCTATACGACCTGCTGACTTGTGGTGAGCGCATCTCAGATGGCATGAAGTTCCCCAGCGAGTTTGACGAGATCGCTGTGCAGGGAAAGCTGCCAGACCCAGTGAAGCACCACGGCTGCTCCCCCTGGCCAGGCTTCCAAGGCCTCATGAAGGACTGTATGAGGGAGAATCCCCAGGACAGACCCACCTCCACACAGGTAACCGTTCTACTGTTACTAGTACCTGTCTCCGCCTAGGTGTGTGTAAAGTGTAGATGTTTCACTGACTGTCTGTAGGTTTTGAACTGACTATGTAAAGGTGTGATTAAACTGACTCCTTGCATTTGTGTAGGTGTTTGACTAACTGTGACTATATTTGCCTGTGTGTGTACTGTAGGTGTTTGAGAGGCTGAACTCTGGGGAGATGCTGTGTCTGATGAGGGAGCTGGTGGTCAGCAGAGCTGCCAATGCTGAGTGTTTCACGGCGGGCTGCAGCAGCGCCAGCAACGGCCCCAGTTCTAACCCAAGGGCCTGGGTGGGAGGGGGCAGCAGCACACAGAGACTGGGCTGTGTCGCGTCTGTCGACCTGGAGACTGAGAAGGTCACAACACAGGTATTCATAGAGGATCTCTCAACGCAGGCACTCACATTGTAGGGATTTGCAAAGTACTTGTTTACAACACAATACCAGCTCTAACAATAAATGTATTACTGCAGCTAGATAATTAAAGCTCAGGTATTCAAACAATAGCATAGGTCCTCACAATACAGGTCTCTTTGACATTACTCATTCAAGGGTTTTTCCAAATGTTTTACTATTGTCTACATTGTAGAATAATAGTGAAGACATCAAAACTATGATATACCATATGGAATCATGTAGTAACCAAAAAAGTCTTAAACTGATCAAAATCTATTTTATATTTAAGATTCTTCAAAGTAGCCACCCTTTGCCTTGATGACAACTTTGCACACTCTTGGCATTCTCTCAACCAGTTTCATGAGGTAGTTACCTGGAATGCATTTCAATTAACAGGTGTGCCTTGTTAAAAGTTAATTTGTGAAATTTCTTTCCTTCAGAATGCGTTTGAGCCAATGAGTTGTGTTGTGACAAGGTAGGGGTGGTATACAGAAGATAGCCCTATTTGGTAAAATACCAAGTCCATATTATGGCAAGAACAGCTCAAATAAGCAAAGAGGAACGACAATCCATCATTACTTTAAGACATGAAGGTCAGTCAATATGGAAAATTTCAAGAACATTGAAAGTTCCTTCATGTGCAGTCGCAAAAACAATCAAGCGCTATGATGAAACTGGCTCTAATGAGGACCGCCACAGGAAAGGAAGACCCGCCACAGGAAAGGAAGACCCGCCACAGGAAAGAAAGATCCTAAGCTCATTAGAATTAACAGCCTCAGAAATTGCAGCCCAAATAAATGCTTCACGGAGTTCAAGTAACAGACACATCTCAACATCAGCTGTTCAGAGGAGACTGTGTGAATCAGGCCTTCATGGTCGAATTGCTACAAAGAAACCACTACTAAAGGACACCAATAAGAAGGAAATAGTTTCTTGGGCCAAGAAACATGAGCAATTGACATTAGACCGGTGGAAATTTGTCCTTTGTTCTGATGAGTCCAAATTTGAGATTTTTGCTTCCAACCGCCTTGTTATTGTAAGACGCAGAGTAGGTGAATGGATTATCACCGCGTGTGTGGTTCCCACTGTGAAGCATGGAGGAGGAGGTGTGATGGTGGGGGGGTGCTTTGTTGGTGACACTGTCTGTGATTTATTTAGAATTCAAGGCTACCACAGCATTCTGCACTGATATGCCTTTCCATCTGATTTGCGCTTAGTGGGACTATCATTTGTTTTTCAACAAGACAATGACTCAACACACCTCCAGGCTGTGTAAGGGCTATTTGACCAAGAAGGAGAGTGATGGAGTGAGATTGAGATGGTTTGGGATGAGTTGGACCACAGAATGAAGAAAAATCAGCCAACAAGTGCTCAGCATATGTGGGAACTCCTTCAAGACTGTTGGGAAATCATTCTAGGTGAAGCTGGTTGAAAGAATGCCAAGAGTGTGCCAAACATCAAGGCAAAGGGTGGCTACTTTGAAGAATCTAAAATATATATATATTTTATTTCATTTAACACTTTTTTGATTCCACATGTATTATTTCATAGTTTTGATGACTTCACTATTATTCTACAATGTAGAAAATAGTAAAAATGTAAGAAAAACCCTTGTATGAGTAGGTGTGTCCAAACTTTTGACTGGTACTGTAAGTCCTCATAATACAGGTCTCTTTGACATAGTCCTCACAATACACAAACACAGACTAATCTGTGTTTAAAATTCCCATATTCCTCAATGCTAATGTCTTTCTTCTCCCTGCAGGTGATTGACACGAGTCCTGTCTTATGCCTAGTGACCGTCCAAGTCCCAGACGAAGCCTGTGATTGGCTGGTGGCTGGTACACAATCAGGGGCACTGGTCGTCATCAGCACTCAGAACCTGTCCAACTGGCACAACCTGCAGAGTGTCACCGACGCTGTGACATCACTGTTCTTCCACACACACTCTCAGCGCAGGTAAGAGAGTGTCAGACTAGATGCTAAGCTATGGCTATATCAGGGTTCTGCACTAACATGATTTGGTCACACCAAATTTGTTTGTAAAAAAAAAATATATGTATATAATTGATAATGACCTGACCTGTGTCCCATAATGTGCCTGCATTCCATACAGAACCAGGCTAATAATGACTAGCCATCTTTTACATTAGCATGCCCTTGTGTTCTTACATTGATTTAGGTATATTTACTGTAACAGCAAAGGAAAGAGACTGTTCAAATAAAGTGCTAAATGTTTTTATTGCAGATTTTAATTAAAGGGCTATGTGTTGTTTTTTGAGAAATCCTCTAGAGGGCAGAACTTTTTACAATTATGCCAAGGCAACAAACAATAAAGTTAGTGGGGAGATGGACTGATTTCCTTACATTTCTTCAGGTTTTCGCTCTCAAGATCACACTTTTTTTTAATAGAAAAACAAGTAAATTGAATGTTCTAAGTCCATAACAATGCTTAAACCACATCGGGACGACCATTTCTAAGGTCTGGGAAAAATCTGAGAAATTTAGATTTGTAATTTCTTTTACCCTTTAATTCAGGTGTGCACCAAGTCAGCCAGTTGTAGAGGTGTTTCTATAGATGGCTGTATTGGTCCGCTAAAACAGCAATAGTAAAGGCCCAGTGCACTGCTTTTGTGAAATATTTATTTATTTAGAGACTTTTCAGGGGTGCCACAGCACTCTCAGCACCCCTACTTCCCGCTGCTGTGCACATGTGATGGAGTTTTGAAAACAATTGGCCACTGGATAGATGCAAATAATCATGATTCTGCCAGGTAGGCATAGGATACTTTGTAGTTAGCTTTTAAATGCCTTTCCATCCTCCCGAAAACGGTTAGGCTAACATTAGCATCGCTAACAGCTACACAAAGTTGTAGACATATAGACCCTATGCACACCGCACAGAGCAGGGCTCGGCATTCAGGTAAGTTTGCCAGTGACAAACAATTATCATTTTCAAGAACTTACTAAATAAGTTACTAAACAATATTAAATTGTTGTAATAGCCTATAGAAAAAAAACACCCCACAAAATCTATGCAAAAAAGTATGCATTACCACTAAGAATAGTGCATATTTTAATAGGCCTGCCTACCCAATGGCATTGATATTCACATTATTTTTACGTTATAAAATATGTCCAAATAATGTGGGCATTGCTCCCGACACAAACACACTAATGAATTCTGTCCATAACTAGTCAGTCTCGCCTTTTGAGATGTTGAGTTATTGAGGGGTTACTGTATCCTGTTTTAAAACGAGAAGGCAACCATTAACCGGGTTCCCTTTGTAATGGAACGCTTTGTATGGAGTCTTGCTCATAATAAGCGCAACAATCGCAACAGACTAGCGCAACACCCTTCAATTGAAACGGCAGGAAACAAACGAAAGAGCCTACATCTCTCATAAAAACTGATCAGAATTGAAATCACAGAATTATTATATTGGCGCAGTGGAATTTATAAATTGGCTACCATAACTTCAATTACTTTTCAAGGATCAATGAGGTAATGTCAGATTTTCAAGGTAGGCTATTCCATGTTGACTGAATTGTGCATCGCAAATATTGAATCAAGACTTTGATCTTTTTAAATACCTGGTTTCAGTGAAGGCTGCTGAGGGGAGGACGGCTCATAGTAATGGCTGGAATGTAGTCATTGAAACCATATGTTTGATACCATTCCAATGACTCTATTCCAGCCATTATTATGAGACGTCCTCCCCTTAGCAGCCTCCGCTGCCTGATTTGCCCATTCTTGACTTAGCATTTACTGGTAGATGCCATAACTTGGAACATCCTTTCTACCGCTGTGGGTCTTCACTCCACGCAACAACCAGTTGTTTGAGAGCTGCATGCGCTCTCTGCCCGTCAGATTATCTGTAGGCTATACTGTATGTGTACAATGCACGTGTGATAAATAATCGCCATAACGAACAAACCGCTTCGGGAATCCATCTGTTTTTGATATCAATTACATGGCCTACACTAAAGATAGCATTATTACTATGTTTTTTTCACTGGCCCAAGAGGGCGACTGACGGGATAATCGACTGGCCCGGAGTTGTATATCGAACCCTGACACACACAGACAGGGGCATTCCCGTGCAGTTGTTGCCTCTTCTGAAAGTTGTTTTAATTTTGGTCAATTGCACATTACTGTTGAATAAATCATAATAAAATATAAATAATATTTTCTTTTTTAAAGCATGACCAGGTAAAACATTTTCACTGGCAAACTTGTGACCAATAAATCTGTGTCGCACTGCCAAGTCAAAAGGTCGCAAATGAGTCTGTTTTGGTCGCGGTATCGAACCCTATGCTATGCTATGGCTATGACTATGCTACTGTTATGCTATGCTATGATTATGCTACTGCTATGCTATGCTAGTTCCAAATAGCTGTACATCGAAAAGTACATCTGGTAAAGGTAGAATATACAATATTTAATGTGTATTTACAGTGATGTTAACAGTATGTTACCAAGTAAAGTACTGACACTGATTTTTTGGGATTTAATTTCAGTCAAAGAAAGAATTACTTGTTAGTTGGGACAGCAAATGGAATTCTGACGGTTTATGAGGACTCTGCGCTCCAGGTGGAGAATGGCCAGCCAGTCAAGACGTTGCACATCGGGAACGTCAACACCCCAGTGATGTGTCTGGGCCAATCAGGTCACTCCCTGGACAGGACCACGGTGTGGGCCGGCTGTGGGAGCAGAATCCTTTCCTTCACCGCCGACTATGGCGTCTGTAAGACCATTGACACTAAACCCAACAGCCTCTTCCAGTGAGTGTCACCTTCAGAGATATAACCTTATATTTTGGCGGCCTGCAGGGCTGTTGATTTGTTTTCTAAGTGTGAAGTGAGTTGCTCTGTGTGTGTGTTCTCCTCAGGCAGCATCATGCGGTGAGCAGTGAGCCGTGTGTGTCTCGTATGGTAGTGGAGAAGCATGTGTACCTCAGCAAGGCTGGAGGGCAGAGCGTGGAGGTGTGGAATAAGAAGAGTGAGCGGATGATTGACAGCATTGACTGTTCCCAACTACTCAGGTCAGCTCCGCTCTGACACCACACACACGTGAGGACAATCCTATGTAAACTGCTGTAAAAAAAGAGGGGAAAAAAGAAAGTCTGTTCCTTAAACCAGTGGTTCTCAAAAATGTTTCACCCCGCCTACCCCTGACACGCCCCACAGTTTGGGAACCACCGCCTGAACCCACTCTGTGTTCTTGGCCCATAGACACAACTCCAGCCGGCGACCCAGAAAGGCTAATTCAGAGTTTGAATTTGGAGCGGATAGTCCAACCTGGGCGAACATCAAGTCCCTCCTGGTGCAGCAAACCACCCTGTGGATCGGCACCCGGGGAGGCCACCTCCTCCTGGTAGAGCTGGCTAACCTCCAGCTGCTGCAGGTCATCAGCCCCCACTGCCAGTCCATACGCAGCATGGCCTCTGTTTTTATAGGTAACGACTGTCTGTCTATCTGTATGGCTGTTTATGTTTCTCATTGGGGGGCCTCGAGCAGATATATATATAGATAGATATTTTTTAATATGCCAAGATATTTTTTTTATATGCCAAGCTCATGAGGCCCCTTGATGATGTGAGGCCTGAGGCAATTGCCTTTTCTGCCAAATGGTAAGTCTGCCACTGTTCAAATACACAGCCCAAAACAAGTATTTTAATGGTTATTTGTAAAGCTAATAGTCAACGCAGTTGTATTTTAAGAGTATTTTCAAATACCTGGGTAAAGTGCATGTGAGTATATTTCTAAATACATTAAAATGTTCAACTACTCTTTGTTTCAAATAAAACATGATCTGAATATGTACTTCGAATGTATGTGAAAGTAATTGAGATATTTGAAATAGTATTTGAACCTAGGTCTGCTTCCTGTTTGCACAGTGGTGAAAGTTTCACGAACTCGTGTATTATTTTCATATCATAGAAACACTAAACCGTAAGAATGTGGTCCTGGTTTTGGGAAGAAGACTGTCCCAAGATAAGAATCAGTATGGTAAGAAACAATGACAAAGACCTAACAACTACACAGAATCTACGAAGAAAACCTAAATGAGATATTGAGAGTACAATCTGTGTGTGTCTGTGTTTTGTTTGTGCTCCCAGACGAGGAGTCTGTACTGATGGTGTGGAACAGTTCTCTACCTCTGGAGGTCAAGGACCTCAACAAACACTGTGAGATGAGAGAGGAGATCACAGCCAAGATGAGAGAGCAGCAAAACGACTGAGTTACTGACTGAGCCCACAGCTTGGTACGTACCTATACTACACTACACGCTTCATTAATACTACCCATACACATCAATAGTAAAAACCATAACACCTGTACTACACTGCACGCTCCATTAATACTACCCATACACATCAATAGTAAAAACCATAACACCTGTACTACACTGCACGCTCCATTAATACTACCCATACACATCAATAGTAAAAACCATAACACCTGTACTACACTGCACGCTCCATTAATACTACCCATACACATCAATAGTAAAAACCATAACACCTGTACTACACTGCACGCTCCATTAATACTACCCATACACATCAATAGTAAAAACCATAACACCTGTACTACACTGCACGCTCCATTAATACTACCCATACACATCAATAGTAAAAACCATAACACCTGTACTACACTGCACGCTCCATTAATACTACCCATACACATCAATAGTAAAAACCATAACACCTGTACTACACTGCACGCTCCATTAATACTACCCATACACATCAATAGTAAAAACCATAACACCTGTACTACACTGCACGCTCCATTAATACTACCCATACACATCAATAGTAAAAACCATAACACCTGTACTACACTGCACGCTCCATTAATACTACCCATACACATCAATAGTAAAAACCATAACACCTGTACTACACTGCACGCTCCATTAATACTACCCATACACATCAATAGTAAAAACCATAACACCTGTACTACACTGCCCATGTATATTACCCATACCAATAATCAAGTCAATAGTAAAACCATGGCAAAAAGACAATTTCAGTAGTTACCAATTACTGCTATATTTACTTTTCATTGTTCACAGAATACACATGGAAAAGGGATTTCTCTGAAGATTCAGTGGAGTAGTGTGTCCTCTGCACACATACAGTACCAGTACACACATACAGTACCAGTACACACATACAGTACCAGTACAGGGGGAGACGTTACCTCACTGAAATCAGAGATAAAACTATCTCAATAACTGACATTGTCTGACAGCCATACTTCTCAGGGCACTTCGGACCGTGTCAAAGACCATGAAGAGACCACACGAGTGCACTTAATTTAAGTTACATTGTTTAAGTGCACTTTAACGTTTCCCTTCTCTAGTCCAAACTCAAAAGCTGTCTGGATATCTGCATGCTCTAGTTAAGTGCACACTTTCATAATCATCCCAAACTATTGCAAGCACTGACCAGGGGTTGACTGTATACTACAATACCTAAAAGTAAGTAAAATGCCTTTGAATAAAGAATATTTTAATTTTAGACAGTTTAGTATTTTGAATTGAAACGCTCCTGCCAAATGTTATTAGAAATTGTTTGTATGACTGCAAAAACTCTAAAAGGGATGCTTCATTTGTGTTGTTTTCATTATAAATGTGTTGTTTACCTGTTATCACCATTATGAAACTGAAGACAACTGGAAAAAAAGTCCAAGGAAATAAATTATCACTTCTCAAGGGCCATATTTGATTATGTATTCAATACATGCGTTTGTTTACCAAATGACCCCATTCCTTGTCTTTTGTCAAGATGCGAGATTTTAAGTCATGTTATGACTGTTGTACTTGTAATGTATGATGTTGCATCTCAGTAAATTCTGTTTGACTTTTAAACAATGTTTGTATTTTGTAAATATTTGATATATTGCCTGCCTCCCCGTCCTTAGATTGTCATCTGACAATATGAAGATGTTTGTCATGCACACTAGAGGGCAGTGCAACACCGTTAAATAGGCCACATATTGATGTATCCTTCACCATGAGTCTCAGTGAATCACATCAAACAAAATACATAGTTTACATTTCCCTGACAGACCAACAGTGAGAACTACACAGACATTGGTGCACGGTATGGACCAAGTTTGATCTTTAATCTCAACAGGGGAAAAAAATACATTGCGTTATGAAGCCATTTCATGGAGGAAAAAAATATTTACAAGTTTATCAAGAGGGGTCAAACCTTTACATAGATTGACAGCACATCAGTAAACAAAAAATGGAACCAGCTTTAAGGATTTTAAGCACTTCTTACCAAAAAACAAGGTGTTCTGATATCCAAACTATTCAGATAGGCTAAATATATTTATAATATTTATAATATTTATATTTACAGAATACCTTAAATATACAACGTCCACCATGTATTCTATAAACAAATATCATAAGTTATTTAGGCACATTTTTGGGGGGGGTTTGGTTGGGGGGGTTCAGTTTCAATGCCATCCTTTTGCTGTTTGCACTATATTGTACTTACACTAAAGAAATGTGGTCCGTATTGCATCATTGCCAACACGTATGTCACCCAAAGAGGCTGCGCTGCTATTAATCTCAGAACTCTGGGTCAGAGGTGAGGTCACAATGTACACAGCCATTCTACAGCAGGACCAGGGGGGACAACACTCAACTCGCATCTTCCAGAGACAGACAACACGCCCAGTCCCAAATCTATCCCTCACAGGGTGGGGTCAATTCCATTTCAATTTGGTGATTCAGGAAGTAAACTGAAAAATTCACATCGCTTCCTCTATGAGAACATTTTTAATTTCACAGTTTACTTTCTGAATTGACTGAATTGATATGGAATTAACCACGAACCTGATCTTCACTTGTCCCTAGCCTAAGTCCCTTGTTGAGCAACTATAGCAGGCTTGGTGGAGTGTCCACCTTATTGCTTACACCAATACTGTACTGTCTTGTCAACTAAGAGCTTCAGGACGGGGCTGAGGGGTTCCATTTGGGACTGAGCCAAGGAAAGACTGGGTGGGGAAGACAAAAGGAGATAGTATGTACAGTATACGTTGTGCACACCTTTTTAATAGTTTTTACGGGAAAAGGACAACATGAAGGGGTGCAAAGAATATACAGTAAAAATATAAGAGTAAAAATATGCAGATGACGATTCCCACGACTAAACGCACGCAAAAGAGGGATTGGTTGGCCAGCCAGTAGGGCGGAGTACCAGAAACACCACGCTATAAGTCTGACTCGGGCATGTCCGGCATGTCGGCCATCAAGTAACCAATACCATAGCGGCCGTTGGGGGTGGAATCGGGAACCCCTCCGTTCTGCTTGCGGTAGATGCTGTTGCCGGGCATGGGCGAGGGTGACTTGGCATGGATGAGGCTGGCGTCATCCTCCTCCTCGGGCCTGGCTATCTCCTGGATGATGCAGCCCTTCTTGTATGAGATGGTGGAGACGACGCCGGCGTTCTCGTCGATGATGTTGAAGTAGCGGAGGAAGAACACCACGGGCACGGGCATGATGGCCATTACCACCAGGGAGATGCAGACCGCCAGGCCCCACGGAGGGTAGCTCAGGGATTTCTCACTGGCCTGGAGGGGGAGACCGACGGAGGTTAGAGGTTACTACTACTACTACTACTACTACTGTTGACTATTGTAGCTCATAGACCTCTCACTGTCCTGGAGGGGAGGAAGGTTTATCAAGGTTCTGACTAGACGGAGTACAACTACGACCGGAATGTTACAACCGGTCACCAAGGATACCAGACAGGTAAACATTGACACTGATACTGACACTAAAACCACGGGACAGCAAGTTGAGCTCGTGATAATAGTGTGAAGTCCTCTTGTCTTGTCATTAAGTCTAAGGGCTCTATTCAATCCGTATCGTGTTAAGTTCAGCCTACAGCGTGATTGAAATTTAAAGGCACTGTTTCCGCATATGTCGGCTCAATAGGAAATTGCCTTTACATTTCTGTCGTGCTTCAGCCCATAGTCCTCTCCTCCATCTGTGCTGATCTTGATAATCCAACAGTGGAGTATTTATGACGCTAACATGGCAAAGTGCATATCGAGTGTTCCTATTGGTGAAGTTAACATGGCAAAGCGCATATCAAGTGTTCCTATTGGTGAAGATAACATGTCAATGTACATATTGAGTGTTCCTATTGGTGAAGATAACATGGCAAAGTGCATATCGAGTGTTCCTATTGGTGAAGCTAACATGGCAAAGTGCATATCGAGTGTTCCTATTGGTGAAGCTAACATGTCAATGTACATATTGAGTGTTCCTATTGGTGAAGATAACATGGCAAAGTGCATATCGAGTGTTCCTATTGGTGAAGCTAACATGGCAAAGTGCATATCGAGTGTTCCTATTGGTGAAGCTAACATGTCAATGTACATATCGAGTGTTCCTATTGGTGAAGATAACATGGCAAAGCGCATATCGAGTGACTGCTCCAGGTATATTACAATCGGTGTGGATAAAGGAGACAAGAAGATATATGCCAGGTAGGAGTGGAGAAAAATCTTGCACATCCCATCGACTGAAACAATAGTCCATTAAACTGAACTACTGTGTTTTGGCCTTATCCAGTTGCACCAAAGAGAGACCAGTCGAGAGGCAACTCACCAGGTCCTTGATCCAGGCGCTGTAGCTGGGTGGAGTCATTCCCAGCTGGATCACACTGGAGCCCAGCAGCAGGATGAGCAGCAGGGGGGTCACGTACTTCCACATGTAGTAGTAGAACCGGAACGGAGTGAAGCCCAGCATGTCCTTCAGATCCTCAAAGAACCTGGGGAGGAGGAGAGACGGAGACGGGATACCACCACAGGAGGTGAAAAAACATAATAGTACTCAGTTTAGACTGTGTTGACTTTGGCAATTATGTTCAACAGGTGATAGGAGATAAAAGTACAGTTTAGTGGTATTATTTCACAATTACTTTTCATGTTCAACTCATTCTGAATACTGAGTCAAATACTGTTTTTTCCATTGTATTTGGATGGACAGCTTTGGATTTTAAATTAAAGTGGAAAAAAACACAGATTACTGCCATTCTGTATATGATTTGATATGTACTGTACATACTTGTCAGTCCCATAGACCCACGCAACAGCCACATTCTCCAGGATGACCACTATGAGCAGAGGCAGTGTGGCAGAATAGTCATCGAACATAGCCACCCAGTAGTTCCCAGAGCGCTGGACGAACAGCAGGCCGATGAAGAAGGCCAGCAGACAGACGCCCACTGTTACAGGAGGGAGACAACATGGACGTTATTGAAACGGTGCAAGGGGGAGAAATGCCATCCTTGTTAACAGAATTCATGCACAATATTTGTCAACATGTTGCTGCACTAAGTGTATCAATTCTAAAACATTCTCTTTGGTGCCAGACATCTGCTCTGCATTAGAGGTAGTATTATGACATCATTATTAAGCCAGAAGCATTAGAGCAAAGAGACATAACACATACACCTGGGTAATACTATTGACCTGTTACTATGGCAAACACACATCAAGAGTTCAGCTGAGGATACATTTTGACACATAGACTCTTTCCCTTTTGTTTTTCCTCAATTCTTTGAATCTTTTCTCCTCTGAAGAAAAAGGTCAGAGAGGGACCTTGGACCTTCTCAAATAAGATTGAGAAGGAGACGAGGAGATACGAGGAATCACCCAAAGTTGAAATGAGAAATAATTACCCATCTATTCCTTCATCCCCTCTCTCTGACTGACCTGTGAGGAACTCCTTGCGGACTTTGAAGGTGTCCACCAGGGGTGTGATGATGCCTTCGATGGTTCCGAACATGCTGCCCAGGCCCAGGTTAACCAGCATCAGGAAGAACATGACAGACCAGAAGGGAGACGCAGGGAAGTGGGTCATGGCCTCTGTAAAGGCGATGAAGGCCAGGCCTGTACCCTGCACTGCCTGAGGAGGACGAGGAGCAGGAGGATTGGGAGCAGGAGGAGGAAGATGAGATTTACGTCAGTAATATCCACTTCTAGTAAGACTTTTGTCCCCAAGGAGTCACATGATTGTTAACTTGAGCCATGTTGTAGATCTACAGGGCCTCTGTGTCTGACGCTGTGCTTTCCTGTTAAGTCAATACCGTATCAATTATTCACACTGAGTTGGAACACACAAGTAACAGCAAGGGAACAGAAATGCACTAAAGTAGCAGTCTACCAAACGGTGTTGAATGGAAGGGGAAGCAACTTAAACCAAGCGGTTTCCTGGAAGTCTCAAAGTGTGTAGACAAGATCTAGAGATAGGTCTAACACAGTCTGTAGGAAACCGCATTCAGTAACACTTTACTGTTATGACGAAGAATGTTCATTGGATAGGCGTAGCTAATCCTGGTTTGAGACATGACAGTGTAAAGTCAGTTGTCGTGATGACACCATGTGTGACACCAGTTTTCATGACTGTTTGTGTTTTCTTCAAGTAGAATGCTACCTAAGTGATTATGATCATAAAAGATACAAAATGAAATGATATCACCGTTATACAGTCTATGAGCCCTGTCTTACATCGGATGTTGTGACGGCCGTCTGCACTGACCAACACATAGAATGATGTACTGTAGCTGTCGGAAGACAATGGCCCCTCACCTTGTTGAGCTCTTCCTCGATGCTACAGGAGCCCAGGCCCAGAAGCTGGTAATCCTTTTCCGTCACCCCTCTGATGATGTCAGTCATCTGTTGGTAGTCCTCAGCGCTCACAGTGGCGCTGAAGTTGATGTGGTGGGGGATCAGATCACGGCTGATCTCGTTCCCCAGCAAACCCACTATCTTCTTAGTGTTCCTGAGAGATAGAAAATTAAATAAGACCAGATCAAAATGGATACTCTATCATAGACTTTGCTAATGTATTCTAGGCCTTATTGCTAATATCTTAAAGACCAGGAATGGGTAACTTTGATTGGGGTGGGGGTTACAATAAATCTGAAATTATCATGAGAGGCCGCAGTGGCTCGCGGGTCTGCATACCCAAATCCATACCCACACATGCAGTCAGAGCTGACCCTAGCCTTTTGAGGGCCCTAAGTGACATTTTGTTGGTGGGCCCCCCCCACCTTGCGAGCAAAATATTTTTGTGTCCCCTCTCTTGACAGCAGAGACCCATTTTTGCAATTTTAGAACTCACTTCAAGCAATTCTACTAATTTTGCCCTGTGGTGGAGAGAAATGTTTGCTGTTTTTAATATGATATCTGAGTGAGAGTGACTAACAAAATCAATGGGGGCCCCCTGTCGGTAATTCGGCCACGATTACTACAAGTTTAGATAGCTGGCTAGACTAACTAACAAATCTAAAACATTTTATCTTACATGGGCTAATTGAGTGACTGTCAGTGACTAACATAACAAGAGATAAATTGCTCATGCACAACCACATTTTGAAATTGCACCTTGTATATTGTACTATTGTAACTCTCAACAGCAAGTTGAGACCACAACTGAGTTCCTAAATTGATCCGCTGGTCTACAAATGGGGAGCCGCCCTCCCAAACTTCATGTCAGCATCAAAAAGGCAGATTACCTTTGAGGCACAATGTTTTCCCTTCCCCCCTTTTCTGTAAAGTGTGTTCACATATTCAGTATAATAAATACATTTGAATTGATTAATTGACGACAGCTTAATTGCGTATCCATACTTACAGCGCAACACACTTGCCGTTCATAATGTTGGCCTTGAAGCCGAGCACGGCAAACACCACCAGGGTGGCCAGCACAGAGGTGAAGAAGTTGATGAAGGAGACCAGCACTGCGTCAAAGTGGCAGTTGTTGTCCCGCTTGTTGTAGCTGGAGAAGGCTATGACGCCTCCGAAGCCCAGGCCCAGGGCGAAGAAGACCTGTGTGGCCGCCTCACGCCACACCTTGGCCTCCAGCATGATCTCCAACTGGAAGGAAATAAAGAATGGACATTTTAGGTGAGGTGCTGACAAAAGGAAGATCAACTAGAGTTGCGGACTCATCTCTCCTTGCTGTGGATTCATTTGACCAACATTTGGCTCTTTAGGACAACTCTACGTTATTTATTGTAGGAATCTGTGCTCTCCTAGTAATGGACAAACCATTGTTTGGACCAGTGGAGCAGAGCAGTGGACATGTGAATCATGGTTGAAAGTGTCAAATTTGTCAAAACTGGCAGATTAAACAAGGACACAACACACCGAGAGCATATCCATCATGCCACTGCCCTGAAATATCCTACAGCATCTTTGTGTGGTGATAGGCTTAACACAGTTACAAGGCACACACTATACAGCACACAATGAACCCTGCTTTTGATGTCTCCTTCCCTGCACACAGAAGACGCAGCGAAGGCCTTTGAAGTAGGAAGATGTGAGCCGTGTGAGAAGCAGCAGACACATGAGACTGTTGTGAAATGAATGGAGCACACCGTCGTGGATGTTACATAAAGCAGGGAGCGCCGAGCGACTCCTGTTACCATGGTGAGAAGTCTGCCACCACAGCAGAGCTCAAATTAAATTATTCCTTTTGCCTGAGTTGCCATTGGTCCACGGCGGATGAGTAGCCAACCTATAACAGACTACTGTATTTAAAAATATATATTTCTGACACATTTTCATTTAACATGGCCTTCCTCTTTAGTAAAATGAACAATGTTGTCGGCCACTGCTGTTGAATAGCTGAGCTCCGGTAAAAATCTATTTTTACATTTATGGCACATTTTCAGTCAATATATTTTCCTTCCTGTTTCAGTAAAGTTAACAATGTAACATTGATCCACAACTGGATCAAACGAGTGCATTGGATCAAACAAGTGTACATAGATTTTTCTATTGTGTTATTGACTGTACGTTTGTTTATCCCATGTGTAACTCTGTGTTGTTGTTTTTGTCGCACTGCTTTGCTTTATCTTGGCCAGGTCGCAGTTGTAAATGAGAACTTGTTCTCAACTGGCCTACCTGGTTAAATAAAGGTGAGAGAAAAAAAATATTTTAAGTGCATTGGATCAAACAAGTGCATAGGCTAACTCTCTGAAGAAGTCTGGGTCTTGACTTTGCCTGCGGTGTAGTGCAGCATGTTGGCTGTATGCAGTAGCATTTGGGTGTGAACAAGGCACCATTACATTGGGTGAAACTATAAAGCAGCATTATTGTACCTTAGGGGTTAGGGTACTGTACCTTGGGGGTAAACATGTGTCGGATGCCGTCCACAGAGCCTTTCAAGAGCAGAGCCCGAACCAGGAAACAGATCAGCACCACGTAAGGGAACAACGAGCTGAAGTACATCACCTGTAAAACAACCACAACAGAAGAACAAACTTCTTGCAACTCGTACATTACAAAGTGAATGGCTGAATTGAGACTTTACTTATTGACAAATCTGTCTCAGACCCTGTTTCTCTGGGGTTAATAACTATATAAACCTAAAGATAATGAGAGAGTCACTGATCTGATGACTTCTGGGCTTTATCTAAAGGGATCTCTGAGGCTTCTTCTTCTGGGCTTTATCTAAAGGGATCTTCTGGGCAAGGCTGGCACTTAAATGTACACAGAGAGCTAACATCAATGACATGGATGTCAATCTCTCCTGGCTCAAAGTAGAGGAATGATTGACTCCATCACTACTTGTCTTTGTGAGAGGTATTTACATGTTGGAAGTACTGAGATGTCTGTTTAAACTACTAGCACACAGCTCAGACACCCATGCTTACCCCACAAGACATGACACCAGAGGTCTCTTCACAAACCCCAAGTCCAGAACAGACTATGGGAGGCGCACAGTACTACATAGAGCCATGACTACATGGAACTCTATTCCACATCAAGTAACTCATGCAAGCAGTCAAATTTGATTAAAACATTTTTTTAAACTACACCTTATTGAACAACACGGACTGTGGAGACACACACACACACGCATACTCACACACACGCCAGCACACACACTCTACACACACGTACATTTTAATATTGTTGTATGGTAGTATTGTACATTTTAATATTGTTGTATAGTGGTATTGTACATTTTAATATTGTTGTATGGTGGTATTGTACATTTTAATATTGTTGTATGGTGGTATTGTACATTTTAATATTGTTGTATGGTGGTATTGTACATTTTAATATTGTTGTATGGTGGTATTGTACATGTTGTGCTGTGGACATGTAGTGGTGTGATATGTTTTATTTAGTTTATTCTGTGATGTGTCTTAATGTGTCTGGACCCCAGGAAGAGTAGCTGCTGCCTTGGCAACAGCTAATGGGGATCCATAATAAATACAAATCTCTGAAGCTACCTCTTCTGGGCTTTATCTAAAGGGATCTCTGAGGCTGCCTCTGTTGTCCCCTCCTGACCTGTGGGGGTGGCAGTAATCCATAGAAAAATACACAGCCCTGCGGACCACTATACAGTGAGTGGAAGAATACAGAAGAAGAAGCAAGTGATTGAAGTGAGTGACGCAATAGGAGGTCCTATCCCAGGGGAGGTCTACTCTACTGAACTGCTATGGGGCGAAGGATGCTGACCGGCCTCTGGGCGAGGGCCTACACAAGAGCTTTTGTACCACTGTCCCACTAAGCTGACAGAGGGAGGGGCCTTCTTGCTTTGTGCTTGGTGATATACTGTATTATCTGGGAGGATACAAGGGAATGGTGGATTGAAGAGCGGGGTGGGTAGGTTGAGTCACCCCACAGGCTCTGAGGCGTAGTTTAAGATTTTAAATGGTTTGGAGTTCAGTCATGAGCAGGGTTGGGTTCAGGGGTGGGCCTCTGCCTGCCTGATGGCCTCTAAAGGGGAAACCAGGTCAACTGGAGGGACAGATAGAGCTTAATCCTGCGCTGGTCAAACAGTTGTGAATGCCTAAGCTTAGACGAGATGTTCAAATCACACCACCTGAATGCCTACGCTTAGACTAGGTGTTAAAATTACACCACCTGAATGCCTACGCTTAGACTAGGTGTTAAAATCACACCACCTGAATGCCTAAGCTTAGACTAGGTTTTAAAATCACACCACATGAATGCCTACGCTTAGACTAGGTGTTAAAATTACACCACCTGATGCTGTAACTGTTTAAGCTCCATTTCCCTTCGGGCCATGGGATAGGTTCAGCACACATCACTGCATTCTGTATCAGAAAGTAGGCTGGCCCTCTTTGAAGTCTACTAGATCGATGCATTGCAGATGTTTTTGTTTATAAAGCCCTACTGCATACACTTCCACCATACCTTACTTTATTGTTTAACCTGCAGACGTACAAGCTACCAGACCTGATCTCAGGGATGGCTAACTCTTCTGGGCCCTTTGAGCCCTTGGATATGCCTTACGTTTTTTTTGCACTTTACATGTGGATTGGTCTCCAATGCACTTTAAAATGGGAGGAATTGGTGCCTGTAGGGAACTGCAGACGGTTGTTAGGGGACCTTTTTACTGAATAATGTGTTTGTTTGTCATGATTGTGTTTTGCTTTTTGTGTATTGTTGTGTTTAATAATGTGTATTTTAATGTGTGTATTTTATTTAGATTTGTATTGTTTTGCTCAACAGGGCTCATCTGGAAAAGAGACATTGGTCTCAGCATTGACTCCCTGTCAAAATAAAGGTTAAATATAGTTTTGTTTGATCAGTCATGGAAATTAAAGCGCTGAAAACATGTTGACTAGCTGGAGAACAAGCTATAGGATGAAAAATACAGGAGTTTTGGCGCAGATACAGCCGACTAGTGCTAGCTAACGCTACCTGACAAAAATAAATGTTTTTACAAATCGATACTTGGGAGTGAAAGTATCGATATAATATCCTCCAAATTAATATTTGCGATATGCAACTGAATGGATATTTTTTCCTCCATCACTATCTATCATTACGGCAACTCCAACTTGTCATAACGGTGTGTTTACTTTGATGCGTTCTTTTGTAGCTCCACATCATTTTATGTCAACAATGCGAGCAAAAAGTAGATTTTGAGTGGAAAATGAATAAGCCATTTAGTACACTCCCTCTTCACCACACAATCAGCAAAATGTTATTTATTTTCTCCCTCAGTTTCTTTTTTTTTGAGTACACTCCTAACAATCATGTGAAAGAGAGCATAAAACCATGGCAACCGGTCTGCTCCCCTCTCTCCCTCTGTCTTTCTTGCACCCTCATACCCACACACAGAAAGCTCAAACAAAATGTAGATTCCAGTGGGGATACTCCTAGGAATAGGCTTTTGTAAACGAGGGGCGAGAGGGACATTAATATTCTTTTGTGTGGCAAAGCTTCAAAGGTTCTCCTGCTCTGGTCCCTTCACTAGGAGTGGAAAAGAAAGCTCATAGTCATTTTCACTCTCTCTCCAACTTAAAAGGCCATCGAGACTGTTGTGGGGTCCAAAGAGGGCCTCACACTTGTTCATTGTTAGAGGCAGTCCGGGATCTTAAAGGAGAATTTTATTTTTTACAAACAAATCTCTATTTTTGACGTCAATGGCATGTTAAAGAAGGGTCCAGACACCTTTTTTGTGATTTCACATGTTTTTAAGAAACTTACCCCAAACAGCAAATCACTTCCTCATCCTCGTTGTGTAGTATCAGGGCTCCATAAAAACATGAACAAAGGCTCCACAAACACCCAAATACATTGTTTTAGAAACTGAAAAGATCTCAGCATTGTGATGCAGGTCTTTAGATGTTCTACACATTAAATTGTGTCATTCCAAACTTTATCCGCAATGATATATTCCCTTTTGCGCAACTCATATATAGAAAAGGTGTATGGACTATTCTATAACATGACATTTTCATAAAAAATTGAGATGTAGTTTTTTTTAAAAGTTACTTCTCCTTTAAGCACACCAAATTCGTAACATATTGTACAAATTGTAAATCTATATTAAATTGCAGGATGTAACATATTATACACAATTGGGTGACGTAGTATACAAAAAACAAGGACCTGTTTTGGCTGGTGAGCACCGCTTTCAAAACTACTGGCTAAAGAGGGCACAAAACTTATTCCCTCTCAGGAGACTGAAAAGATTTGGCATGGGTACTCAGATCCTCAAAAGGTTCTACAGCTGCACCATCGAGAGCATCCTGACTGCTTGCATCACTGCCTCCGACCGCAAGGCACTATAGAGGGTAGTGCGAACGGCCCAGTACATCACTTGGGCCAAGCTTCCTGCCATCCAGGACCTCTATACCAGGTGGTGTCAGAGGAACGCCCTAAAAATTGTCAAAGACCCCAGCCACCCTAGTCATAGACTGTTCTCTCTGCTACCGCACGGCAAGCAGTACCGGAGCATCAAGTCTAAGTCCAAGAGGCTTCTAACAGCTTCTACCCCCAAGCCATAAGACTCCTGAACATCTAATCAAATGGCTACCCAGACTATTTGCATTGCTGATGTTGTTATCATCTATGCATAGTCACATTAATAACTCTACCTACATGTACATATTACCTCAACTAACCGGTGCCCCTGCACATTGACTCTATACCGGTACCCCCCTGTATCTAGTTTCACTATTGTTATTTTACTGCTGCTCTTTAATTACTTGTTACTTTTATTTCTTATTCTTATCTTTTTTAAACTGCATTGTTGGTTAGGGGCTCGTAAGTAAGCATTTCACTGTAAGCCATTTGATTAGATGTTCAGGAGTCTTATGGCTTGGGGGTAGAATCTGTTTAGAAGCCTCTTGGACTTAGACTTGATGCTCCGGTACTGCTTGCCGTGCGGTAGCAGAGAGAACAGTCTATGACTAGGGTGGCTGGGGTCTTTGACCTATTGTATTCGGCACATGTAACTAATAAAATTCGATTGGATTTGAAAGGATACAAATGTTCTGGAGCAACTACTGCACGGTAGCCATTTTATATGTAATCTTATACATTCAGAACAGATGTAAAATTGGTATTTTACAGTATATGTACATTAGTAGGTTGCTGCTGGTAAACATTCCTTGGAGCGATATGTAATAGGTCTAATCTACATTCGCCCAAAAGACTACAGATCATAGTCAAATCAGCCAACAACATTTGTATGGTAACAGCAGTCACCCCAAACTGTGTAGCAATCTAAAGAGAATGACAATGTTCATGTACAGTGCCTTCAGGAAGTATTCACACCACTTGACTTTTTCAATATTTTGTTGTATTACAAAGTGGGATTCAAATGGATTTAATTGTCTTTTTTTGTCAACTATCTACACAAAATACTGTTAAAGTGGAAGAAAAATTCTAACATTTGTAAAAAATAAATGAAAAGTAAAACACTATCTTGAGTCAGTACAGGGTTTGAATGTACATGTTAGAATCACCTTTGGCAGCGATTACAGCTGTGAATATTTCTGGGTAAGTCTCTAATCCCTAAGAGTCTATTGACGCACCCGTAACATAATAAAACATAATTTTAAAAATCCTTCGGAACCTAACAGAGATCATTGCGGTGGGGTGCGGTGCAATTTCTGAGGCTGGTAACTCTAATTAATTTATCCTCTGCAGCAGAGGTATCTCTGGGTCTTCCTTTCCTATGACGGTCCTCGTGAGAGCTAGTTTCATCATAGCACTTGATGGTTTTTGCGACTGCACTTGAAGAAACTTTCAAAGTTCTTGAAATGTTCCGTATTGACTGACCTTCATGTCTTAAAGTAATGATGGACTGTCATTTCTCTTTGCTTATTTGACCTGTTATTGCCTTAATATGGACTTGGTCTTTACCAAAAAGGTCTTTCTTCTGTATACCACCCCTACCTTGTCACAACACAACTGATTGGCTCAAACGCATTAAGAAGGAAAAAAATTCCACAAATGAACTTTTAACAAGACACCTGTTAATTGAAATGCATTCCAGGTGACTACCTCATGAAGCTGGTTGAGAGAATGTCAAGAGTGTGCAAAGCTGTCATCAAGGCAAAGTGGGCTATTTGAATCTCTAATATAAAATATATTTTGATTTGTTTAACACTTTTTTGGTTACTACATGATTCTGTATGTGTTATTTCATAGTGTTGATGTCTTCACTATTATTCTACAATGTTGAAAATAGTAAAAATAAAGAAAAACCCTTGAATGAGTAGGTGTTCTAAAACCTTTGACTGGTAGTGTATATCCTATATGCAAAACGTAGCTCAAGAGAAAGTGCAAGTGTCCGCTCTCATCATTCACTGCTTCAAGTTCAGTTGCCATATGTGCGAGATCAGGTGCGTGTGTGGGCTCAATTAAATAGAGTAGGCTATATCATATGCATGGACGAAGAAGCACGGGCAGTTATCTTTTCAAGGAAATGTACTTCCTAAATATGATGAGGCTATATCTTACTACACTGCCTACAAATAAATATTGATCACCCATATTTATCTCAGCATGAAAATCGTCCCACTCCGAAAAGGTAGGCTATAAAACGTAGCTCAAGAGAAAGTGCAAGTCTCTTCAAACTACGTCTAGCCTGTTGGCTGATATAGCCCAGTAATACAGATAGCCTAATATAATAAGCCATATGACAATCTCTGTTAATTTAACCTATTTTGGAGGATTTTGATATTGCCTATAGGGCACAAAATTGCTGGGACTATGGCTGGCAAGTGAGCTGCGTCACATTCGCCTAAAATAACATTGCAGGACTGCAGTTGGGTTCTGGACCAGTTCTTGCGGCAGCGGGTGGCAGTCGGACAGAAAGCCAGCGGGTGTGTATGAAAAGCTGCGCGTGGGAGTGGGATGAATATATCAGTCCCTCACAGACCTCTACTTTGCACACCTGGATTGTATAATATTTGCACATAATTATTTAAAAAAATCTTCAAGCTCTGTCAAGATGGTTGTTGATCATTGCTAAACAGCCATTTCCTTAACAATGTAATTATGACAACTGACATTACTGAGGCCAAACGGCTGTGTCTTTCAACAAGAAGTATAGCTCACAGGTCAATGGCTAAACGACTAGTCCAGGTCTCTATCAGGTATACAGTAACTATCTAACAAGTTAGCCATTGAACTGTGAGCCGTCAAAGATAACCGACTAGGCCATGTATCAAAAGCCTGTCCATTAGGGTGTAAGGGGCGGTACCCCACTTGTGATTCCCCCCCCCCAAAAAAAAGATAATGCAAGGATTATGTTTAAAATGTCCATAAAAGTATGGTTAGGTTTGTGTAAATTTTACTGTTTCAAAAATGTTTTGTTCAATACTAGCTGTTCAGCAGTGCTGAGCGATTAGTGCTTTTTGAGGGTTCGGTTTCAGTTTGATTATTAAAGAAGAATCACGGTTTCCGATTTTGGTTTCGATTAACATTTTTAGACATTAAATGCACTATGCATTATGTGGGTTGAATGCTGTAACGACACTGAATAAAACAATTAATAAAGGTCCAATGATAATACTAATAATTAAAGCAGCATCCGGTTTAAAAAGCCTCAGGGTGACAGCGCTGATCATCATCTCCCATATCGGTGTAGTATATTTACCTGAACGTAACCATCATGATGACTGCCCATTGATGCTTATCACTTAGTAACCATCATTTATTCAATTTTTTTTACTTTAATAAAATGTTTTATTAATAACTTTATTATTTAATTCCAAGTCATCATCTCATCTCTATAAAGCTGCTGCCTATACTGTCTGACAAAAACACTATTTTAGTAGTTCTTCAAAGTAAATAAGGCATACTTTTATGACTGCTGAATACCAACTATCAATTACTTAGATCATTTATTTTCAGGCCTGCGAAGCAACTGCTTTCTATCCCTCTCAATAGCGCCATCCCTCTTCTCTCAGTCTCCGTGTCTGCTCTGCATAGACCGGATAAGTTTAAGTGGGTGCGCAATGGATTATGGTCATTACCACACTTTCTACGCTAAACTATGTAGAATATTGGGCTGTTGGAAACTACAACTCCCTACTACATTGCACAGTTCAGGGTTGATCTGATGTATCTCTAGAGAAACTGCACATGGAGCTCACAGAAGAAAACAAATAAATAAATGGAATTCAAGTAATTGAGCCGATGTCGTTCAATTAGATGTTTAAACCCCCCAAAATAAGCACTACTGTTCAGTTACCTACTGTTCTGACATCAACAGCTCTGGGCGTTCAGCCTGCCGCCCAGCGCTTGGGTTGCTTTGCCAGCTATTACATTGCTTGCTATTAGGGGAGACTGCAGCAATGAGATTGCAGGATTCCAGCACATGATTTTCACAGCACAAAGGAAATGGACCTCTCTGGGGTGTTGAAATGAAGGTCCAGGTTTTCTGGGTCTGCTCTATCAGGTGCTAAAGAGCAAATTGCAATTAACTTGTAAATAAAATGAATCATGACAGTCATTGGGAGCCTGGGACCTGAACCAGACATCCACATCCATCAACAGTTCGAAGGACAGAGGCATACACTAGTTAGAACCTTCTCGCGGTCATGGTAGGCCAAAAAAAAACATGTCTCTGTGCCCAATTTTGACACTTGCTACCAGCAAGCTAGCATACCGGTAGCTTGCTAGCTCGCATGCCAATCAAGTCTAACTAAAGTTACTGGCGAGCTCATGACGCTTGTGACGTTATGCTAGTTAGCTATCCCAGTTAGATCATTTGTTTTCACTTGCTGCATCTGTGCTTGTTGTGTTTTCTTGTGCTTGTGTCATCAATGCACTCGGGAGCTGGCTGCGTGATGCTTGTTCTAAAAAATATACTTTTTGGTAATCAAAAGAGTGGCAGCAGTGGTGATTCTGTTTTTACATGCAAAAGTGAAATAGGTATATTTATGATGTTGTTCAAATGCACAGATAACTTTATATCTCCCCAACCCCCTGCCTCCCTGGGTATTAAGCTAATCGGCGGCCGCCACTGCTTGGTATACAGTAACTATCTAGCAAGCTATTCTTCTTTCACTTGCTCTCTCTGTCTTACTTGCAGACTTAGGTCAATTTCCCATCTTCTCTCTCTCTCTCTCTCTCTCTCTCTCTCTCTCTCTCACTCACTCACTCACTCACTCACTCACTCACTCACTCACTCACCTTCCCAGAGGACTGGATGCCCTTGATCATGGCGAGGCAGACCATGGACCAGGCGGCCAGCAGACAGATGGTCATCCTCCAGTTGAGGCCTCCGCTCTCAGAGATGGAGTCAGAGATGTTCAGAGCCTCGCGGTACCAGTAGTAGGTGGTGGCCGAGCTCTTCTCACACTCAGGCACTACGTCTGGAGGGAGGAGGGACAACATGTTACTGATGAAACAGGTGCAGAGCACCTGGAGTTGAGTTTCTGTGGTCACCTCACTCATTAGAACACACTTTATAATGGATTACTGTGAATGTACAGTATGGCTAATGGCTTACTGTATTGCTGTCACTGGGTGGTATAAGCACCATGGCTTTATTACACACTTTATATGAATTTGTATGTTAGTTGTTAAGAGACACTCATTAGGGTAGTTATTGCCTTGTGTGTCGTGAAGGTGTGAGCATGTGGTGGGTGATGAGGGTGTGTGTGTGTCCTACACGTAGTGGTTTTGTTCTTGACCAGGGGACACTCGTGCCATGGCAGAGGCTGCTGGAAGGACTGGGAGAAGTAGAAGAGACTCCACCCTATAATCACGTTGTAGTAGAGGGCCACAAAGAAACACACCTGCAGTACAGAAACAGGTTAGTGTTTAAAACACACAATCTAAATCATCAGTACCTTATAAACGCACATCACTCACTCAAATCAATCAAACGTTATCGATATGGTGCTTATTATAAATGCTTTTGTCTTAATGAGTTTTCTAGCAACCCTAACAGAGCAAGCGAAGGCAACACACTAGTTCAACAAAATCAGTTTAACATGGTACCACCTGCCAAACGACACAATGACTCATGGAAGTGGTTTATATTGGCTGAGATGACATGGAGAAGACTTGTCTTGTCATTTTTCAATTCATTACCATAGAAGGATGCTAAGGGTAGATGGGTTTAAAGAAAAGGTGTGTGTGTTCGCTTGTGAAGCAGAAAGAAACAGTCCTGTGTGCTTTCCCCTTTATTCTAAGGAAATGTGTATGGTGACCATGTAAAGGACGTCACGCTGCTTGCTTAGCGAGTACTGCTTCCTCCTGAGTCGACTAGAACCCAGGACCTCTGCTTTGCTAGCACACAACCTCCCGAAGCATCTTACCAGTCGGCACCACGTGAAAAGCTAGCTATTCTCTGGCGCAAATGGGGACAGGCTGAGGAGTAAGTTTCACACATGCCCATGTGCTACACCCACAGTCTTAGTAGCGGTGAAGCTAACTTCACTCACCACACAGCTGGCGAAACCGATGCCCCCCAGGCGAGGACTGATGTAGTTCCACACCCCGATGCTGCCCCTGCGGATCCGCTGCCCCACTGACAGCTCCAGGAAGAACAGGGGGATGCCAATCACAATCAGCAGAATGAGGTAGGGAACCAGGTACGCCCCTGTGGAGAAGAACCAACACACACAGGGTCAGAACTATGTCACACACAAACATACACAAACATGAGCATGTTGCGAACACATACTCCGTATGCACGCAGCCACACACACACACGCAGCTACACACACAAACAAACACACACACCATGTAGTGACTTCCCACCACACCAGTTTTGCCTCTGTGTGTCCTGCCATCAAGTCACTTCCCTCATCATAGTGTGTTGTGCCACATAAGTATTTTGATCTGGAAAGATAATCAGGTCTCAGATTACCCAAACTGATCTGGAAAGATACTCAGGTTTCAGATTACCCAAACTGATCTGGAAAGATACTCAGGTCTCAGATTACCCAAACTGATCTGGAAAGATACTCAGGTTTCAGATTACCCAAACTGATCTGGAAAGATACTCAGGTCTCAGATTACCCAAACTGATCTGGAAAGATACTCAGGTCTCAGATTACCCAAACTGATCTGGAAAGATACTCAGGTCTCAGATTACCCAAACTGATCTGGAAAGATACTCAGGTCTCAGATTACCCAAACTGATCTGGAAAGATACTCAGGTCTCAGATTACCCAAACTGATCTGGAAAGATACTCAGGTCTCAGATTACCCAAACTGATCTGGAAAGATACTCAGGTCTCAGATTACCCAAACTGATCTGGAAAGATACTCAGGTCTCAGATTACCCAAACTGATCTGGAAAGATACTCAGGTCTCAGATTACCCAAACTGATCTGGAAAGATACTCAGGTCTCAGATTACCCAAACTGACCTGGAAAGATACTCAGGTCTCAGATTACCCAAATTGATCTGGAAAGATACGCAGGTCTCAGATTACCCAAATTGATCTGGAAAGATACTCAGGTCTCAGATTACCCAAACTGATCTGGAAAGATACTCAGGTCTCAGATTACCCAAACTGATCTGGAAAGATACTCAGGTCTTAGATGACGCAAATTGATCTGTGGCTACTAGAATCATAATGATGACATTCTTTACAGTTGAAGTCGGAAGTTTAGATACACTTAGGTTGGAGTCATTAAAACTCGTTTTTCAACCACCCCACAAATTTCTTGTTAACAAACTATCGTTTTGGCAAGTCGGATAGGACATCTACTTTGTGCATTACACAAGTAATTATTCCAACAATTGTTTACAGACAGATTATTTCACTTATAATTCACTGTATCACAATTCCAGTGGGTCAGAAGGTTACATACACTAAGTTGACTGTGCTTTTAAACAGCTTGGAAAATTCCAGAAAATGATGTCACGGCTTTAGAAGCTTCTGATAGGCTAATTGACATCATTCGAGTCAATTGGAGGTGTACCTGTGGATGCATTTCAAGGCCTACCTTCAAACTCAGTGCCTCTTTGCTTGACATCATGGGAAAATCAAAAGAAATCAGCCAAGACCCCAGAAAAACCATTGTGGACCTCCACAAGTCTGGTTCATCCATGGGAGCAATTTCCAAAAGCCTGAAGGTACCACATTCATCTGTACAAACAATAGTACGCAAGTATAAACACCATGGGACCACGCAGCCGTCATACTGCTCAGGAAGGAGACGTGTTCTGTCTCCTAGAGATGAACGTACTTTGGTGCGAAAAGTGCAAATCAATCCCAGAACAACAGCAAAGGACCTTGTGACGATGCTGGAGGAAACAGGTACAAAAGTATCTATATCCACAGTAAAACGAGTCCTATATCGACATAACCTGAAAGGCCGCTCAGCAAGGATGAAGCCACTGCTCCAAAACCGCCATAAAAAAGCCAGACTACGGTTTGCAACTGCAAATGGGGACAAAGATTGTACTTTTTGGAGAAATGTCCTCTGGTCTGATGAAACAAAAATAGAACTGTTTGGCCATAATGACCATCGTTATGTTTGGAGTAAAAAGGGGAGGCTTGCAAGCCCAAGAACACCATCCCAACCGTGAAGCACGGGGGTGGCAGCATCATGTTGTGGGGGTGCTTTGCTGCAGGAGGGACTGGTGCACTTCACAAAATAGATGGCATGAGGAAGGAAAATTATGTGGATATATTGAAGCAACATCTCAAGACATCAGTCAGGAAGTTAAAGCTTGGTCACAAATGGGTCTTCCAAATGGACAATGATCCCAAGCATACTTCCAAAGTTGTGGCAAAATGGCTTAAGGACAACAAAGTCAAGGTATTGGAGTGGCCATCACAAAGCCCTGACCTCAATCCTATAGAGAATTTGTGGGCAGAACTGAAAAAGCATGTGCAAGCAAGGAGGCCTATAAACCTGACTCAGTTACACCAGCTCTGTCAGGAAGAATGGGCCAAAATTCACCCAAATTATTGTGGGAAGTTTGTGGAAGGCTATCCGAAACCTTTGTCCCAAGTTAAACAATTTAAAGGCTATGCTAACAAATACTAATTGAGTGTATGTAAACTTCTGACCCACTGGGAATGTGTTGAAAGAAATAAAAGCTGAAATAAATAATTCTCTCTACTATTATTCTGACCTTTCACATTCTTAAAATAGAGTGGTGATCCTAACAGACCTAAAACAGGGAATATTTACTAGGATTAAATGTCAGGAATTGTAAAAAAACAGAGTTTAATTGTATTTGGCTAATGTGTATGTAAACTTCCGACTTCAACTGTATGTCCTTTACAGACACCTTCAGGGAGAATGACTAAGACACAGCCCATAATAGCACAGGTCTGTAAAATAAGATCTGTCTGTGTCTGTTACGATACTCTCAGGAAATCAGAACATCCTCAGAAGAAAAGAGACTACAACTGGTAGACACATGAGAGAGATTACAAAAACCTTTGTTTACAGGACATGGTGGTTGCGTTTTTACTGCTAGAGCCAAGTAACTGAAAGAGATTAATCAAATCTATAGCCAGTACATTATTTACATAAAAACTTCAAAGCCTTTAACTGTTTTGCTTTTCACAAATATTCTGATATTCTGGCAACTCTAAAGTCACTGATGGTGAATGAGAAATAAGGATATCACATCTTTCAATAAGCTACAGTTTCAAAACAATGTTTGCTTTTGACTGGTTTGCCTTTTGGGCAAACAGAAAACAAGTATTGCAATCACTTTCTTCCGGGGGGAGGGTAGATGATAGATATAGAGACCTGACATTTTAATATACACTGAACAACAATATAAACGCAACATGCATCCATTTCAAATGTTTTACTGAGTTACAGTTCATATCAGGAAATCAGTCAGCTGAAATACATTCATTAGGCCCTAATCTATGGATTTCACATGACTGGGTATGCAGATATGCATCTGCTGGTCACAGATACCTTAAAAAAAGGAAAACCAGTCAGTATCTGGTGTGACCACCATTTGTCTCATGCAGCACGACCCATCTCCTTTTGCATAGAGTTTATCAGGCTGTTGATTGTGGCCTGTGGAATGTTCTCCCACTCTTCTTCAATGGCTGTGTGAAGTTGCTGGATATTGGCAGGAACTGGAACACGCTGTCGTAGACGTCGATCCAGAGCATCCCAAACATGCTCAATGGGTGAACTGGTCTGATGAGTATTCAGGCCATGGATGAACTGGAACATTTTCTGCTTCCAGGAATTGTGTACAGATCCTTGCGACATGGGGCTGTGTATTATCATGCTGAAACATGTGGTGATGGCGGCGGATGAATGGCATGATAATGGGCATGGTATCACTATGCATTCAAATTGACATCGATAAAAAATGCAATTGTGTTCGTTGTCCATAGCTTATGCCTGCCCATAACATTAACCCACCACCACCATTGGGCACTCTGTTCAAAACCTTGACATCAGCAAACCGCTCATCCACACAACGACACGACATTCCTGCAGTCAGCATGCCAATTGCACGCTCCCTCAAAACTTGAGACATCTGTGGCATTGTGTTGTGTGACAAAACTGCACATTTTAGAGTGGCCTTTTATTGTCCAAAGCACAAGGTGCACCTGTGTAATGATCATGCTGTTTAATCAGCTTCTTTATATAACACACCTGTCAGGTGGATGGATTATCTTGGCAAAGGATAAATCCTCACCAACAGGGATGTAAACAAATTTGTGCCCAAAATGTTAGATAAAATACCTGGTACTCCCTGTATATAGCTCCACATTGATCTGGTACTGGTACTCCCTGTATATAGCTCCACATTGATCTGGTACTGGTACTCCCTGTATATAGCTCCACATTGATCTGGTACTGGTACTGCCTCTATATAGCTCCACATTGATCTGGTACTGGTACTCCCTGTATATAGCTCCACATTGATCTGGTACTGTTACTCCCTGTATATAGCTCCACATTGATCTGGTACTGTTACTCCCTGTATATAGCTCCACATTGATCTGGTACTGGTACTCCCTGTATATAGCTCCACATTGATCTGGTACTGGTACTCCCTGTATATAGCTTCATTATTGTGTATTTGATTTTATTCCTCTTCTTGTGTTACTATTTTAAACTCTGCCTCATTGGGAAGGGCTCGTAAGAAAGTGGTTCGCGATAAAGTCTTCACCAGTTGTGTGACAAATAAAATACAATTTTTTTTATCGTTCTGATATGTTTTGATTTATTTATTTTATTTTTCTGGATTATGTGTGTATTTATTGATTTATTTCTAGGTATTACTGCCCTGGTGGAGCTAGAAACACAAGCATCTCGCTGCACCTGGTATAACATCTGCAAATCTGTGTACACAACCAATAAACTTCAGATTTGATTTGTGATTGGTTGTTGCTGTGTGGTTAAAATAAGGGTTATTTAGGGGGGGTTGCTAGTATTGTGTGCTGTTATTGTTGCTTGTTGCAGCATGGTTATCATTGTGTTATTTGGTGGTTGTTACTAGGTTATTGAAAGAGGAGAGATGGAGACAGACTCAGACAGTCATGTGACCACTGTGATGTTGATCTTGAGAGCTCTGATCACCAAGGTCACAGTCTGGTTTTGACAGACGTGCACCACAACACAACAGGAGGTTCACACACTTAACATCCATACACACACACACACACACACACACACACACACACACACACACACACACACACACACACACACACACACACACACACACACACACACACACACACACACACACACACACACACACACACAATGGGACAGGCTAACCTTCCCAAATCCTAACCTTAATGGCAGGTGACTTCTATACCTTAACCAATAAGCACAACAGCCACTCACCCCCTCCATTCTTCTGACACAGGTAGGGGAATCTCCAGACATTGCCCAGGCCTACAGAGAAGCCCACCTGGGCTAGGATGTATTGCAGCTTGCTGTTCCAGGCTGGTCTCGCTGCATCATCCTCTGCGTCCGAGCCTCCATCCTCCACGTCCATGTCTCCATTAAGGTCCTTTCCTTCCCCATCACCTCCGCCGCCACCCACAATCAGCGAGCTCTTCTTGAAGGAATCATCACACGTGTCCTCATTGGATAGCAGGTCCCTGACAGACTCTGTGACATCGTCGTCAAGCTCTCTCTTGACGGCCTTGCTGTTTTTGGGCATTTGATAAAGCAGACCAGGGCGTGGGGCAGAATGTCTTTGGGCTGGTAGCGGGAGGCAGTTCCGTTCTGGTAGTTCTGAGGGCTTAAAGGTGGACTGTCTTGGAGGTGTGTGATGGAGTTGTTTACTTTTTCATTATCACCAAAAGCTTGGGGCAGGAAAGAAAAATAAATGATTTAGGGTATTCATATTGTATTCATATTCAAAATTCAATATTCATTATTTCAGGGCAAACAGAGTGAGGTTGTCATAATTATTAGATGTTGACACAGGACCCGTTTTATGAAAATTAGGCTACAATATTGAACTTTTCTTCATTATCAGCGATCGCCAAAAGGAAAGCAAACAAAATCCTAGGGTATAATATCCATAATTCCAGTAAAGGCAGAACGAGAGTGAGTATTGGTGATATCACCACTCTCTGATGCACATAGAAACAATGCTGGTTTCTGTATTTACTGAGAGAAAGGGAGGGAGGGAGGAAGTAAGGGGGGTGTCTGTCTGTGTGTAAAAAAAGAAACGTTTCCGTTCTCTATTTCAATGAAGCCACAAAAAGGCCACGTTTTTATACTGTATGCTCTATGATCACACTTGTGATATATCGGATAAACGATATAATGATTCAATAGTATTCTTTGTATTTCTGTTTTTAATTTTTTTTAAAGTTTTTCAAATCATACTTTTTGTCACAAGGAAATCATATGACAAATGTGACCAAACTCTATTGATGCCATTGTCTATTGATTGGTTACTTTGACGCATGACCAAAACATGGAAAGGACTTCGCTATCTATGGAGACGATTAGGTATCCGCGCGCCTAAATAATTGACGCAGAGCACGAGGTAATTTGCATACGAACCCAAACACTCGTTGTAATCGCAGCTCAACGTGAGAGCAGAGAAAACCTACAAACGAAAAAAATTATAAAAACGACCCAGAACATAGCCCTAAATGTATTAGTATGATGGGTGTAATGTGATTACAATTCGGCCATAGTTTTCCACATTGTGCGTAAAATTAGACCACAATGAAACAACGTTACCATGGTGCAGATTGTAGCAGCCTATTGCCTTTCACCGACCAGTGGTTTAAGTGATTAATAGATTTCCTTTGGCCACTTCCAGATTAGCCTCGTTTTAAAAGCATGGGCGTAATTTCATCAGCAAATATTTCATCAGCAAATAAACGCTATAGCACACAGAAAGATAAAACCTACCGGTATTTATGTTGTCTTTATAATAACATTTGACTACTGTATTAATGTGCATGTGCATTTCCATGTATTATGAATAGGAAATAGTTCCATGTTCTTATTGAATACGCCACTGTATGGCACATTCCACTATAAAGGCTAAATTAAGCTATTAATAAATATGCTATACATGTGTGTGTGAGAAAAAAAGCATGATTAAATGCATAAATGCCGAAAAAGCAATGGACCAACCTGGCGCCATGTGAGCTATTGTGTATTCAAGAGACAATTTGTTCTAGGAATGAACATCAATGAATCCCCGCCCAACCCATCTCTCCTCTCCGTGCCATCCATGTGGGGTATTTCATCATACACTCCCTGGCCACATCCTGCGCACTGCCACCCTATTCAGACCAACACATCTATTCCTTTTAAATGAAATGTACCTTTAGTCGTCTTCAGTAAGATGGGGATGTTGGTCCTTTTCGGAATGATGCGTATCAAGGAATGAAATTGTGACAGAAGCACATACACGGGGCAGACATCATCACTTGTAGGCTACTGCGTATATGGTGCTGTATCGCCGCTGTGGTGTTGTATGAAACAGACACAAGTGCTTCGCCTCTTCTAGGATTTAGAAATACATCCAGCGCGGTAAAAGGGGTGCTTGGTTGCTTTGTTTAGAAATGTTTGATCCAAATTCCCATTACTTTTTGCTCAATTTATCTCTTTGTATACTACGGATTATTTATGATGGTATAATAATATTCATTACCATCGTGAATGCGCAGGATAAACTAAATAATTGTTTTACAATTTTCCTGATCCCCCCTATTTGCACTTGGTATGTTCTACTACGACTAACCCCTTATTAGCTCCTTCACTAGAAGGGGGGTATGTGTGGGTAGAATGTGCCTGTACTGTAGCCTATCTATTAGGACTGACTTGTGATTGTCCTATTGTACCTACAACTTGTAATTAGGTATGTTTTAATTCAATAATTGTAGCCTACACAGGGTGAAGGGCATTGTGAGTCATCACCACTAAATTCAATCTGAACTCGTGTGCTGCTTGCCTTGCAAAAGATACAACCATGTAACTACAGTAGCCAGGTATGCAATCAATCAGTTACATAATTTCCATCCGTTATAGCCTACAATACACTCAGTGGCCAGTTTATTAGGTACACCCATCTAGTACCGGGTCGGATCCCCCTGTATCAATCAATCAATCAAATGTATTTCTAAAGCCCTTTTTACATCCGCCGATGTCACAAAGTGCTTTTCAGAAACCCAGAGTTAAACCCCAAACAGCAAGCAATGCAGATGTAGAAGCACGGTGGCTTGGAAAAACTCCCTAGAAAGGCCAGAACCTAGGAAGAAACCTAGAGAGGAACCAGGCTCTGAGGGGTGGCCAGTCCTCTTCTGGCTGGCCAAGATGTTCAAACGTTCATAGATGACCAGCAGGGTCAGATAATCATAGTAGCCATGGGATTCACCTGCTCAACGACAATGTACAGATACGCTGTGGCATTCAAACGTTGCTCAATTGGTTTCAAGGGACCTAGCGTGTGCCAGGAAAACATTCCTGCACGATTACACCACCACCACTAGCCTGTACCGTTGACACCAGGTAGGATGGTGCCATGGACTTATGCTGCTTACACCAAATCCTGACTCTGCCATCAGCATGACGCAAAGTCGAACCAGCCAATATTTTTCCACTCCACAATTGTCCAGTGTTGGTAATCGCGTGCCCACTGGAGCCGCTTCTTCTTGTTTTTAGCTGATCGGTGTGGTCGTCTGCTGCAATAGCCCATCTGTGACATGGACTGACGCATGGACTGACGAGTTGTGCGTTCTGTGATGCCGTTCCTTCACACCACTGTTGTACTGCACCATTATTTGCCTGTTTCTGGCCCACCTGTTATCTTGCACGATTCTTGCCATTCTCCATCAACCTCTCTCATCAACAAGCTGTTTTCACTCTCACAGGGCTGCAGCTGACTGGATGTTTTTTGTTTTTTGTACCATTCTTGGTAAACCCTAGACACCGTCTTGTGTGAAAAGCCCAGGAGGCTGGCCATTTCTGAGAAACTGGAACCAGCACGCCTGGCACCGACGATCATACTAAGCTCAAATTTGCTTAGGTCACTCGTATTGCCCATTCTAACGTTCAATCAAACAGTGACTGAATGGCTCGATGCCAGTCTTCTTGCTTTATATAGCAAGCCACGGCCACATGACTCATTGGGTGTGTAGGAACGAACCATTTTAGTGAACGGGGTGATGTACCTAATAAACTGGCCCCCGAGTGTAGGTCTACATGGTCTGCCTAAATAAGTTCCAGTTAATTATGGAAGGCTATTTGACTTGGGCAAGCTGTTTCAATGATGTCATTATTGCTTTGTAGGCCTATGACAGTCATGATAGTAGGTAGCCTAGGCATTATAGGCTATATGCTATAGCTCGTTAACATTTGTATTTACGTTTGTGATACAGACATCCTACTGTAGGCCTATTGTAGCATTGCTGTCTGACACTAATTTGGTCTTTCCACTGAATTATAGGTTGCACTTTTTGTTTAATTTCACATGTTCTGAACCCTCTAATCCCCTATCTAACCTTTTAACGAAAGTTGAGTCACTGTGACCTCTCCCGACCATTGAGAGGTAGACCTAGACATATCAGTCTGTTGGAGCCTGGTAGGAAGATCCAAGGCTGCCCTCCCCTCCCTCCCTCCCTCCCTCCCTCCCTCCCTCCCTCCCTCCCTCCCTCCCTCCCTGCCTCACCCCCTCCCTCCCTACCTCCCTCCCTGCCTCACTCCCTGTCCCCATGTAGCCTCAGCACCTGTTCTGATGACCATGCACTGTCAGGTGTCTCAAGGACATACAATAGCTCTCTCTCTCTCTCTCTCTCTCTCTCTCTCTCTCTCTCTCTCTCTCTCTCTCTCTCTCTCTCTCTCTCTCTCTCTCTCTCTCTCTCTTCTCTCTCTCTCTCTCTCTCTCTCTCTCTCTCTCTCTCTCTCTCTCTCTCTCTCTCTCTCTAGCTCTCTCTCTAGCTCTCTCTCTCTCTCTCTCTCTCTCTCTCTCTCTCTCTCTCTCTCTCTCTCTCTCTCTCTCTCTCTCTCTCTCTCTCTCACAGTGGCAATCATGTGCCCTCTGAAACAGACAGGGTGCTGTCTCTCTGTGTGTGTGTGTGTGTGTGTGTGTGTGTGTGTCTGTGTGTGTGTGTGTGTGTGTGTGTGTGTGTGTGTGTGTGTGTGTGTGTGTGTGTGTGTGTGTGTGTCTGTCTATATGTGTGTGTGTCTATATGTGTGTGAGAAAGAGAGAGGGTGAGAAGGGTAGAGCGGTAGAGAGAGAGAAGGGTAGAGCGAGTGAGAAGGGTAAAGAGAGAGAGCTAGGGAAAGAGAGAGAGAGCTAGGGAGAGAGAGAGAGCTAGGGAGAGAGGGAGCTAGGGAGAGAGAGAGAGCTAGGGAGAGAGCTATGGAGAGAGCTAGGGAGAGAGAGAGCTAGGGAGAGAGGTAGGGAGAGAGCTATGGAGAGAGGTAGTGAGAAAGAGAGAGCTAGAGAGAGAGAGAGAGCTAGAGAAAAAGCTAGGGAGAGAGCTATGGAGAGAGCTAGGGAGAAAGAGAGAGCTAGAGAGAGATAGAGCTAGGGAGAGAGAGAGCTAGGGAGAGAGAGAGAGCTAGGGAGAGAGAGAGCTAGGGAGAGAGAGAGCTAGGGAGAGAGGGGAGCTAGGGAGAGAGTGAGCTAGGGAGAGAGCTAGGGAGAAAGAGAGAGCTAGAGAGAGAGAGAGAGAGAGAGAGAGAGGGAGAGAGCTAGGGAGAAAGAGAGAGCTAGAGAGAGAGAGAGCTAGGGAGAGAGAGAGAGCTATGGAGAGAGAGAGAGAGAGCTAGAGAGAGAAAGAGAGCTAGGGAGAGAGCTAGGGAGAAAGAGAGAGCTAGAGAGAGAGAGAGAGCTGGGGAGAGAGCTAGGGAGAAAGAGAGAGCTAGGGAGAGAGCTAGGGAGAGAGCTAGAGAGAATGAGTGGGTGAGCACTGTATGTGTAACTGGACTACAGTGAACTAGAGAACGAGTTAGATTGTGCTTGTGTGTGTGATTATTTCTCAAACGTGTGTTTTTCATTTCAACATTCTGTCTCTATTGATATACTCCTTGCTTCCCGTCTCAGTTTGTGGTCCAGGGTTTAACTCATACTCAGTGCATTTAGCCTCTATCCCCCTCTGCCACAGCTCGACTTGCTGGTCTGACTTAAATTTGAACTTTGTCGATTCAGGAAGCTAAGGATATATTTATAAATTATATTTCAATTAATCTTCTCAATTGACCAACTCAACCCCATAGCCTGTTACTCTCTATCTTCTCTACTATTTGTTAGTGTTTAGCACTTTAGAGATATAGTGTGCAACCCAAATTACACTATTTAGTGCACTACTTTTAAACACAAGTGGTGCACTATAAAGGAATTAGGGTGCCATTTGGGATTTGGGACACGGCCATATACCTCTGGGGATGAGAGTCAGTGCAACGTCAGCTGGCTGGCTGTCTGTCTGTCTGTCTGGAGTCAGTGCAACGTCAGCTGTCTGTCTGTCTGTCTGTCTGTCTGTCTGTCTGTCTGTCTGTCTGTCTGTCTGTCTGTCTGGAGTCAGAGCAACGTCAGCTGTCTGTCTGTCTGAGAAGAATGCCATTCTGAGGGTCATTCTTTTCATAACAGTGCAATTTGATAACCACACATCGACACAAACAGACACAAGTTATGTCAGAAACATTTAAAGATTTGTGTATGTGTGTGTGTATGTGTGTGTGTATGTGTTTGTGTATGTGTGCACGTGCGTGCATGTGAGTGTGCTTCAGGCATACAGACTGTGATGTTATAGACTGACCATAATGTTCTTGGAACAGGATGGTTACTCCACTCATGAGACAATCCCAGAATCACTGTGATGTCAACTAGTAGTATAAAAGACGACAGTGCCCAAAGGGTCATTCGAGCACAGCTAAGGTAACGATGAAATACTCATTTGTTAACTGCCTTCAATTTCTGGTACATAGCTCCTCCTCTACTTACAACACCGGATCTGCCCGTCACATTCAGTTAAATATTCTTCAAACTCTCCTATCCTTTTCAGTTTGCTGAAGCCATTGACTGCACAAGCTGCAAGAAAGGTTCAAACTTGAGAAATGGGTCTTTGAGCCTTTAAGAAATCCCTCACAGAAATGTTCTCTGACACCTGTACTTGTTACCCTATCTAATAATGTCATTCATGGTCATCCTCACTGATATTAACTTGTAACTCTGCCGAATCACGTCATTCATGGACACTAACGTGTTATTCTAACAAATTAAATTAAATTATGAACATTCCCATGTACGCTTTACGTTGTTCTTATAGATACTGTAGGCCCGCCTGAAATTCTATCAAAATGTATTGCTGACTGTTTACTATCTATGCTGACTGTTTTTAATAAATGTTGTGTTGTTGCCATGTATTTCTGCCCCACTGTGTTGTGATATCTGTTCTCCTTGTGCTCTAACTGTTCCGCATTGACTTTTGTGTTTGTCATATGTCCCTGTCCTTCTGTGTCGTGATGTCTGTCTTGTCCTGTGATTTCAATGTATTTTTTAGCTATTTAATTTTTTACACAGCAATTCCAAGTCGTCACTGGCCAAGCCGTCATTGTAAATAAGAATTTGTTCTTAGTTGATTCGCCTGAATAAATAAAGGTTAAAACGTTTTATAATAATAATATGACAAAAGGGTAAGGTAAGGATGACATCATAAATGGTCACATAGGGTAATCTGAGGGTAGGGGATGAGAGGGTGACTGTCTGTATACAATGATGGATGTTTCACCATTAGAGCAAATTGATGGCATTTTTGTTTTGTTTTGTTTAGTTTGTGTGACATTTTGGGGGAATTATAGTTTTATCTTTTTCGAACATCTTTATTTCATTCATATTTTTATTTCATTCATCCAATTCATTGTTTCCTAAATTCTTCCAGTTCTTTCAACAATTTCAATAGTGCTTGATCTTCTGTTTCCTGTTTTAAAACGATGTGAGGTAGCAATCTGCAGATAAGCAGTATCAATACATGGTGTTCAAACTGAGACCTTGTAGAGTTGATGCATCAAAAAGGGGTCTAACAAGTCTTACAGTGCATAATAAAAGATCATGAGGGATCATACCTGTTGTCTTTAAGTAAAATGTTACCAATTTATCTGATGCCTTTATAACATCACCATTCCACCTTTCTCTGAACGGATCTGTTGAGATCTTGTGATGGTAAACACAGGATGGGTCACAGTTGGTGGTTTGCTGTGAGCCTACCTGTTGAATACTTCATGGGATAACCCCGACTCTGGGAACCTGATGCCGTGAGGCCATCAAGAGTGTGAATACCCGAAAGCCATTGGAAAGTTGAGGCATTGGGTTTCACAATGGCATTGTCGTAACCCACATGCTTCTTTTGTTGACTGGTGTAACCTCATTGAGACAAAAACTCACAAGGATGAATGAGTCATGTGAATGGGTTATTCTTAGACAGTACAATTTTATCTGACATTGCACTGTCTGTCATCAAGCACAATCTTGATTCTTTACAGTGTGACTTTATTGAAAGTCACAATCTGAATATGACATGGATTCTGAATGGAAAAAGACCTACACATAAGCCATTCTCCCTCCCCTCCTCGTCACCAGAGCAATATAGTTGGTTCATGAGTTGGCCAGTATCTACTGTACTTTAGTGAACACTAACCCTCTGCATGCCCAATCAGGTTGCAAGCCTCCCTATGGCACATGCAGTTCAAACGTGTTGTGATAAAACAGTGGAACACACTTAACATTTAGACAAGAATGACATTAGCCAGGTCAACCTTGACAATAGTTTAGTGACTGCAATGTCGAGGCAGCAATCAGAGGAACACTGTACGAAACAGTATATTATGTGTGTCTGCAATTATCATGTTGTGTCTCGCTTCTTACGTCACAGTGTTTTTGCTGGATATAACAATGTCCATCCAGGACTTTGGTACTTCTACCCTCAGCTGATGATATAGAGTCCTTTGTAGGCCATGAAAAAAGCATTGGATTGGTGGAGGCATCGGCTAGTGGGAGTTTCCACCATAATGTCTTACACTACCCATTGTCTTTCAAATCAGCGAAGTTAAGTGAAGAAGTGCACTCTTTGGGAGGAAGGACATATAATTGGGACATCTGTTGCATTGCTTTTCTGATCATGTGTCTTCTCTGTACATTTTCTTACATTAAGTGATTGGTTGAATTGATCCCAAAGAGCGGAAAATGTGTGGACTACTGTACCAAAATAATCATGTGATATCTATAAATAAATCATAGTTCGCCCATCAAATAAATATATTTTTAGATTTTTACATGGAAAAGAAGTACTAAATACTATAGACTCACACATTCATCGCAATAATTTCTTGGAATGCCTCTGCTATAGATTCCCTGAGCCCCAAAAAAATGCTCGGCCACACTCACGATTGCTATTTTCTCAGATTTCCTCTCTGTTTGTGCAGTTTATAACCACTGTCATAAACAATACAAAGATCACCTTCTTAACATGCAACATGTCAGGATCCCTCTGTTGGTGTGGAACATTCACTGACGTCTCCAATCCTAATACCTTTGTTTCTTCAGCGTCACTCCCTTCTTCCACTCTTCTCATTGCAGATAGGAGACATGTTGGACAGCCCTTACTCTGGTCAGCTCTGTCTCCTTCACCCTAACAGGGCACTTCAGGAATTTGGGCGCATGCTCACCACCACAATTTCAGCGTTTAACCTCAGCTGGAAAACAATATTTCTCCCGTCTACATACACTTGTCACATGACCAAACAAGAATTAAGGCCTACAGTGTGAACAAGGGGGACTCCCTAAAAACACGCTATCTCGATACAAGTTACTTTTTGCAGCAGGTTAGGAGAGCATTTTCGCAATCCCTAACCCTTTTCCTAACAATCTAATTCTCCTAACCTGCTATGTTAATTCTCTCAACCTGCTACAAAAAGGCATAGCTTTATCAAAGTGGTGTAATGGCATTCAGAAGAAGAAGGTGAGGACCAAGGTGCAGCGTGATACGTGTTCATATTATTTATTCGAAACTGAACACTGAATACAAAATAACAAAAGGAATAACCAAAACAGTTCTGACAGGTGATACAAACACTAAACAGAAAATAACCACCCACAACTAACAGTGGGAAAACAGGCTACCTAAGTATGGTTCTCAATCAGAGACAACGATAGACAGCTGTCTCTGATTGGGAACCATACCAGGCCAAAACATAGAAATACAAAACCTAGACATACAAACATAGAATGCCCACCCACATCACACCCTGACCAAACAAAAAATAGAAACATACAAAGCAATCTACGGTCAGGGCGTGACAGTACCCCCCCCCCCAATGGTGCGGACTCCGGCCGCAAAACCTGAACCTATAGGGGAGGGTCTGGGTGGGCATTACTCCGCGGTGGCGGTTCTGGTGAGGGACGTGGACCCCGCTCCACTTCTGGCTCGGCCCACTTTAATAATGCCTCTGGAGCGGGAACCCTCACCACCGACCCCGGACTAGAGGACGCCACTGGACTGATGGTCGAGTCTGGAGTGAGTGGCGCCTCCGGACTGACGGGCGGCTCTGGCGCCTCCGGACTGACGGGCTGCTCTGGCGCCTCCGGACTGACGGGCGGCTCTGGCGCCTCCGGACTGACAGGCGGCTCTGGAAAGGAGGGCGGCTCTGGCAACTCCGGACAGGAGGGCGGCTCTGGCAGCTCTGGACAGGAGGGAGAACCTGGAGGGAGGAGACGGAGAGACAGCCTGGAGGAGGCACAGGATAGACCGGGCCGTGGAGGCACACTGGAGGTCTCGAACTAAGGGCCTGCTCAACCCGTCCTGGCTGGATGGTGATTTTAGCCCGGCACATACGGGACGCAGGCACAGGACGCACTGGGCTGTGCAGACACACGGGAGACACAGTGCGCAGAGCCGACGCAGGATATCCTGGCCCGAGGAGACGCACTGGCGGTCTGGAGAGCAGGGCTGGCACCATCCGTCCTGGCTGGATCTTCACCCTAGCCCGGCAGATGCGGGGAGCTGGAATGTAGCGCACCGGGCTCAGAGCACGTATTGGAGAGCTGTAGCGCCGAGCTGGCACAGGACGTGCAGGGCTAGGGAGGCGCACAGGAGGCCTGGTGCGTGGGACTGGCACAGTCTTCTACAGACGGCTAGCACGCACCTCAGGACGAATATGGAGAGCTGACTCAGGTGACATCAAATCGCGGACACACTCCGTCGGGCGGATGTCGTACCTCATGCACCAACACAGCAGCTCTCTCATTGCTCTCTCCTCCAATCTCCCCATTAACTCCTTCACAGTCTCGACTTCGCTTCCTTTGCTCACCTCCAATTTCACCCCATAGCCCGGGGCCTGACCAGTCCCATGAACGCCACGGTAAGCACGGGGAGTGAGCTCAGGTCTCCAACCTGACTCTGCCACACTCCCCGTGTGCCACACTCCCCGTGTTCCACCCCCCCAAAACATTTCTGGGGCTGCCTCTCGGGCTTCCTTGTCCGCCTCTTCCCATGTCCAGTCCTCTTCTCCACGCTGCTTGGTCCTTTGGTGGTGGGTGGTTCTGTAACGGCATTCATGACCAAACAAAAAATAGAAACATACAAAGCAATCTACGGTCAGGGCGTGACAAGTGGCTTGTTTTTAGGAAGTTCAGTGAATAAGGCTTAAGAGTTTCCTGGGTGTACAGTATGTGTCACAGGTGTGACGAATACCCTAATTACTGTGCATGCTTTGGGCCAGGTGCTCCTAATTTAGTGTTTGTTAGCTGATTGATTAATTGAAACATGTGATTGGCTTCCCTCTCTTTATAACCCTTCTATATTTTGTTTGCGGTGTGGCTGCCCAAGTGCAGGTGCTTTTGGAAGCGTTGGTTTCGCTAAGTGTTACTTTGATGGAATGATGACTAAAGTTGTGTAGTGATTTCCCTCCACTGAAACCTGTTTGTTTGATTTCATTGTCTGTTTGTGATATCCTCCCTCCATTTTGTTTGCTAAGCTAAAGCTAACTTGGTTCATGGAAGCTGAAATTGGGATATAAATAAATGAACGTGTGAACCGTTACCAGCTTCTGATTTTCCTGTAGTGTATTTCCACTCAAACCCATGTTATGAGTTATTCAGAGCTCCCTATGCTTTTGGTGGTGTAGTTGGATCTATGGTACTGAATTGAGTTTAGTCACAGCCCCTTTTGGCCAGGACATGACATGCACTCGGCATTGGGGAAGACCTGCAATAAACTTTGATTTGAACTTTTATAACCAATTCTGATCGACTTCCAACAAATCAAATCAAATTTTATTTGTCACATACACATGGTTAGCAGATGTTAATGCGAGTGTAGCGAAATGCTTGTGCTTCTAGTTCCGACAATGCAGTAATAACCAACGAGTAATCTAACCTAACAATTCCACAACTACTACCTTATACACACAAGTGTAAAGGGATAAAGAATATGTACATAAAGATATATGAATGAGTGATGGTACAGAACGGCATAGGCAAGATGCAGTAGATGGTATAGAGTACAGTATATACATATGAGATGAGTAATGTAGGGTATATAAACATAAAGTGGCATAGTTTAAAGTGGCTAGTGATACATGTATTACATAAAGATGGCAAGATGCAGTAGATGATATAGAGTACAGTATATACAGTGGGGAGAACAAGTATTTGATACACTGCCGATTTTGCAGGTTTTCCTACTTACAAAGCATGTAGAGGTCTGTAATTTTTATCATAGGTACACTTCAACTATGAGAGACGGAATCTAAAACAAAAATCCAGAAAATCACATTGTATGATTTTTAAGTAATTAATTTGCATTTTATTGCATGACATAAGTATTTGATACATCAGAAAAGCAGAACTTAATATTTGGTACAGAAACCTTTGTTTGCAATTACAGAGATCATACGTTTCCTGTAGTTCTTGACTAGGTTTGCACACACTGCAGCAGGGATTTTGGCCCACTCCTCCCTACAGATCTTCTCCAGATCCTTCAGGTTTCGGGGCTGTCGCTGGGCAATACGGACGTTCAGCTCCCTCCAAAGATTTTCTATTGGGTTCAGGTCTGGAGACTGGCTAGGCCACTCCAGGACCTTGAGATGCTTCTTACGGAGCCACTCCTTAGTTGCCATGGCTGTGTGCTTCGTGTCGTTGTCATGCTGGAAGACCCAGCCACGACCCATCTTCAATGCTCTTACTGAGGGAAGGAGGTTGTTGGCCAAGATCTCGCGATACATGGCCAAATCCATCCTCCCCTCAATACGGTGCAGTCGTCCTGTCCCCTTTGCAGAAAAGCATCCCCAAAGAATGATGTTTCCACCTCCATGCTTCACGGTTGGGATGGTGTTCTTGGGGTTGTACTCATACTTCTTCTTCCTCCAAACACGGTGAGTGGAGTTAGACCAAAAAGCTCTATTTTTGTCTCATCAGACCACATGACCTTCTCCCATTCCTCCTCTGGATCATCCAGATGGTCATTGGCAAACTTCAGACAGGCCTGGACATGCACTGGCTTAAGCAGGGGGACCTTGCGTGCGCTGCAGGATTTTAATCCATGACGGCGTAGTGTGTTACTAATGGTTTTCTTTGAGACTGTGGTCCCAGCTCTCTTCAGGTCATTGACCAGGTCCTGCCGTGTAGTTCTGGGCTGATCCCTCACCTTCCTCATGATCATTGATGCCCCACGAGGTGAAATCTTGCATGGAGCCCCAGACCGAGGGTGATTGACCGTCATCTTGAACTTCTTCCATTTTCTAATAATTGCGCCAACAGTTGTTTCCTTCTCACCAAGCTGCTTGCCTATTGTCCTGTAGCCCATCCCAGCCTTGTGCAGGTCTACAATTGTATCCCTGATGTCCTTACACAGCTCTCTGGTCTTGGCCATTGTGGAGAGGTTGGAATCTGTTTGATTGAGTGTGTGGACAGGTGTCTTTTATACAGGTAACGAGTTCAAACAGGTGCAGTTAATACAGGTAATGAGTGGAGAACAGGAGGGCTTCTTAAAGAAAAACTAACAGGTCTGTGAGAGCCGGAATTCTTACTGGTTGGTAGGTGATCAAATACTTATGTCATGCAATAAAATGCTAATTAATTATTTAAAAATCATACAATGTGATTTTCTGGATCTGTTGTGTAAATCTGAACCCTTTACAAACACTTTCTTCTAAGAGTGTAATATCTATAAACAACCAAGTAACTTTCAGAAGCCTCTCATTGTCTCCTATTGTTGCAGTGCCTTGACTGGAATTCAAACTGGCAACACTCTATACGTAGTGGCTATACAGGTCTACCTCTCTAACCTCTAAGCCACCTACCTATTATACAACAAATACAATAGATAGATACCAATAAATGTTTTATTTGTTGCACACTATGTCTAATCTAATTTACAGTATGAGGAGTACCAGAGATACATGGGAACTTCGTTGTCACGTTTTTAATTTCTTTCAGCAGCCCCCTCTCCTCACAGCCCCAGACAGAAGCGATAGGCTTGAAGCACCCGGCCAGGACCCAGAGGCCCAGATAATAGCTACAGTCCAGTAACAGAAAACACTTGACAGAGTAAACACACGGTGGCTATCCAAACTATCCAAACCAGCACTCCATTTGGGCCGGAGCCGCCATTGACTGCTGTAATCTGTTGTGTAAATCTGCAGCTTGGGCCTGTCTGGTTGCTGTCTGGGTTCTGTGCTCCCGGACAAAAGCGTCAGAACACCTTGCCTACTGACAAAGGGCCACACGCCGCCGGGGCCTAATCAGAGTGGACAAGGCTTGCTGATGGGGCCTTTTTGAGCAATTGAACTTTGTCAATGCTTCTTAGGGGGACCTGATGGAACAGAGGGGCAGGCAGTTTGACTTCAACAACAGGGGCTCCGCTGAAAACTCTCCCTGTCAAATGCTGGGACTGAAGTGGTACCGTGACCCATAATGACCTTTGTAATGCTCGTATACACACAAACATACAAACACGTTTGGCAGTGTCACTGTTTGTTGACCTTTCAGACTGCATATACATACACTGAGTATGTAAAACAATAAGAACAACTGCTCTTTCCATGACCTAGACTGACCAGGTGAATCCAGGTGAAAGCAATGATCCCTTATTGATGTCACTTGTTAAATCCACTTCAATCAGTGTAGATGAAGGTGAGGAGACAGGTTAAAGAAGGATTTCTAAGCCTTGAGACAATTGAGACATGGATTGTGTATGTGTCCCATTCAGAGGGTGAATGGGCAAGACAAAATATTTAAGTGCCTTTGAACGAGGTATGGTAGTAGGTGCCAGGCGCAACTGTTTGTGTCAAGAACTGCAATGCTGTTGGGTTTTTTCACGCTCAACAGTTTCCTGTGTGTATCAAGAATGGTCCACTACCCAAAGGACATCCAGCCAACTTGACACAACTGTGGGAAGCATTGGAGTCAACATGGGACAACATCTCTGTGGAACACTTTCAATACCTTGTAGAGTCCATGCCCTGACGAATTGAGACTATTCTGAGGGCAAAAAGGGGGGGGGGGGGGGGGGTGCAGCTCAATATTAGGAAGGTGTTCTTAATGTTTTGTAGACTCAATGTATAGACCACATTGTGTTTTTGGAGAGAATCTATCGAATTTGATGTTGGTTTTTCGAGGTAACATGATAAGGTGCATCAGGCGCCATTTAGCTATTGATGTTGTCCTTGAATTCTGGCAAGTCATGAGAGAAGACTCAATGACTTCTGAGTCCGAACACAAAAAGGTGAGGACACAATGTTCTCCAGTGAAACACTGAACAAGGTGGCGGAAGTTGTAAAGTTCTGAAGTTCTGAGAGCCCCTGGGAATGGGTGTGGGAAAACCTGCGAGGGCCGCTCTGGAATCTCCTCAGAGAGACGGACTACAAGCGCTGCACTTTCCATGTGGGAAAGGTTCCGTTCCTTTGTCATCAGAAATGTCATTGTTGTACAGTAGGTTACAGTCTGTGTTGTTGGCCACAACAGTACCTTCAACTCTGGAGAGCGAGAGAGAGAGAGAGAGAGAGAGAGAGAGAGAGAGAGTGTGGAAAAAGACAGCACTTGAGGCCCATGCAAGGCTTTTCAATTCCAAAGAATAACATTTGCTGTGATCTTGCATGATTGCAATGTACTTTCCCCACATGATTTACTGTAGTAGTAGGCTAAAGTTCTTAGAAACATAAAGGGAATGTTTGGACATTATGCCGTGCACATAGAAGAGAGTCACAGAAAATAGTTGCATGTCATGTAAATGACCTGAAGCGCCAAGGCCCCCCTCCTGCATAAAGCAATTATGTGTGCACTCTTTTCATTTGAGTACAGTTACAAATTTATGATTTGACGTAGCCTAACAATAAAACAAAGATACTGGTGACTAATGTTTCCCATTTTATCTGTAAATAAAATGTAGAGAAATGGTATGTTGCCAAATGGCAAGGCAACACCCTACAGGGTTACGTTTGTCCAGAGTGGTTTTCCGTAGTGTTCTCCTCAGTTTCCATAGCGACCACAGTTCCATTTAGACGCGGATGGAATGATTTGACGTTCCTGGTTAGAAAACCGGTTAGCAAAGTATTCAAAACACAGACAAACACAGGTAAATTACCTCTTATTTAAAACAGAAACATTTCGTGACAATAAAATGTAAAAAGTTTAATGTCTTATATCTCTTCTCCGTGTTTTCATGCAGTGTTTGAAACAGAAACACGGCCCGTCTGCCTCTGTTTCCTGAAGCTGCTAGCTAGACCATGGATGTCAGTCAAGAAGACCTGAGCAAACTGAGCATCAACAACTCCTCTGATGATATTGAATTAGATAATTCTTATCAGGAAGACTTTTACTCATCTGCTGATGAAGATCATGCTGATGAAGATGATGTGAGTTGATTTATTATTAGTCAACTGGAAGTGAGAGTTTGTGTACTTAAGTGTGTAGGCCTAATCTCCATTGTCTAACGTTAGCCTACTGTTAGCACAATGTTTTTATACTACTTGTCAATTAATGTCTACTGGTTGCAAATGCATGTAAACCTAACTTTTCACCTTTCAATACCCCCAGGTTTCAGATAAAATCCCAGAATCAATGCTCAAATATTTTGAAGCCTCCGAGAACAGAGCAAGTCAGTTTGAAAAGCTCATCCTTGAGGACAATGAAGATGATGGTAGGAATGAGGACCTCTGGATAATGTATAGGCTACAGAAATATAGAAAATGCATGAATCATTTATTCATCATTCAGGCTAGCTGCTGGCTACATGATGCCATACTATTGTTGTGTATATGTGACTCAATGTCTTTGTACATTGTCTGTTTTCAGATTCCGGAGCGGCTGAGGTGTATTCCATCATTTCAAGTCGATCTGAAGACCTTTTAATGGAACTGGCCTCTGACTTAGGCCTACACGAGGACCCAGTGAAGTTAAAAGAACAAGTGAGTCTAGTTTAATAAGGCTTGTGTGCACTAAAGTACTAGTGTTATGTAATTTGTGCTGGGACGTAGGCTAAATATGTTTGATTGATTTAGGTCATGTTCGAGATGGAGGATGAGAAGTTGAACACTATCCCTAACAAGGCCTGCCCTCACACTGTATCTGACAGTGACATTACAGACAGAGTGCCACACAACAGTGAGGGTATGTGTAGATTTCTGTGTGCGTGTGTGATATATATGCCCACTAGATGTCACCCTTGCCTCATTTAGTCCAGCCCTATAAAGAAAAGAAAAAAGGTGATATTCATCAAACTAATGGAGCTGTGACCTGTGTCTTTCTGTTTGACACAGATGATATTGAATGTGATGCATATTTAAGGTCTGAAAAGCAACTCAGTTTGGAACTGAAAACTTTGGAGCGTAAGTTGAAAGAGGAGGATGAGAGGAGAATTGTGGAATACGAGGTGGAGCGAAAGAAGGAGCAGAATGAGCAGAGAGAAAAGGAGGAGTGGAGGAAACGCAGACAGAGAGACTTTGAAGAGGAGCTGAGGCAGATAGAAGAGGGAAATAGGGTGAGATAGTTCATATCATCCCTTTCTCCCATTTCCCGTTTCTATGTTTTCCGTAACTAAGAGTGACCAATTGAAGAAGTCATTTTCTGTCTGTAGCATCGCCCTACAGGCATGGAGGAGATGAGAGAAAGAGAGGCAGAAGAGAAGCTTCAACAAGAGTTGCTCAAACAGCAGGTGGGCCAGATTCAATCACATTTTTTTTTAGATGTGCAAACACTGAAACACTGGCAATGGAGAGGGGCTACGTCGGAAGTGTTTTCAGAAGGGGCTCATCTTTCTTGTCAGTTTTTATTGGTTTAACTTCTCTCCTCCACTCTCCCACACGAACCAGGAGCTGATCAGCAGCCTCCAGAGACAGATGGAGGAGGAGAGGAGGGCCTTTGAGAAGGTGCAGGAGGAAAAGAGGAGGAAGACCCACCAGTCTCGATGCAGGGCGGCCATCACTATCCAGGCTGCCCTCAGAGGCGTCCTGGCACGCCGGTGGACCAGGGCCGAGCTCCACCGCAAAAGAGAGGAACAAAGGAGGTGTGAGGAGGAGAGGAGCAGGAGGGAGGAGAGGTTGAGGAGGGAACAGGAGGAGCAGCGGCTGAAGCAGGAAAAGGAAAACAGAAGGAGAGAGTTGGAGGAGCAAGAGCTGAAGAGGAGGAGCTTAGAGTATGAGAGAGCCAAAGAAGAGGATCGAGTCCGTATGGAGAGAGAGAGACAGGATGAGGAGGACAGGAGAAAGAGGGAGGAGGAGGAGAACAGAAAGGAGGGAGAGAGAAGAAAAATGGAGGAGAAGAGAAAGAAGCATGAAGAAGAGGAGAAGAGAAAGAAAGAAGAGGAGAAGAGAAGAAAAGAAGAGGAGAAGAGAAAGAAGAGGAGAGAGAAGGAGGAGCAGATTAGGGAGGAGAAAGATAAGCGAGAAAGGGAGAGGGAGCGGAGAAAAAGACAGGAGGATGAGGAGGAGGAAAAGGAGAATGAAAGGAAAAGCAAGGAGGAGGAAGAGATTAGGATGGAATCAGATGAGAGGAAACCAAAGAGCCTGCAAAAGCTGGAGACAGGAATAGTGAAGGAGGAAAGTCAAAACCTGAGTGAGGAAAAAGCCAGAGAGGAGAAATCAGCCGCCACTGAATGTTCCCCCACTGCCAGCTCTCCCCCCATTGACCCCAGCGCCTCAGCCCCTCAGTCTGCCTTTGAGCGTATGAGTGTATCTCTACCAGAGCAGACGGAGCAGAGGAGACTGGCCTGGATGAGGGACTGCACTTCCTGGTCCAAACTCTCCCTGCAGAACAAGAGGAAGCAGCAGCAGGGGGTCAGGACCCAGAGGAGGAGGGGGGCGAGGAGGGCCACTGAGGGGAGCGGTTTACCCCTCCTCTGCCCAGAAACACTCCTTCAGTCTGGTGCCTGGAACTCCCCTCAGGAGGTAACCTGCATGATACGATCTACAATGTGATACTCTTTATTTCAGGGGTCGGTAACAGGCAGCCTGCAGGCCAAAACAGTCTCGCGAGTGATTTTTTTGTTGTTGACTAAAATCACTAGGAATTAAGAAAAACATTTGTTTAAGTTAGGAAATATGTTCCAAACTATGCCCAGGAATCAAAAATATATATATATGTGGCCCGTTTCAGGAAACTAGGCGTATGTCGTGGGTCACTACTTCACATGAGAGCCATTTGAACGTAATTTTTATTTTAATCAAAATGTTTTTTTATGCAGATATGCCTTCTCGACCATGTGAACTTTCATGTGCCTTAATAACAAACTTGTATGCCTTTTGTAAATATGAATGAAATTGTTAAATTACGAGCCTAGTTAGCCATGATTGGCTGAGATAATGAGTGGGCTGGACATGCCGAGAGATGAGTTTGGATTGGTCTGCCATATAGCTCGCTTCTGTCTATTTGAGTTGGTCAGTATGTGTAGGGTAATTCTGTCTAACACGGCTTTTCATTTTTTTTAGCGTGTATTAAAACTTAACAAAAGACTCCAGTAAGCAAGTATCCATTTCAATAGAACATCACTGCAACAACTGTTTCAGAGTACTCTCGTCTGAGTGTGCCAGAGCAGAATAACGGACAAATTTACGAACGCTCAACACCTGTTGAATATGGCCGGTGTCAGTAAAGGTTGGCAAAAAAGCGTAATTAAATTGTTGCCAGCAGTACAGTTGCAGTTACCAACGCTCTGGATATCATAAAAAAAGCCTAACCAGCTCTGCTAGGGCGAGTAAAATGGTCAGAGTGAGCTGTTCCCTCATTTGTGTCTGGAGGTAGCTAGCAAGCTAGCCAACGTTAGCCAGTTAGCTTTGGTGCTTGACTGCTGTTGTTAGGTCAGAACGCTCGGATCAACCCTACTCCTGGGCCAGAGCGTCCAGGGTGCACTCTGAATGCTCCGAGAGCAAAAAACACTCTGGATTTACAAATGGACAATCTGACAATGCTCTGAGTTTACGAACGCCCAGAGCGCACTCTGAGCACACTCTGGCACTCCATATTGAATTTATGAACATATCCGTAGTATAAACCAGCCTTTAGTCTTGAAATCTTTGGTTGTTTAATACATGGCCTCACATGGGAATCCTTAAAAAGCTGGGTGGGGCTAAAGCTTAATAGGGTTTGGAACGATGCTGAATGGGTGTAGACAAAGAAGTACCAAAATATTCAACGGACATTTTCTCAAAAGTGAGGTTACAAGTTTATCAATTTTCCAAGCAGAATTACTTTCCCATTGTTCCTCAACTGTAGTGTATGATATACCATTTTCTAGCTCTGGGTCTCCACTTTTATCCAATGTAAAAAACACCATAAAATATGTTGCTACATAAGACAGAATCAAGCCGGTTGGTCACATATGCGATTGTGTCTTAATGTAATCAAGGTATGAATTTTGTTGAATCTAGTTGCCTACCCCTGCTTTATTTCATAAAGGTTTTTCCAGAAAAATAAGTTGCGCTTGATTTAGCTTTTAACACTAAAGGTATTATACTAGACTACAAGTAGGATATTTGAAAGTATTGGACCTAGATGCATTTGACCCATATCTGAAAAACAGTCAATCAGACACATTCAAATAACCAACAAACCAACCATAACAAAACCAAAAGCAATATTTCACTGACTGGGCATTACCTTCCAATGCAGGTGACCACAGTTGTTCTGGAGGATCTCCCTGGCTGTAGCCTCTCTACTTTGTCCCAATGCCCCAGACTGCAGACCCTCACCATGAGACGCTGTGGCCTTAAATCCCTGGAGGGCCTCAGTCAATGCACAGAGCTTCGCTACATCGATGTACAGGTAAATACACCACCATTTACATGTGGGGTAAGCTGTACAGAAATTGTTTATCTAGCCAAATCTGGTGCAATGGAATGTTGTACAAGTCGGATAGGACATCTACTTTGTGCATAACAGGTACTTTTCCCAACAATTGTTTACAGGCAGATTATTTCACTTATAATTCACTGTATTACAATTCCAGTGGGTCAGAAGTTTACATACACTAAGTTGACTGTGCCTTTAAACAGCTTGGAAAATTGCCAAAAATGATGTCACGGCTTTAGAAGCTTCTGATAGGCAAATTTACAGAATTTGAGTCAATTGGAGGTGTACCTGTGGATGTATTTCAAGGCCTACCTTTAAACTCAGTGCCTTTTTGCTTGACATCATGGGAAAATCAAAAGAAATCAGCCAAGACCTCAGAAAGAAATTGTAGACCTCCACAAGTCTGGTTCATCCTTGGGAGCAATTTCCAAACGCCTGAAGGTGCCACGTTCATCTGTACAAACAATAGTACGCAAGTATAAACACCATGAGACCACGCAGCCGTCATACCGCTCATGAAGGAGACGCGTTCTGTCTCCTAGAGATGAACGTACTTCGGTTCGAAAAGTGCAAATCAATCCCAGAACAACAGCAAAGGACCTTCTGAAGATGCTGGAGGAAACAGGTCCAAAAGTAACTATATCCACAGTAAAACGAGTCCTATATCGACATAACCTGAAAGGCCGCTCAGCAAGGAAGAAGCCACTGCTCCAAAACCGCCATAAAAAAGCCAGACTACTGCACATTATTATTATTATTATACCTTTATTTCAACAAGGAACACAGACTGAGACCAATGTCTCTTTTACAGCTGGGCCCTGCATATACAGTGGGGAGAACAAGTATTTGATACACTGATGATTTTGCAGGTTTTCCTACTTACAAAGCATGTAGAGGTCTGTAATTTTTATCATAGGTACACTTCAACTGTGAGAGACGGAATCTAAAACAAAAATCCAGAAAATCACATTGTATGATTTTTAAGTAATTAATTTGCATTTTATTGCATGACATAAGTATTTGATACATCAGAAAAGCAGAACTTAATATTTGGTACAGAAACCTTAGTTTGCAATTACAGAGATCATACGTTTCCTGTAGTTCTTGACCAGGTTTGCACACACTGCAGCAGGGATTTTGGCCCACTCCTCCATACAGACCTTCTCCAGATCCTTCAGGTTTCGGGGCTGTCGCTGGGCAATACGGACTTTCGGCTCCCTCCAAAGATTTTCTATTGGGTTCAGGTCTGGAGACTGGCTAGGCCACTCCAGGACCTTGAGATGCTTCTTACGGAGCCACTCCTTAGTTGCCCTGGCTGTGTGTTTCGGGTCGTTGTCATGCTGGAAGACCCAGCCACGACCCATCTTCAATGCTCTTACTGAGGGAAGGAGGTTGTTGGTGTAGATCTCGCGATACATGGCCCCATCCATCCTCCCCTCAATACGGTGCAGTCGTCCTGTCCCCTTTGCAGAAAAGCATCCCCAAAGAATGATGTTTCCACCTCCATGCTTCACGGTTGGGATGGTGTTCTTGGGGTTGTACTCATCCTTCTATTCCTCCAAACACGGCGAGTGGAGTTTAGAGCAAAAAGCTCTATTTTTGTCTCATCAGACCACATGACCTTCTCCCATTCCTCCTCTGGATCATCCAGATGGTCATTGGCAAACTTCAGACGGGCCTGGACATGCGCTGGCTTGAGTAGGGGGACCTTGCGTGCGCTGCAGGATTTTAATCCATGACGGCGTAGTGTGTTACTAATGGTTTTCTTTGAGACTGTGGTCCCAGCTCTCTTCAGGTCATTGACCAGGTCCTGCCGTGTAGTTCTGGGCTGATCCCTCACATTCCTCATGATCATTGATGCCCCACGAGGTGAGATCTTGCATGGAGCCCCAGACCGAGGGTGATTGACCGTCATCTTGAACTTCTTCCATTTTCTAATAATTGTGCCAACAGTTGTTGCCTTCTCACCAAGCTGCTTGCCTATTGTCCTGTAGCCCATCCCAGCCTTGTACAGGTCTACAATTTATCCCTGATGTCCTTACACAGCTCTCTGGTCTTGGCCATTGTGGAGAGGTTGGAGTCTGTTTGATTGAGTGTGTGGACAGGTGTCTTTTATACAGGTAACGAGTTCAAACAGGTGCAGTTAATACAGGTAATGAGTGGAGAACAGGAGGGCTTCTTAAAGAAAAACTAACAGGTCTGTGAGAGCCGGAATTCTTACTGGTTGGTAGGTGATCAAATACTTATGTCATGCAATAAAATGCAAATGAATTACTTAAAAATCATACAATGTGATTTTCTGGACTTTTGTTTTAGATTCCGTCTCTCACAGTTGAAGTGTACCTATGATAAAAATGACAGACCTCTACATGCTTTGTAAGTAGGAAAACCTGCAAAATCGGCAGTGTATCAAATACTTGTTCTCCCCACTGTACATACAGTTTAGGTACAATGATTAATGGGGACAAAGATCGTACTTTTTGTAGAAATGTCCTCTGGTCTGATGAAACAAAAATAGAACTGTTGGGCCATAATGACCATCGTATGTTTGGAGGAAAAAGGGGGAGGCTTGCAAGCCGAAGAACACCATCCCAACCGTGAAGCACGGGGGTGGCAGCATCATGTTGTGGGGGTGCTTTGCTGCAGGAGGGACTGGTGCACTTCACAAATTAGATGGCATCATGAGGCAGGAAAATTATGTGGATATATTGAAGAAACATCTCAAGACATCAGTCAGGAAGTTGAAGCTTGGTCGCAAATGGGTCTTCCAAATGAACAATGACCCCAAGCATACTTCCAAAGTTGTGGCAAAATGGCTTAAGGACAACAAAGTCAAGGTTTTGGAGTGGCCATCACAAAGACCTCAATCCTATAGAAAATTTGTTGTCAGAACTGAAAAAGAGTGTGCGAGCAAGGAGGCCTACAAACCTGATTCAGGTACACCAGCTGTCAGGAGGAATGGGCCAAAATTCACCCAACTTATTGTGGGAAGCTTGTGGAAGGCTACCCAAAACGTTTGACCCAAGTTAAACAATTTATAGGCAATGCTACCAAATACTAATTGAGTGTATGTAAACTTCTGACCCACTGGGAATGTGATGAAAGAAATAAAAGCTGAAATAAATCATTCTCTGTACTATTATTCTGACATTTCACATTCTTAAAATAAAGTGGTGATCCTAACTGACCTAAGACAGGGAATGTTTACTAGGATTAAATGTCAGGAATTGTGAAAAACTGAGTTTAAATGTATTTGACTAAGGTGTATGTAAACTTCTGACTTCAACTGTATATATATATACAGTGCATTAGGAAAGTATTCAGACTGCTTCCCTTTTTCCACATTTTGTTACGTTACAGACTTATTTAAAAATGTATTAAATACATTTTCTTCCCCGTTAATCTACACACCCCCTGCCAAAGAGAGAACATATTCTTTGTCATTTTTGCAAGTTTATTACAAATAAAAAACAGAAATAGCTTATTTACATACGTTTTCAGACCCTTTGCTATGAGACTCAAAATTGAGCTCATGTGCATCTTGTTTCCATTGATCATCCTTGAGATGTTTCTAATTCTTGATTGGTAAATTCAATTGATTGGACATGATTTTGAAAAGCAGACACCTGTCTATATAAGGTTCCACAGTTGACAGTGCATGTCAATATAAAAACCAAGCCATGAGGTCGAAGGAATTGTCCATAGAGCACAGAGACAGTATTGTGTCGAGGCACAGATCTGGGGAAGGGTACCAAAAAATGTCCCCAAGAACACAGTGGCCTCCATCATTCTCAAATGGAAGAAGTTTGGAACCGCCAGGACTCTTCCTAGAGCTGGCCGCCTGGCCAAACTGAGCAATCTGGGGAGAATGGCCTTGGTCAGGGAGGTGACTAAGAAACCGATGGTCACTCTGACAGAGCTCCAGAGTTTCTCTGTGGAGATGGGAGAACCTTTCAGAAGGACAACCATCTCTGCAGCACTCCACAAATCAGGCCTTTATGGTAGAATGGCCAGATGGAAGCCACTACTCAGTAAAAGGCACATGACAGCCCGCTTGGAGTTTCCCAAAAGGCACCTAAAGGACTCTCAGACCATGAGAAACAAGATTCTCTGGTCTGATGAAACCAAGATTTAACTTTTTGGCCTGAGTGCCAAGTGCCAAGTGTCTCTCTACTATTATTCTGACATTTCACATTCTTAAAATAAAGTGGTGATCGTAATTGACCTAAAACAGGGATTTTCTACTAGGATTAATTGTCAGGAATTGTGAAAACTGAGTTTAAATGTATTTGGCTAAGGTGTATGTAAACTTCCGACTTTAACTGTATATCTATATGTCTGACAAGTTGGCTGGATGTCCTTTGGGTGGCAGACCATTCTTGATACACACGGGAAACTGTTGAGCGTGAAAATCCCAGCAGCATTGCAGTTCTTTACACAAACCGGTGCACCTGGCACCTACTACCATACCCTGTTCAAAGTCACTTAAATATTTTGTCTTGCCCATTCACCCTCTGAATGGCACACATACACAATCTATGTCTCATTTGACTCAAGGCTTAAAAATCCTTCTTTAACCTGTGTCCACCCCTGCATCTACACTGATTTGTAGTGGATTTAACAAGTGACATCAATAAGGGATCATTGCTTTTACCTGGATTCACCTGGTCATTGAAAGAGCAGGTGTTCATAATGTTTTCTACACTCAGCGTATGTGTTACATAGTATATTTTAGCTACATAGTATTATATTATATACACACACAACACTGCATACTGTCTCTCACAGTGAGACAAATCAGCATGTAAAAGTATAAAATCCTTGGTATTTGAAAACTCAGACATATTTTGATTGTCATGTCTGTATAGGACAACTCAATCACGTTTGTGGACTGTGAGAATCTGGCTAACCTCCGAGTTCTTCGACTTGGCCGGAACCGTCTGACATCCATCCATGGTCTGGCTGGTGCTGTGGATCTAGACGTTCTGGAGCTCTCGCACAACTCCATCACCCGCATCGGTAAGCTGAGCTCAGGTCCCCACCGCATCGGTAAGCTGAGGTCAGGTCCCCATCGCATCGGTAAGCTGAGGTCAGGTCCCCACCGCATCAGTAAGCTGAGGTCAGGTCCCCACCGCATCAGTAAGCTGAGCTCAGGTCCCCACCGCATCAGTAAGCTGAGCTCAGGTCCCCATCGCATCGGTAAGCTGAGGTCAGGTCCCCATCGCATCGGTAAGCTGAGCTCAGGTCCCCATCGCATCGGTAAGCTGAGGTCAGGTCCCCATCGCATCAGTAAGCTGAGGTCAGGTCCCCACCGCATCAGTAAGCTGAGCTCAGGTCCCCATCGCATCAGTAAGCTGAGGTCAGGTCCCCACCGCATCAGTAAGCTGAGCTCAGGTCCCCACCGCATCAGTAAGCTGAGGTCAGGTCCCCATCGCATCAGTAAGCTGAGGTCAGGTCCCCATCGCATCAGTAAGCTGAGGTCAGGTCCCCACCGCATCGGTAAGCTGAGGTCAGGTCCCCATCGCATCGGTAAGCTGAGGTCAGGTCCCCATCGCATCGGTAAGCTGAGCTCAGGTCCCCATCGCATCGGTAAGCTGAGGTCAGGTCCCCACCGCATCGGTAAGCTGAGGTCAGGTCCCCATCGCATCGGTAAGCTGAGCTCAGGTCCCCATCGCATCGGTAAGCTGAGGTCAGGTCACCATCGCATCAGTAAGCTGAGCTCAGGTCCCCATCGCATCGGTAAGCTGAGGTCAGGTCCCCACCGCATCAGTAAGCTGAGCTCAGGTCCCCACCGCATCGGTAAGCTGAGGTCAGGTCCCCATCGCATCGGTAAGCTGAGCTCAGGTCCCCATCGCATCGGTAAGCTAAGCTCAGGTCCCCATCGCATCAGTAAACTGAGCTCATAGATGGCCTATACAGAGTGTGGAAAACTTTTTTATCAGCACCCCAGGTCTTTTCCAGGTCTAAATTAGACAATGATTCAAAGGCAAGGATGGAAATCAACAGACTGTGCAGTCTTCCAGATGTGTGGTTTGACTCACACCCCTGCCTGCTCTACAGTTACAGTATACTTCATGGCTAGTTGTAACCACTGCTATCCACTAGGGAGCAGTGTACCTCTTCTTTTGATCCCCTGCTCAGTATATATTGAAATGTGACTTAGTTACTGTGAATAACAGACCAGGAGCCAGGCCTCAAGTCATGAATAGATATTAACTGCCTGAGAAGACCGTGAATGCTTTTTTATTGGCAGTTTAGCTTTGAACGTTACTAAAACGGTAACCTTGGCCACACACTGAAATTAGATCTTCTTTGGTTCATATGAATCCTACTTCAACCCCTCACAGTTCCACAATCTGATTTTGTTCTACCCCATAACTCTTTGGGTATGCAAATGAAGCATAACATTATCTACTCCTTTACATACGGAAACATACTAATGTAAGGAAAATTCTTTGTCTTTATTTTTCTTCTTCTCCTATAAAGGTGGTCTGGAGCCATTGAAGAGGCTGCAAAAGTTATTGTTGGACCACAACCAGCTGATCAGTACTAGAGGACTGAAAGAGGTGTACACGCTGCTACACCTGGACTTGTCTCACAACCATCTGTCCAGTGTAGAGGGCCTGGACAACTGTGCTCTGCTCAACACACTGGACCTGACAGGAAACAATCTCACTGAGGTAAAATAAATAGTCAGTATACCATGTAGGCCTAACTACCAGGAAAGTAATAGATTAAACTAATTAAAGTGCTACCGACATTAATCCTCCATGATGGATTATAAGGAAAAATATCGGCAGCATCTATCATCAGCACCAGTAGTATCTATCATCAGCACCAGTAGTATCTATCATCAGCACCAGTAGTATCTATCATCAGCACCAGTAGTATCTATCATCAGCACCAGTAGTATCTATCATCAGCACCAGTAGTATCTATCATCAGCACCAGTAGTATCTATCATCAGCACCAGTAGTATCTATCATCAGCACCAGTAGTATCTATCATCAGCACCAGTAGTATCTGTCAGCAGCACCAGTAGTACCTGTCAGCAGCACCAGTAGTACCTGTCAGCAGCACCAATAGAATCTATCAGCAGCACCAGTAGTACCTGTCAGCAGCACCAATAGAATCTATCAGCAGCACCAATTGTATCTATCAGCAGCACCAATTGTATCTATCAGCAGCACCAATTGTATCTATCAGCAGCACCAATAGAATCTATCAGCAGCACCAATAGTACCTGTCAGCAGCACCAGTAGTACCTGTCAGCAGCACCAATAGAATCTATCAGCAGCACCAGTAGTGCCTGTCAGCAGCACCAATAGAATCTATCAGCAGCACCAGTAGTGCCTGTCAGCAGCACCAGTAGTACCTGTCAGCAGCACCAATAATATCTATCAGCAGCACCAGTAGTACCTGTCAGCAGCACCAGTAGTGCCTGACAGCAGCACCAGTAGTACCTGACAGCAGCACCAGTAGTGCCTGTCAGCAGCACCAATAGTACCTGTCAGCAGCACCAGTAGTACCTGTCAGCAGCACCAGTAGTACCTGTCAGCAGCACCAGTAGTGCTTGTCAGCAGCACCAATAGTACCTGTCAGCAGCACCAGTAGTACCTGTCAGCAGCACCAGTAGTACCTGTCAGCAGCACCAGTAGTGCTTGTCAGCAGCACCAATAGTACCTGTCTGCAGCACCAATAGTACCTGTCAGCAACACCAGTAGTACCTGTCAGCAGAACCAGTAGTACCTGTCAACAGCACCAATAGTACCTGTCAACAGCACCAGTAGTACCTGTCAGCAACACCAATAGTACCTGTCAGCAGAACCAGTAGTGCCTGTCAGCAGCACCAATAGTACCTGTCTGCAGCACCAGTAGTACCTGTCAGCAGAACCAGTAGTACCTGTCAACAGCACCAATAGTACCTGTCTGCAGCACCAATAGTACCTGTCAGCAGCACCAGTAGTGCCTGTCAGCAGAACCAGTAGTACCTGTCAACAGCACCAATAGTACCTGTCAGCAGAACCAGTAGTACCTGTCAGCAGAACCAGTAGTACCTGTCAACAGCACCAATAGTACCTGTCTGCAGCACCAATAGTACCTGTCAGCAGCACCAGTAGTGCCTGTCAGCAACACCAGTAGTACCTGTCAGCAGAACCAGTAGTACCTGTCAGCAACACCAATAGTACCTGTCAGCAACACCAGTAGTACCTGTCAGCAACACCAGTAGTACCTGTCAGCAACACCAGTAGTACCTGTCAGCAACACCAGTAGTACCTGTCAGCAACACCAATAGTACCTGTCAGCAACACCAGTAGTACCTGTCAACAGCACCAATAGTACCTGTCTGCAGCACCAGTAGTGCCTGTCAGCAGAACCAGTAGTGCCTGTCAGCAGCACCAGTAGTACCTGTCAGCAGCACCAGTAGTACCTGTCAACAGCACCAGTAGCTACTGTTGCAAAAAAAAGTATGTGAACCCTTTGGAATTATCTGGATTTCTGCATAAATTGGTCATAAAATTTGATCTGATCTTCATCTAAGTCACAACAATAGACAAACACGGTCTGCTTAAACTAATAACAGACAAACAAGTATACGTTTTCATGTCTTTACTGAACACACCATGTAAACATTCACAGTGTAGGTGGGAAAAGTATGTGAACCCTTCGATTTAATAACTGGTTGACCCTCCTTTGGCAGCAATAACCTCAACCAAACGTTTTCTGTAGTTGCGGATCAGACCTGCACAACGGTCAGGAGGAATTTTGGACCATTCATCTTTACAAAACTGTTTCAGTTCAGCAATATTCTTACGATGTCTGGTGTGAACCACTCTCGAGGTCATGCCACCACATTTTAAATCGGGTTGAGGTCAGGTCTCTGACTGGGCCACTCCAGAAGGCGTATTTTCTTCTATTGAAGCCATTCTGTTGTTGATTTACCTCTGTGTTTTGGGTCGTTGTCCTGTTGCATCACCCAACTTCTGTTGAGCTTCAATTGGCGGACAGATAGCCTTACATTCTCCTGCAAAATGTCTTGATAAACTTGGGAATTCATTTTTCCGTTGATGATAGCAAGCTGTCCAGGCCCTTAGGCAGCAAAGCAGCCCCAAACCATGATGCTCCCTCCACCATACTTTACAGTTGGGATGAGGTTTTGATGTTGGTGTGCTGTGTCATTTGTTTCTCCACAATAGTGTTGTGTGTTCCTTCCAAACAACTCAACTGTAGTTTCATCTGTCCACAGAATATTTTGCCAGAAGAGCTGTAGAACATCCAGGTGTTCAGACGTGCGCCAATGTTTTTTTTGGACAGCAGTGGCTTCTTCCGTGGTGTCCTCCCATGAACACCATTCTTGTTTAGTGTTTTACGTACTGTAGACTCGTCAACAGAGATGTTACCATGTTCCAGAGATTTCTGTAAGTCTTTAGCTGACACTCTAGGATTCTTCTTAACCTCATTGAGCATTCTGCACTGTGTTCTTGCAGTCATCTTTGCAGGGCAGCCACTCCTAGGGAAAGTAGCAACAGTGCTGAACTTTCTCCATTTATAGACAATTTGTCTTACCGTGGACGGATGAACATCAAGGCTTTTAGAGGTACTTTTGTAACCCTTTCCAGCTTTATGCAAATCATAAATTCTTAATCTTAGGTCTTCTGAGATCTCTTTTGTTAGAGGCATGGTTCACATCAGGCAATGCTTCTTGTGAATAGCAAACTCAAATTTTGTGAGTGTTTTTTATAGGACAGGGCAGCTCTAACCAACATCTCCAATCTCGTCTCATTGATTGGACTCCAGGTTAGCTGACTCCTGACTCCAATTATCTTTTGGAAAAGTCATTAGCCTAGGGGTTCACATACTTTTTCCAACCTACACTGTGAACGTTTAAATTATGTATTCAATATGGACATGAAAAATACAATAATTTGTGTGTTATTAGTTCAAGCAGACTGTGTTTGTCTATTGTTGTGACTAAGATGAAGATCAGATCAAATTTTATGACTAATTTATGCAGAAATCCAGGTAATTCCAAAGGGTTCACATACTTTTTCTTGCCACTGTAGGTAAACTCACTCTATCACTCTCTCTTTCTCTTTTTCTGTCTCTCTTTCTTTCTTTCTTTCTTTACCTTTCTCTATGTCTCGCTGTGTCTCTCTCCTTATCTCTCTCGCTGTCGCTGTCGGTCTCTCTACCTCCCTCCTGCCCCTTTCTCTTTCCCCCAGCTACCCAGTCTGAGGAACCAGGTTCTCCTGGTGGAGCTCCATCTGGAGGACAACAGCATCTCCTCACTGGAGGGCCTGACAGCCTGCTGGCTCCCCCTGATGCAGCTCCTCTCTGGGGCCCAAAACAGGTAACATCACATGGCATTCCATCTGATGCCATTGTTATGTTTTATGTTGTGTTGTGTAACTATATGTATGCTGCTCTCTTGGCCTGGGCTCACTTAAAAAAAAAAAAAGGATATGTAAATCCCAATGTGACTTCTATGGTTAAATAAAGGATTTTTTAAAATCCAGTGTACCCAATGCCAATGACTAGGCCAGTTTAAATTGTACTAGCTACATGTAAGTAATTCAGTGTTTGTGATAACATTTGTAAGATTTAAGAAAACCAATGTAATGTTGCTGAATGATTGGTAAATACACTGTGAAGGGGTTGCCATGATTTTAACAGTATCTTGCAGGCAGCTCGGTGGCGAGTAAATTTCGGTATTTCAAATTACAGTGCACACACTATAATATAAATACGGTATCAAAGCAAGTACTCTGTAATAATACACAGTACAATACTGTAAAATTGACTGTATTATACTGTAAAAAAGTAAATGCTATCGTAATCGGAATTAATAAATTGATGAATGATTGAAATTCATTGAGATGAGGGGTTTGCATTTCACAGTATTTTACTGTAATTGGGCTAGGTAAAGTGTTTACACATTATAGTACATTAATGAATATTTTGTGTTTTATATCATTTGCACATCTAGAGGCCTTAAAGGCCTTAACAAAGGCTTCCAAACTGGCAGCGACTACAGAGCAAAACAGACCTGAAGGACATGGCAAAATGCTCAACCATTTAGGTTTTAGGTCTTGATGCCACTCAAATCTGTCCCCTATACATTTTAAATGTCACGGGGCACTATAACCACATAGGAGTTAAATTGGTACAGCATTCTCACTCATGGGTGCAACAAATATAGGCTCTTACAAGGCACGCCTCAAAATATGTTAATGAGACAGAAACAGCAATACCATTCACCCACTAATGGTCAAAAGGTTTTTGGCACTCCAAAGATACTGTTTTCTGTGGGGTGGAATTACAGTACCATTCGAAATACAGCACTTTTCCCAAAATGCACTATAATATACAGTATGCTGAAGTAACAAGTTCTTTTTTTACTGTTGATAATACCTAAAATGACTGTATAAATTACAGTATTCCATTACAGTGTATTACATGTCTTTTCTTAATTTGTGTTTTGCAGTATAACCCATCTGCCATCACTGTGTCATTTTGTGTCACTGGAGAAGCTGGACATCAGAGACAACTGCCTCTCAGGTAATGGTTTATTATTTTTTTAAATGTAACTTTTGATGTCCCACAAACTTTTGATCCAAATATTTCAGTTGTCATGTTGTTATGTAATTTACATACTGTAGTTTCATGCTATTCCATCCATATTATTCTGCTCTGTGCCTCTCTATGTGAGTGGGAGGGAGCATTTTAAGTGTGGATCTATGGTAATACCTATGTCTATGATATGCATAATGTCACACATCTGGGGAATGCGATGCACCTCCATCCAGTAAATGTCAGGGGATCCAGCAGTAGATAAAGATACAGTCTCCATAACAAGATCAGGCACCAGCGATAGTGATATATAGACAGTGAAAACCATAAGCTCAGGCCTCTGCTGCTCTGCCTCTGTGCGATGTAAAACCATAAGCTCAGGCCTCTGCTGCTCTGCCTCTGTGCGATGTAAAACCATAAGCTCGGGCCTCTGCTGCTCTGCCTCTGTGCGATGTAAAACCATAAGCTCAGGCCTTTGCTGCTCTGCCTCTGTGCGATGTAAAACCATAAGCTCAGGCCTCTGCTGCTCTGCTTCTGTGCGATGTAAAACCATAAGCTCAGGCCTCTGCTGCTCTGCCTCTGTGCGATGTAAAACCATAAGCTCAGGCCTTTGCTGCTCTGCCTCTGTGCGATGTAAAACCATAAGCTCAGGCCTCTGCTGCTCTGCCTCTGTGCGATGTAAAACCATAAGCTCAGGCCTTTGCTGCTCTGCCTGACTGTTGTAGAGCTGCAGAACTTGTGTGAGAGTCTGCAGGGATGTCCACTCCTTCGAGAGGTCCATCTCACTGGGAATCCCCTTCAGCAAGAGACCATGTGGAGGTAGGGAAAGCCCAATGAGAAACACAAAATATGTGAATATGTATGAGCGACAAGCCCTGGGTTGCATGCCCGTGGTAGAAAGCAATGTTGTCATACACACACCACCTTATACGGTAACACTGTACTTGGACGCTGCATCATAACAGGCACATAACAGTGGAGGCTGCTGAGGGGAGAACGGCTCATAATAATGGCCGTAACGGAGTAAATGGAATGGCATCAAACACCTGGAGACCATGTGTTTGATGTATTTGATACCATTCCACTAATTCCTCTCCAGTCATTACCACGAGCCGTTCTCCCCAATTAACGCGCCACCAACCTCCTGTGGTATATACAATACATTCCCAGTCATCAACATTGCAACGATTAGTTGAAAAATGTAATTAAAATGGTTTTAAAATGGCTGTGTAGAGAGACAGACAGACACAATTAACTTCTCTAGCTTTGTTCTGGAATATCCCTGCTGGGGCAGATGTGAGAAGTTAGGTTACATACCAACGGGAATACCAAGCCACTGCCATTTCATATCATCCCTCCTGTCGCAGAACGTAAGCCCAGTCTGGAGGAGGATGTTGGCTGTGGTGACTAAGGTAGAATAAACATTCCACCAGAACACAAGAGCTTCCTGTCCACATCCCAGGTTTAGCCTAGCAATCTGAGAATGCTATTGGATTAGCCAACGTGCCAACGATATCTGCACCGCGCACCGCACAACCTCTGTAGCACTGAGTGTCAGTAGTTCCCAAAATATTTATTCAATGGAAAAATCTATTAAGTTTTCAATGTCAATTTGCTCATTCACTTACAGCGCCAAAACATTTTCCTCATGTACATTTGAGTGGGGGGTCCAAATTAGTTGATATGAAAAATGTGTGCTAGCTAGAGCACTTAACTTCAATTACCGGTAGTCTAGCTAGATTTCATCATTTCGGCATTACACACGGTCATTAGTGGTCTTAACAGTTTATGACCGACAAACCATGCATAACTTTTATGAAGTGTGAAATTACTAATATTTTCTAAAACATTTTAAGGTCCGTCTAGTCATAGCATTAGCCTAAAAGATGATGCCTGGATCTCTCAAGAACTGTTACGACAGATTTAATAATACCAGTAGTGTCACGTTCCTGACCTGTTTTCTGTTAGTTTTTGTATGTGTTAGTTGGTCAGGACGTGAGTTTGGGTGGGCAGTCTATGTTTTCTGTTTCTATGTTGGTTTTGGGTACCTGATATGGTTCTCAATTAGAGGCAGGTGGTTTTCATCTCCTCTGATTGAGAATCATATTAAGGTAGGTGTTTTCACTTTGTTTGTCGTGGGTGGTTGTTCTCCTGTGTCTGTGTTTGTTTGCACCATACGGGACTGTTTCGTTCGTTCGTCGTTTTGTGTAGTCGTTTTCCTGTTCGTGAGTTCTTCGTGTTATGTAAGTTCTTATGTTCAGGTTCGTCTACTCCGTTTGTTGTTTTGTTTAGTTTCAAGTGAAGTTCGTGTTTTCGTGTTTTCTTAAATAAATCATGTCATATCACGAAGCTGCATTTTGGTTCAATCCCTGCTCCTCCTCTTCGGATGAAGAGGAGGAGGAACGCCGTTACAGAACCACCCACCAAACCAGAACCAAGCAGCGTGAATTCGAGCAGTGGCCTGCTACACAGGATTATTGGAGTTGGGAGGAAATATTGGACGGAAAAGGTCCATGGGCACAGCCGGGAGAATATCGCCGTCCCAAAGCTGAGCTGGAGGCAGCGAGAGCAGAGAGGCGGCGATATGAGGAGGCAGCAAGGAGACGTGGCTGGAAGCCGGAGAATCAAGCGCAAGACCGGAGTTATGAAGGTACGCGGCTAGCACGGAAGCCCGTGAAGAAACCCCAAAAATTTCTTGGGGGGGGCTAAGAGGTAGTGGGCCAAGGGCAGGTAGGAGACCTGCGCCCACTTCTCAGGCTAACCGTGGAGAACCGTGGAGAGCTACTACCCTTTCTTCGCCCAAGTCATGTAAAAAACGTGCCACTGAGCAAACACTTAAAAGAACCATGATTAACACAATTCTTTTTTCTCAACCTCTACAGTATATCTGAATATTTATTCTAATCAACCAGTAGTAGTACTGTACACCACATTATGCATTCTATCTTCATACATTTTGGCAGTCAGCACCCACCCAGACATATGGGTTTCTATTACCTGGGGTGCCACACCGTTAGCCTCAATGGAGAATAAATATTCCCAATGAACTTTACCTAACCTCCAATGCCAACAGTGGAATTAGCACCCTGTATTTCCCCACTCTCCCCCTGGCCCTTTCATCCCAGTCCAGCGATAACACCGACTAAACTAAAGCACCAAATGGAGATTGCTAAGAAATACACTTCCAGCAGCCCTGAGCCAGGGGAAGAAGATAGCACTCTGCCTGATTAATCAGACCTCTTTTAAGAGCCTGTGTTTTCAAGGAAGTCTTCACTAAATGAAATATATAGATCCAGGTTGGGTTAGGTTCAAACCGGAGAGAGACAAAGACGGATATGATGCAGGGAAGGACGCAGCTAGAGAGCCTAGCTAGGACCAGGAGGGAACATTGTATTGTTAGAGAGAGAAGGAGCTGCATGGCCACGGCTCTGGACTCCACTTAATAAATACATTTATTCAAATGAGCCAAGCAGGTCAAATTGCTCAGCATTCTGACATATTTTAAGCTAATTTCCTGAGTTCTTTAATTTGAACCTTGTACGTTAAACACAAATAACCAGTGGCACGTAATTGCAAAGCATGTTTTTTTCCACCCAAAAACATTTAACCATGAAAGGCATTGTGTGTGCCCACCTCACGTCAATGAGCTCATGTGAGGATCAAGGCTTTATTATGGGTTATGCTTCGTTACAAGAGGGTCCGGTCGGCCAAACGACAAGCCTGTAGGGCTGGAATCTAATCCTTGTTTGTGTGTGTGAGTGTGAGAGAGTGAGAGAGTGAGTGAGAGAGAGAGAGTGTGAGAGGGGTGAGGTGGGGCTCATCAAAACCCCATTACTCTGACAGTGGACTGCACAACCAGTGACCTAGAGTCATGTTTGTGGCACAGTACAGGGAGTTCAGCGGGTTCTTGCCCCACCATCATTCTTTAGGATATTTTAAGCCAGATTTACGCCTGATGTTGATAAACTAAACTAAAGGCTCCCATCCTTTTGGCACATTTTGTATTGGATTTAGGCTCATATTGACAGCAACAGCGCCTGTGGTAAAATGACCAGAAGCAAATACTAACCAAACATTTGTTGTGAACATAAATTGCTTTAGGTTAGTAGTAGTTGTTGTTTATAAGTACACTTTCACATTTAAACATTTCATAAAGACTAATAATTACAGATTAGTTACAGATAAAGATTTGTCATATCACAGAAAACATTCATACTGTATAAATTTACTCGATTTGTAAATTGTCACGGCTCAGTAATACTGTATGCGTTTCCTAATGTGTTTCTTTCTACATTTTCACATTGGCATCGATCGACCACATTTGGCCATGCAGTTTGCTTTGGAGACCATTTTCTCTGCTGGCAAATTTTTTGGGATTCCTCAGCTTGCACATCCTTAGCCTCAGGCCGGTGTTACCTCTCTCTCCCATAGACACACAGCTCAGCAGCCATCCCCCTCACAGCACAGCCAGGCCACCATCAGCTGCTTCAGCTTAAGGTCTGCGTCCCAAATGGCACCCTATTCCCTATGTAGTGCACTACTTTTGACCAGTGCACTACATAGGGAATAGGGTGCCATTTGGGATACATTGGATACAACTTAAGTCACTCACTCTTTTAGTGGTTGAGAAAAAAAGGAAAATAACAACAAAAACAAAGAAAACCAGAGCCTGAAGCCCAGTCTTTAGTCTCAAAGTCTCTTTCATCTGCAGCTCAACATGTCATCACATTCTTCTGCTTTGAGAAAATCAAGACTCTAACCAAACTTCTTGTTTCGCATGGAGGAAAATGGCTTTGATTCTGCTGGGCCTGAAATGTCAAACTCGTTTTAGGATTTTATCCCTGTTCGCTCTCTCAAGGAGGTGTATCTACTCTGCCTAAGGACTTCTCTGCCAAACTATTGGATACAACAAGCTGAGGCTATCCACTGGCACATCATAGTACACTTTAGACATCCGAGTTGGGGGCAATTCAATTTGAACTTTGTCAGTTCAGAAAATTGGTTGACCCTTTACATTTTTTATAATCATGTTGAGTTAAAATCAAATCCAGGATCATTCACAATTCCTACTTTAACAATGTTGAATATGTAATTGTGTTAGGTGGTCATGTATCAATTTAGTGTTTTAGAATATGGAGAGCACTTTACATAACAGGGCCTAAAACTTGTGTTTATTTTACATTGGAGTTACATGCCGGTATTTTAAAATAAATTTACTGACTGCAATTGTCACCTTAAATAGTTGTAGACTTTTTTGAGTATAGGACATTACTTTTTGAAATGCTACCAAGTAGCATGAACCCTAGTGTTGTATTCTGTAGCATCCAGCCATGATCTTTATTGATTAACCCACCATGTTATCTTCCACAGGTCCAGTCTGCAGAGGGCTGTGCCGGGTCTACAGGCCATAGACGGGCAGCCTGTCGGCTCCTCTCCAGCGCTCCCTGGTCCTGGTCTAGTCACGGCCCTGCTGCCTCAGAACAGCTTTCTAGCCTTCTGTCAGGCACAGCTCCAGCAGCTCCACACACTGCAGCACAGCCACACAGCACAACTCAGGTTAATGCAGCTTACTACAGACTCTCGTCAGCTTTTCTGCTGGACAGCTCAGCTTACACATATGCTGTAGGATAGCAATATCATACAGACAAACTAACCTGCATATTAGTATTATTAGCATAACTAATACACAGGGTGTCCAAAGCTGAAAGGCAATGTTTAGCTGTTTTTGTAAGTAGTTTGAGGACACTAGTCTTAACGGACACCCCTAGACAGACCAGACCACCAACATATAGACCAGTGGTCAACCCTCAGCTTATCTTTCTGACCTCACCATAATTATGTTTCACAAAAGATGAAACGCAGTGGTGTCTAGTGGTATGGGTGAGACCAAGGAGTCCCATGGCTCGGGTGGGACCACAGTGCGCTCCTCTCCACCCCTGTCCATGCTCCATGCACCCCCTCTGGGCGTTGGACAATGGGCCTTTCTGGGGGCAGGGCAGGGACCACCGCAGCCAGTTAACCCCTGGCTCAAGTCTCGACCCAGGGCCAGACAAGGTCTAGAGAGGTGAAGAGTCTGGCTGTGGCTCAGGACTGTCTAGTAAAGCTGGTAAAATTATGTAGACATCCTGGGGTTTACCCTGCTGTGTAAAGTTTTACAACACTGCCGAGAGTAATTAAAGGTATTTCATCTGAAATGTCCTTACTTTCTCTATAAGTTTCTATGTCTATTGACAGATTTGACTCAACACAAAAATAGGCCTATCTCTGCAGTGTTACATTGACGTCCTCATTTCACATAGTGTAAATGGGGTCGAAGTACCTTTCTGAATGAATCCCAGTTAGTTTCCATTAAAATATATCATTCCAGTTCCATCATGTGCTTGAACTGCTGTAGCTAGTAGCCCCAGGGCAGCAGGTATTTGACTTCCCCTCACAACTTCATTGTTTAATAGCATAAATTATTATTTATCCAACCTTAAATGGGACTTTAAGATACAAAACCGTGTATATTTTCTCCCTTACTGACTATTCACCGTTTCCTTTTACTGTTATACACCTTCCCCTCGACCCTGTGGTGAACTGGCAGGTACGAGGAGGAGAAATCGAGGTCACTGTCTATATTGTCACCCTCTTTACCCCCCTTCTAGCTGAATAGCAGGGGCATTGTGAAGGCAAGGCTTGTTCGGGCTAGTGGGCCGTGTATGGTCGTATACTGTGTACCCAGTAGCCATGAGTAGCCCTGAGGGTCTTAGATAGATTGGGGGAAGCGGATCCAAGCGTTGCTAATAGACTCGTTAAGTTTCCATTGAGGTGGCTTTGTACCAACTTAATCCCCTCTATGAAAGAGACATTATATGGGATTACAGAACTGACACCCATAGACCCTCTGTGAAGGCAAGCCTGTTGCAGCCCAAAAGTAAGCAATTTTTTCAATGCAGATACTAGGTGATCAAATATGAAAAAGGTGTTGTTGTTTTTGTAGGTATTCATCAGACATTTGTATCTACGTTAGCCATTGCTTATCTCGTAGGCCTCGTATGAGAGAGGACGGAATGTATGTTACACAACCTAGAACGACATCCAAAATCTACTTATGTGATCTTCATATGAACGAGTGCATGTGTTTGTGTGTGCGCAGCGGTGCTCTCCCTCCCCTGGATGCTCTGAGGCTCTCCCTCCAGCTCCATGATGAAGCTGTACAGCTGGCTGAGGAGCACAGATACGCTCACGAATATGGAGACACCAGCATCACCGACAAACAAGATGACAGTCACAGGAGTGACACCGCCAGGGTTAGCAGGATCCCTGACGAAAAGTCTGACGTAGAGGGTATGGACAGACATGGTGGTGTTACGAGTGTCATGAACAGGAAGCAACCTGAAAATAAGTCCTGTGGAAACACAAACACCTGGCCACATGTGGTTCCCCTCATCAGCCCAGCCAATGACAACAGTGAAAAGCAGCCTCAGCCCCCAGCATACAGATCATTCAGCAGTCTAGGGACTGTGTCCAATAGGCCCGAGTTGAAGCCAGCAACGCCAGCTAACTACACCAGTTCCAGCTCTACCTTCTCCGAGGAAAAAACGTCCCGTGCCACTGCCAAGCCCAGCAGTTCACCCTTCCCCAAAGCTCACATCAAGCTGGACCTCAAAAAGTAAAGTGTTCTCTCACTCATGAATTCTTTCATAGTTTCTCTACTTTTATTAGTTTCTGCCAATGAGCATTTGTCATCATTAGAGTGTCCTCCAGTTGATCGATGTTGAACATCATATTCACTCTGACACACAGTCATCATTAAGAGGGCTGTATCTTTGATATAAGCTTGTTCGAGACAGGCTGGATTCCTCTTCTGGAGTCTCTGCAAGCCAGATGTTTGGACAGAAATAAATGTGTGTTCTGCGTCCTAAATGGCAACCTATGTACCATAGGGAATAGGGTGCTATTTCAGACGCACCCATGGTCAAAGAGATTGAGGGTATGATATCATTATGTATCTCTTTTTGTGTCTTTTTTCGGAGCAGCATGGCAGCTGTAGTGATCCAGCGCCACTGGAGAGGACACAGAGGACGTCAGAGGATCCAGCTGCGTCCACCTCCAGGTGAGGGGCAAGGAGGAAGAGAGAGGGGAAGAGTAGACACAGGACCCGGCCATACTGGGTCAGAGCAGAGCTGTCTGGAACCAGATTACGCTGCAACTGCCATCCAGGTAAGTCAGGGTCACAGGAAACTGGGCTGCGAGTGACTTCCTGGAACTCTTTATCATAACTATTAGACTGGTCATGCTGACAGGTTTTTCAACCGGTTCTATGGAAATACATGACTGTCTACTCAGAAATCGTTGTCTTGCTTCGATCAATCCCACAAATAGATAGTTTGAGTTGATCAGTTTTTATAGAAATGTAATTTCTCATTTGTCATAGAGGTCCAGTAACATGTTTCTGAGAATATATATTTTTTATTAATAATAAAGACATCATATGTCCAGATCTTATATGATATTGAGGCTTAATTTGGTTATCGTATGATTCAATGGATCAAACATTCTACCTGACACTTCTCTTGAAATGTCCCCTCTCCTCTCTCTCCCCTTTTCTCCTCCTCTCCCATCCCTCTCTCCCCTCTCTCTCTCTCTGTACTTGATGGGCCCTTGAGGAGTCTTTGGCAGTGGGGGGATAAAATGATTAATCAAATTCCAGACTTTTGCAGTAGTGGGAGCGGTGAGGATTCCAGATTCCAGCACCGCTCACTTTGTGAAGTCATCCCTTTGGGAATTCTGAGGATTTAGAACCCTTGCTGGCGCTCCATTTGTCTCCTAGCGCCCAAGTCACATAGAGTTCAAACAGCAGATCACTCAGCAATTAAACAGAGGTTAACATGTTTTATCTTCCTAATGGGATAACACACAATATTTAACTTTGTCTGTGATTCATGGCTCTTCCTCTGGTACCTTCGTTCCTCCAGGCGGTTTGGAGAGGCTTCACTCTGAGGAGGAGGCTGGCTGCTGCTCTGGCCCAGGCTCGGGGCTTCAACCCCGGGGATCACGAGGCCTTCGAGGAGGTGAACGTGGATGAATTTGTCTTTGATGAGGTAGGCAGTAGGTACAAACTTCACAGACTGACTCTGTCTGGGTTGACTGGTCTGAACCTCAAACCCCCTATCAAGTTGACCTTGCCCCCCAGAAAAATGGAGACCGGCACGTTTCCCCTTTCCTCTACTCCTCTCACTCATCTACTCGGCTATTCCCTGGGGATTAGGATTATTAAAGAACACTGCCCATTATACTGAGGCCAGGGGAAACTGGAAGATTCTACATGATAAATGGCATTTTAGCTATTCTTTCATCATCCACAAGTTCACTTGCCCTCTGTCCTCTTCAAATGCCATCCACTTGAGAATGTGTCTATGTCGTGTGTGTGTGTGTGTGTGTGTGTGTGTGTGTGTGTGTGTGTGTGTGTGTGTGTGTGTGTGTGTGTGTGTGTGTGTGTGTGTGTGTGTGTGTGTGTGTGTGTGTGTGTGTGTGTGTGTGTGTGTGTGTGTGTGTTCGTTCGCGTGTGTGCGTGCGTGCGTGGATGCGTGAAGCACTCATCTCAAATATTTAAACAAAACAAAACCTCTATCACATGATGATCTGCTGTTTACTTTGAAGAAGTCACTTCACCACCAAACCCTTGGAGGGAATAGAAAAACATTGATGTCCAGTACTGTAGTCTGTTAATGTTGTTGTTTCACGCTAAAGGTGATTCTCATCTCCTTTGGCTTGTAAATAGATGGCACTAGAGAGAGACTGGATGATGACTTCGCTGCTGTCTGACGATTCACCTCCCAAAACCCTCTTTCATTCTCCTCCATTCCCAGACCAGCTGCTTGGTCCAAAGGTAACACAGCACTGAACCCCCACCCCCAAAAAAGAAAAAAGTCCTCCGGGACCCACCACAACTCTCACTGATTAATCCTCAAATATATTACCTTGAAAAACACAATTACTTTTAGGAGGCCTGAAATACCCTATGCATCAGCAGATGTCATTTTTCACACGAGCCAGGGCCCTTTTTCTTTCCTTAGATATCTCTCCCTGGCTCTTTGCTTTGGATGAGCATTGCAGGCAGGACTCTATATCACCTTAGCTAGCCGCTCTGCTTGGCGCCTAGCCGCTCTGCTTGGCTCTCACTGAAGGGGGGCAGCTGCCTCCACGCCAGGCAGGCCTTAATGTTTTAACACTAGCTAACGTGATCTCCAAAGGGGTGGATAAACTATTTAAACAATTTACCACTTCGACAGAGAGGAGGGAGTTTTTAAAATGTTTTTAAGACTACTTAAGTTGTGACTTTGACTTTAGGGTCTTCTGGGAATGGAAATGCTGGATCTTAATGTACACTCTGTAATTCCTTTTCTCATTTAGACTATTTAGAAAACGGCAAACTTCTGGAAGGTTGTGTTTTAGGTGTTCGACCCTCACATTTCCTGTTAATTAGGGGAAGCACTGGGCTTGCACCCATAGTGCCAGGGTCAACAGTAGTCTGTTCTTCATGATTAGCTGACTATCACTCCTTTTACCATTACAAAACATTAAGAACACCTGAACACGTTTCTTTTTTGATATAATGCTACAGTACATAATAACAACCTTCTCTCTTCTGACTGTGTATTTCAGCATCCTCTGAATCTTCCAGATGCCAACCAGCAGACCAGCCCACCTGTTCTTCTGTGGAAGCCCAAGCAGGCCTGGATGGGTGGGGAGAGAGCAGAGCCTGCTGAGCATAGAGTTTCCCTTGACAGCATCAGCAGGTAGGAAACTGATTGAGCCGTCATGGCCGACACATTTTCATCTAGGTAGTTCTCACAAAGCCAACATGGATGCCACAAGTGAAGGCTTGCTTCCTTACTAATCACCAATGAAAGTGCCTTCATTAACTATTGTTTCCAAATAGGATCAAGATTGAGAGTGTGTTTTTTCCTCCCAATTTATTTCAGAACTAAATCTCCTGTCTCTGCGTCAGGGCTCAGTGGTCTTTCTGAGAGATCTCCTGCTTCTGTGTCAGGGCTCGATGGTCTTTCTGAGAGATCAGAGAAGATTCTGGAGGAGTGGTAAGTAGAGTTGCAAAGAGGGGGAATATTTTGGTTCCTATTCTGCCAAATTTAGAACAAAATCCCCAACTCTGTCCTGTATGCTGTACCCTAATGGGACAAAAGCTGTTTGTGACTGTCAGTGTGTGAGTGTTGTAGTGAGGATGTTTTAGATTCAGCGTGTGACATGTGTGTCATTGTCTCCCCAGGGGGTTCAGAGACAGCCACACTGCTCTGATGATGCTGAAGAGAGCTCAGAAGATGAAGTCTAAGAAGCAGAGGCAGAGAAAACTATTGGGTCTGCATAAATCAGTTGAAGTTTATTTAAATTTGGAACCTATTTATTATTTACTGATGTTCAACTGGCTTGAGCAACTACTACTGAACCAAACCCCCCTAGAACCTACCTCGTCTAGGCTCTCCTTTCTCCTCTATTTTTTTAACTATATTGCCACGCTAGCAGCATTGAGCCTTTCCTCCTTGTGTATGTTAATCAGCTGTAACAGACAGCAGAGGTAACAGAGGTCTGGCCCTGTCATCTCCTATTGGCCCTAGTCAGAGAGCCCTTACAGGAAATTAACCAAACCAACTGGTGACTTTCCCTTCCCTTAGTTCCAACCAACCAGATGCTCTCTCCGTGCCATCGTCCCGGAGACGGTTTTCATTACTCTGCATGGGTTACCGCGGCTATACCGAAATGTGACCACACCTCAAACACTGGTCGGTCGTCGGGTCGGTAGTAGTGCCACGTCCAAGTAGAGTAGACAGACAGAGTGAGGTTGGTCGTTGATCAGGATTGTTAGAGCATGACTGTACAGTACCAGAGCACTAGATCCAGTTATCTTTCTCTCTGTCTGCCACACAGGCTTGTGTCAACTGTGATCTGCCCAAGTAGTGAATGCATAGTGTTAGGCTCTCTGCATGTCATGAAGGGTCTCTGCTGTGAGTTTATCCAGAACCCAAAGGTTCTTGTCTGGATGCTGTGGGTTTAATGTTAGACTCTCTCTCGCTCTTTCTCTCATTCTCTCTCTTTCTCTCTCATTCTGTCTCTCTCTCTCATTCTCTCTCTCTGTCTCTCTCTTTCTTCTAGACCCAACTGTACGCCTGGCCCTTTTCAGGAACCATAGCAACCAGCATGCCCCTATGGAAGCACCAAAGAAGCCCTCTCCAGAGAGGAGAGACTACATTAAAGGTAGGACTCAGACAACACTAGACACTACAGTAATATAGTCTTATCACATTACTGAGCTGAGGCAAACCTAGCCCAGCCAACTGTACTGTGTTTTACCATGCATTTAGGCTACCTCATTAACCTTAAATGAAATGGTGACAATTTTTATGTATTTTTTTGGGATCAAAATGTACTTTATGCAGCATACTTCAATCCCCCACAAATGTATACTGCAGCTCATAGAGCCATGCTTATGTATGTGCGTGTTTTAGTGCTTTCAATATGAGACGTTCACTATCTGGAGGAAGTAAGTACGACTGCTTCCTGTATTAAATAGAAACGCTTAGAGATTACGGACCGGTGACCAAATTGAAGGCACATGAACGGTGGTAAATAGTGGGACATGAAGTAGTTTGGGATGACGGATGATAAACAAGATGATTGTGTTTCAGCAGGGCTTTGTAGATGACTTGAAGTGTGAAATTGAGTTAAGTACTGGGGAGGTAGGGCACTGAGGGGTTCCAGACTGAACAAACTGAAGGCCTCTTGTCTTAGACATAAATAGTTTTGTGGGGGGTAGTAGTAGTCTCTTGGTTTGGGTGAGTTGGTTGGTGGGTTTGTTGGGGTAGTGAGGCTAGGAGGGTGAGTTGGTCTTTTGGGGAAGGGAGGCTAAGTGGGTGAGTTGGTTTGTTATGGTAGCAAGGCTAGGTGGGTGAGTTGGTCTTTTTTACATTTACATTTAAGTCATTTAGCAGACGCTCTTATCCAGAGCGACTTACAAATTGGAAAGTTCATACATATTCATCCTGGTCCCCCCGTGGGGAATGAACCCACAACCCTGGCGTTGCAAGCGCCATGCTCTACCAACTGAGCCACACGGGACCTTCTTTTGGGGAAGGGAGGCTAGATGGGTGAGTTGGTTTGTTAAGGTAGCGAGGCTAGGTGGGTGAGTTGGTTTGTTTGGGAAGGGAGGCTAAGTGGGTGAGTTGGTTTGTTAAGGTAGCGAGGCTAGGTGGGTGAGTTGGTTTGTTGGGGAAGGGAGGCTAGATGGGTGAGTTGGTTTGTTGGGGAAGGGAGGCTAGATGGGTGAGTTGGTTTGTTGGGGAAGGGAGGCTAGATGGGTGAGTTGGTTTGTTGGGGAAGGGAGGCTAGATGGGTGAGTTGGTTTGTTGGGGAAGGGAGGCTAGGTGGGTGGGTTTGTTGAGGTGGGGTGGGGTTAGTGGGTTGGTGGTGAGTGGGTTGAGAAGAAAAGGTGCTGGTAAAAAGTATGGAGAAAAGTGGTTAGTGGGGATGGGAGGGGGGGTGGCAGGGTGGACTAGACTCTGTATGTACTTCTCTCTCCCTCCATGCACCATCTGCCCACACAGACCAGGCCAATATACTTTAACAATACAGATAGGTCCAAAAAGAGAGAGGGGAAATATTTTCTCCTCCTTTCATGAAACACTTTGCGGCAGCTCCCCGGCCCTGCTCCCCTCTCTCCGGGTATGTAAGCCGATACCCATTTCAAGTGGGTTACTCATGTCCAGCACATCCACACAAAGAGCCTGGATAAAATAAACACGCCGCGTCGGATATCTCGGAAAGAATCTGTCATGGGTTTGGGGCTAATCACCTCCAGAAGGGGCTTGACTCGAAGCCTGAAACGTTAGCCCCTGCCGGGGAGCTCCGGCTGGGCTGGCTGGCTGAGCCCGGGGCGCTAGCTGGGGATGGGGATGGATCTGAGGGGGTGCTTTCCACAGGTCAGCATCAGGGGAGGCAGAGGAGAGGGGAGGCAACCCAGCCCAGGCCAGCCAGCCGATGGAGAGAGACCCAGAAACCCCACTGACCTAGAGCCAGACCCCGGCCAGCACGCCTCTACTCCAGCCGCCCAACAGCCCAGCCCAGGCCCCTGTAAAAAGGCAGCGGGAGCTGCTCCAGTCCAGAACCCCAGTGGGTTTGGGTTACGCTTTTTACAGGGTTCCCCTAAGTCAGATCAGAAACCCAATGAGGAGGTGGGGAGGGGGGAGATGGGGTGCGGAGGGGCACGGGTAGGAGGTCGGAACGGGGGAGTCAAGGCTATGTTTGAAACGGCCCTTTATTTCCTATATAGTGCACTACTTTTGACTTTTGACCAGGGCCCTGGAAAATGTTGTAGCAGTGTGAGCTTGCCCCCCCGGATAATTGTTATATACTGTAGATGGCCTGAGAATCTCAGTTCTGGTGAGTTTTTAAAAGGACATTCCACTCAAATGTATGAAAATCAAATGATGCTGACAACATTTAAAATATAATGTCTAAACCCTGTCCTTCAGGACCCTGTCCTTCAAAGATAATTCGTAAAAATCCAAATAACTTCACAGATCTTCATTGTAAAGGGTTTAAACACTGTTTCCCATGCTTGTTCAATGAACCATAAACATTTAATGAACATGCACCTGTTGAAAGGTTGTTAAGACACTAACAGCTTACATACGGTAGGTAATTAAGGTCACAGTTACGAAAACTTAGGACACTAAAGAGGCCTTTCTACTGACTCTGAAAAACACCACAAGAAAGATGCCCAGTGTCCCTGCTTATCTGCGTGAACGTGCCTTAGGCAAGCTGCAAGGAAGCATGAGGACTGCAGATGTGGCCAGGGCAATAAATTGCAATGTCCATACTGTGAAAAGCCTAAGACAACGCTACAGGGAGACAGGACGGACAGCTGATCGTACTCGCAGTGGCAGACCACGTGTAACAACACCTGCACAGGATCGGTACATCCGAACATCACACCTGCGGGACAGGTACAGGATGGCAACAACAACTGCCCGAGTTACACCAGGAACTCACAATCCCTCCATCAGTTCTCAGACTGTGCACAATAGGCTGAGAGAGGCTGGACTGAGGGCTTGTAGGCCTGTTGTAAGGCAGGTCCTCACCAGACATGACTGGCAACAACGTCGCCTATGGACACAAACCCACCGTCGCTGGACCAGACAGGACTGGCAAAAGTGCTCTTCACTGACGAGTCGCGGTTTTGTCTCACCAGGGGTGATAGTCAGATTCGCATTTATCGTCGAAGAAATTAGCGTTACACCAAGGCCTGTACTCTGGAGTGCGATCGATTTGGAGGTGGAGGGTCCGTCATGGTCTGGGGCGGTGTGTCACAGCATCATCGGACTGAGCTTGTTGTCATTGCAGGCAATCTCAACGCTGTGCGTTACAGGGAAGACATCCTCCTCCCTCATGTGGTACCCTTCCTGCAGGCTCATCCTGACATGACCCTCCAGCATGACAATGCCACCAGCCATACTGCTCGTTCTGTGCGTGATTTCCTGCAAGACAGGAATGTCAGTGTTCTGCCATGGCCAGCGAAGAGCCCGGATCTCAATCCCATTAAGCACGTCTGGGACCTGTTGGATCGGAGGGTGAGGGCTAGGGCCATTCCCCCCAGAAATGTCCGGGAACTTGCAGGTGCCTTGGTGGAAGAGTGGCAAATCTGGTGCAGTCCATGAGGAGGAGATGCACTGCAGTACTTAATGCAGCTGGTGGCCACACCAGATACTGACTGTTACTTTTGATTTTGACCCCCCCTTTGTTCAGGGACACATTATTCAATTTCTGTTATTCATATGTCTGTGGAACTTGTTCAGTTTATGTCTCAGTTGTTGAATCTTGTTATGTTCATACAAATATTTACACATGTTAAGTTTGCTGAAAGTTAACACAGTTGACAGTGAGGGGACGTTTCTTTTTTTGCTGAGTTTACCTCCATAAATGAGCCCAATAGCATATTGGTAAAATGATTTGTTACATTTAGCACCACTCTCCCCTATGCAATCACAGTGAATTGCGGAGCAGCAACGTGGTTAACCATGCCCCTACAAAAAAAATCTGGGTTTAAACTAGAGATATCTGTTTTTTTGCATGGGCTGCGTCTCAATCCACTACAACCGCCAATGGCGGCTTCCCGCATCTGATGTGGAAAGTGGCTGAGCTACAGCCGTGTTTGTCAGACCATGAGACATCCCAAAAAATGTAATTTTTATGAAAATGTCTGTAGCTATGACCACTCTATGGAATGATGAGACTCTCACTAATACGATGGTGCTCTACGACTCCCCACAAGCACCACGGGACTCGTCTGAAGTCGGTACTGTCAATGTGCCAACTTCTGTCTGTAGCTTCCGAACTGTTTAGGCTACAAACTAATGTGACCCCACTGTGGAAAGGGGAGATTCTCACGAACATGATGGTGTTCACCATTTTGCCCCACAAGTGTCACGGGACTCGTCTGAAGGCATCCGGCACCGGTTTAAAAAATGAATGGAAGTATGGTGGTAGTTTTGTGCCTACCCAAAAAAAGGGGTTAAATATATGTAAAAAAATATATATATATTTCCTGAGCATTCTTATACCTCCTAGATATAGGACAGATATTTCAAAACCTTATTCCTTATTATTTATTTTGCCATTTATGAATGTGTTATTCAATGCGTTTCTATGGGCTATAGTAGTAAAGGCCAAATTCAATATTGTATATATCTTTTTTATACCTAAATGGGTGCTAACATTTTTTATCAAATAGCTAAATGATTTATGGTATGACCATCTTAAAACAATTCCATATGTCAGCTTAGACAACTCAGTTTAGACTCTCAAGAATTAAAATGGTGCAGTTCACACATATTTAGGAGTTGAGAAAAAAGTAAATTAGGAATGGTAAGCTGGAATCCTCCTCTTTTTAACAAAGGCCATTAAAACTGTTGTTTTTCCCGCAACTACAAGAATTGTTGTGCGTTGACTGCTTGTCAGAATGCATTTCTCTATGACACTCCTAACATGAATGTTGTGCATTGACTGCTTGTCAGAATGCATGTCTCTATGAGGCGGCAGGTAGCCTAGTGGTTAGAGTGTTGGACTAATAACTGGAAGGTTGCTACATCGAATCCCTGAGCTGACAAGGTAAAAATCTGTTGTTCTGTCATTGTAAATTCTAAATTAACACTGTCATTGTAAATAAAAATTTGTTCTTAACTGACTTGCTTAGTTAAATAAAGGTTAAAAAAATATATATTACATGAATGTTGTGCATTGACTGCTTGTCAGAATGCACGTCCCTATGGCACTACTAACATGAGTGGTGCCGTAGGGAATATTTCTCTCACATAGGCTAGAACACACAATAAGCCGACTAGGTAAACAGATAAACGATTCTACTATGGGGTAGTCATATGTTTCTATTCATTACTAGTTTTGTTTGCAGAGGAAACGTAAATGTGGACTGTTCTAGCATCTTCAGTGCTCCTCGGCAGAGGCGCTATTTCCTGTTCCATATTTTTTTGCTGTCGCGGCAATTATTTTGCCGTGGCACAGCGCAACATATAAATGACTGCAGCGGAAACACTGGTATAGTGAATAGCGTGCCATTTTGGACGCACCCCAAGTCATTGACCCTGTACTTTATCAGCTGATGTGTTGCGCTCTGCAAGGTACAGCCTGTTTGATGAATGATCAGGACCAGGGAGGAGGAAAGATACTGGGAACGATAGTGGAAATATGGTTGCAATGCAATAGGCAGTCAGGGTTTGGACGGCCTGGAGGTGTGGGTTATAGCTGCCTGTTGGCTCGGTGCTTATCCAAAGTTCTGACACGCTTGACAGGGAATTTAGCATCTGAATTTAGCATCTGGGTGAAGGAATCCTGAAATAATTCACCTGCACTTCAAACTATACAGAAATTATGAGATAACAATGTCATATTTAACGTTACTTCAACCATGTCTAATCGTTTAGTAACTTGTTTATTGGGTGTGTACCTCACTGTTACCTCAGTGATTGAAGTCCTCACATCAAGCTCTCATAATGAACAATTAGATGGAAGTAACCTATTAGTTTGAACTTGTATCTCTCTTTGTTTTCTTTGTAGATTTGATACGGTTGCATATGGATAAATAACACAGACTTAGTAAGTGATAAGGATTGTTGTTTTAGTTTCACAAATCACAATAATATCATTCTGAATATATAAACAACACAATTGAACAAATGAAACAAGCGAACGGCTCCTACATGCTTGACTTACCCAGAATCCTTCTGAACGGCTATGAACTAACAACATGGACGATGGGAAAAAATACTGTTATTACATGTCCGGATATAATATCCTACATTTTCACTTTATGGGAATTGGAAATGCAAATTTGGGTTTAAATGTTAAATCCAAAATAGTATTATATTGGGAAAACATGAAAAAAATGTCACGACTAAAATACTACATTTGCAAAGTTATACTGGAAATAGTGCAAGCATGTAGCTAGTGCGTGAATTGGAGCAAGCCAGGAGCCAGCTCAGCCGTCTCACCTTCCTTAATAAAGACTGTTATTATCATAGTGCCTGTGGCCTGCGTGTGTGTGTGCGTGTGTCTGTGGCCTGCACCGCCTGCCTGTTGACCGCTGGGTGACCGTGTGAGGTTTGCTCTCTTGAGGTGAAGGCTTGACCCCTGGGCAAAGGAAAGTAGGAGACAGGCCCTATGATAAAAGCTGACCTCCTCCTTCTCTCCTCCACTCCTGCTTTAAGTCTGGCGCTGGAACTCACAACGGCATATCCGTATAGGGTCATCTCCATGACAGGGCAGGGCAGGAGGCAGCGCTAGAAAGAGAGGGAGGGAGACAGAGAGGGAGGGGGACAGAGAGGGAGGGGGAAGGGAGGGAGAGAGAGAAGCTCATATTGGCTTCTGGTGAACTCTATGAAGATCCCATGAGGCTAGTTTAACCAACAAGATCTCATGGTTTTACCAATTAGACTAAAGATTCTGACGTTTAGCCATGTTTCTCCAAACGTCAAATTTCGAAGTTGCTTCAAATGTCAAATTTCGAAGGGTTTTTGACACCCTGGGTTGCTCCTTCTGATCAGTATCGTTCCATTTATCCAAATGTCAAATTTGGTATGTTTTTAAGTTAAGGGTTAAGGTTTGGGATAGGTGAGAAAAAAAAAGGATTGAACTGGGCTTGAACACATGACCTTCGGATCCAGAGCCATGGGATTACAGTCATCCACCACCCGCGTCCACAACTTGTTCTGAATTACTCTAAAGTGCCTACGACGTGCCTCTCCTTTACGACTTGGTAGCTGCAGGACGTGACCCTGACCACACCCACCTCCCCATCCAGACTGTTCCGGGCCCCCCTTGCACCCCCTTGAATGAGCATATTCTCTCTTAGATATAATTTAAGACATGGCTCCCCCTGCCTCCCTTTTGCCCCCCTCGCCTCGATAGAGAAAGATTGGATAATGTGCTTAAAAGCCCCACTTAACAGGCGTGACTCCTCCTGTCCTGGAGCAGGGGAACAGGACAGGGTGTGAGGGTGGGTTGAGGGGGATAGTGGAAGGAGGGTTATGTCTGAATCAGGACAGGGAACTGCATGGGCCTGGGGGTGGGGGGAAGGTGGACGGAGTACTAGTATGTTTTGACATGGGCCTGGGGGTGAGGGGAAGGTGGAAGGAGTACTAGTATGTTTTGACATGGGCCTGGGGGTGAGGGGAAGGTGGAAGGAGTACTAGTATGTTTTGACATGGGCCTTGGGTTAGGGGAAGGTGGAAGGAGTACTAGTATGTTTTGACATGGGCCTGGGGGTGAGGGGAAGGTGGAAGGAGTACTAGTATGTTTTGACATGGGCCTTGGGTTAGGGGAAGGTGGAAGGAGTACTAGTATGTTTTGACATGGGCCTTGGGTTAGGGGAAGGTGGAAGGAGTACTAGTATGTTTTGACATGGGCCTGGGGGTGAGGGGAAGGTGGAAGGAGTACTAGTATGTTTTGACATGGGCCTTGGGTTAGGGGAAGGTGGAAGGAGTACTAGTATGTTTTGACATGGGCCTGGGGGTGAGGGGAAGGTGGAAGGAGTACCAGTATGTTTTGACATGGGCCTGGGGGTGAGGGGAAGGTGGAAGGAGTACCAGTATGTTTTGAAATGGGCCTGGGGGTGAGGGGAAGGTGGAAGGAGTACCACTATGTTTTGACATGGGCCTGGGGGTGAGGGGAAGGTGGAAGGAGTACCACTATGTTTTGACATGGGCCTGGGGGTGAGGGGAAGGTGGAAGGAGTACCAGTATGTTTTGACATGGGCCTGGGGGTGAGGGGAAGGTGGAAGGAGTACCACTATGTTTTGACATGGGCCTGGGGGTGAGGGGAAGGTGGAAGGAGTACCACTATGTTTTGATATGGGCCTGGGGGTGAGGGGAAGGTGGAAGGAGTACCAGTATGTTTTGACATGGGCCTGGGGGTGAGGGGAAGGTGGAAGGAGTACCAGTATGTTTTGACAATGGTCCTGGGGGTGAGGGGAAGGTGGAAGGAGTACCACTATGTTTTGACATGGGCCTGGGCCTGGGGGTGAGGGGAAGGTGGAAGGAGTACTAGTACAGTGCATTCAGAAAGTACTCAGAACCCTTCACTTTTCCACATTTTGTTACGTTACGCCTTATTCTAAAATGTATAATATTATTTTTTTCCCTCATCAATCTACAGAGTAAATTTATAAAAATTCAAAACAGAAATACCTTATTTGCATAAGTATTCAGACCCTTTGTTATGAGACTCGATATTGAGCTCAGCTGCATCCTGTTTCCATTGATCATCCTTGATATGTTTCTACAACTTGATTGGAGTCCACGTGTGGTAAATTCAATTGATTAGACATGATTTGGAAAGGCACACATCTGTCTTGCCTAGTTAAATAAAGGTTAAATAAAATAAAATAAAAGTCTATATAAGGTCCCCCAGTGCATGTCAGAGCAAAAACCAAGCCATGAGGTCGAAGGAATTGTCCGTAGAGATAGGATTGTGTCGAGGCACGGATCTGGGGAAGGGTACCAAATAATTTCTGCAGCATTGAAGGTCCCCAAGTACACAGTGGCCACCATCGTTCTTAAATGGAAGAAGTTTGGCTGGCCGCCCGGCCAAACTGAACAATCGTGGGAGAAGGGCCTTGGTTAGGGAGGTGACCAAGAACCCGATGGTCTAGAGCTCTAGAGTTTCTCTGTGGAGATGGGAGAACTTTCTGGAAGGACAACCATCTCTGCAGCACTCCACCAATCAGGCCTTTATGGTAGAGGGGCCAGACGGAAGCCACTCCTCAGTAAAAGGCACATGACAGTCTACTTGGAGTTTGCCAAATGGCACCTAAAGGACTATCAGCCTGTGAGAAACAAGATGCTCTGGTCTGATGAATCCAAGATTTAACTTTTTGGCCTGAATGCCAAGTGTCACATCTGGAGGAAACCTGGTACCATCCCTATATATAGTGATAGCATAGTGATGGCAGCATCATGCTGTAGGGATGTTTTTCAGCGGCAGGGACTGGTAGACTAGTCAGGAACAAGGGAAAGATAAACAGAGCAAAGGACACAGAGATCCTTCATGAAAACCTTCCAACAGGACAACGAACCTAAGCACACAGCCAAGACAACGCAGGAGTGGCTTCGGGACAAGTCTCTGAATGTCCTTTAGTGGCCCAACCAGAGTCCGGACATGAACCCGATCAAACATCTCTGGAGAGACCTGTAAATAGCTTTGTGGCAACGCTCCCCATCCAACCTGACAGAGCTTGAGAGGATCTACAGAGAAGAATGGGTGTGCCAAGCTTGTAGCATCATACCCAAGAATACTCGAGGCTGTAATCGCTGCCAAAGATGCTTCAACAATGTACTGAGTAAAGGATCTGAATACTTAAGTAAATGTGATATTCCATTTTTTTATTTGCTTTTATAAATTTGCAAAAATTCCAACCTGTTTTTGCTTTGTCATTATGGGGTATTGTGTGTAGATTGATGAGGATTATTTTTTTTTTTAAATACATTTTAGAATAAGGCTGTAACGTAACAAAATATGGAAAAAGTCAAGGGGTACTTTCCAAAGGCACTGTTTACAGTAGGACAATACAGTATTAAAAACTATGTAAAACATACACTAGTACTGTATTTTTTATGTTCTACTAAAACATGCCACTTGTACTTTCTGCTCCAGGAAGTGTGAAACACCATCTCCTGGCCTTACTGCCTCGGGGGAGCTTCCATCACTTGACGTTTTTAGTGGGTTCTTAATTAACCCTTGATGACTGCCAGCTATGAAACCTTTTCTCCTTTTTTACTGCTGGGCGAAAGCATGAAAATGAGTTAAATAAATGCATCATTAGTTCCAGCACCGGGCTGTCAAAATTCCTTATCAATTCACGGCCATCTTAGGCAGCATTAATGTCGGCAGTATGTTGGCGGGCCGTGAACGGGGAGCAAATGTTTACTTTGAATTACGGCCTTTATTATGGGATTTTCAGAGTTGTTCGTAAATCATTGAATGCTTTCTCTATTTGATACGTTGCTCAAATAAAATTTTACAAGAACAAACAACCACACACGCATACACACATACACACATAGACACACACACCATGAAAGGACCCCCAACCTCCCCTGGCTGTTGCGTCATTCAGCAACTCCGAGTGTATTATAGTAATGCCCCCAGAGCCCTCCAAACAAATGGTTACCTTAAGCCCCAACATAAACGCTGTGAGCTTTAGCTAAGCACTGATCTGTCTCTTACAGCTCGGGAGGAAAACCTAGCCTAACGCTCGACTTGTCAATCTTTGTCACAGTCCAAGCTCCCTCTGTTTATTTATCCTTGGCCCTGTTCCAAATGGCACCCTATTCCCTATGTAGTGTATTGCCCGTAGGGCTCTGGTCAAAAGTAGTGCGCTATATAGGGAATACGGTGTTGGTGTGCATGTGTTAACACGATCGCTCTCTCTCTCCTATATAAATTATGCCTCACATCATTTGTAAAGATGTCTCTGCACCTGGTTGACGTTGTAGCAGCAGGACTGTGTAGGGAAGCAGCTCTGTGATTTTCTTGTAACTGTTGTCACCAGGGATGTTTTACCGAAATATATTTTCTGTTAAGTGCAGCTCACCAGGCAGAACTAGCCCTGGAGGGAACAGGCAGATTGGACCAAACTCGGTTAAACCAGCAAGCACCAGGGAGGGTGGACCAAATACTGTTGAACCAGGACGCAACAGAGAGAGTGGACCAAACACTGGTGAACCAGGAACGCACTTACCAGTGGCTCCACACCCAGCCTGTGCACTCTGACAGCAGACGCCCTGAGAGGTGATGTTCTCTAGACCTGATATGCACCAGTACATGATATTGTATGTTTGCAACTCATGTTCAACATACAGAAGAATAACAATGACGGACAGTAGGTTAGATTACATTATTGTAGATTATGCATATATATATATATATATATGCAGGTGATGGGGATGAAAGGGATATTACATGTTTATTACATAAACAATGAACAGAAGTGGCAGAAAGAATTGGCCCATTATAAAGGCTAATGTTCTAGAATCTAATTGTTTTAGAACATTATGTCCCAAGAACATTTAAAACAATTAAATTACTTCTTTATGTAGAAATTATAATTTAGGAAATATATTTAAATACAAAACAAGAATACAGACCGTTTTCATTTCATTTTTAATATCTAGCATTTTCAGGGGGAAAAAATAACTGGTAGAAGCGGCAACAAATGCAATGGATGTGGGGGGGGGGGGGGTTGGGCTATAACATATGAAATAAGACATTGGGATTATGATAACAGTTAAATGGAAGCCAGTAATGCCACTGATCTGATGTTTATGCTGTGATAGATCTGAGGTGTTGGAGTGAAACCACCACGCTATTGGAGAGCGACCACTAATAGCAGAGTTTTGAAACCTTTCTGTCTGTCTCCAGTGATGGTTTCCTCCCAGAGATTGACCCAGACATACTGAAAGGAGGCAGAGTGCAGCTCGTGGTGAGCTATTTATTTTGACTCGCTGTTACATTCCACCTACGACTGATTCACTTTCACTGAGTAATTGCCTCTCATTCTGTCTGTATCTTGGTTGCGGAGAAAGTCCATGGAAGAATGCATTGTTTACATTTCAAGTTCATATTTAAGTTTCACTCCATAGTTCGTAGAGTTTAAAACGTTTCTTTTTCAAAAGGCTTATTTCCAGTGTAACGACACTTTCAATTTGATCAACTCATGGCCATTTTTTTATTTGATTTGTAGAAATACCAGTGTCAGTGCAGTGTGGTTTATGTAGAACAGAGAATGATATTGATGCTCGTCAGCTCTTTGAAGTTGAAAACCGCAGGTCTCCCTGTGCAGTTTGAATTAACCACCCCCTTTCCCTTTCCTCAGCTACACACTGCCTTTCTGCTTTCAGCACATGAGCGCGTAGTTAGCTGTTGAATGTTTTCAAAATGTTGGGGCCAGTTGCGTGAGAAAAGTCATGTTTGACCTTATTTGAACAGTGTGTGTGTGTGTGTGTGTGTGTGTGTGTGTGTGTGTGTGTGTGTGTGTGTGTGTGTGTGTGTGTGTGTGTGTGTGTGTGTGTGTGTGTTTGTGTTTGTGTTTGTGTTTGTAGACTGTAGCAGGGTACAGAGAAGGTCCAGACCAGGCCGCAATGTCGCGGGCCAGCGGAACGTCAACTTCCCCGCCTCACAAAGAACACAATCAAGCTCGGAGAAACTTTATGGAGCAACTAAGTGAGTTTTACGTTTTTACTTCAGACTCACTATCTAGCAGAGTTGGGTCAATTCCATTTCAATTCAGGAAGTAAACTGAACTTTCAATTCACAGTTTCCTTAATGCATATTAATGACCAATATTTGGAATTGGAATTTCTGTTTATTTCCTGAATTGAATGAGTTTAAATGTTATTAACCCCAACCAAGCTACTATTTAGCCCACCTATTACCTTCCCAAATGCTTTGTCTTGTTTTACCTTTTGCTGGATATACGCACCACTAAACATTTAGTTCAACATACACGTTTTGTGTGTGTTTACCACTATTTCATACATAATTAAATGTGTCAATTTGTTAATATATTCCGAAGATTTCATAATTGGAATATTTGTCCTTTGCAAGCAAATCAAAAATGTTCCTTTCCAATGCTTATTCCATGATTTGGTTTTTAGGTGTAAGTTAGCAGGAATATTTTTTCAGCCCTCCATTGAAATGTCACTAAAGACAGAACATTCTCTGTCACTTAAAGTCACTGAAAAGTAAGAGTGAAAAACCTGAGAGAATTGAATCGCTGAGGTCAAGTACTAGCCGAGATATGTCTCTGTGAGAGGCGGTATGATATCAGGCACATGTGAGCATTGGACCAATCTAGAAAGACACAAGTCTTGTATAATGAAAAGCACTTTTTCAATGATCTAAATGTAATCACTGTAGCTTTAAGGTGGGGTGAGTTGCCTGGCCAGCACACGTTGCAAACAGACTACTGTCAATAATTCTGATGAATAGTAGGTTATGATAATATGACATGTGTGTGTTATTTCTGTCTGTGTGTGTGCAATGTGCGTGCATTGTGTGTGTGTATGCATCTGTTGTGTGTGTATGCATCTGTTGTGTGTGTGTGTATATGTGTGTGTGTGTGGCAAAGCAGGGATAACGGGTCCGGCTTAGTGCCCCGGGTCGATCGGGAGCTTGGGTCGGGGTCGGGAAGGGGACAGAGCGCTGCTCCTCGACAAGAAACAGGCAAAAAGTCATTTTCAGAGAAGAATGACTGGCCCTTCTGTCAGACAGCCTTCCGCTCAGGAGTTTGAGTGACAAAGATGCTTCTGACAGACACAGCCAGGAAACAAACAGATGACCAGATTAAACAAGCTGCAGGAATCTAAAAAAGAAGACAAATACTGTTCCTTCCTAACGAAGCTAAATTAGATTCCGATGATGATTACTAAATGATATCCACGAGGGCAGTGACTCGCTGCGTGATAAAGGCACGTTGTTGTAGGACTTAGAGCGGGGTGAAGAGAAAGACTTTCTGTGTGGCTCTGTGATCAAACAACACTTAGTAAATTGAAATATGTATGTATGTGTAAGACTGGTGTCTTGAACTTTTCAAAAGCCAATTTGATATTTCATAAACTGGCAAACTGCATTTAATTAGCAAAAAATCTAAAAGTTATTTAATGGATAAATGGTGCAGCTCTTAGCTGGTAACTCACCAAAGAAAAGCAGTAGTGCCATAGACTGGAAGCTCTCTTTTGAAAATGTGTATAAGCAGGGAGAATCCATGCCAGTTTAAAGCAGCAAAAATATCTTATTTATCAGAAAACAAAATGTAAATATTTAATTGGCCTCTGAAGGAGTATAGAGACTATATCAAAGTCCAGCTTTAAAGTCAGGGGTTCACTTAGCTTGCCATGGCAGTAAAGAGTATGTAAAAACTCTATAACCTATTGCAATGTGATACCCACCGCTCGCTGGGGCGGAGCCATGAAGTGTGTTTTCAGCCCCACTAAATATTTTCATTACTTGTGCAGAGGAAACCACTTAACTTACCTATCTACTGCCTCAATGTTGTTCCCATTCAAAGCTAATGGGAGTAAAACGACTGAAAGCGATTTGTTTGGTCACAGCGGTCGAGGGAATGTGCGACCGTTTATTTATTTACCTACTTTTTAATAGCATGACCATTGAAAATAGCAACTAAATTACCAACATGTGTGTTAATAAAGACAAGATTTGTTTTGTCCTCTGTTTTTGATTCGGAACAAACAAATAAATAAATATTTTATAACCAACATTTCAACACATAAGTTCTGAATAGTTTCTCCAAAAGAGCACAAAATGACCCCCGTGGCTGGCTGAGTGTTTTCAATAAAATGTTGAAGGATCAAACCATTCAGATGGAAATAAGCTGTGGCCACAGATACTCAATATTAGATTTAGTATGGTTTAATGATAAAAAGGGAGTCTTAAAACATTTACATTTACATTTTAGTAATTTAGCTCTTAACCAAAGTGACTTACTGGAGAAATTATGGTTAAGTGCCTTGCTCAAGGGCATATTGACAGATTTTTTTCACCTAGTCGGCTCTGGGATTTGAACCAGCGATATATTGGTTACTGTTCCAACGCTCTTATCCGCTAGGGTACCTTCAAAAAGGTATTTGACTGACAATAAATGTGTAGAGATAAAATTGTGTGTGAGGGAGTTATATTTTCCCTACAATGAATCATAAAAAAATAGACATACAGATTATGATACACTATATGGGACACCAGCCGTGCAGATATTGGGAGCTGGTCAGTACCTGTAATGTGTGCTGTGCTCCAGCCCCCCACCACCTCCTCGTGATCCTCCCCACTGCTGAGCTCCCTGTGTGGGGCTCGTCTGGCTCACTGTGGCCGGTACACGTGGAACACATCATGCCCACAGACACGCTCCCTTTGTTCTTGTGTTTGGAGAGCTTAGTTTTGATCCCCAGGTGAAATGGAACAGCCTCCCCTACAGCCGACTGTTAACAGAGTTTAGTACATACACTTTGCATGAGGAGCTGTCCATGCATTTCAGTGTGGTAGCCTAGGCTATACAAAGTAGTTGCTATAATGTACGCTATATGTACACTATATATACAAAGGTATGTGGACACTCCATCAAATCAGTGGATTCGGCTATTTTAGCCAAACCTGTTGCTGACAGGTGTATAAAATCCAGCACACAGCCATGCAATCTCCATAGCGAAACATTGGCAGTAGAATGGCCTTACTGAAGAGCTCAGTGACTTTATTGTGGAACAATAAAGGTGCCACTGTCTGTTCGTAAAATTTCTGCCCTGCTAGAGCTGCCCTGGTCAACTGTAATTGATGTTATTGTGAAGTGGAAACGTCTAGGAGCAACAACGGCTCAGCCGTGAAGTGTTAGGTCACACAAGCTCGGCTTGAGTGGTGTAAAGCTCGCCATCATTGGACTCCTGAGCAGTGGAAACGCATTCTCTGGAGTGATGAATCACGCCTCACCATCTGGCAGTCCGACGGATGAATCAGACAGATGCCAGGAGAACGCTACCTGCCCGAATGCATAGTGCCAACTGTAAAGTTTGGTGGAGGAGTAATAATGGTCTGGGGCTGTTTCATGGTTCGGGCTAGGTCTCTTAGTTCCATTGAAGGGAAATATTATTATTATTATTATTATATTTTATTTTTGTACTTTCTACCGCTTTTTCTCCCCAATTTCGTGATATCCAATTGGTAGTTCCAGTCTTGACCCATCGCTGCAACTCCCGTACGGACTCGGGAGAGGCGAAGGTCGAGAGCCATGCGTCCCCCGAAACACAACCCTGCTAAGCCGCACTGCCTCTTGACACACTGCTCGCTTAACCCGGAAGCCAGCCGCACCAATGTGTCAGAGGAAACACCGTACAACTGGCGACCGAAGTCAGTGTGCAGTCCCGAAGTCAGTCCCGGTCGCGGCCGGCTGCTACACAGGCTGGGATCGAACCCAGGTCTGTAGTGAGCCGTAGACTGCTGCGCCACTCGGGAAGCCGAAGGGAAGTCTTAACGCTACAGCATACAATGACATTCTAGACGATTCTGTGCTTCCAACTTTGTGGCAATAGTTTGGGGAAGGCCCTTTCCTGTTTCAGCATGACAATGCCCTGTGCACAAAGCGAGGTCCATACAGGAATGGTTTGTTGTGGGCCTCCCAAATGGCGCAGAGGTGTCAGGCACTACAGTGCTTGAGGCGTCACTACAGACCTGGGTTCGAACCCAGGCTGTGTCATATCGGGCCATGACCGGGAGTACCAGAGGGCTGCGCACAGTTGTCCGGGTTAGGGGAGGGTTTGGCCGGGGGGCTTTACTTGGCTCATTGCACTCTAGCAATTTCTTGTGGCCGGGTGCCTGCAGGCTGACTTCGGTCCTCAGTTAAATGGTGTTTCCTCCAACACATTGGTGCGGCTAAGCGGGCGGGGGTTAAGTGGGCGGGTGTTAAGAAGTGTGGTTTGGCAGGTCATGTTTGGAGGACGCATGATTCGACCTTCGCCTCTCCCGGGCCCGTTGGGGAGTTGCAGCGATGAGACAAGATTATAATTGGGGAGAAAAAGGGGGTAAAAAAATTAATAAAATGTTTGTTGAGATTGGTGTGGAAGAACTTGACTGGCCTTCACAGAGCCCTGACCTCAACTCCATCGAACACCTTTGGGATGAATTGGAACGCCAAATGCGAACCAGGCCTAATCGCCCAACATCAGTGCCCTACCTCAATAATGCTCTTGTGGATGAATGGGAGTCCCCACAGCAATGTTCCAACATCTAGTGGAAAGCCTTCCCAGAAGAGTGGAGGTTGTTATAGCAGCAAAGGGGGGACCAACTCCATATTAATGCCAATGATTTTGGAACAAGCAGGTGTCCAAATACTTTTGGTCATGTAGTGTAATATATTTAAGTGATAATGCCCGAGACGCTGGTGTTTGGAGGATATATTGGCACAGGTGTTGTTTCGTCGAGGACCGGCAAACTATGCCAATATATCCTCCAAACACCGGCTTCGAGGGCATTATCACTTTTATACAACAGGTTACCAACATATTCAAATAATGATTGACATTATTTTCATTAAACGTTATTTTTATTAATTTCTTCATACTATGTTATCTTTCCACAAGATATATTCCCGACACAAATCTTGAGTTGCTACCCAAGCCGGCTGGTAGTTCGTTCTATCGGTTCCGTTGCCAGAGACGTGACCCAGTCATTCAGTCTTTTTGTTCTGTATCCAGTCGTTCGTTCTAAATGTTCCATTGCCATACTGGCAGCCAACATTATTATCCCTTGCTTGCTAGCTGGCCAACTATGGCTAATTTACAGTCCGTCAAACGTCAAACAGTGCAGCCAGAATAACAATGAGGTAGCCGCATTTGCATTTGTTTAAGCTGTTTTACATCCATAACAATAAGGTAACGGTGAGCCACTTCACCTGGCATAGAAAATGTGCTCTCTCGTCAGGATACCATTGTTCGAGAGCTAGTCAACAATGCAGCTAACACACACTTCAAACTGAAGCTGGAAAGACTTCAAACTAGCTGCACTTCATTTAATTTCACCTGTTTTCTATTGATAGTTCTTTGTATATATCCATAAAAATTATGCTGATTAATGATTTCGATTGCCTGAGAAAAGCTGCCTGCCTGTCTGTCTGTTTCATTCGACTCCCGACACGTTCATTACTATTGGACATTTGGAGATCGGATTTGAATATTGAAACAATGTTGTAAATGTCGGAGAGACAGACAGACAGCAAGGTTTATACAAATTTCCGCTGTTGAAAACGAAATGTTAGTCTAAAAGAAATGTGAGATAATGTCAAGATGCTTTTTATAGTGGAGATCAAGTTTATAAAGTACCTGGCTGGGCTGATGAGACAGTGGATTACGCAGTCAGATGGAACAGAGTACATAGGCATTTTAACGTCATAGATTTAGCCGGTGGTAACTTGTGGAATAGACACCAGCTGGAATGCAGTTTTAACCAATCAGCATTCAGGATTAGACCCACCCGTTGTATAAAACTACAGTAAATGGTATGTTTCAATATTTTTCTTCAGGCAAAGAGCATCAGGCCATAAATACTTTATCCTGAGAAATGTTGATATGTGCTATGCTAATATATCATGCAATTTTGTTAGATTTTTTATTTTGTGTCTTTCTCTTTTTCTGCAGACAAAGAAGCACCTTCTCCCCAAAGAGTGACCTCTGCCTCATCTAAAAAGGAGCGCATGTCTTTCCGGGATAACCCTGTCCAGATGAGTGGTGGCTGGGGAGGGGGCAAAAAAAGGGACAAACTGCACAAGTAACAAGACATGTGTTAATTACCAAGAAACTGGTTTAGCTTTATTCACTGTATGTCCAAAACAGTAAGCATTACAACCATTATTCTGTTCACAGTGACTTTTTGACAGTCCCATACAGTATATGCATTATGTTGACATTTCATTCTGATGTGCAACGTTTTACTTTCCTCCCCCCAAAAGTTTTGATTGTCATTAATCTCCTATGCTAAAATTCCTTGCAGCTGCCTTTTCGCTCTCAGATCGGGCTCGGCCTCTGTGGGTCTTCTGAAAATTAATTAAAAGCAATGGGAGAAGCCCAGCCCAAATATCTGCAGGCGTTTTCATGCTGGTCATTATGCATGGATATCACTGCCTTAATGCGACCTCAGCCAACACCGGAACGCATGGAGCGAAGTCCCAAAACGCTCAACAAATCACACGCTTAATATGCAGACAATGGTTGGAAATAAGAAACAGAACATTTCTATTCTAATTGTTAGGATGTTTGTATTTTGATTTGATTTAGATTTATTTTACAAGCTTTCCAGACCGGTCTCTGCTGCTGTGGTATTTGGTTAAAAAAAATATAGAACTTAGAATTGGGTCCCGTGTGGCTGAGTTGGTAGAGCATGGCACTTGCAACACCAGGGTTGTAGGTTTGATTCCCACGGAGGACCAGTATGAAAAAAAAGTATGAAAATTTATGAACTCACTACTGTAAGTCGCTCTGGATAAGAGCAGCTACTAAAATGTATGTGCAGAAGGTGTTTTATCTTAGATGTTGCATATCTAAGAAAAAAATTGCTTATTTTTTTTTCTTGCTTAAGTTGATGAAGTGGCACTTTTACTCAGCTGTTAATAATCAAGGTAAATACATTTGAGATTCTAAAATAATGATTAAATTCAAGTTTCTTTTTTGATTTTACTATCATAGACACTGAGTGTTCAAAACATTAGGAACACCTGACATAGGTGAATCCAGGTGAAAGCTTTGATCCCTTATTGAATTTTTTTTATCCTCCCTTCACTTTCATATTTCTCTCCCTGGTCTCTGGTTGTGTTTTGACTGTATTCAGCCCATCAGGAATTTAGTCTACAGACAGGACCAGTGCTGTATCATGACTAGTGCCAGTTGTGCTGGTGGTGGTCCTGCCCGGCCCATTAGGACTGTTATGGTTTGTCACTTGTTAAATCCACTTCAATCAGTGTAGATGAAAGGGAGGAGTCAGGTTAATGAAGGATCTTTAAGCCTTGAGACAATTGAGACATGGATTGTGGGTGTGCCATTCAGAGGCTGAATGGGCAAGACAAAAGATTGAAGTGCCTTTGAACGGGGGGTATGGTAGTAGGTGCCAGGCGCACCGGTGTGTGTCAAGAACTGCAACGATGCGGGGTTTTCACACTCAACAGTATCCCGCGTGTATCATGAATGGTCCACCACCCAAAGGATATCCAGCCAACTTGACACAACTGTGGGAAGCATTGGAGTCAAAATGTGCCAGCATCACTGTGGAACGCTTTCGACACCTTACCTTGTAGAGTCCATGCCCTGACGAGTTGAGGCTGTTCTGAGGGCAAAGGGGAAGGTGTTCCTAATATTTCGTACACTCAGTGTAAATACAGCACACAGTAGAGTCTCCCGATTTGAACTAAATCTGGAGTTGCGGATATCCAGAGATGTTGCCAGACAGCCTGTCAGAGCAGCCGCAGCTTTGAGTAAAGCGCAAACATTGGTGTTACAATTGTGTTTTTTATTTTTTAATACCAGCTGCATCCCCACACTACAAGGGTTCTTGTTCTGTGTATTTGAATTTGGATTTCAGATTCCATCCAACCACAAACACCGCCTTACCAAAGCGGCTAACCCTGGGGTTGAAGGTTCATCGCTTGTCTGTTGGTTGTAAATGATCTGTTAATGAATGTGAAAACAAATAGATGGAGCTGGAGAGGAGAGTGGCTCCCTGGCAGGAAATGCTTGTCCCTCTATTTATTTTATCCTCCCTTCACTTTCATATTTCTCTCCCTGGTCTCTGGTTGTGTTTTGACTGTATTCAGCCCATCAGGAATTTAGTCTACAGACAGGACCCGTGCTGTATCATGACTAGTGCCAGTTGTGCTGGTGGTGGTCCTGCCCGGCCCATTAGGACTGTTATGGTTTGAAACCCAAGAGCACTGTTCTCCTTCAGGGGGAGATTGAACTCCTGTCCCCCTCGGGAGAAGCCTGGGGCTTTTACCTGGTGATTATTTTCTCTTTTGGCCCATAGCATGGTGTTATCAGCCAATATTTGGAATGGTGAGGGTTCTATTGTTTACTCTGTCCACCAAACACTCTCTTCCCATATGTTAGTTGTTGTTTTGCTTAAATTAACATGAACATCGACTAATATATCAATACATTTTCAGGCCACTCATTTGAAGGACTTTTCATAATGCTCAGGATGTACTCACCTAAATACCCTTACGTGTGTTGCTAGGATTGGGTGTGTCTGTCCCAGTTGGTTTATCTCCCATTATTATCTTTCACAGGACGTTGTTCAATTCTGACTGTATGCTGTCTTTCATTATAAAGTAGTGGAGGAATTCACTCCTCAACGCCATGCTGCACACAATGTCTTCAGGTCCTATATCCGTTTGTTTGCCTAATAGATTTCATTATACGTAATCACCCCAAGCTCACATTTGTGGTAAAATAAGTGTGTCATATATTAGTCATTTAGACAAGAACATTAGAGGGTTGAGAGAGAGAAGAGATCATGATGTGAGTCTGTCTGTTCCAGATATGTAGGTTGACGTTTATTGTTATGAGTCTTATCCTGGAGGCAGAACTGAGAGATTTCCCCTTAATTAGGCCAGCTGCAAAGTCAAAATTGGCTATATTGTAAAAATGTATTAAAACAAAAATGTGCTTTTTGGTCTTAATTTAAGGTTTAGGTTAGGCAATAGAGTTAGCAGTGTGGTTAAGGTTAGGGTTAGGTTTAAAATCAGATTTTATGACTTTGTGGCTGTGCCAGCTAGTGAGCACTCTGCAGGGCAGCCTCCAGAACAAGATTCATGATGAAAAACGCTTGTATAACAGATGACAAACTGTTGTTATCTTGTTCTCTAGTCTATCTAGGCCTATGACTGTATGAGTGGACAAAACCATCGATCACGTGACACCATTAATTCCTATATGAAGACTCAATAGCGCACTGGTACAATGATTGTCTTCGGTCATGAACTCCCGTGGTGTCAATGAGAGGGGGCAGTCGTTCTCCTCTGGTTTAGGCAGAGTAGATAGAAGCCAAATAACTGGCCTCTGCTTGGGCAGGGTTGTGTTGCAGTAGCGCAACTTGCGGGGAGGATGAAGGTTATGATGAATTTGATTGAGGGGAAAAAGATTCCACACTGTAAAGCGCCAAGCAGCTTCTGGCTTTATGTGGCTTTGCACCACAGTGGCGGTTCAAAACAGTCTGGGACGATAGATACAAATTTCATACAACCATTGTACATCCCCCCCCAAAATTCTAAAGCAATGAGGCTGATGCAACAGATCAGAACGTTTAGCCTAAAATGTTGATTAAACTATTATTTCTTCACATTATAAGTGCAGCAATGCGCACTTATTAGAACATGTGAGAATGCTGGTTTCAATGGCATAAGGAATTGTTTATAAAATAATTCCCTCAACATGTCTATGGTCTGATTTTGGCTAGGCTACTAGGACATGAGAGGCTGTAAACACATATCACCTAGGCTACACTGTGAGATGTAGGCTAATTATTTATTACAGGTAACTGACACAATAAAGGAAACCCCAACATAAAGTGTCTTAATAGGTTGTTGGGCACCACGAGCCAGAACAGCTTCAATGCACATAGATTCTACAAGTGTCTGGAACTCTATTGGAGGGATGTAACACCATGAGATGTTTTGTTGATGGTAGTGGAAACCGCTGTCTCAGGCTCCACTCCAGAGTCTCCCATATGTGTTCAATTGAGTTGAGATCTGGTGACTAAGACACACACACCCTATGATCCTTTGAGACCCCTCTATCTAAATCACTTCTAGCCGTGGTAATCTAAATAATGGGCAACTGGGCATTTTTATGCATGACCCTAAGCATGATGGGATGTTAATTGCTTAATTAACTCAGGAACCACACCTGTGTGGATGCACCACCTTTCAATATACTTAATATCACTAATTTACTCAAGTGTTTCCTTTATTCAGTTACATGTACATTTATGCTAAATAGATTAGAATATTATTTCAATGTTGGCCTTTTTAGGGGCACATGTTTGAATGTGAATTTCTGGCTCAGTTGACAGCCCTATTGTTCTGTTTCAGTTGTACTCCTATTAGCCTTTTAAATCATTGTGATTGACCTGTCCTAGAGTAGACCCATGTTGGCATATCAAAACATAAAAATAAACAAAGTATTTAATTTGGGATGGTTCATCTTCAGTTTGGGACAGTTGAAATTGTACTTCGGAACAGATTCTGGGACATGATGAAAAGCAGGTTTGAGGAGTTAGTGAGGTAAGTTTGGTCAACTCTTGAGTTCAACTTGGGATAACAGGTCATACAAAAGTGGCTCCACCTTTTAGCCAGTTAAATTTCTATGGAAACGAATCCTGCTCCGGGGCATGCTAAGTCACGGTTAACTCCACATTCTCTCCTTTTTGCAAAGATTGCATCAGCATCCCCTTGATTTGAGGAAGATAACTGATTAAGTATTTGATTTGATTTCAGAATGGGTAGCAAGGAATAAGTTAGTCCTAAATATTTCCTAAACTAAAAGCCTTGTATTTGGGACAAATCATTCACTAAACCCTAAACCTCAACTACATCTTGTAATGAATAATGTGGAAATTGAGCAAGTTGAGGTGACTAAACTGCTTGGAGTTATCCTGGATTGTAAACTGTCATGGTCAAAACATATTGATACAACTAGCTAAAATGGGGAGAAGTCTGTCCATAATAAAGCGTTTTTCTGCATTCTTAACAACACTATCAACAAGGCAGGTCCAACAGGCCCTGGTTTTGTCGCATCTGGACTACCGTTCAGTAGTGTGGTCAGGTGCCACAAAGAGGGACTTGGGAAAATTGCAGTTGGCTCAGAACAGGGCAGCAAGGCTGGCCCTTAAAAGTACACGGAGAGCTGACATGAATAATATGCATGTCAATCTCATGGCTCAAAGTGGAAAAGAGATTGACATCATCATTACTTGTTTTCATAAGAGGTGTTGACAAGCTGAAGGTACTGAGATGTCTGTTTCAAATAATAGCACACAGCTCAGACACCCATGCATACCCCACAAGACATGCCACCAGAGGTCTCTTCACAGGCCCCAAGTACAGAACAGATTATGGGGAGGCATACAGTACTACATAGTGCCATGACTACATGGAACTCTATTCCACATCAGGTAACTGATGCAAGCAGTAGAATCAGATTTAAAAAGCAGGTAAAAATAGACCTTATGGAACAGCGGGGACTGTGAAGTAACACAAACATAGGCACAGACACATGCATACACACATATGATTGCCCCCCATCTATCTTCAGAGCTCGTACTGTTAGGTGACATGCTTAACACCCCGGCCATCCTACAATCTAAGTTAGATGCCCTCAATCTCACACAAATGATCAATTAACCTACCAGGTACAACCCCAAATCTGTAAACACGGGCACCCTCATAGATATCAACCTGCCCTCTAAATACACCTCTACTGTCTTCAACCAGGATCTCAGCGATCACTGCCTCATTGCCTGCGTCCGTAATGGGTCTGCGGTCAAACGACCACCACTCATCACTGTCAAACGCTCCCTAAATTACTTCAGCGAGCAGGCCTTTCTAATCGACCTGGCCCGGGTATCCTGGAAGGATATTGACCTCATTCTGTCAGTAGAGGATGCCTGGTTATTCTTTAAAAGTGCTTTCCTCACGATCTTAAATAAGCATGCCCCCCAAAAAAAGAAGAACTAGGAACAGATATAGCCCTTGGTTCACTCCAGACCTGACTGCCCTTGACCAGCACAAAAACAACCCGTGGCGTACTGCATTAGCATCGAATAGCCCCGCGATATGCAACTTTTCAGGGAAGTTAGGAACCAATATACACAGGCAGTTAGGAAAGCAAAGGCTAGCTTTTTCAAACAGAAATTTGCATCCTGTAGCACAAACTCCAAAAGGTTATAGGACACTGTAAAGTCCATGGAGAATAAGATCACCTCCTCCCAGCTGCCCACTGCACTAAGGCTAGGAAACACTGTCACCACCGATAAATCCACGATAATTGAGAATTTCAATAAGCATTTTTCTACGGATGGTCATGCTTTCCACCTGGCTATCCCTACTCCGGTCAACAGCCCTGCACCCCCCATAGCAACTTGCCCAAACCTCCCCCATTTCTCCTTCACCCAAATCCAGATAGCTGATGTTCTGAAAGAGCTGCAAAATCTGGACCCCTACAAATCAGCTGGGCTAGACAATCTGGACCCTCTCTTTCTAAAATGATCCGTCACAATTGTTGCAACCCCTATTACTAGCCTGTTCAACCTCTCTTTCATATTGTCTGAGACCCCCAAAGATTGGAAAGCCTCTGCAGTCATCCCCCTCTTCAAAGGGGGAGACACTCTAGACCCAAACTGTTACAGACCTATATCTATCCTACCCTGGCTTTCTAAGGTCTTTGATTGCCAAGTTAACAAACAGATCACTGACCATTTCGAATCCCACCGTACCTTCTCCGCTATGCAATCTGGTTTCCGAGCTGATCATGGGTGCACCTCAGCCATGCTTAAAGTCCTAAACGATATCATAACTGCCAACGATAAAAGACAATACTGTGCAGCCGTATTCATCGACCTGGCCAAGGCTTTCGACTCTGTCAATCACCGTATTCTTATCGGCAGACTCAACAGCCTTGGTTTCTCAAATGACTGCCTCGCCTGGTTCACCAACTACTTCTCAGACAGAGTTCAGCGTGTCAAACACTTCGATGTAAGTAGAGATATCGCTTTAGTCCCTCCATTCTGAGAGTCGGAAGTTGATGCCTATTTCTCAGCGTTTGAGCATGTGGCTGCTGCGCTGCATTGGCCACTCGAGGTTTGGCCGCTCCTGTTACAATGTAAATTGTCTGGGAAAGCCCAGGAAGTAGTAGCTGCTCTCTCCCTGGAAGACAGTTTACACTACGATACAGTTAAAACTACCGTGTTGAGGGCTTATGAGTTGGTGCCTGAAGCTTAAAGGCAGCGCTTCAGGAACCACAAAAAACCCTCTCACCGTACTTCTGTTGAGTTTGCTAGGGACAAGGAGTCTCTGTTTAATCACTGGTGTTCAGCCAGCAAAGCTAACACCTTTGCTGATATTCGGGAGTTGATGCTGTTGGAGGATTTTAAAAGCAACCTCCCTGATAGAATTGTAGTTTATTTAAATGAACAGAAAGTGGCGACATTGGCCCAGGCAGCAGTGTTGGCAGATGAGAACGCTTTGACACACACGACTGTCTTTGGTGCGCCTCGTTTTGAAGGTAGACTGATTACGTCATCAGTGCCTCGTTCAGGTCGCTTTTCCTCTGACAACCCTTTCCATGAAATCCGTTAATGTTTTTACTGTCACCAAAAGGGTCACGTGATTGCAGACTACCCGGTTTTGAAAAATAAACCGAAACAGTCCCAATCACCGTCCCCAAAAATGAAAAGTTTGGGTTTAGTCAAATTTGTCTCGTCCGTTGGCCCGAGGTATTGATTCAGCATTTGAGAAACCGGATCCTGTCTATGCTCTATTTATCTCTGCCGGTTGTGTTTCCTTAACTGGAGAAGACACTGATAAAAAGCCCATTCAAATCTTACGAGACACCAGGGCGGCGCAGTCAGTAATCATTACTGATGCTTTACCCTGGTCTCCTGAAACGTATTGTGGCTCGCATGTCATATTACAGGGGATAGAGACAAAAACAGTACCTGTACCATTACACTGGGTCCACTTAGTGTCAGACTTGGTATCAGGATGTTTCCGTGTTGGTGTAGTGTCTACACTGCCAGTAAAAGGAGTCACATTGCTACTAGGGAATGATATTGCTGGTGGTAACGTTACTCCTGTGTTAGAGGTAGTTGACAACCCAGAAATCAGAATTGCAGATGAGAAATTGGTTCAAGCATTTCCACAAGTTTTTCCTGCTTGTGTGTTAACGAGGGCACAATCTCACAAGCTTGGAGATGTGGTGGATTTGGCTAGTTCTATTTTTGAGAATGTTGAGGTAGAAGACAATACACCGAGTATTCCTTCTGCAAGGCCGACAGTTTTTACCCCTGTAAAAACGAAGGCAGGGGACTGCGAAATCACGCCCCAATTACATTACATTCTTTTGTCTGTCACCCCCGAGAAGGTGATTGAATGTCAAAAAGGAGACACCAGTCTTCGCAAGTGTTTTACTTCGGTAATTTCCATTGAGGAAGCTAAAACCCGAGAGACCGCCTACTTTATGGAAGCAGGAGTTGATGCGTAAATGGGCAGCTCATGACACCGTTAGTGACTGGAGTGAAGTGTGTCAAGTGGTTGTTCCTACACCGTTCCGACAGCAGGTGCTGTCACTCGCCCATGACCAGGCGTGGTCCGGACATTTGGGGATCACAAAGACTTATAACCGAGTCCTTCGTAATTTTTTCTGGCCAGGTTTGAAGTCTGACGTGGTCCAATTTTTGTAAAACCTGTCATGTATGTCAACTCACTGGGAAAGCGAATCAAACAGTTCCTCAAGCGCCGCTCTGCCCGATTCCTGTGGTGGGAGAACCGTTTGAAAGAGTGATAATTGATTGTGTAGGTCCATTGCCGAAAACCAGGTCAGGTAACCAGTTCTTATTAACAATGTGCAGTGCTACTCGATACCCAGAGGCTATTCCTCTCCGTACTATAACGTTTGGACTCCCTAAAGTAATCCAAACTGATCAGGGATCCAACTTTATGTCAAAGCTGTTCTCTAATGTGTTCAAGACACTGTATTTCCCATCAGGTCTCCAGTCCGTATCATCCAGAGAGTCAAGGGGCTCCAACGCTGGCATCAAATGCTGAAGGCAATGCTACGCAAGTATTGCATGGATACCAGTACCGATTGTGATGAGGGGGTACCCTTTGTCCTATTTGCTATTAGGGAAACGATACAAGAGTCCTTAGGGTTCAGCCCTGCTGACCTTGTGTTTGGACACACCCCACGGGGTCCACTGAAAGTTTTGAAGGAGCATATCTTATCTCCTACACCCAGTAGCGCCCCTAAAAATGTGTAAGATTATGTCAGTAAGATGCAGGAGAGACTGCACGCCGCATGTGCGTTAGCCCAAAAGTCTCTCTCCTCTTCGCAAAAACGCATTAAGTTGCATTATGACAAAAAGGCTGTTGGCTGTTCTTTTGCACCAGGGGATCAAGTTCTAGTTTTGTTGCCAATCCCTGGCTCCTCTCTGTCGGCATGTTTTTCTGGACCATATCTTGTGGAAAAGAAACTCAGTGACACCAATTATGTGATAAAGACCCCAGATCGAAGGCGTTCTTCCCGTGTGTGTCATGTTAACATGCTAAAAGCATATTATGTACTTGACTCTCAAGACAGCTCCTCAAGTAAGCCGGTCCAGCCCGCCGTCTCCAGTGTGGCTGCGGTGGTGCTGAAGCCTGGCTGGGACCTAGAGGAGGATAAGGAGGACGGGTTGGAGTTACGCCATACGTTACAGCAGTGTGAACGCTTATGTAATTCAGAGATTCTGAAGAAGTTACCCTCTCAAATGGAACATTTGGATAACGATCAAACTAAGGATCTTATCCTATTGATAAACAATTTTCTCAATGTGTTTCAGGACGTTCCAAGTCGTACGTCCATCTTGGAACATGACGTGGATGTGGGCAACGCTGTTCCTATACGTCAGCATCCGTACCGGGTTAATGCAAAGAAAAGGGAGGTAGCTTATTTATTACAGAATGACATGGCAAAACCCAGTAACAGCTCCTAGAGTTCCCCATGTATTCTTGTTCCTAAGCTTGACGGTACATCTCGCTTATGTACGGACTATCGTCGTGTAAATGCAGTTACAAAGTCTGATTCTTTTCCTCAACCTCGATTAGATGACTGGAATTGATAGAATTGGCTCTGCTGCTTATGTTAGTAAGTTAGATTTGCTAAAAGGTTATTGGCAGGTGCCTCTGACCTCTCGCGCTTCGGACATCTTGGCTTTCGTTACGCCTGATAACTTTGTATAATATACTGTGATGCCCTTTGGAATGTGTAATGCACCTGCTACCTTTCAGCGCCTAGTTAACATTGTGTTTGCAGATGTGCCAAATTGTACTGCTTACCTTGACGATGTGGTGATACATTCGTCTACTTGGTCTGATCATCTCTCCACTTTGAAAAGTGTGTTTCAGCGGTTGGAGAATGCTTCTTTAACCCTCAATTTGGCCAAGTGAGTTTGGGAAGGCTACTGTGACTTAGGGAAACAAGTGGTACGAGGTCAAGTGTATCTGGCAAAGTGGAAGTAATTGTTGCTTTTCCTTCTCCCACGACTCGCCGCCAGCTGCGCAGATTCCTGGCGATGGTAGGGTACTATCGTACGTTCTATAAGAATATATCGACGAAAGTAGCTCCCCTTTCATCTGCTTAGTTCCAAAGTACCATTTAAGTGGCCCAAGGACTGTAACTATGCTTTTGAGTCCGCTAAAGCGCTACTTTGTAGTGCCCCAGTGCTTGCCGCTCCCAACTTTGACAAACCTTTTAAGTTGGAGGTAGACGCTAGTATAGTGTGAGTGGGTGCGGTTCTCTTGCAGGAAGATGAAGATGGAGTGGATCGGCCCGTCAGTTTCTTCTCTCGTAAGTTCAACTCAAGTCAGTCAAGGTACTCCACAATTGAACAAGAGACGCTGGCTTTATTGCTAGCCTTACAGTTCTTTGAGGTATATGTGGGCTCCAGTGCCTTGCCTGTAATGGTCTTCACGGACCATAATCCTTTGGTGTTCTTAAAGCAAATGTACAATAAGAACCGCCACCTTATGCGGTGGGCTCTGATTGTACAAGGATACAATGTACAGATAGCCTATGTGAAGGGTTCGGTGAATGTGGTTGCAGACGCGCTATCACAGGTTTAGTAACTGGGGATGCGATATGGTTTTTGTTATTGCAAACTATGTTTGCATTTTTTGTGGTGGGCGTGTTACGTTCCCCAGTTTCTGTCTTGTGGTTTGTTATGTGTGTGTTTCAGGATGGCTTCCTGAAATCCCCCAAGCAGCTGATTGGTCGACTCCATGGCTAATTGGAGCTGACCCCGCCCCCTCGTCAAGTTACAGCTGTATCCCATTAGACTCCTTCTGAAGCTATATAAAAGCCAGTTCTGTTCAGGAGAAAAATAATGCAGAGAGAGATGATTGCTGAGAGAGGAGGCTGATGGCTGAGGGTGATATACTGTGTTGGTTGTTCTCAGAGGGAAATGATTAGTGTGCCCTGTATTGGTTGAGTGAGAGCTGATTGGTTATGTCTGTTTTGTGTCAATAGGACGCAGTGTTTTGATAATTGTGAAATTGTTTGTCAAATTCTGTTTTGTTTGTTCCCAGGGGGGGAAGGGGTAGGCACCTAGGGAGTGCTTAGGAGGCCCACGGGCATACATATACCTGTAGTATATTCACTGTCTAGGCACACCAGGAAAGACCTGGGCGAACCCCCCACCCCACCCCTTTATTTTGGTTAGCGCACCAGGTGGTGCTAAGTTAGGTGGGTAGGCAGTTAAGGTAGGAGAGGGGGCTTTGACATTTACTTTCTTTGCTTTGGTTCCGTCCAGCCCCTTTTCCCCATATTACCGTGTGACGGAATAAATTCCTTGTAAACGGTATCACTATGCCTTTGTCATCATTACTTTGCACCTACAGTCCCATACCCCTTTCACTTCTTGGAGTTGAGTTGTAGCAGGGTGTTGCGTTCCCTCTTCACAGAGGTGTGCGTAACAAAGGAGTTTTATACCGAGTGCTAGGTTGGCTGTTTTAGCTAGGCTTACGTTAGCTAGCTAGCTAAGCTAGCACAGTATCTGGATCTTTTCCTTTCCAACTGCAGGTTCAGATCAGCACTCAATGAGTCAGGGTTCACCCTAGTGAAAAAGTAACTAGTGCCCTTAATGGAGGTGCCAATGCCAAAAGGGAGAAAAGTGCAGAACATAAGATATTTAGGGGGCCCCCCCAGAAGAATAAGTGAATGAATGAATAGCTAGTTATCTAACTATACTCTACAATTAATAATAAACTGGCAGGGCCGGCACCAGAACGAATCAGTTGGATGGGCATTTTATTTCTATAGGTGGGCCCGTTTTTTTATGGGATCTCCTATAGGCCAATGCAGCAGTGTGCCTATAACTTCCATCGTCAACTAAGTGAAATGCATAGGCCTAAAACTGACAAATAAAACTATCTCTCTACTCTGCCTGTCTGCCTCCCTTTCTGTCTTGGCTTGAGCTATCGTTAGCTAATTATTTAGACAGGAGTAATTGTATAATTTTGGCAAGACATCAATTTACTTTAGGGGAAGCCAGCATCCGAACAGTGCACCCGCCAACTTTGCTTTCTAATTCGCAAGTGGCTGAAACCAGGCATCTGTCTCCCAAACAAAGCAAGTCGTTGTCCTAGGCAGGAATGTAGGTGACAAGGTTAGGTCTGCATATTATGCCCATAGAAATGCATTGGGCTTATTCAGGACAGATTTTTGCAAGCGAGAGCCCTCTCGCTTCGCCTCTTCCTCTCTGCTGAAACTAGTGAGCAAAACAGCACCCCTCTATCTTAGTGTATGTAGCTCATGGATCTGATGCTGTCTGGCCAGGATAGGTATGACATGCCATACTCCTTTTGTCCAGAAAGCATAAGATACATGGTATACACATACGGAGACAGAGGGGCGCTGTTTCGCTCACTCGGATGCTTTATCTGAGATTGATGCGTCTTTCTGTCGGCACGCGTCTTGGTCAAATAAATAATCTATAGTTTAATATTTTATTTGGACGGGCAAGGAGGGACGGTAGGGTGGGCCAGACCCCTTAGGGCCGGCCCATAACGCCAGCCCTGTAGACTGGTACTATGTCGTCAGCCCAACTAGCTATACCTATTGCCAGACAGTAAATCAATAATTTAGTTAATAAAATCAGAATCTAAGTAAGGAATAATCAACAAGAGGCTATGCATTCTATGGAAAATAATGAACAATGTGGAAGGTGTCTTCCACGACTCGCTAGCGGAGTGGAACTGACTTTCAATGGAGTTGCATTACTTTCCAGAGAACGAATAAAGCCACGAGTTGATTATAACCCTTTCATACCATGGCTAGTGGTACCGGAGCACCAAATCTAGGTCCAAAAGGCTCCTTAACAGCTTCTACCCCCAAGCCATAAGACTGCTGAACAATTAATCAAATGTCCACCGGGACCCCCCTTTGTTTTTACGCTGCTGCTACTCTATGTTTGGTTGCGTCTCCGGCAACCAAACCCATAGAACGAATGACCAGTCGGCTTGGGTAGCAACACTATATTTGTGTCGGGACTATATCTTGTGGAAGGATGAAATAAATAAATCAAAATAACTTCTTTAATGAAAATATGTCAATCATTATTTGAATATGTTGGTAACCCGTTGTATAAGAGTGCTAATGTCGGTGTTTGGACGATATATTGGCACGGTTTGCCGGCCCTCGACGAACAACACCTGTGCCAAAATATCCTCCGAAAACGGCTTCTCGGGCATTATCACTTAAATAATGCATGTTCTAGAATTTATTTCAAGTCAATCAGAAACGAGTATTCAACAATGCCATGGTATACATCATGTTAATAAGTTAACCCAATCATGTTTGTAATATGATTATGTCAGGGTTCAAATACAGGCAATAGTGAGAGAGAGCACCGCCCATGTTGAGGCAGGGAGAGGACGAACAGGTGATCAGTTAAGAATTTGAGTTATGGCATTCTGGTAAAGGACGTTGGACAGCAATTTACATCGCACAGAGATATCGGTTCAACTCCTCAGCTTTGTTGACTGTAGACCAAGCTATAACAAATGTTGTTGCCTATATTCTGATTTCATTTAGTGGCTGCGCACAACATTAAATCTGCAGTGCCAGAGGACGCACTGGGCGTTCGTAAATTCAGAGCTTTGTCAGATTGTCTGTTCATAAATTCAGAGCGTACATTTTTGACAGTTCTGACCTCAACCGCAGTCAAGCACTCGGCTTCCAGACAAGGCTCTGTTATCCATATCTCCAATCTCTGTAACTGTGCTGCTGGCAACAATTTAATTACGCTTTTTTTAATATAACCTTTTTTAAAGTGGATTTAGAACAAATGTTTATTTACAATGACGGCCTAGGAACAGTTAACTGCGTTGTTCAGGGGCAGAACGATATATTTTTACCTTGTCAGCTCGGAGATTCGATCTAGCAACTTTCGGTTACTGGCCTAACGCTCTAACCACTAGGCAACCTGCCGCCCCACACAAACTAGAGAACACTTCACTCTGACTATTTTACTCGCCCTAGCAGAGCTGGTTAGGCTGTTTTCATGTTATCCAGAGCATTGGTGACTGTAACTGTGCTCCTGGCAACAATTTAATTACGCCTTTTAGTTGAGGTTTACTGACAACGGCCATATTCAAAGGGTGTTGAGAGTTCGTAAATGAATCAGTTATTCTGCGCTCTAGCACACAGGAGGAGAGCGCTCTGAAATTGGAGTAGATATCCAGAGCGAATTTACGAACGCACCCAAAGCAGATTGAACTATTTTGCGTCTGTCGTGTCCACCAGGAGAAGATGGATACCATAGATAGGAAAACAAACAACATGCCCAAATGTTGTTTCTGTCAGTGACAGCCGTTAACAGGTATTTAGTGCATTTTACTGAATTCAGACTGATGATCTGATCCCTTTCTGTACCACTATGCCCACCTTTGTATAAGGTTGCAACCGGTTACTGAATGTGTATGCTTTTTTCTTGATGGTGAATGACAATATGTTGTTTATATGTTTTAAGTCCGTTGCTTGAGCATGACGCCATACTGATTGGTTTATTTTGAAGTCCGTTGCTTGAGCCATATTGAACAGTTATGTTTTGACTGTCACTTAAGTTTTTTATGAATTAATACTGACATTAAATTGTGTAACCAAGTAAGAAGTGTCTGGACTCGACTCCTTTTAAGTGAATTGGGTATAAGAAATTAGTTATTCAAGACCATGTACTAGCCAAGTGTGGTAAAGGGTACACAAGTAGAATAATGGGTTTTTTAATTTAAAAGTAGTTAAAGAAGGGGTGTGGTGGTGACTTTCTGAACTGTTACGAGTAAGAACACAGTTTAAAGTAATTAGAAAAATATTGGCGTTTCAGTTGTGATTGGGGTATTTTGACCAAATTATCAGGACATGTTTTTAAACGTATTTTCCCTTCGAAATTAATCAGAAACAACCATTTCACCAATGTTTCCCCCAAAAATAGGCACTGAGCAAATGTCAGGTCTGCTGAGCGAAAACTTGGAAGTTGTGAAAATTCTGTGCAACTATTGGCGGCGTTTTCTGTGAACACTACAGTTATAACAGTGGCCAAGTAGGCTACTGTGGCTATTTGATCATTACAGAGAAACAGACAAATGATGCTACCCTCTGCCTATTGGCTACTTCGCCTATTCAAGCCTGTCTCAAAATACAACACTCCCCCTTTAAGACAGAAAAAAATGCTCTTTACCTGACTTGCTTTTCAAAGATGGCAAGAAATGCAAACTTTTTGTGCTCTTGTAGAAAGCAACCACTCCCTCATTGCTGACTAGAAATTAGCTATAAATGGGCTAATAATGCTTACTAGCAAAGAATATGGACAAATGTGCACAAGTGGCTACATGCAGCTCTTGCTTTGATCTTAAACAAGTGCATCTACTCATGACCACTCATGCTGTAAACACAGTCCAGTTCAAAGTGAATGGCACAGATCCATATATGTCAATGTTTTATTTGCATATAGGGATACTGCAGCTCTGATTGGTTATGCTGCACCGGTCTGTAGAGTATGGGCTGAGTCATGCCTGTCAATGCAATAGAATCCTACTCTGGTACGTTCTGCCTACAAAAAAAATATTGCATAGTTCGTTTTGTTTCGGTATGTTGCATTGAAAGTGGCTAATATTGTTAATTCCCACAGTGGAAGGTAAAGTTGATAGTGTTAACTAAAGGGGAAAACTAGAAAGTTCAGCAAAGTTCAAATATGTGCTACTCTGCACAGGCTGATATTTCTTCTGTGCAGCAGTCCCTGGGGAGCTGCGCGCCTGTGCACGAGCTCAAATTAGAGGGAGCATTGCTTTCACATGTTGACACCAGAACCCATTGACCCTGAACGCCCCCCCCCCAATATTCAACACAAAGTTATGCCCTTGTTGTGTTGCATGAAAGTCTAACCTTGACTTGTGTGGTCAACTTGAATTGTAGCACGAATGGTCAACATTATAAATATTTAAAAAATGTATAGTTTTATTTTCTTCTATTTTTCCACATTTTTCCGTTTTTGAGAACTTGTTCCAATAATGTATAGATTTATATTTTGATTAGTAGTAGCTATCTCTCCTACATCTGGGATCAGCTCAGCGAGCTCATCTAGTGGTTTATTATCATTTGAATTAGACAAGTGGCCGTAGAGACCTGTGTACATGAACCCAGATTACATTCTACACTGACTCAGTGCCTGAGTTTCTAGGCATGCCTGTCTGCATGAGCATGCGAAACAAAAGACAAACCAACACAATAAAAACAAACACTGAGGATTAATCAATTGCTTTAACATTTTGTAAACATTTGGAGAGAGGGGTTTCTATATAAATGGCTAATCGTATAGGCAAGCTGCAACAAAAAATAAACGTTGGTTGCTTTTTGATTTTGAGAGTCGCCTGTAATACTGTATATCTAAGACTTTAACATGAGTGACAAAAACACTGACAGTAAATTAGAGTTCACACTGTGGCTTTGGCTAGCTACGGTCTTAAATGACTTTCCAATTGTTTATTATTATTCAGACCAAGGCTCAATAAGGCTGTTTTTGTGATTAATTGTTCTTCTAATCAATGACTTTTTACTCGATTCGATTCGTAATTTTGACCATAATGATATTTAGATTATTTTCTGAAGGAATTAATAAATGATGGTGCATGAAAGTAGTTTTATTTTGAGCAACAGATAAACCAACATTGCAACCATAATTTATCCTGGGTCTAGTTCTTGAATTCACGTTTAAAATATATCATTAATAGATGCGACCCTTTGTTATGGCAAGCCTGCAGCAATGACAACATCATGTCCACTTTCAAGAACTTGCGGCTTGTGGCAGGAGTTCTCAGTCCACCGCCCACCTACGGACCAAACCGCCGCGAACTTTTCGCATTTTCTCCTCAGCATGAGGTCGCATGGCGAGGTCACCTTAGAAGCCCAATAAGACTCCCCCCTGCTACTTAAGAGCACTCATATTTATTTATATTTTTTCTCGAGTGGCACCATCCAACCCCAGGTATTATCACTGACCCGATAGCGAACCGTAGCTAAATATGGTCTGCATGGCAGGTGGTAGGCCCACGAGATGGACGGAGGGGGAAGATGCTTTCTGTTCTTGGCAATATAATTATTGTCATTATATGGAGAGGAACTTGTCTTCCTGTTGTTTTTTTAAGCACGGTGGTCATATGTACTGTTTGGTTTCCTGCAGGCTTTTCCTCGTCAATGTATTATATGTATCTTTAATATAGCCAATATTGAATTAATTCAAGGTTATGCATAGCCTTATTTTATGACTTTGTTCAATAGTTTGCATTGAGCCCCTATCACCCCAAATCGTTATAGAATATATACGGAAAATTAATCACACACGCCCGCGCGCACACACACACATATGCACACTTTGATGCACACTTTTACGCACTTTTGCTCAATACGGATAAAATGATAATCAGTAGTATTGGCTATACATTTGTCCACAAAATAGTTCCTGACATATACATTCACTCATGTGGTTGTTATCAAAACCATACCACGAATGCAGTCTTATAACAAGTAAATAGGTAAATTATCTCATTCTCTGTCCATACTGACATGTATCCTAACTTTCGTTGTCTTTGTTTGGTCTGCTAAATTGGACAGGGCATTGCATTGCTTGTTAAAGATCCGTACAAAAATATGCTGTCCACATGGTTTCGTGCGAATTGCAGTGAGTAGGCTATTATTGCTCCAATTCGAAGTTCCATGGATTCTCACTAAATCCGATTAACATTGCTGAACATTGAGACACGACACACAGATTCCATTGACATGTAAATACCATCCCAGTAAACATATGAATTCGTTTCCCTGAAGTTAAATATATTTTTTCCAAAGTGTCCTGTTGTGATATAATTGTGCACGTCATAACTGCATAACTATTAGCTCTGAAATACTGGAATCACAATTGAGGCACACGCAAACTTGAGCTATTACTAAATATGATGCATTATATTTGTCTAAATGCATTGAGTTTTAAGCAGGTAGCACCTTATCATCCTATAAGGATCACCGTTATTATCGACTTTTTTAAAATCCCGTTTTAAAAATGTGCACATATAGAGAGGCCTGATGTGACATCTTAAACTACACTACGATTGCTTGCGCTTACAGTGTAATAAATAATGCATGCATGCTTCATGTGTTAGGCTATAGATTTAAAAATACATCTGATTGTAATATGTACAATAGGCCAATGTTTAACCAAACAATACATTTCAATAGATTAAAAAGCCTCGCATAAACATAATGTGTTTGCTGCGTAAATGCAGCAAATGTGATGAAACGTGACAATACAAATGCAAATCGAATACACATTATTTTTGTTATTATTATTATACAGTAGGCCTTAGGAATTACCACAACATTGGGCGCATGTACAACTGTCTTTCAAAACACACAAATAAGTCAGTCTTAATTTCTAGAATGTATCTGAAAGACCCACCAGCAATTTGCATCGGCCTATAATTCACCATTTTGTAGAGAAAGTATAGCATTTAGCTCGTCTTTTCAGTTCGCTGCAGCTAGCGACTGGAACGAGCTGCAGCAAACACTCAAACTGGACAGTTTAATCTCAATCTCTTCATTCAAAGACTCAATCATGGACACTTACTGACAGTTGTGGCTGCTTTGCCTGATGTATTGTTGTCTCTACCTTCTTGCCCTTTGTGCTGTTGTCTGTGCCCACTAATGTTTGTACCCATGTTTTGTGCTGTTACCATGTTGTGCTGCTGCCATGTTGTGTTGCTACCATGTTTTTGTCATGTTGTGTTGCTACCATGCTGTGTTGTCATGTGTTGCTGCCTTGCTATGTTGTTGTCTTAGGTCTCTCTTTGTGTAGTGTTGTCTCTCTTTGTCATGATGTGTGTTTTTGTCCTAATATATTTATTTTATTTTTCTTATTTTTAATCCCAGCCGCCGTCGACGCAGGAAGCCTTTTGCCTTTTGGTAGGCCGTCATTGTAAATAAGAATTTGTTCTTAACTGACTTGCCTAGTTAAATAACAAAAACATTTGACATTTAAAAGCATCGTTTTGAAGGCTAAAAAATATCATAAAAGTTGTATATTTTCCTAAATATATTGCCATGATAATAAAGTTATTCAGTTTATTAGCAATAATTTCAACCAATAACTGGAATGACCATCAAGTGAGTGTCTAAGACCAACGTCCGTTCCCATGCGCTCTAACAAATTGTATGTGCAGTCTCAACTTGCAGTAGGCTAGATAAATCATTACCCCACTTTATTTGGGGTGGCTCAACATGTTGTAAATTTAAGTCATTTTGATTGTTTCCATTAAGCCCAATTCTAGGGTCTAGAATCACTTAAAGTGTGTTTGGTTTGGACTGTGCGGGTGGGAGGAGTTCCGACTGCTCCATTTTCAAAAGTGGGGAGGGAGGCTTCTTCAAGGAACCCCCTCTCCCTCCCGTTATAAAGAGACCAAAGTGCCTTCAAGCCAAGACATATTAACGGCTTTGGGGAATTATTGTGTTATCGGGGTAGCCGATATAGCTCTTCAATTTTGTTGAACGTCGACAGAACTTATTTATGGTCAGTTGACAAGGTTCTGTGAGCGACGAGATCTCGGGAAGGAGATCATGGAATACATGAACGATAAATTCGCATTGAAAAGTCAAGCGATTAAGGGCAGCGACTACTACATGGGCTCTGGCGGCGCGCTGGACCAAGTTATGGAGAGTTTGGACAGTGTGCAGTACTACAGCAAGACGTCGCCCAAGTGTGTGCAGGCCTTCGGGATACAGAGCAGCGAGCACCACTCGCGAATGGAGCGGTCCTCGCCTTGCGGAGACCAACACGGTTAGTTACTGGAACCTTTTTCACTCACGATGCATTAAACGCTACCAAATATATTTTTTAATTAACTGTCGCTGAAATTGGTAGGCTATGAGATGTGTTACGATGCATTAGGCCTATAACTAAATGTACATGCATTATAGTCTATACTTGCAAGTAAAGTGTTACCCACGTTTTTTGTTCTCAAAATTGTGCCTGAGAAATGAACATGGTAGGCTACTTGTGCGTAATTTCCTCAACTCCACATTTATGTGCCATATCTCAAACATGTTTTTTTAATGTTATGTGATTCTTATTGCTCTAAATCCATAAACTATTGAATTGCGGCAATTTAGTTATTTTTTATATTGCCAAGCTAGCAACACATTGAAAGAGCAATGGGCAGATGTGATCATATTTAAAATCTGCCTGTTTAATATGAGGAATGGAAGTATGTTTATAGGCTCACATTATTAAGTTGTGGTTTTGAGAATATTATTTTACATCCCCAAACTGAAATATAACCGTACTGCAAAATATTTCACATTCACCTCATATAGGTTAAATAACAAATATTTAACATGCAACATCTCTTAAATGTAAATATATTCGTCAATGGCCTATTATTTATAGCCTCACTCACCTGTCATAGATTACTTAATATGGCATATGCCTATATTTTTGCAACATCTGCGTAATTCATTGATTTATAATACAAATAATACATTTTATTTTTCTTTCATATAGCGAATTATGGTGTCCAGAAAACGGAAGATACCTTGCACGCGGACCTTGGAAGGTCGATCGACAACTGTTGCAATCTGAGGGCCTCGCCGGTAACGGCGTGTCAGGAGAAAACGGATTTGGACGAAATGGGTGACAAGTGTGACAGTAACGTATCGAGCAGTAAGAAGAGGCGACACAGGACGACATTCACGAGCGCACAGCTGGAGGAGTTGGAGAAGGTGTTTCAGAAAACTCATTACCCAGATGTTTATGTGAGAGAACAGCTGGCGATGAGGACGGAACTAACCGAGGCCAGAGTGCAGGTAATGTAGGCCTACTCTCACTGTCCTTCAGTGTTCTATTGCCACGTTGTTTAGGAACAGAATCGGGAACATCACATGTAGCCTACTATTGACTGAGATCACTTTGGTCTTATTTTAGGTCTATTAAAACAATTTGTTATGTATTTAGAATGTACAAAATAAGCAGGCCCAAGGTTATTTAATGTAGTGCAATGCAGGTCATTTAGGCTTTTTAACCATATTTTTTTAGCATATTTTAAGATTTACTACTGTCAATTAAGAATTGATCCTCGATTTCTTTATTGGCTCTATATTTGTGTGACGGCTTGGTGTAATCTAACAGAGCAATAGGTTAAGACAACGCTGAAAAAGAAGGTACATGTTGACCAATTTCTTTATTGACAACGTTGGAATATTTTGTATCTCTCGTTCCCGTTTTAGGTGTGGTTTCAAAACAGAAGAGCCAAGTGGAGAAAAAGAGAACGTTATGGACAGATTCAACAGGCAAAAAGTCACTTTGCAGCCACATACGACATATCAGTGTTGCCAAGAACAGACAGTTACTCACAGGCAAGTTTGCTCTTTCACCAGAACAACAATTTATTTGTCACTATTGAATCGTTTTTTTTGTCTCCATCTTCTGTAAAATCATATAATCTGAAATTAAACATATGGTTTTGGTAGGCTATACTAAGTCCTAATTATTGTTAATAAATACCTAATATAATTTGTGGAGCATGTCGTGCGTCAAAATGGAATAGGTTAGACTACAAATAAGATGAGAGTGCTGTTGACCGCCACAAACCCTTGATAGATTGACCATCTGTGACGGCGGGTTCGGTTTATCATGCACCATATTTCAGATAAGATTTCCAAAGTTGATTAGAAAGTATCTAGGCAAACCACTGGAATTAATGATTCCGTCTCAGATTTCACTGAAAATATTTACTTTTCTCTAGACTGTGTAGGCTATTCTTTTAAAGCCAACATTAAACGTTAAAGCCATAACGGGCTGCCAGAACGCGTTATTCAAAAATAAAATGTATAAAGCCTTCATACCCGTAAATGACGATACATGTTTAACTTTGTCTGACCCATCAAAATCCTTAGGTGGGGTGTGGTCACGCCGTCGGTGTAGAACGCGCTAGTCGCGTTTGAAGTAAATAGACTACTCTTACAGACTAACATCGTTGAAGAGGATTAGCTTTGAAGATGTAAAGGCGTACATCCAGGCTCTCAATGTCCTGTCCTAAATCAATGCCTGAATTTGTTCCCTCTCATATGTTTCTCATATAAACACTAGAATAAACCCATCGCCTTTAATATAGTTTATCCAGATATATGACTTACTATAGAGGGCACTGACGCCAAGTGGTGGATTGAAACATGCCCAATATCTTACTGTTTGATTTACGACCATGACTAAATCCATTTGAAAGTTGATGATTTCTTCCTTGTACATACTGTAGGGGGAACATGAATTACATTTGTTTTTGTGGGTTGGACATGGACATTTCTATGAAAGAGCATGATCTGGATTGGTTTTAAAATGTGAAGTTTGTGTAAAATTGTTGCTATATTTATAGATGGTTGAGGTCATATCTGATATGCTCTCTATGTTTAGGGAAATCATTTTGTTTGCAACCAGTTGAAAATATAAACGCTAACAAACCTCATTACTTATAACCACCAAACCAGACCACAATCTTCACCAGCACCACAATTAATTGTCTTTCTAGTATTTGCTAAATTTGTCTGTAAACCAACATGTGGCAGTAGCCTACTGTAGTTCCAGCCCAGTGGTACACTCTTAGAAAAAAGGGTTTGAAAAAGGTTCTTTGGCTGTCCCCATAGGAGAACCCTTTATGGTTCCAGGGAGAACCCTTTTTGGTTGCAGGTAGAACCCTTTTGGGTTCTAGATAGCACCTTTTTTGTCTAAGCGTGTCGGGAAAATGCTGAATAGTAAGTATAGTGACCAGATGGGCTCAGATCTTACAGATATGATTTTTCCTGGTTGATCAGGAATACAATTTGTGACATCTGGACTGGAAGCCTTCTCCCCCTGATATTCTATCACATCCCTGAAATCTGAAATGTAAGCTTCGGCTATAGGCTATCTGAAGTAGCCTGATACCACTTCATAAAAAGAAAATACCCTCAATATACTGTAGAATAGAATAACTTCAACGCAATGTTGACATTTCCCTATGGTCTCACAGTGGCAAAATACTAAACATCAGTAGCACTTCATAATCAAAGCCAAAACCAATCAACTTTTCTGGTAGAATAATAAATAACCAGATAATTAATGATCTGTTTTATTTTCGTCCACAGATCTCCAACAACCTGTGGCCCAGCCCTGCTCCCAGTGGCTCTGTGGTCTCCTCCTGCATGCTCCCCCGTGGATCTCCCCCATGTGTCACCTCGTATTCCCACTCCCCCCGCTCCGCAGCCGACCACGGGTATGTGGGCTTCCCCAACCAGCAGAACCAGTTTGGACACGTCTCCCTCAACAACTTCTTCACGGCCGACTCCCTCCTCACGCCCTCGCCCAACGGACACCCATTTGAGACCAAGCCCGAGTTTGAGAGACGCTCGTCCAGCATTGCCGTGCTGCGGATGAAGGCTAAGGAACATGCGGCCAACATATCCTGGGCCATGTGATTGTGAATGTCTCTTCTGCATGTCCAGCCAGCTGACTGACTCACAGCCTCTCTAACTTTAGCATTACTACTGCGCACGTTTATAACCCCCAATGTTGACTGACAGTAATCTGACTGTGACACTGATTGATTGAAGAGGACCTACAAAAGTCAAAATAATGTAGGCCTAGATGCTGATAACTGACTGGTTGTCTCCGAGACTGGAGAGACATGAAGCCTCTCCATGGACTCAACAAACTGTGAACCTGTTGGTCAAAAGAGTCAAATGTCAGAGGAGATTAACTGCTTCAAGGTTTAAAGGTCTGCTCATCGAGGTTGAGCAGTGCATTTCAGTTCACAACATACCAACACACAGATGAAACTTACTTTCAGGTTAACACCCGATGTTAAACAATGCATTGCTGAAAATGTACCCCTCTGTGACTTGAAAACTCTGAGCCGGTTTGAGCACTCCATTAAGAGTGGCGCAGCGGTCTAAGGCACTGCATCTCAGTGTTAGAGGCGTCACTACAGACCCTGGTTTGATTCCAGGCTGTATCACAACCGGCCATGATTGGGAGTCCCATAGGGCGGCGCACAATTGGCCCAGCGTCATCCAGGTTAGGGTTTGGCCGGGGTAGGCCGTCATTGTAAATAATGATTTGTTCTTAACTGACTTGCCTAGTTAAATAAAGATACAATAAAATAAATAAATAAAAAGCATGCTTTGTGTGTCCAGGAAATAATCCATCTAAAGATCAACTATAGTATGTCCTATAAGTTGAGGACAGTGTGAATATTGTAATTCCCTGTGCTTTATAATTCCATTGCCCTACAGTCACTAAAACGATGCACGCACATCTTAGAGGTAGAAGGCCGTGTTGTTATGATTCTGGATGGTCAGATAGCTAGCAACAATAACAAAAAGCTGCTATGAGGGGAATCGTAGGTGGCTCGTTTCAGCTCGTTGTCTTGTTATTGATATCATGTCTTGTTCTGAGGTGTTTTGACTCATGCCACATCTATGCTAACATGGCAAAAAACTCACTAGCTAGCTAACCAACAACTGTAACAATGTATCTGAGAGACAACTGCTCATTGTGCAAATGTATTTATGTTTTTAATAAACATTTGGAGACTAAATATTTATGTTGTCAACAATCTTGTTTGTTTTGCCCCAAGGGTTGTGCACGTATTGGTTTTGTCACTAAACAACCCAACCTTCTACTGTATGCCGCTCAGGATCTTCAGAGCAGAACAGAAATGAAATGGACTGACGTACTAACATGTCTGCAATGTGCCTTGCAGTAAAGCTATGTAACCTCATTAGCTGTGTCTGTGTTGTGCTACAAAGCCCCAGCACAGGAAGCAGTTAGACATTTTGTAATTATAATTTCTATAAAAATTATCAAATGAAAAGATAATAAAAACCTAAATTGTGATAGATTATGTTTTATTGTATTCACACAGTTTATGAGTCACTCATTGTAGACAAGGGATAATCTGCCTTACAGGGATGTAACCATAGCGTTACACTACAGTAATATACTGTAATTTAACTATTGACGTACCTAGTATAATATGTATAATCTACATGGAAATTAGAATTAGCATTAAAAAAACTTCAGGCACTACATCTCTTCAGATACAATATAAATCGTTGATATTATTATCCGACTTAATCCCCCTCTCCCCCCTATAGTCACACGTATTACTATTATCCCTCCACATGGAAACAGGAGCATGTTCTCTGCCTTTCTCCTCTGCTGAGGGCTGACGTCAGCCCTTTGTGTTTCTCTCTCTCTCTGAGATCACTGTCTGTTCTGTAGCGGATAGCTTTTCATCGTGCAAAACCTGTCCATATGAACGGTATGCTTGATTTAAGCGTAACTTGTGTCAGATGCTTTGATGTTGCACTGCCTTTGTTTTCCTAGGGACACTACTTCACTTCCTGGTTATTGCCAATAAAAAGTATGCATCAGAGTATTTTATCTAGGAAATACAGACACGTGTCAAAACAAGGGTCCTTTGATGAGAAGCTTCATTCTTGGGTCAATTTCAACGCATATCATAATGCGAATGATGTCATTTTCTTGGCTTCGGATTATCTCTACTTTTAATTAAACTCTGATTCTTATCTTACAAAAATCCATCTATGCATCTAGCATGTTCCGTAGACATCCAATAGAACATATATCGTATTAGACAAGCTCACGGCAAGAAGCTTTCTCAGTAATGGGCCACCCTCCACTACCCCTTACAGACAGTGTGCGTGTGTGCGCACATGTGCATGTGTGAAAGAATGTGTTTTACTGTATCTGAATGGCCATCAGTTACTCCCCCATGAACTTCTTCCGTTTATCCCCCCTACAGTATGTCCCAATTCCTCTGATTCCTGCGCTTTATCCCCCCCCTACAGTATTTGTGATCACAGAAACAGGCCGGCCAGGCTAAAGACAGATGTGTGGGAAGAGGGTGGAGGAGTCATCCCTGCCTCATCCCAGGGCAGGCTCCCTGCTCCTACAGACTAGATCCATCACCAGCTCCAATGGGTTTGACCTCGCTAGGTTAACCTAAACCATTAATAAGACCGCACCTCTCTCCCTCCCTATCTTCGTCGTGCTGGGGAGGATTGGACCTAGTGGGGAGGTGAGGGAGGTGATGACTAATGGGGGAAGTGAGGGAGGAGAGGACGGGCGGAGGTGTGGGAGGAGAGTACTGAGGGGGGAAGTGAGGGAGGAGAGGACTGTGGGGGAGGTCTGAGAGGGGAGGAGGGGGGAAGTGAGGGAGGAGAGGTCTGAGGGGGGAGGTGAGGGAGGAGAGGACTGAGGGGGGAGGTGGGGGAACACTGAGAGGGGAGGTGGGGGAGGAGGGGACTGAGAAGGGAGGTGGGGGAGGAGTGGACTGAGGGGGAAAGTGGGGGCGACTGATGGAGCTTGGCTGACCTGTCGAAAGGAAGACATACAGCTACATCAAACAGAGTTTGAACAGAAGGTATCTGAAGTGTGTAGCTTCCTATAGCTGCACCATTTATGCTTTAGTGGATGAAATGTTTTCAAGAGGGCATTTTCACCTGATTGATAAAATAGTCAGGTCAGTTAGGGAGAGTGTACCTCTCTCTCACTCCAAGCTACAGATCACCTCCCTCTAGTGGTTGAAATGTATTGAACAAAAATATAAACACAACAATTTCAAAGGTTTTACTGAGTTACAGTTCAAGATATCAGTCAATTGAAATAAATAAATTAGGCCATAATCTATGGATTTCACATGACTGAGAATACAGATATTCATCTGTTGGTCACAGATACCTTAAGAAAAAGGTAGATGCATGGATCAGAAAACCAGTCAGTATCTGGTGTGACCACCATTTGCCTCATGCAGCGCAACACATCTCCTTCACATAGAGTTGATCAGGCTGTTGATTGTGGCCTGTGGCATGTTGTCCCACTCCTCTTCAATGGCTGTGCGAAGTTGCTGGATATTGGCTGGAACTGGAACACTCTGTTTTACACATTGATCCAGAGCATCCCAAACACGCTCGCATGTCTGGTGAGTATGCAGGCCATGGAATAACTGGCACATTTTCAGCTTCCAGGTATTGTGTACAGAAGATCCTTGCGACATGGGGCCGTGCATTATCATGCTGAAACATGAGGTGATGGCGGAAGATAAATGGCACGACAATGGGCCTCAGGATCTTGTCACGGTATCTCTGTGCATTCAAATTGCCATCGAGGAGCATCCAGATGCTGCACTTGATGAATTTAGAAAATTGCTTCTTCCAATTATTGATAAACATGCACCTGTTAAGAAACTGACTGTTAGAACTGTTAAGGCTCCATGGATTGATAAGGAATTTAAAAGCTATATGGTTGAAAGAGACGGGGGCAAAAGTAGTGGCTAATAAGTCTGGCTGCACAGCTGACTGGCTGGTTTACTGCAAATTGATAAATTATGTGACTAAGCTCGACAAAAATAATAAGAAACTGTATTATGAAGCCAAGATCAATGATATAAACTTTGGAGTAGAAAGACAAATATATCAAATTAGACGAATCAGATGGCTTATTCATTACAAAACCATTTGATGTTGCCGAATATTTTAATGATTACTTCATTGGCAAAGTGGGCAAACTTAGGCAGAAAATGCAACAACGAACAGTGAGCCATCGTACTCGTGCATAAAAAAAAAAACAACGAAAGAAATTCTCTGTAAACAAATGAAAAACAGACTTCCAGCATGATTATAGAGAAGGGCACTCAACACAAATGACTGATGATTGGTTGAAAGAAATTGATAATAAAAAGATTGTGGTAGCTGTACTGTTAGATTTCAGTGCAGCCTTTGATATTATTGACCGTAACCTGTTGTTGAGAAAACGTATCTGTTATGGCCTTTCAACCTCTGCTATATTGCGGATTCGCAGCTCTCTAGGCCTTCTCTTTTCTATTTTTACCAATAACCTGCCACGGCATTAAACAAAGCATGTGTGTCCATGTATGCTTATGATTAAACCATATACACATCAGCAACCACAGCTAATGAAGTCACTGAAATCCTTAACAAAGAGTTGCAGTCTGTTTTATAATGGGTGGCCAGTATTAAACTGGTCCTGAACATCTCTAAAACTAAGAACATTGTATTTGGTACAAATCATTCCCTAAATTCTAGACCTCAGCTGAATCTGCTAATGAATGGTGTCGCTGTTGAACAAGTTGAGGAGACTAAATAACTTGGTGTTACCTTAGATTGTAAACTGTCATGGTCAAAACAAATAGATTCAATGGTTGTGAAGATGGGGAGAGGTCTCTCTGTAATAAAGAGATGCTCAGATTTTTTGACACCACCCTCCACAACGCTAGTTTTATCTTAGCTTGATTATTGTCCAGTTATATGGTACAGTTCTGCAAAGAAATACATAGTTAAGCTGCAGCTGGCCCAGAACTAAGCGGCACGTCTTGCTTTTCATTGTAATCAGAGGGCTAATATTAATACTATGCATGCCAGTCTCTCTTGGCTAAGAGTTGAGGAAAGACTGACTGTGTCACTTCTTGTTTTTGTATGAAACATCAATGTGTTGAAAATTCCAAATTGTTTGCATAGTCAACTTACACACAGCACTGACACACACACGTACCCCACCAGACATGCCACCAGTGGTCTTTTCACAGTCCCCAGGTCCAGAACCAATTCAAGGAAATGTACAGTATTATACACAGCCATGAGGGCATGGAACTCCCTTCCATCTTATATATACGCAAGTGAACATCAAACCTGGTTACAAAAAATAAATAAAGCAACACCTCACGACACAACGCTTCTCCCCCATGTGACCTACTTGTTGTGTTTATGTACTGACATGTATGTGGAACTGATGCACACACACACTACATGTTCATGTTTTTAAATGTATGTAAATTGTAAAGTCCTTTGTATGTAATGTCTTTTTCGCTATGTGTCGGACTCCAGTAAGACTAGCTGTTGCCATTGGCGTCTGCTAATGGGGACTAGGCAGACTAGACTAGCCGTCGGCTAATGGGGACTAGGCAGACTAGACTAGCCGTCGGCTAATGGGGACTAGGCAGACTAGACTAGCCGTCGGCTAATGGGGACTAGGCAGACTAGACTAGCCGTCGGCTAATGGGGACTAGGCAGACTAGACTAGCCGTCGGCTAATGGGGACTAGGCAGACTAGACTAGCCGTCGGCTAATGGGGACTAGGCAGACTAGACTAGCCGTCGGCTAATGGGGACTAGGCAGACTAGACTAGCCGTCGGCTAATGGGGATCCTAATAAATCTACTCTGGTGCTACATCCTGGGCCAGGTACAATTGTCAGAAATTCCAGACTACTTTTCCTAGTGACCCAGATTTAAAGCTCACTTTCCCATGCTTAACCTCCAGCAACAGTCTGTTGGAATAAAAACAATAACATGCCAATGTTGATCGAAATTCCTGTTCATGTCATCATGTGTCATAACAGAACAGTCAACGTCCCATGACTTCAGCGAGAGGATGCTTTTCTTTCGAATGGCTCTGGAGTCAGCCAGTTAGCCTGTGTCAGTGGCCAAAAGCCTTTCAGCAGGTCCCCTATCGTCAGTGCAGGGAGAGAGTGTTGACCAGCGAAAGTGGGCCGAAGCCTGCTGAAATTAGGCCATCAGCACACTGCAGAGGGATGCCTGTTAAATCTAATTATGGAAGGATAGGACTCTTACTGCGGCCTGTCTGTCTGTAAGAGGGGAGGAGTAGCCATTTTCCTCTCATAGGAAAGAAAAGGCGTCCGATTACTGTCTGCAAGGCATCATATTGGATGATAGTTTTTGTGAGTGTGGGGGGGGCGGGATGTGTGTGTGTGTGTGTATGTGTGTTTGAGTCTGTGTGTCTGTGTGTGTGTTTGTGTGTATATGTGTGTGTGTGTGTGAGTCTGTGTGTCTCTCTATGTGTCTCTGTGTGTGTGTCTCTCTCTCTCGCTGTATGTGTGTGTGTGTGTGTGTGTGTGTGTGTGTGTGTGTGTGTGTGTGTGTGTGTGTGTGTGTGTGTGTGTGTGTGTGTGTGTGTGTGTGTGTGTGTGTGTGTGTGTGTGTGTGTGTGTGTGTGTGTGTAACCAGGGCTACATGTAGTCCAATACCCTGCGACCAATGGAAGATCCGGACCCGCATCCCCTTCCATTGACATCACCTCTCTGGTGTGCACAGGGAGGGTGTGACATCACACACACCCAAGGGTCCTGAGGACCGTCTGTTGTTTTGTGGATTCTGTACTTTAGCGTCATGCCTTGAGAGAAATGCTGACTGGAAAACTAGCTTTTACATGAGATTCTCACACTAGCCGTTGTTTCTTTGCAGACACCCTCTGTTTCATTCAGATGACTGATAATCAACGCTTAACACTCCTACCACTGTAACTCCAAACATTTGCCTTTGGCCTACAATAACATTACTAACACCCATTCCCACTGACTTCTCGCTAAACATCACACACACACACACACAAACGTGCGGGCACACACACACCTCCCTTCCACACACTCATTAAGTGTGTGTTTTCTCTTCATCAGGCCGACACTCCACTGACAGACGTTTCAGCCGTGTCCCATCGTTCATGCTAACTCCCAGCCTGCACTGGGGTCCCTGGTGTTTTCAAACTCCTGTGGTGTCAGAGGCCACAGGAGTCTGCTGCTGACAGTTATGGATGTTCGGTAGAAGAGCCATAGAGCCTTGTGTGTGTGTGTGTGTGTGTGTGTGTGTGTGTGTGTGTGTGTGTGTGTGTGTGTGTGTGTGTGTGTCCTAGCTTTATCCCAGCTTTATGATTTATGGGCCAGTTCCTTGAACTGTCTCTCCAGTGAAGAGTGACTTATGAAGTGTGCTGTTACTTTTTTATTTTCTTCAAAGCATCAGGCAAGTGAACAAATACTGCGTATGTCATATTTCTAAAGCCTAATCGTTGAAAAGTTCTCACTGAATAGGGTATTTTTATGAGTTACTGTAAAACACAAAGTTATTTTTTAAGCAAAAACCTGATTGTAGGAAATCAGTATCAAAGGCTTTATTTGAAAGGTTGTGCCAGTTTATGAAACTTTAATTGCAAACAATCCACATAGTTCTGAAGAAATTGTTAATATGTAAGGTTTTGGGTCAAACTCATCTATGTTTAAAATTCAGTGCTGCTAGAGTTGCTGTCAGTTGAGAGTTGCAAACGTTCTCACAGTATCAGAGGGAAACGACTGAATTAAAGTTATGGTCTCAGGTTTTCCATTATAGTTAAGTGTGTTTGCGTGCGTAGACACACACTCATAGTACAGCTACGTAGCCACACATGCAAACACACAGTCCATCCAATGTTCATGAAGTTCATCCCGTACTGAATTAGACCCCTAGAGACAGACACACAGACACACAGACACAATGAACAGAGAGACCTATGCCTGACATGTAAAGCTATAATTAGAAAAACATGTTGAGTCATTTGTCAATGGACGTGCATTGGTAAAAAGCAATTGACTCATGAATAGTCAGATGAGACATATCCCTGGTGAGATTAGCAATGTTGCAGATGCTGAAATAAACTCCCAATGAGAACACTCGCCACACGCAACTGTGACGTCTTTGCATGAGAAATTGACTTGGGAAGATGGACAGCGGTTACCAACGTGTAATTTACTGTTCTTAATGGGTAAGTAAGTTCCTGCTGATCAAACCCTGTTACTTTCAAGACACTGCATCTCTCTCTCTCTCTCTCTCTCTCTCTCTCTCTCTCTCTCTCTCTCTCTCTCTCTCTCTCTCTCTCTCTCTCTCTCTCTCTCTCTCTCTCTCTCTCTCTCTCTCTCTCTCTCTCTCTCTCTCTCTCTCTCTCTCTCTCTCTCTCTCTCTCTCTCTCTCTCTCTCTCTCTCTCTCTCTCCCCCAGTGGTTACCAATGTGTAATTGTTTCTCAATGCTCCAATAGAAAGCGACCAGGGACTATCACTGTTCAAAGTGTCATTATTCCCTGGAGGAAAGGGAGCAAGAGGAGGAGATAATCAGCTGTTGATTGACAGGGGTCCACGTCTCGCCTCTCCTCTCGGGTAGATGCATGTTAGTTTAAGGGATTTTGGAGAATGAGTGGAGGCCATTAGCCATCTCAACCTGGAGTGTAGTGACTGAAAATTGGAGCTCTGTTGGGCTCTGTGGCTATCCTTGTTCCTCCTCCACTGTAGCTCACTAATTATGTTTGGGGGGAGGGAGGGGGTGAGCAAGGTTTAATGCCCCCCTTCTGATTGGGTCTGGTGAGTCAACCAAGGGGACAGTCTTTTAGTGTCTCCCCAGCCCTTTTCATCACCCCTGGAGGGAAACCCTGTGGAGTGTGCTGAGTGGTGGGCAGATTAGGTTCTGTGTCTCTTCTTATCCTTCGCTAATGAGTCTCTGGGAAATAATTACTACTGTTATCACAGTTAGCTACTGGGATGGCCACTAACCCTAACTTTAGCTTCATGTCCACACCCCAGTTCAACCCTAACCCTAGCTTCAAACACAACCTACCCCTAACCGTAGCTTCATGTCCACACCACGATTCAAACCTAGCTTCATGTCCACATCCTGGTTCAACCCTAGCCATAGCTTTATGTCCACACCCTGGTTCATCCCTAACCCTAGCTTCATGTTCACATTCCATCCCACTTCAACCCTAACCCTAGCTTCATATCCACCTCCCATCCCAGTTCAACCATAACCCTAGCTTCATATCCACCTCCCATCCCAGTTCATCCCTAACCCTAGCTTCATATCCACCTCCCATCCCAGTTCATTCCTAACCCTTGCTTCATATCCACATCCCATCCCATCCCAGTTCAACCCTAACCCTAGCTTCATATCCACCTCCCATCCCAGTTCATCACAGAAACCCTAGACCCACTCCAATTTGCATACCGCCCAAACAGATCCACAGATGATGCAATCTCTATTGCACTCCACACTGCCCTTTCCCACCTGGACAAAAGGAACACTTATGTGAGAATGCTATTCATTGACTACAGCTCAGCGTTCAACACCATAGTACCCTCAAAGCTCATCACTGAGCTAAGGATCCAGGTACTACACACCTCCCTCTGCAACTGGATCCTGGACTTCCTGACGGGCCACCCCCAGGTGGTGAGGGTAGGTAACACCACATCTGCCACGCTGATCCTCAACACTGGAGCCCCTTAGGGGTGCGTGCTCAGTCCCCTCCTGTACTCCCCGTTCACCCATGACTGCATGGCCAGGCACGACTCCAACACCATCATTAAGTTTGCAGACGACACAACAGTGGTAGGCCTGATCACCGACAACGATGAGACAGCCTATAGGGAGGAGGTCAGAGACCTGGCCGGGTGGTGCCAGAATAACAACCTATCCCTCAACGTAACCAAGACTAAGGAGATGATTGTGGACTACAGGAAAAGGAGGACCGAGCACGCCCCCATTCTCATCGACGGGGCTGTAGTGGAGCAGGTGGAGAGCTTCATGTTCCTTGGTGTCCACAACACCAACAAACTAGAATGGTCCAAACACACCAAGACGGTCGTGAAGAGGGCACGACAAAGCCTATTCCCCCTCAGGAAACTAAAAAGATTTGGCATGGGTCCTGAGATCCTCAAAAGGTTCTACAGCTGCAACATCGAGAGCATCCTGACTGGTTGCATCACTGCCTGGTACGGCAATTGCTCGGCCTCCGACAACAAAGTTCAACCCTAACCCTAGCTTCATGTCCACATCCCAGTTCAACCCTAACCCTAGCTTCATGTCCATATCCCAGTTCAACCCTAACCCTAGCTTCATGTCCACATCCCAGTTCAACCTTAACCCTAGCTTCATGTCCACATCCCAGTTCAACCTTAACCCTAGCTTCATGTCCATATCCCAGTTCAACCCTAACCCTAGCTTCATGTCCACATCCCAGTTCAACCCTAACCCTAGCTTCATGTCCACATCCCAGTTCAACCTTAACCCTAGCTTCATGTCCACATCCCAGTTCAACCTTAACCCTAGCTTCATGTCCATATTCCAGTTCACATATAGGACCTCTTCTTTTAAAAGTTAAAGTCGCTTTTTGACTATCTGTGTGTGCATGTATGTGCGTGTGTGTGCGCATGTGTGTGCATGTGTCTTCAAGAGTGTGTCTGTGGGCGGCAGGTAGCCTAGTGGTTAAGAACGTTCAACCAGTAACTGGAAGGTTGCTGGTTCAAATCCCTGAGTCGACTAGGTGAAAAATCTGCCGATGTGCCCTTGAGCAAGGCACTTAACCCTAATTGCTCTTGGTAAGAGCATCTGCTAAATTACTCAAATGTAAAAGTGACTGTGGTGTGTAGCTGGGATGTCTCCAAGATGGATGACTCCACCACATGAAAGCAGACAGGGGGGAATGGTTTATGCTCCATGGCTCTGTCAGTATGTGTGCCAAGCCAAACTGGAGCTGGGCTTCTCTGTAGACCTTCTATCTGACACTGTTTGCTCTGCACCTCCAGGTATTTCAGATAGCAGTACATATTCATGGAAGCATATGTATGCTAGTGGGCTTGCCATCAGGGATAGAGATAGGGACTGGAAGGAAGAAAAGTATGATAAAGGATCACACTTTATTTGGATAGTCTGGATAGTCCATCTGTAGATGCTGTACAGATAGTCATACTATCAACAAATTAGCTGTTGATAAACAACTGCTAGGGTTAGGGTAAGGGTTAAGATTAGGGCTAGTTAATTTAAATGTTACTTATAGTCTGTACATAGTCTGTAGCGCATCTACAGATGGACTATCCAAATAAAGTGTTACATTATAAAGTTTACCTCTCATTGTAGTAACAAGAAAAATGGAAATGTATCTCCATTTTATATTTATATTTGTATATTTATATTTAACCTTCATTTATTCAGTTAAGAACAAATTCTTATTTACAATGAAGGCCTACCAAAAGGCAAAAGGCTTCCTGCGGGGACAGGGGCTGGGATTTAAAAAAATAAATATATATAGAACAAAACCCACATCACGACAAGAGAGACCTAAGACAACAACATAGCATGGTAGCAGTACAACATGGCAGCAGCACAACATGGTAGTGACACAATATGGCAGCAGCACAACATGGTAGTGACACAATATGGCAGCAGCACAACATGGTAGTGACACAATATGGCAGCAGCACAACATGGTAGTGACACAATATGGCAGCAGCACAACATGGTAGTGACACAATATGGCAGCAGCACAACATGGTAGCAGCACAAAACATGACACTTACATTATTGTGCACAGACAACAGCACAAAGGGCAAGAAGGTTGAGACAACAATACATCACACGAAGCAGCCACAACTGTCAGTAAGAGTGGGCCATGATTGAGTCTTTTGAATGAAGTGTTACAGTACAAAGAGTTTCCTGTTTAAAGACCAAATACCATTTATAACTACAAATGGCTTGGCTTGGCTCCGTAAGTGTGAAAACGGTACCATTGGTCCTCCAAGACCAGGAATGAGGAACATGGGACTAGCTCAAGGTTCTGTGAGCTGGTTAAACTAATCTGAGATGAGACATTTTCCTCTGTATCCACCAGATGGCACCCTATGACTTCTGCTGTCAGAGTTCACACCAGTCAGTCAGTCAGGGTTGGAGGAGGCTACAGGATGTTTATATTACTACAAACGTGGGCAGGCACGCAAATGTACTATACTCCACACTATAAACACATATTAACACCCTGTAATGAGCTGAAACTGAGCAACAGACAGAAGCTATAAAATAATAGAGAGACTGGGAAGTACTCAGTGGAATGTGAATGCTGTAGAACTCGCCAGCTTGTAGTCCCAAAACATCCACTTTGTTCAGCCACTCCTATGGGAAAAAATGAATGGAGAACAAATGGGGTTTTGGGAAAATAAGGTCTGAGGGTAACATAGGCTTAGGAGATCTTATAAGTTTTCTTCTATGAGATAATATCAGTCGTTAACATGACCTTTATGAATGATGAAGCCTGTATGTGCTTTATGTGCTTGTTTTGATTACATAAATGCTTCCAAAGGTAACTTTAGCTGAGAAAGATTATATCATAAAACAAAACGTATAAGATCTCCTAAGCCTGTGTTTTCCACAAACCTTATTGTCTGCATTTATCCAAAACCCCTATTCATTTACTCATAGGCTTCGGCCAACAAGCCACGGCGGAGGGAGCCTCCGTTAGTGCCTACAAAGAGACGCCATTACTACTGCTCTCTATAGTGTAAACTCATTGTATAAATATCAAACCTTGTAGATCATGCCATCTGCTGGTGAAAACATTTACAGATTATGGTGGGAAAGCTACTGCTAGGAAACATCACTGGGAATAAGGTCTATTTCATTAGTAGTCCTGCACGTTACTCAACAAGAATACACCAGCCCTATCAAATTACATAGCTTCTCACTCGTAGCTGATGACAGTTCAATTTGAGATGGTGACGATAGTGACATCTCTATCTGACTATGCAGCCCAATATGCTGTACAGATAGATATAGGATCTTAATTTGAGCCAGTTTGCTACAGCAGGAAAATAATCCTGCAGCAACACGGGTCCCGTGTGGCTCAGTTGGTAGAGCATGGCGCTTGCAACGCCAGGGTTGTGGGTTCATTCCCCACGGGGGGACCAGGATGAATATGTATGAACTTTCCAATTTGTAAGTCGCTCTGGATAAGAGCGTCTGCTAAATGACTTAAATGTAAATGTAAATGTAAACAGGAAATGTGAATTATCATGTGGATTATAATTAATGGACATGTTTGTAGAGGTTGATTCTTTGCTAGGGCAAATCAAGTCTGAAATGTCAAAGTTGAAATTGCAAACTTTAGAAGGATTTTAAAACTCAAATACACCACACATTTTAAATGTGCATTGCAGGAAAGTTATCCTGCAACAGGGTGATCAAATTAAGATCCTTCACCTGTATCTCTGTTGCCTGCACTAATGGCAAACTCTCCATTTTCTTTGGAGGTTGCATTGGACCAGTGGCGATTTTAGCATGTAAATCTTGATGGGGCAAAATCAAAGCCACAACACTAAACAATACATTAATTGCACTATAACGGTGACAAACGGTGCCCACAAACTGTTAGGGCCTACTTAAAGCTGTCCCAACAGCAGAGCTTTCCTTCCAGCACCATGGAGTGAATCCTTACCACTGCTACACCTGCCTATCAGCAGAGCCCTGTCTGGCAGCCAAACAATTCATTCAGCCTCATTTATTGCCTTTTTAAAATACATTGCTGATATGGCTGACCATATCTCCCTGGCATATTACATCATTTATGCAGAAGCATATAAGACATTTTTTGACTCACATTGTTGTGTGAGGCGGTCCTTCTTTGGCAAATTTTGCCGTCAAAGAAAAAGGTTTACAATTCCGAGTTGGATGACCGTTCAAAACCTATTTTCCCAGTCTGACTTCCCAGTTGCAATGCTTGTGGTTAGCCACTGTCACCGATTCCTTCCAAACAACTCATTGTTGAATTTGCGATTTCCAACTTGTTGTGTAATGATTATGTCCAGTGGCCGATGAGCACCAATACATTTTATCTATAATTTCTCTTCCTAATTTGTCTTCATATGACAAGGATTAAAAAGTATTTGCCAGTAGATTGTCTACTTGATTTATGATGATGACTGCTTGCTAAGATTTTGAAAGTATGATGTTAACATGATCAGTCCAACCAAAGCTACTGTAGATATAACGTGATTTGACGTAATTTCATCGTAATTTCAATGACCTTGAGCCTTCTTCGAAGGACACTTCTAATGTAACTCTATGGCAGCACCCAAAGGGCTCACATTCTTGGTGTCTTCCCTTACTAAAGGCGGGTGATGTAGTGTCCCCATGAGTGACAGAACACTGAGCCGATCACGGTGCAATGCTGAGCCAATCACGGTGCAATGCTCCTATTTTCTGCTGGCCTGCCCCATCACCACAGAAAGCACTGAGCTAGGCTGGAACACCTGCATTTTGGAGCTGCCTGTTTATATGCAACTTTATTAAAACTCAATTACATATATTTTTTAAATTGTTTGCAAACTGATATGTGACACGTATTAATGCCAAAATAACATGTAAAACAGGCAAGCCCTCCCCAAAAAATACATTTATATATATATATATACATATATACATGTTTTTATTATTCTTTAGATTTTTTTTGCAAACAATGTGGGGCCCTGAATGACGGGTCGCCACTGCGTTGGACTATGCATTTGTCTCTGTGTTCTCTCTTTCACAAAGCCAGTGGGTGCGAGAGCACCAGCTGGACTGATGCACAGGTCACACTGGCTGCGTCAGCTCTGACGAAGGCCGTTGGCGTGATGACTACTCACTCTACTCGATCCAGAAGCTAAAAGGCAGAAGATGAAATGATACGAGCGGTTAACAGGTACTCAACACTGTCCACTGTCATTAGTCAGATCACAAGGCTCCTAATCACAGTAGTACAATTGAGAATATGCAAGTCACCTCTTTGAAAAGCTAGTTTAATTCTCAAGCGTATAGCTCTCCAATGATATACAGATGTTTTCAAAAAGCCTGGATACAGAAGAAGCACATAGATACAGGCATCGTTCTGTATTTTGGTTGAAGTGCGATCTCATGGTAACACCACTATCACTTTGACGATAGTGTAAGACGTCTGATATGGGTATTCAATCTAAGGGGATAGTAAATAGAGTCGTAGTGGTAGTAGATCATAGTTAATAGTGTCCAGGCCCAGGAGAATAGGAGATTCATAATAGGATGTGTGTACAGGACAGCTCCCTGGAGAGATGGGAATTGATAGAGATGTGTGAATTGAAGCTGAGACAGCAGGGCTTTTCTCTTTCTTTGGCCCTTAAAAGACATTAAAAAAATCACTCAGCAGAACAGTGCATCCCTGTGGTGTGCGTGTGCGTGTGCGTGTGCGTGTGCATGTGCGTGTGCGCGTGCGTGTGCGTGTGCGTGTGCGTGTGCGTGTGCGTGTGAGTGTGAGTGGGTGTGTATATACAGTATGTGGTGTTCGTGCGCGTGTGCCCGCGTCTGGGGGTGTTCTGTGTGTGTATGTGTGTGTGTGTGTGCATGCATGCTTTTGAGCGTACTTGGCTGTGCACATGCGTACGTGTGACCACATTTTCATTATGAGCGGTAGAGCTTTTCAATATCCCTCTTGGCTTGTTACAGGTGTGAAACTCTCACCTGTTATGGCTTTGATGAGATTGTGATTGAGTCTCTCCTTCCATCCCGGTCCTGCTCAGCAGTAGTTGAATCCATCCTTCAACGTGCACTTCAACACAATGGTTCTGCTGTTATTATTGGTGTGATCACGGAGTCATTGGATGAGATTTTACCACCCTCCAGTCCCTTACCCCTCCACTTACAAAATACAGCTCATAGAAAAATTGTCATATGTTTGGAATGGTAGATTTCAAATGATGGAATTGGAATGATGGAATTAGAATGACGGAATTAGAATGATGGAATTGGAATGATGGAATTAGAATGATGGAATTGGAATGATGGAACTAGAATGATGGAATTAGAATGACGGAATTAGAATGACGGAATTGGAATGACGGAATTGGAATGACGGAATTGGAATGATGGAATTAGAATGATGGAATTGGAATGATGGAATTAGAATGATGGAATTGGAATGATGGAACTAGAATGATGGAATTAGAATGATGGAATTGGAATGATGGAACTAGAATGATGGAATTAGAATGACGGAATTAGAATGACGGAATTAGAATGACGGAATTAGAATGACGGAATTAGAATGACGGAATTGGAATGACGGAATTGGAATGACGGAATTGGAATGACGGAATTGGAATGATGGAATTAGAATGATGGAATTAGAATGATGGAATTGGAATGATGGAATTGGAATGATGGAATTAGAATGATGGAATTGGAATGATGGAATTAGAATGATGGAATTGGAATGATGGAATTAGAATGATGGAATTGGAATGATGGAATTAGAATGATGGAATTGGAATGATGGAATTAGAATGATGGAATTGGAATGATGGAATTAGAATGATGGAATTAGAATGATGGAATTGAAATGGTGGAAATCGAATGGAATGAAATATCTACGTAAAATATTAACCCTATATCAAGATGATGCATCTTCTTGCGTTGGTGTGTGTCCACATATTAAGTCGAAATTTGAAATGAATCATTGTCTGAGTTTTTGTTGTTTTGGGCATGGGTGGGTTTTCCTTTTAGTTTGAGACTTCTGGCTGTAATTGCACACTGTAAATGCACTAAATCTACTGGCAATGAGTCACCATTCAAATTTTCTTCCTTGGATGAGCAGTGATCATCCAAGGAACGTAGGCCTATATTCAGCGTAAATGAACACAGTATCATAAGATTTGAGTGCTGTTGTTTGCACCATATAGTAAAAGCTTTTAACAGCGTGTAATACAACATGATCTGATGGGAGCAATCTAAAAATGTACACTGCCATGTAAGATAAATCATCTACATGTTTATTATAATATAAATAATCTACATGTTTATTATAATATAAATAATAATATTAATATGAATCTTCTCTTATGATTTCCCCCCATAGTACTCATTTAACCACCTTTATTTATCAATGTTTAATTTTCTATAGCAATACATATATACACTAAACTCAGCAAACTCACTAAACTCTCACTGTCAACTGCGTCTATTTTCAGCAAACTTAACATGTGTAAATATTTGTATGAACATAACAAGATTCAACAACTGAGACATAAGACATGTGACTAACAGAAATGCAGCTGGTGTCCCTGAACAAAGGGGAGGGTCAAAATCAAAAGTAACAGTCAGTATCTGGTGTGGCCACCAGCTGCATTAAGTACTGCAGTCCTCATGGACTGCACCAGATTTGCCAGTTCTTGCTGTGAGATGTTACCCCACTCTTCCACCAAGGTACCTGCAAGTTCCCGGACATTTCTGGGGGGAATGGCCCTAACCCTCACCCTCTGATCCAACAGGTCCCAGACGTGCTCAATGGGATTGAGATCCGGGGTCTTCGCTGGCCATGGCAAAACACTGACATTCCTGTCTTGCAGGAAATCACGCACAGAACGAGCAGTATGGCTGGTGGCATTGTCATGCTGGAGGGTCATGTCAGGATGAGCCTGCAGGGAGGGTACCACATGAGGGAGGAGGATGTCATCCCTGTAACGCACAGCGTTGAGATTGCCTGCAATGACAACAAGCTCTGTCCAATGATGCTGTGACACACCGCCCCAGACCATGATGGACCCTCAACCTCCAAATCGATCCCGCTCCACAGTACAGGCCTCGTGTAACGCTCATTCCTTCGTCGATAAACGCAAATCCGACCATCACCCGTTGAGACAAAACAGCGACTCGTCAGTGAAGAGCACTTTTTGCCAGTCCTGTCTGGTCCAGGGAAGGTGGGTTTGTGACCATAGGCGAAGTTGTTGCCAATCATGTCTGGTGAGGACCTGCCTTGGTGGAGTACAAACAAATATTTTAAAGTCCAAGCTATGGGGCTGTGCCAAAAAATTGACAAAATGATTATAGCGGGCAAGAAGTCAATAAACCAAGGGGCCTGTAGACAGGACCCCGACACCTAATATTGGTGAAGTACAAGAATACTTAAGGCCCAAGCTATGGGGAAGGTGGGTTTGTGACCATAGGCGAAGTTGTTGCCAATCATGTCTGGTGAGGACCTGCCTTACATCAGGCCTACAAGCCCTCAGTCCAGCCTCTCTCAGCCTACTCGGACAGTCTGAGCACTGATGGAGGGATTGTGCATTCCTGGTGTAGTTGTTGTTGCATTCCTGTAGCTGTCCCGCAGGTGTGATGTTCGAATGTACCGATCTTGTGCAGGTGCTGTTACACGTGGTCTGCCACTGCAAGGACGATCAGTTGTCCGTCCTGTCTCCCTGTAGCGCTGTCTTAGGCGTCTCACAGTACGGACATTGCAATTTATTGCCCTGGCCACATCTGCAGTCCTCATGCCTCCTTGCAGCATGCCTAAGGCACGTTCATGCAGATGAGCAGGAACCCTGGGCATCTTTCTTTTGGTGTTTTTCAGAGTCAGTAGAAAGACCTCTTTAGTGTCCTAAGTTTTCATAATTGTGACCTTAATTGCCTGCCGTCTGTAAGCTGTTAGTGTCTTAACGGCCATTTCACATTTGCATGTTCATTAATTGTTTATGGTTCATTGAACAAGCATGGGAAACAGTGTTTAAACCATTTACAATGAAGATCTGGGAAGTTATTTGGATTTTTACAAATTATCTTTGAAAGACAGGGTCCTGAAAAAGGGACGTTTTTTTGTTGTTGCTGAGTTTATATATGCAAAAGTATGTGGACACCCCTTCAAATGAGTGGATTTGGCTATTGCAGCCACACCCGTTGCTGACAGGTGTATAAAATTGAGCACACAGCCATGCAATCTCAATAACCAAACATTGGCAGTAGAATGGCCTTACTGAAGAGCTCAGTGGCTTTCAACGTCGCACCGTCATAGAATGCCACCTTTCCAACAAGTCAGTACGTCAAATTTCTGCCCTGCTAGAGCTGCCCGGTCAACTGTAAGTGCTGCTATTGTGAAGTGGAAACGTCTAGGAGCAAAAATGGCTCAGCTGCAAAGTGATAGACCGCACAAGCTCACAGAATGGGACCGCCGAGTGCTGAAGCACGTAGCACGTAAAAATCGTCTGTCCTCGGTTGCAACACTCATTACTGAACTCCAAACTGCCTCTGGAAGCAATGTCAGCACAATAACTGTTCGTCGGGAGCTTCATGAAATGGGTTTCCATGGCCGAGCAGCCGCACACACGCCTAAGTTCACTATTCGCAATGTCAAGCGTCGGCTGGAGTGTAAAGCTCGCCGCCATTGGACTCTGGAGCAGTGGAAACGTGTTCCCTGGAGTGATGAATCACACTTCACCATCTGGCAGTCCGTTGAACGAATCTGGCTTTGGCGGATGCCAGGACAACACTACCTGCCTGAATGCATATTGCCAACTGTAAAGTTTAATGGAGGAGGAATAATGGTCTAGGGCTGTTTTTCATGGTTCCGACTAGGCCCCTTATTTCCAGTGAAGGGAATATGCTACAGCATATATGCTACAGCATATAATGACATTCTAGACGATTCTATGCTTCCAGCTTTATTGCAACATTTTGAGGAAGGCCCTTTCTTGTCTCAGCATGACAATGCAACCGTGCACAATGCGAGGCCCATACAGAAATGGTTTGTCGAGATCGGTGTGGAAGAACTTGACTGGCCTGCACAGAGCCATGACCTCAACCCCATTGAACACCTTTAGGATGAATTGGAACGCCGACTCGAGCCAGGCCTAATCACCCAACATCAGTGCCCAATCTCACTAATACTCTTGTGGCTGAATGGAAGGAAGTCCCAGCAGCAATATTCCAGCATCTAGTGGAAAGCCTTCCAAGAAGAGTGGAGGCTGTTATAGCAGCAAAGGGGGGACCAACTCCATATTAACGCCCGTGATTTTGGAATGAGATGTTCGACGAGCAGGTGTCCACATACTTTTGGCCATGTAGTGTACATTTACAGTTAACATAAATGGTTAAGAAGATCATCTAGATGAAGTTCTGTGTTTCACCAGCAGATGACAGTGTCATAGAAAACTCTGAAGAGAAAACATACGTTTTACAGGCAAAAATCTCACAGACAAGGTTGTGGTACTATTCTTTAAATTCTTATAAAGTAGCATACGAGTCATATAGTACTAAAACTACTATTAAAATAAGCTCAGAACAAACAGGCAAGTATGTACAAGTCAATTAAACTATACATAACACTTGCAACATTTGGGTGGTGGACGACACTAAAAGCAAGAGTATTTTTCTAACACTCCCTCTTTGTGAAATCCTCCTACAATACATCAGTATTGTAACTTATAACATAAAGATTTAACTTACTCATTGTGTGGTTACAGGTTACAGTTGGAGGTGGGTGCTAAAGTTACTGCAACAGCATTAGACACAATGTCAGTGCAACAGGACATAAAGGATTTAGCCCATTCTAAACAATGGACCAAATCAACAGTCATTTCAACCACATAAGTTTGGACACATTTTCAGGGAGGCTTATATAGTATTTGCTATTTTAAGCCTATGTTATGTTGTGTGCTAAGCAAGTGTGGTATGTTACCGGATAGAGTTGCAGAGTCTTTGGCCTTTTATAGTCAGAGACACTTTGAGAATCTTTACTTCCGATTTAATGTTATTCCAGCTGTGATGCAGTCTAAACACTTCAACCTGAACGGTCCTACTCTCCAGCACTTGTGTGTTCTTGGACTGTCATAGTGTGTGACAAAGGGGGAGGAAGACTGTCATGACAGTTGACTAGAAGGGCCATACACAGTTGAAGTCAGAAGTTTACATGCACCTTAGCCAAATACATTTAAACTCAGTTGGTCACAATTCCTGACATTTAATCAAAGTAAAAATTCCCTGTCTTAGGTCAGTTAGGATCACCAGTTAATTTTAAGAATGTGAAACGTCAGAATAATAGTAGAGAGAATGATTTATTTCAGCTTTTATTTCTTTCATCACATTCCCAGTAAGTCAGAAGTTAACATACACTAAATTAGTATTTGGTGGCATTGCCTTTAAATTGTTTAAAGTTCGCCGCCATTGGACTCTGGACTCTATTTTGGGTAGCCTTCAACAAGCTTCCCACAATAAGTTGGGTGAATTTTGGCCCATTCCTCATGACAGAGCTGGTGTAACTGAGTCGGGTTTGTAGGCCTCCTTGCTCGCACACGATTTTTCAGTTCTGCCCACAAATTTTCTATAGCATTGAGGTCAGGGCTTTGTGATGGCCATTCCAATACCTTGACTTAGTTGTCCTTAAGCCATTTTGCCACAACTTTGGAAATATGCTTGGGGTCATTGTCCATTTGGAAGACCCATTTGGGACCAAGCTTTAACTTCCTGACTGATGTCTTGAGATGTTGCTTCAATATATCCGCCAAATTTTCTTTCCTCATCATGCAATCTATTTTGTGAAGTGCACCAGCCCCTCCTGCAGCAAAGCACCCCCACAACATGATGCTGCCACCCCCGTGCTTCACGGTTGGGATGGTGTTCTTTGGCTTGCAAGCCTCCCCCTTTTTCCTCCAAACATACGATGGTCATTATGGTCAAACAGTTCTATTTTTGTTTCATCAGACCAGAGGACATTTCTCCAAAAAGTACGATCTTTGTGAAGAGATGGTGGCACTGAAGTGTGTATGTGTGTGTGTGTGTGTGTGTGTGTGTGTGTGTGTGTGTGTATGTGTGTGTGTGTGTGTGCGTGCGCGTGTGTGTGCGTGTGTGTGTGTGTGCGTGTGTGTGTGTGCGTGCGTGCGTGTGTAGTTGCAGTTGCAAACCATAGTCTGGCTTTTTTATGGTGGTTTTGGAGCAGTGGCTTCTTCCTTGCTGAGCGGCCTTTCAGGTTATGTCGATATAGGACTCATTTTACTGTGGATATGGATAGTTTTGTACCTGTTTCCTTCAGCATCTTCACAAGGTCCTTTGATGTTGTTCTGGGATTGATTTGCACTTTTCGCACCAAAGTACGTTCATCTCTAGGAGACAGAACGAGTCTCCTTCCTGTGCGGTGTGACGGCTGCGTGGTCCCATGGTGTTTATACTTGTGTACTATTGTTTGTACAGATGAACGTGGTACCTTCAGGCATTTGGAAATTGCTCCCAAGGATGAACCAAACTTGTGGAGGTCAACAATTGTTTTTCTGAGGTCTTGGCTGATTTCTTTTGATTTTCCCATGATGTCAAGCAAAGAGGCACTGCGTTTGTATGTAAGTCTTGAAATACATCCACAGGTACACCTCCAATTGACTCAAATGATGTCAATTACCCTATCAGAAACTTCTAAAGCCATGACATACTTTTCTGGAATTTTCCAAGCTGTTTAAAGGCTCAGTCCACTTAGTGTATGTAAACTTCTGACCCACTGGAATTGTGATACAGTGAGTTAATGTCACACCCTGGCCATAGAGAGGCTTTAATTCTCTATTTTGGTTATGCCAGGGTGTGACTAGGGTGGGCATTCTAGTTTCTTTATTTCTATGTTTTCTATTTCTTTGTGTTTGGCCGGGTTCTCAATCAGAGGCAGCTGTCTATCGTTGTCTCTGATTGAGAACCATACTTAGGTAGCCCTTTTTTCTACCTGTCTTTGTGGGAAGTTAACTTTGTTTGATGGCACATTGCCTTAAGCTTCACGGTTTGTTTTGGTATTGTTTATTGTTTTGTTCGGCGTCTTTTTCCCTAATAAAAGAAAATGTACGCACCTTGGTCTTCTGTTAACAGTCTTCTGTTAACAGCCGTGACAGTTAAAAGTTAATTAATCTGTCTGTAAACAATTGTTGGAAAGATTACTTGTGTCATGCACAAAGTGGATGTCCTAATCGAATTGTCAAAACTATAGTTTGTAACAAGAAATTTGTGAGTGGTTGAAAAACAAGTTTCACTGACTCCAACCTAAGTGTATGTAAACTTCTGACTTCAACTGTAGTTCTTTATTGCTATATCATACAAGATGCTTTTCTTTTCAATTGACAATGATGGAGTAGCCATAAGCCAGACTTCCCCGCTATAGTGTAGATAACACAATACGTTGCAGACCTTTTGTACCCCGCATGCACACACACACACACACACACACACACACACACTTCAGCGCCACCAGGATCTTCGGAAAGGGATCATTATTGACATGTTCTATGTTCCACCTTATTCTCCTTCTCTTGGTTAAAGTCTCTGCCATTGTAGGGGAATACAGAAAGACCGGTCTATGTCCAAAAGGACCCCCTAGTCCCTATAGTGCACTACTTTTGACCAGGGCCCATATGGCTATGGTCGAAAGTAGTGCACTACTTAGGGAATAGGGTGGCATTTGGGATGCTACCCATATTGCAGAGCGGCAGGTGGAGAGCCCAGTCTCTGGGGAATTCCTTTTACGTAGGTCTATTGCTTCAGAAATCAACTAATCAGGATTCGCCAACAGCACTATAATCTCTGGACCTGGCATATCATCCAATAACGTCAACACATAAATGGTCATTAGCAATGCAGAGTTGCTTGTTGTTTGCAGCTGACAAATACATGAATGAATGGTGATATAGCCATTCATCTTTTCATTTCATTGTCCCCCATGATGCAATCGGAAAGGAGACTGGATCTGTCTCCTTCCGTCCGCTTGTTCATACACTAGTCACACGCGATATCACAGACATCACTGGGCCGATTTTGACTGAACATGGGTGAATGATGCATCTTGCCATAGAGATCCGGCATTTACATAATTACACTGATTGGCCTAAGGTGGGAGCTACAGTAATTCATAGAAATCTGTTAGTCACACACAACATGTCAATTGGCCCAAGGGGTGGCTGTGTCATTCGTGGGGTACGACATGTTTACTGTTAATTTTAATGTACAGTGCCTTCGTAAAGTGTTCAGACCCCATATTTTGTTAGGTTACAGCCTTTTCTAAAATGTATTAAATAGTTTTTTTCCCCTCATCAATCTAAACACAATACCCCATAATGCTAAAAAAATAAACAATGTTTTTAGACATTTTTGAGGAGTTGCTTCCGTCTGGCTGCTCTGCCATAAAGGCCTGATTGGTGGAGTGCTGCAGAGATGGTTGTCCTTCTGGAAGGTTCTCCCATTTCCACAAAGGAACTCTAGAGGTCTGTCAGAGTGACCATCGGGTTCTTGGTCACCTCCCTGACCAAGGTCCTTCTCCCCTGATTGCTCAGTTTGGCCGGGCGTCCAAATCTAGGAAGAGTCTTGATGGTTCTAAACTTATTCCATTTAAGAATGATGGAGGCCACTGTGTTCTTGGGGACCTTCAATGCTGCAGACATTTTTTGTTACCCTTCCCCAGATCTGTGCCTCGACACAATCCTGTCTCGGAGCTCTACGGACAATTCCTTCGACATCATGTCTTGGTTTTTGCTCGGACGTGCACTGTCAACTGTAGGACCTTATATAGACAGGTGTGTGCCTTTCCAAATCATGTCCAATCAATTGAATTTACCACAGGACTCCAATCAAGTTGTAGAAACATCTCAAGGATGATCAATAGAAACAGGATGCACCTGAGCTCAATTTCGAGTCTCATAGCAAAGGGTCTCAATACTTATGTAAATAAGGTATTTCTGTTTTTTATTTTGTATAAATTTGCAAAAAATTCCGCTTGATCATTATGGGGTATTGTGTATAGATTGCTGAGGATTAATTTTATTTAACACATTTTTGAGTAAGGCTATAACGTAACAAAAACATTTCAGCAGCAGGCTATGATCGATAATGTCAAAAGCTGTACTGAAGTCTAACAAAACAGCCCCCACAATCTCATTATCAATTTCTTTCAGACAATCACCAGTCATTTGTATAAGTGTCGTACATATTGAGTGCCCTTACTAATAAGGCCGCTGAAAGTCAGTTGTTAATTTGTTTACTGTGAAATAGCAATGTATCTGGTCAAACACATTTTTCCCCAAATGTTTACTAAAGGTTGGTAGCAGGCTGATTGGTCAGGTGATTGCCATTCCTGGGTAGCAGAATGACTTTTGCTTCCTTCCAGGCCTAAGGGCAAACACTTTCCTGTAGGCTTAGATTTTCTAAGTAATTTTCTATCGAAATTGTCAGTCCCAGGTGATCAGTCCCAGGTGTCATTGTTGATAATTTTTTCACATCTTCGACACTCACTTTATGGAATTCAAATTGACAGTGCTCGTCTTTCATAATTTGGCCATTTATGCATAGATGTGTAGGTTCAGAGTTTGTTAATGGCATGTCATGCCTAAGTTTGCTAATCTTGCCAATGAAAAAAAAACTTAAAGTAGTTGGCAATATGAGTGGGTATAGATTTTTATTATTATTATTATTTATTTTTTTGGGGGGTAGATCAGCTTTAATATTGCAGATAGATTGTAGCTTCCATCAATGTAATTGTCTGCATCACTTCCAATCCCCCACTTGGTTTTAAAAATGAGAAATGGCTATTGGGTAAACTATATCTAATTGAATATAAAGTTAGATTCCCCCTTTTTCTAAAATTAATTTATTAAGATGATTATGACGGTCATTTTTTTAACCTCACGTTTATTGTACATAACTGCAGGTAACACAATTATACTGTAACGACAGTCATATTCGTTCTCCTCCTCAGACGAGGAGGAGCATGGGTCGGACCAACACGCAGCGAGGTATGTAGACATAAATGATATTTATTTAAAGACGAAGACGAACAAGAAAAACACTTGGAAAATTACAAAATAACAAAACGACGTAGACAGACCTGAACATGGAACTTACATAACTACACGAACAGGAACAGACTACATCAAACGAACGAACAACCGAAACAGTCCCGTGTGGTGCGCAGACACAGACACGGAAGACAATCACCCACAAACAAACAATGTGAAACCACCTACCTTAATATGGTTCTCAATCAGAGGAGATGAAAACCACCTGCCTCTAATTGAGAACCATATCAGGTCACCCATTTACCAACATAGAAACACATAACATAGAAATGCCCACCCACACTCACGCCCTGACCGACTAACACATACAAAACAACAGAAAACAGGTCAGGAACGTGACATATACGATAATTGTGCTAGCCCTATTTATAGCTGTTTGTTTAACCAGGTAACTGGTAACTGGTTTGAGTACTAAACTATCTAGAATGGCCATTTTGACTTCAAGTACTTAAAAAAGTACTTGTTCAAAATATATATTTTTAAATTTCTGGTACTTACCACCAAAGGGAGTGTACAATAATAATGCCAACTGAATTAACAGGATTTTTTTGGGTCCAAACGAGATGCTAATCACAGCTCTTAAAAGATAATCTGCTTTGTTTGATGTACAGCCAAAGTACAAAGGGTGTTGCTTTAGCAACATTGTCACCAGTAACACGATACAGGTTTTTTCAGTTCCCATTGAGTTCTCAACAAATGTGAATTCAACGTAAAATCAACAAAACATTTCACCTTGGGTAAAAAAAGACTGAATGCTCTTGCGTTAATGAAGTTGTGCAACTCCAATCAGTTTCCCATGTTGATTCAATGTCATCACATAGATTTTTTTGGGTTGAAACGAAGTGGAAACAACGTTGATTCAAGCAGTTTTTGCCCAGTGAATTGTTACCTTTCATCCAACCATTTGTTAGTTAACATTGCCACATCCATAGCATTGGGATTGGCAGCTTCGTCAAGTCTGAATTTAAAAAAATATCTCTCTGACAGGTCACTCAATTCTTTGGAAACCTGACAGTAATCCAATGGGATGAGAGAAAGAGAATAAAATAAAATAAAATGTTATACTAACAGTGAAATGCTTACTTACGGGCCCTTCCTACCAATGCAGAGAGAAACAAAGAGAAATTGTAATACAATAAATAAATACACAATGAGTATCTATAACTTGGCTATATACACAGGTACCAGTACTGAGTTGATGTGCAGGTGTAGGAGGTAATTGAGGTAGATATGTACTGTACATATAGGTAGGGATAAAGTGACTAGGCAACGGGATAGATAATAAACCATAACAGCAGCGTATGTAATGAGTCAAAAGAGTTAGTCCATAAAGGGTCAAACCTATGGAGTCTGACTCCAGAGAATGGAAGACATGGGCCTGCGAAAAATAGTGCTTCAGCAGACAGTGAACACAGGGGACTCCCCTGACCCAACCCCACGCAGCCCCAGCCATATCTCCAACCCCAATCCCAGCCCCATGCAGGCCCAGCCATATCTCCAACCCCAATCCCAGCCCCATGCAGGCCCAGCCATATCTCCAACCCCAATCCCAGCCCCATGCAGGCCCAGCCATATCTCCAACCCCAATCCCAGCCCCATGCAGGCCCAGCCATATCTCCAACCCCATTCCCAGCCCCATGCAGACCCAGCCATAGCTCTAGCCTCAGTCCCAGCCCTACAGGACGACTAAAGGCAGCCAGTCAATAGCCTATTATTCATCTCTAAGATAAGGTTAATGCCTAGGAGAGAGCAGGAGGTAGGCCTCCCTCAGCCACTGCACGCCTCGCTAAAGGTCAAACGTATCCAACGTCTCCTCTGATATTTATTCAGATAGCAGGCCTAGCCCTGGCTGGCTGATTGAGCCGGGCCTATGCAGAACTCTGCCTGTGTCTTCGTTTGATCAATCTTTTCAAATAGAGATTTATTCTTGAAACTGGAGACCCCTCGTCGCGGAGTATGTGTGGGTAGAAACACTTGAAGGACTCCCATTGCAGCTGGAGCCCCTTCTCTTTTCTCATGTTCTGAGCGAAAAAATGAACGAAAGGGAGGGGAGGTTTGATTTTTATTTTTTTTAAACGAATCAATTAGCTTGTACCCTTCAGTTAACAAAAGATACAGCAGGAGTGCAGCTCTGGTCCAATTTCAGGATTTCTATGCAACAAACAAAATAATAAAATAGTCTTGAAATGTTCTTGTTGTGGTTATAGTTAAGTAAGAATCTCTAAAAGCATTGGGTACAGAATTACATATAGGGAACAATCTTAAAACACTTGTTACTCCTGGTAGACATAGTAATAATAATACATTTGATTTGCGCCTTTCAAGATACCCAAGGACACATACAGAGTAAAAATAGCAAATATAAAACATACAATAGTAAAAACAAAGTGCATTACAAAAAAGGTGCATGGCACCCAGTGTAACCAGTGCATATCCAAGCCCCTACTGCTGATCTACACAACAAACAGTCCAGATAACCGAAACAGGGTAATATTTAACACCTTAATTAGGCATAAGCAAACACTTCAGGCTGACGAACCTTTGGGATTGTCTGGAATGCAGGAGTTCCAGGCTGGAGTGTGGAGATGTTGTGACAGAAAACTAGAATGAAACTGGGCAGTCAAAGATTAGATGTCCTTAAATTGAAGTTCACCCTTTCTCATTTACCAACTAACATAGCCAACAACCAACTGCTAAATCACAGGATGAATACATAATATGTTTTAAGCAGATTGTTAAAAAAAATCTACACAGGCCCAATAGGCAGAATCCACACAGGCCCAATATGCAGAATCCACACTGGCCCAATATGCAGAATCCACACAGGCCCAATATGCAAAATCCACACAGGCCCAATATGCAGAATCCACACTGGCCCAATATGCAGAATCCACACAGGCCCAATATGCAAAATCCACACAGGCCCAATATGCAAAATCCACACAGTCCCAATAGGCAGAATCCACACAGGCCCCGTAGGCAGAAAAGGGCCCTTGTGGAAGAAAACCTTTTGTTAAACCGCTCAAAGTATCCAGCAATTACCTGGCTGTACCTCCTTTGTAAATTCTCATTCTGCATGGCTTTGCAGTTACCATTCAGCCTTCCCAAATCACGCCTGAAGAAGCCTCTTCACAGAACAAGTTGCTGCTTGTGACTAGCCAACGGAATGAATTGTATTAGCATAAACTGTACACATGTCAATAAGGGTGGCTGAGCCACTGAATTGACAAGATACTTCCAAAAAATGTTTTACTCTACCTAGCAGTGGTTGCGTGCCTCTACCTGGAAATGGTTGTGGTTTCAAAGTAATTATTGAATTGTTAAGGGAAGACCAGTGTAGGGACATACAGTATATGCATTTGAGGCTGTGAGAAGATTGACAGGTGCAATAATGGCATGTGCCATCACTCTCTTTTAAAGCGCAATGTGCAGATGAATGTTTTCCATGCCACTATAATGGCAGGGAGGTTTGAGAATTGCTGGAGGGCAAATGTCATTGCAGGTACTCCTAGTTGCGCTACCTACCTACGTCTCAACCTGATGAACGATTTATGGAGATAATTTACGAGCCACTTTTGAATCATTCGGGTAATTTTCCAAATGCGAAGTCAAAGGGAAGAAAATAGAAAAAGTAGAAGCCTATTTTCACTAACACTTTGGCTGACCTTCATATTATCATCACATGTCTTATGCATCTCAGAGGATCATAAATGAAACCAAGTTGGTAGAGCATGGCACTTGCAACGCCAGGGCTGTGGGTTCGATTCCCACGGGGGGGACCAGTACAAATGAAACGCATGCACTCACTACTGTAAGTCGCTCTGGATAAGAGTGTCTGCTAAATGACTAAAATGTATTTATCCAGACCTGAGTTTCTATATTAGAATAACTAATGCCAATGAATATGCCCTGTCTGCATGAGACACTGAGACAGCCACTACCTGAGAAAGCATGATTTGCTAAGCCAAAACATTGGTACATTAGCGGGCACTAAAAAGTCATTTGTTTTTGAAAAACCCTGAAACCCAGTACAGTTTTTTGTGGCAAACTATTGCTAGATGCTAGAGTGCTGTGTTGCGCATGCATTAAAGACAAGTATTACAGCTTTTTAGTGCCCGCAACACTTTTTTTGGTCAAGACAGCCAAACATACATCATGTACATTAGAACATAGGAACAAAGATCTTATGGTATAGGACATGGAGGGCAGGTTCCATGGATGCACACACAGACAGGTTTGGAAAGGCAGAACTGAGGTAGTGACAGATGTGTGTATTAATGTCTGTTTAGTCTTCACACACTCTGAAAATTAAGGCTTAATCATGCAAAGTGTTTCCTTCCCTGCATTTAGTTCTCTGCAAATAATCATAGGAATTAGCGAAAACGTTCTGCCTAATACACAGCTGTGTCGTTTGATTAACCCAATATCTCTAGCTGCACAGGGCCCTAATTATTATTGCAACCTAGCTGCAGCTCTCCCCTAGAAATGGACAGTGTCTCGCTAGCAAAATAGATCATTTTAAGGGCCTAGTGCTCTAAACACCTTGGAAAAGGTTGAATTGCACCAACCCAACTACGTAGGAAATTAGTATTTGATTATTGCGGCAGGCCTCCCTCTTCCAGTAGTTCAACCTCAAGCCTAGAGACATGGCTGTTGTTGTTTCCACACTAGGGAGCCTTTGCCAAACCTCTGTTGTTTCCAGGCAGCTTGTCTCCCCTTGTGCAGATTTTGTCAAAGTAAAGGTGTAGGTTCTTAATTTGAGCCAGTTTGCTACAGCAGGAAAATAATCCTGCAGCAACAGGAGATTTGTGAATTCAGAAGCCTTTCTAAACTTCAAATCAACTACAAGCCACTCCTAAGTTGTCTTGGTTGTGTGCTTGGGGTCATTGTCCTGTTGGAAGGTGAACCTTCACACCAGTCTGAGGGTCCTGAGCGCTCTGGAGCAGGTTTTCATCAATGATCTCTCTGTATTTTGCACTGTTCATCTGTGCCTCAATTTTGACTAGTCTCCCAGTCCCTGCAGCTGAAAAATATCTCCACAGCATGATGCTGCCACCACCATGCTTCACTGTAGGGATGGTGCCAGGTTTCCTCCAAATGTGATGCTTGGCATTCAGTCCATTAGTTCAATCTTTGTTTCATCAGACCAGAGAATCTTGTTTTTAACATGGCCTGAGTCCTTTAGGTGCCTTTTGGCAAACGCCAAGAGGGGTGTGATGTGTCTTTTACTGAGGAGTGGCTTCCGTCTGGCAACTCTACCATAAAAGCCTGATTGGTGGAGTGCTGCAGAGATGGTTGTGCTTCTGGAAGGTTCTCCCATCTCCACAGAGGAACTCTGGAGAACTGTCAGAGTGACCATCGGGTTCTTGGTTACTTTCCTGACCAAGGTCCTTCTCCCTGATTGCTCAGTTTGGCCGGGCGTCCAACTCTAGGAAGAGTCTTGGTGCTTCCAAACTTATTTCATTTACGATTGATGGAGGCCACTGTTCTTGGGGACCTTCGATAATGCAGACATTTTTGGTACCCTTCCCCAGATCTGTGCCTTGACACAATCCTGTCTCGGAGCTCTACGGACAATTACTTTGACCTTATGGCTTGGTTTTTGCTCTGACATGCACTGTCAACTGTGGGACCTTATATAGACAGGTGTGTGCCTTTCCAAATCATGTCCAATCATTTGAATTTACCACAGGTGGACTCCAGTCAAGTTGTAGAAACATCTCAAGGATGATTAAGGGAAACAGGATGCACCTGAGCTCAATTTCGAGTCTCATAACAAAGGGTCTGAATACTTATGTAAATAAGGCATTTCTGTTTTCACTTTGTCATTATGGGGTATTTTGTGTAGATTGATGAGGAGAAAATATAATTTAATAAATTTTAGAATAAGGCTGTAAAGTAACAAAATGTGGAAAATGTCAAGGGGTCTGAAAACTTTCCGAATGCACTGTACAACCTGACGTGATAAATGTCGTCACAATAACATAATTGCCACCAGTTTTGCGCACTGGGACACTCTTTGGGATCACAAACAATGCAGCTACTGTAATACATGTGGGTATTGGTATTATTTGGACTTAAGTCTTAGCGTAGCTCAATAAATCTGAAATGTACATCCATATGTGCGGAAGGAAGCCTCTTTATTGCAAGACCTTTGGGTTTGCTTTCAGAGGTTCTTGAAACCATTGCGCTTAGAACTGGTGCGTTGACCTGGGTTAACTAGGTTAATTAGAGGCTGTGTTAACTAGGTTAATTAGAGTCTGGGTTAACTAGGTTAATTAGAGGCTGGGTTAACTAGGTTAATTAGAAGCTGAGTTAACTAGGTTAATTAGAGGCTGGGTTAACTAGGTTAATTAGAGGCTGGGTTAACTAGGTTAATTAGAGGCTGGGTTAACTAGGTTTGTGTAGATAATAATCAATAACAGTGACAGTAGGATACAGTGTCTCACTGAGATACATTTCCAATGACCTCCCCTCATGAGCAGCTGTTGACTGAAAATTCAATATAGTCAACTTGATGATCAAAATAAGACATAGATTGTCATTATAACCTAATGTATTACCTACTGTCTGTATCTGTTAGATTTTCCGGTCCGTTGGTCTAGAATTTAATCCCAGGTTTTATTAGTCCCACGACTTCAATCACATGTCATAGTGAGGACCTGTTGTTTTCAAAATAAAATATCCTGCATAGAGTAGATTAATTAATAGAATAAAGTAGATGATCTCTCTTCCTCCATTTCATTTTCAACATCATATGTCCACGGGGGGGGGGGGGGTTGTTGGTATGTCTGGGAGGAGATTGTTAGTATGTCCGGGGGGGGGTTGTTGTATGTCCGGGAGGGGGTTGTTAGTATGTCTATGAGGAGGTTGTTAATATGTCCACGGGGGGGTTGTTGTATGTCCGGGGGGGGGGTGTCGTTAGTATGTCCGTGAGGAGGTTGTTGTATGTCCGGGAGGGGATTGTTAGTATGTCCACGAGGGGGTTGTTAGTATGTCTATGAGGAGGTTGTTGATATGTCTACGAGGGGGTTGTTAGTATGTCCACGTGGCTGTGGTTGTTAGTATGTCCAGGAGGCTGTGGTTGTTAGTATGTCCAGGAGGCAGTGGTTGTTAGTATGTCCAGGAGGCTGTGGTTGTTAGTATGTCCACGTGGCTGTGGTTGTTAGTATGTCCAGGAGGCTGTGGTTGTTAGTATGTCCAGGAGGCTGTGTTTGTTAGTATGTCCAGGAGGCTGTGGTTGTTAGTATGTCCAGGAGGCTGTGGTTGTTAGTATGTCCACGTGGCTGTGGTTGTTAGTATGTCCAGGAGGCTGTGGTTGTTAGTATGTCCAGGAGGCTGTGGTTGTTAGTATGTCCAGGAGGCTGTGGTTGTTTATTCCAAGGTCTTATATCAGATTTATTCAATATGTCTTAATGCTGAGTTACCAATACACTAAACTAAATTGAAGCTTCTGTCTGTAACGTTTCTATCTATCTCTAACTTTAACGTTTCTATCTATCTCTAACTTTAACGTTTCTATCTATCTCTAACTTTAACGTTTCTATCTATCTCTAACTTTAACGTTTCTATCTATCTCTAACTTTAACGTTTCTATCTATCTCTAATTTTAACGTTTCTATCTATCTCTAACTTTAACGTTTCTATCTATCTCTAACTTTAACGTTTCTATCTATCTCTAATTTTAACGTTTCTATCTATCTCTAACTTTAACGTTTCTATCTATCTCTAACTTTAACGGTTCTATCTATCTCTAACTTTAACGTTTCTATCTATCTCTAACTTTAACGTTTCTATCTATCTCTAACTTTAACGGTTCTATCTATCTCTAACTTTAACGGTTCTTTGTCTGGTTGTTGATACCTTCAGATGGTTCAGCTCAGCAACCGTTCTTTCTTTGCGTGATTCTATATAACCACCCACTGTATAGTGAAAAGTCATCCATGAGTCCATCACCCTCGTCACAGTGAAAGCCAGGTCATCCATCTGTATCCAGTGATTGTGCTGTGTTGCCCTCAGGACCTCTGCAAGTGGATGATTATACACCTGAATCCCAGTGAGAGGTTGTCACGGACACCATTGTTGCCGTGGAGAGGTTACAAGGGGGGTTAGAGGCGGGCCAACTACTGGTGGTGATGACATGACGCACTATCCTCAGATTTACTGTGTCATCATGTTACATGTCACAGACAGACAGAGTCATTTATACAAGTTGTTCTCTATATGTCTTATCCCAATAACAGCATTACCTAAAGACTCAAACCCTACAGTATGACCTGTTGTGATATAAAAGGCTCACAATTACAAATCAAGGCACGTGAGGGAAAACTGTGAATGTTCAGTGAAATTAAGAACCTGTCATAAGCTATATTGGGTAAAAGAAATGGCATACAAATGGCTAATGTCTACATACATAAGCTAAAATATTGTAATCATACACTTTTAGAGAAAAAGGTTGAAAAAGGGTTCTTCGTTTGTCCCCATAAGACATGTGTCAAACTCATTCCATGGTGGGCAGAGTGACTGCAGGTTTTCGCTCCTCACTTGTCCTTGATTGATAAATTAAGGTCAGTAATTAGTTATGAACTTCCCTCACCTGGTTGTCTAGGTTTTAATTGAAAGGAGACAGACACTTTGCCCTCCATGGAATGAGTTTGACACCCCTGCCACAGGAGAACCCTTTTTGGTTCCAGGTAAAACCCTTTGGGTTCCACGTAGAGCCCTCTGTGAAAAGGGTTCTTCAAAGGGTTCTCCTATGGGGACAGCCAAATAACCCTTTTAGGTTCTAGATAGCTATTTTGTGTATACAACAACTTCTGTCTGCTACAGACATAGGATCTTAATTTGTCCAGTTTCTTACAGCAGGAAAATAATCCTGCAGCAACAGGAAATTTGAATTCATGTGTGGATTATACTGTATAATTAATTAATAGGCATTTTTGTAGGGGTCTCAGTCATTTTTTTGATACATTTTTAGTTAGGGCAAATCAAGACTGACATTCTTTTCTGTAAATTACAAACTTCAAAAGCTTTTTTAAACCATGAAAACACGACAACGGGTGCAAAACTAATTCCATGGAGGGCCTAGGGTCTGCAGTTTTTTAAAACTAATTAGTGACCTTAGTTAATCAATCAAGTACAAGGGAGGAGCGAAAACCCACAGCCACTCGGCCTTCTGTGGAATGAGTTTGACACCTGTGCACTACGAGTTTGCATTTCCTGCTGTGTGTGATCATATTAAGATCATACATCCTACATCTAATTCGGTTCTTTGTTTTTCATCTAACCCATTTGTTTTATACCCACAACAGTCTTGCTCTCCACATCTTGCTCTCCACATCTCCACGTTTTATCTGCTCACTTCCTACATCTGCTTACCGCATCCCACAACAAAAGTGATTCATCCCCTAAAATGTCCTCCATTCTAATTCATAGAGATGTGCAATCATGCATAGCCATTATCTGTCACTGAACTCGAAACAAATGGTTTCCAGTCAGAAAAGTTTACCAGTCAGAATGTTGATCAGTGTTATTTCTCACAGGTGACAGTGCTTATTGATTGGCTGGTAGTAGGGTACTATTGCTGGTAGTCACTCACATTTAGTGCTCATTAAATCAAAAAGGAACTGGGAGCATCGAGAGGATCGCATCCAAAGCCGACTGATAAAATCATAGAGACACCATCTGCTCTAACTCTGTCCCCCAAACAAATGTACTCATATAAGGACGTGTCTAGAGAGATACCGTTCAATAAGGATGCTGCTCATTGCTGTGACTTTGACTGTAAAATGAACCTGCTAACTACCGTGAGATAAAACATTTAAGTTATTGTTATACTATAATTTTGTTTATCAGACCAAAATATGACGAATATTCTGCCTGATAGCTAGGTTAATATATATCTGTTGACTGATATATAATATATATCTGTGTATTTTCCCCTTTTAGTATTTTTGTCGTTTGTTTAAACCTATAAGAGCAGCAAGGAAAGTGGGCATTGGAGATGTTTAGGCTTGTGTATGGATAATACACTTTTACGTTTAGCTGAATGAATGCAACTTTGATGTGGATGTATGATTTGAGTGTAATGGTCTGGAAACCTAATGGGGTGATCAAACAGAGTGCTTCCAAACTGGAAAAATGTATTTGTAAAACAACGCAGGCAAATCAATGGTTATCAATGAGAGAAATAGGATTGTAGGAACATAGGGAGGGTCTAAGGCTGCATGTTGCTGTCTTTCAGAAAATGTGTTTCAACTTTTGATGCATCAAGAAGCACAAATGGTGCCCCGTGTGAGGATGTTTTACACAACCTTCAAACCAACATTTAATAGGAAACCTACTGGGAGTGTAGGAGGATCAAAACCATAACTTGTTGTTGTGCAGGTATGTGCACTCCTTCCAGAACTTCAGCCATACAGATAGTAAAGCTGCGCTACTGATTCAGATTGCAGCACTCTTGGTAGAACAGACAACAGCAGTAACTCAATCAATGCTTTGTGTAGTTAAAGGTCTCAGTCATTAGTTCTAAATGAGAGACATTACATTCAACTCCCCACAGGCTGATTAATACACCTTAAAATACGTCCAGACATGTATGCCAGCTGTGTCTGTTTGGTTTGGAGTTAAGTACCACTGATATCATCAACATACTTGTATTGTACAGCGCATTCTGTGAAGCCATTCAGCTCATGTTCCACAGAACAATTTCAATTCTATTTTACGCTTCTTGGCTTAGACTTCCTCAATTCTAAAAGAGAGGAAGAAGGAGGTAAATATAGTAAGTGAACAAAACAGTTTTGTCACCCCCGACACACTGGGCTAACTAATCCCACTGCTTGAGATGAATTTACCCGGTCTAAAGGAACTACATCCGCTTTCTGGGTTCACTAATAAGATGGAAGTAATAAGCTCCTGGATACCACTTTAGCATGCCAGTCGTGCGTTATAAAGACCCATTGCATCAGGCTTTCACATTACAGTGGTAGCTGTTGTAGCTGTCAACAAACAAACTTTGCTTGGGGCGCATAAGCAATTTAAAAAGGGATCTCACAGTCATCTAATATGGGTGGGAAATCACGTTCTATGTTAATTAAGTGCAAAGCAATGTTTGGTTCATGCATGAAAGGACATTTTAGTGGGAAGATGGTTTTCTAAGTGGTATTCAGTACAGATGTTTAATCCTGAACCTGATGATCCCTCTTGTTGATTGACTTTGATTGAAGAATTCAGAGAGGGGTAAAGCACACACAGAGTAGTGAAGTACTGTTTTTATTACTTCTGACAGGAAGTGGACAGCACAAAAACCCTGAAAAAAGGAGCTAGTTGCAACGTGTAAGTGTTTTAATGCTCAATATGTCTGGCAAATAAAAGTCAATTTTTTTGTTTTAAAAAGCATTAGAAACAAATGTGCATTAGAAACAACTGAAAATCAATAGGATATTCACTCTAGTTACATTCAGTGTGTGAGAGGTTTGTGTTGGATCCACATGCCTGCTGCGTGTAGCCTTAAGCTGATACTTCCCTCTTTTCATGTGCTCTACGCTTTCTGACCTCTTACCGCCATTCAAAAGGATTACAATGAAAACCGGTCTGGGGTACTTGTTAGACCATTCCCCACTAAGTCAATTCTCACTCTCCCAAGACATGTGGCTGGCCACTCCAAAGCCTGGGGCTGAAATGTAATCTTCGGCTTTGCACAGCAAATCACATGGATGGCCTTGGATTCAGATACAGTATAGGAGGGATCAGGAAAACAGGGTTTCTTATCTTGCCACAGTGTATATATTTGTTTGTTTTTTGGGGTATTATGTTAGGATACCCATTAGTTGTTGCGAAAGCAGCAGCTACTCTTCCTGTATTGAAAGTCGTCTGGGGAAAAAAGAAGACAAACCAATGAGACAGACGATCCAAGCCACGATCCAAGCCAGCTGTTCATCGACTACAGCTCAGCATTTAACACCATAGTACCCTCCAAACTCGTCATCAAGCTCGAGACCCTGGGTCTCGACCCCGCCCTGTGCAACTGGGTCCTGGACTTCCTGACGAGCCGCCCCCAGGTGGTGAGGGTAGGTAACAACATCTCCACCCCGCTGATCCTCAACACTGGGGCCCCACAAGGGTGCGTTCTGAGCCCTCTCCTGTACTCCCTGTTCACCCACGACTGCGTGGCCATGCACGCCTCCAACTCAATCATCAAGTTTGCGGACGACACTACAGTGGTAGGCTTGATTACCAACAACGACGAGACGGCCTACAGGTAGGAGGTGAGGGCCCTCGGAGTGTGGTGTCAGGAAAATAACCTCACACTCAACGTCAACAAAACAAAGGAGATGATTGTGGACTTCAGGAAACAGCAGAGGGAACACCCCCCTATCCACATCGACACATCGACAGTAGTGGAGAAGGTGGAAAGTTTTAAGTTCCTCGGTGTACACATCACGGACAAACTGAATTGGTCCACCCATATAGACAGCGTTGTGAAGAAGGCGCAGCAGCGCCTCTTCAACCTCAGGAGGCTGAAGAAATTCGGCTTGTCACCAAAAGCACTGACAAACTTCTACAGATGCACAATCGAGAGCATCCTGTTGGGCTGTATCACGCCTGGTACGGCAACTGCTCCGCCCACAACCGTAAGGCTCTCCAGAGGGTAGTGAGGTCTGCACAACGCATCACCGGGGGCAAACTACCTGCCCTCCAGGACACCTACACCACCCGATGTCACAGGAAGGCCATAAAGATCATCAAGGACAACAACCACCCGAGCCACTGCCTGTTCACCCCGCTATCATCCAGAAGGCGAGGTCAGTACAGGTGCATCAAAGCAGGGCCCGAGAGACTGAAAAACAGCTTCTATCTCAAGGCCATCAGACTGTTAAACAGTCATCACTAACATTTAGTGGCCGCTGCCAACATACTGACTCAACTCCAGCCACTTTAATAATGGGAATTGATGGAAATTATGTCAAAATGTATCACTAGCCACTTTAAACAATGCCACTTAATATAATGTTTACATACCCTACATCACTTATCTCATATGTATATGTATATACTGTACTGTATATCATCCACTGCATCTTGCCATCTTTATGTAATACATGTATCACTAGCCACTTTAAACTATGCCACTTTATGTTTACATACCCTACATTACTCATCTCATATGTATAGACTGTACACTATACCATCTACTGCATCTTGCCTATGCCGTTCTGTACCATCACTCATTCATATATCTTTATGTACATATTCTTTATCCCTTTACACTTGTGTGTATAAGGTAGTAGTTGTGGAATTGTTAGGTTAGATTACTTGTTGGTTATTACTGCATTGTCGGAACTAGAAGCATAAGCATTTCGCTACACTCGCATTAACATCTGCTAACCATGTGTATGTGACAAATACAATTTGATTTGATTTGATGGCCATTGTAAAGCATGAGGTTAAGCGATATAAAGCAGGCTAAATAGACTACTGCTCATCATTACTTTACAAATTGTCACGAGAGCACAATTTAAATGGACTCTGTCGTCCAAGACTCCTAGTATGCTAACATTCAATTTTAGCAACGGCTTCTAAAATGCTAATGGATACAAATCTTTGAAAATATTTATTTTGGAAAAGACAGCGACTTTATGTATATGTCTTTCAATCGGCAACAGTTTCACACAGACACTGTAATGTAGTCAGCAGTAGCAGCATAAGCAGAAGTAGAAGCAGTAGCAGTTGTAATATCGTTACAAAAAAAAGATAGCAATTTTGAAACTGCAGTAAAAGTGCAGTAGCTGCAGTTATTTTGGACGCAGTGATTGCAGAATAACTGCAGTGTACTTGGGTTGAACGGCAGTTATACTACACTGTAACTGCAGTTAAACTGCAAAATGAATGCAGTAAAATAATGTGTTATTTAGGACGCAGTATTTGCAGCCTCCTGCAGTTATACTGCATTCTAATTACAGTTATACTACAAGTGTACTGCAGTTATACTGTACTCTGACAGCAATCTTTTTTCATAAGGGTAGCAGTAGTATTAGCAGCAGAAGTAGCAGTAGCAGCAGCAGTAGTAATAGCAGCAGCAGCAGTAGTAGCAGCAGCAGTAGCAGTAAGACTTTAAGATTGCTGTACACCAGCAGAACCCATCCAATTTGAAGGAGTTGGATTAGTTTTGCCTTGAAGAATGGGCAAAAATCCCAGTGGCTAGATGTGCCAAGCTTATAGAGACATACCCCAAGAGACCCCAGCTGTAATTTCTGCAAAAGGTGGCTCTACAAAGTATTGACTTGGGGGGGTGAATGTCACGGGTGTTGAAAGATGAGGACCAAGGTGCAGCGTGGTGAGCGTACATCTTCTTTATTAAATCAAATTGACGCCGAACAAAACAATAAACACTACAAAAAACAAACCGTGAAGCTCAAAGGCTATGTGCCCTAAACAAAGTCAACTTCCCACAAACACAGGTGGAAAAAAGAGCTACCTAAGTATGGTTCTCAATCAGAGACAACGATAGACAGATGTCCCTGATTGAGAACCATACCCGGCCAAAACATAGAAATAGAAAATCATAGAAACACAAAACATAGAATGTCCACCCCAACTCACGCCCTGACCAAACCAAAATAGAGACATAAAAAGGATCTCTAAGGTCAGGGCGTGACAGTGAATAGTTATGCACGCTCAAGTTCAGTTTTTTTGTTTTATTTCTTGTTTGTTTCACAATAAAAAATATTTTGCATCTTCATGTTGGCATGTTGTGTAAATCAAATGATACAATCCCCCCAAAAATCTATTTTAATTCCAGGTTATAAGGCAACAAAATATGAAAAATGCCAAGGGGGGTGAATACTTTCGCAAGCCACTGTATACTGACTAGCTAGGTTCACAATGGAAACAAAATCAGCTTGTGAAGGATTAACTTAGAGGATACTTTAGTACAACCACTAGCAACAATTTAATTAGCAGTTTTAGCAGTACTAGTAGTATCAGTAGTAGTAGTAGCAGCATTAGTAATAGCAGTAGCAACAGTAGTAGTAGCAGCAGTAGTAGTAGAATCAGTAGAAGTAGTAGCAGTAGTAGCAGCAGAAGCAGTAATAGCTGTAGCAGTATGGGGGTTGACTTCTAATGAAAAGGGAGATAAGTAAGAACAAAGTCAGCCTTCCCACAGTGTCAAAACAAGACCTCCCATTTCACCCCTAGGCTCCACGGCCTTGAACCAGACACCAGAGACTCTTCAGAGTAGAGGAGATTAGGAACAGAGCGTGCTCTAGACACAACTATCATCAAAGTGGGTTTACAGAGTGCACCGTATGGGGGGCTCGGGTGGATTGGGTTTGGTTTTGTTTATTTTTGCCTTTTTAAATTGATGTGTTTCCTTTGCTTGTATTGGAACCTGAACAGTATCCGGTGAAGATAATGTCTTGCATTCTGCAATTGATGAGTCATATTGTTCCCAAAGTGCATCCCACCTTTGGATGAAGCATAGGGTTGGGATTGGGCCGGGTGTAGATTTAGTTAGAGTGGGAGGAAGAGTTTGGTAATGTAATTGATGGAAGTCAGCTGAGGGAAAGAGTAAGGTAAAGTGGTGTAAACAAACCAGAGGTCTGTGTTGGCACGCAAATCCATTTTGCATAGCTCTGTATCTATTGGATACCTATTGGATGTGTTGTGCTTGCTAATGAATCTTCCCTGCCAAGCTATGTGAAGAGAATCAAATCAAGCTTTATTTATATAGCACATTTCAGACAGGAATGCAATGCAATGTGCTTCACTGGAAAAAACTAATAAAAAACAATGAAAATAAAAACAGGAATATTTACTACAAACATAAGAGGTTAAAAAACGAAAGAATAACAATAAAAACTGAAAGACTAAAAAAGCACGCTAAGGAAAAGCAAAGCTAAAAAGGTGTGTTTTAAGATTGCTTTTAAATGTGTCCACTGTATTGGCCCCCCTCAGGTTCTCTGGCAGGCTATTCCAGAGGCTGGGGGCTTAGTAACTAAAGGCTGCCTCTCCATGCCTCTTGGTCCTAGGCTTTGGGATAGTTAAAAGGCCAGTGCCAGAGGACCTGAGGGACCTACTGGGTACATAACTTAAAAGCATGTCTGACATGTATTGGGGTGCACAATCATGGATTGATTTAAATACCAATATAAGAATCTTAAAATATATTCTAAAACTCAGAGGCAGCCACCGCAGACGCTTTAAAACTGGTGTCAGATCAAATCAAATCAAATTTTATTTGTCACGTGCCGAATACAACAGGTGAAATGCTTACCTAGAAGCCCTTAACCAACAACGCAGTTAAAGAAATATAGTTAAGAAAGTATTTACTAAATAAACCAAAGTAAAAAAATTAAATCAAAACGTAGCACAAGGAAATTACACAACAATAACGAGGCTATATACAGGGGGTACTGGAAGTCAGTGTGCGGGGGTACAGGTTGGTTAAGGTAATATGTAAAGTGACTATGCATAGAAAATAAACAGCGAGTACAGCGGGGGGGGGGGTAAATGTAAATGGTGTGGGTGGCCATTGATTAATTGTTCAGCAGTCTTATGGCTTGGGGGTAGAAGGAGCCTTTTGGTCCTAGACTTGGCGCTCCGGTAACGCTTGCCGTGCGGTAGCAGAGAAAACAGTCTATGGCATTTTTTGGGACCTTCCTCTGACACCGCCTAGTATTTAGGTCCTGGATGTCAGGAAGCTTGGCCCCAGTGATCGGCAGTACACACTACCCTCTGTAGCGCCTTACGGTCAGATGCCAAGCAGTTGTCATACCAGGCAGTGATGCAACCGGTCAGGATGCTTTTAATGGTACAGCTGTAGAACTTTTTGAGGATCTGGGGACCCATGCCAAATCTTTTCAGTCTCCTGAGGGGAAAAAGGTGTTGTCGTGCCCTCTTCACAACTGTCCTGGTGTGTTTGGACCATGATAGTTCGTTGGTGATGTGGACACCACGAAACTTGAATCTCTCGACCCACTCAACTTCAGCCCCGTCGATGTTAATGGAGGTCTGTTCGGCCCTCCTTTTCCAATAGTCCACGATCAGCTCCTTTGTCTTGCTCACATTGAGGGAGAAGTTGTTGTCCTGGCACCACACTGCCAGGTCTCCGACCTACTCCCTATAGGCTGTCTCATTGTTGTCGGTGATCAGACCTACCACTATTGTATTGTCAGCAAACTTAATGATGGTGTTGGAGTTGTGCTTGGCCATGCAGTCGTGGGTCAACAGGGAGTAGAGGAGGGGACTAAGCACGGAGCTCTGTGGGTCCCCTGTGTTGAGGATCAGCCTAGCAGATGTGTTGTTGCCTACCCTTTCCACCTGGGCGGTGGCCCGTCGGGAAGTCCAGGATCCAGTTGCAGAGGCAGGTGTTTAGTCCCAGGGTCCCAGTGATGAGCTTTGTAGGTACTATGGTGTTGAACGCTCACATTGGCTACGGAGAGCGTGATCACACAGTCATCCGGAACAGCTGGTGCTCTCATGCATGCTTCAGTGTTGCTTGCCTCAAAGCGAGCATAAAAAGCATTTACCTCGTCTGGTAGGCTCGTGTCACTTCGCAGCTCGCGGCTGGGTTTCCCTTTGTAGTCCGTAATACTTTTCAAGCCCTGCCACATCCGACAAGTGTCAGAGACAGTGTTGTAGGATTCAATCTTAGTCCTGTATTGACACTTTGCCTGTTTGATGGTTCATCTGAGGGCATAGCGGGATTTCTTATCAGCATCCGGATTAGTGTCCCACTCCTTGAAAGCGGCAGCTCTAACCTTTAGCTCGGTGCAGATGTTGCCTGTAATCCATGGCTTCTGGTTTGGATATGTACGTACTGTCATTGTGGGGACGACGTCGTCAATGCACTTATTGATGAAGCCGGTGACTGAGGTGGTATATTCCTCTGTGCTAGCAAAACGGTCCTGTTGCGAGTCACTGGTACTTCCTGCTTTAGTTTTTGCTTGTAAGCAAGAATCAGGAGGATAGAATTTTGGTCAGATAGCATTGTATGGAGTGGAGGTTGTGTGGAGTGAAGGTGGTCTAGAGTTTTTTCGTCTGCGTAGCAGTAGCAGTGAAAATCAATGCCGTCCTTTCTGATAACACCGCCAAAGGGTAACATATACATGTATAAACTGAACAGTACCGGAACCAAAATTTTACCTTGTGGAACGCCACATGTGACATCTATTTTCTCTGAGTTATATCAACCAAGGGTGACAAAAAACTCCTAAATCAATTTAGAACTGGATGGGAGAGGCCAACCCACTTCTCCAGTTTGACCAGAAGGACAACATGGTCAACAGTGTCAAATGCAACACTTAAATAGAAGAGGACAGAGAGCTGTTTGACATACAGTGCCTTCGGAAAGTATTCAGACCCCTTGACTTTTTCAACATTTTGTTAGGTTACAGCCTTATTCTAAATTGTATTAAATGTGACAGATCACCTTGATTTGGTTTTATGTAGCAAAATTTGAAATTGTGATTTTTACATTAGTTAAAAGCAGAGACACAGGGCTACAAAATGGTGTCATACACTGCATTTGAGGAACAGTGGGAAAGTAATACTGCTTTGAAAGTTGATAAACTTGTAACCTCGCTTTTGAGAAAATGGCCTTTGAATATTTTGGAACCTACTGGAGAGCTCTTCTTTTGTTTACACCCATTCAGCATCGTTCACACCCTCTTAAGCTTTAGCCACACCCATCTCTTTAAGGGTTGATCCGAGCGTTCTGTCCTAACAACAGCAGTCAGGCACCCAAGCTAACTGGCTAATGTTGGCTAGCTTGCGAGCTACTTCCAGACACAAATGAGAAAACAGCTCAGTGACCATTTTACTTGCCCTAGCAGAGCTGGTTAGGCTGTTTTTATGTTATCCAGAGCGTTGGTGACTGTAACTGTGCTGCTGGCAACAATGTACGTTTTTTCTGCAACGTTTACTGACACCGGCCATATTCAACGGGTGTTGAGTGTTCGTAAATGTGTCAGTTATTCTGCGCTCTGGCACAGTCAGATGAGAGTCCTGTGAAATCGAAGTAGATAGCCAGAGTGAATTTACCAGCTACGTCTATCAACAGTTGTCGCAGTGACATTCTATTGAAATGGTTACTTGCGTGGTGGAGTAATTTGTTAATACATGTAGCTAGCTAGCTAGGTAAACAATGAACCATAATCCCAACTCATAACATTACTACCCTGCATAAATCTGCAGGTAGCTAACCAACCAGGTTCAATGTTCAATTAGCTAACATTAGGCTATAACTAGCAAAGCAAATGGATCTGAGATATGAATAATAAGATCATACATGCAACGTCAGCTAGCGAGCCAGCCAGTTAAGCTTAGCTAGCTAGCTAACAGTACACTTTAACTTGAAATGAAAGCGACCTTCTGTTAAAATTTTAAATGAGTAATATCTGAAAATGTAGCTAGCTAGACTATCTTGCCCGTATACATCATGGATGGACGCTTCTCCCTGTCACAGATGGCATGGTTGCCCTTAGTTTGAAGATGTAATCCGGAGATAGGTGTTTTCTACATCTCCTTAGCTATCACCCTGTAATTCCACTGATTTCAAAACTCGTTCCTCCAGAAAGTGGAGAGCAACACTTATGCAGTTAAAAAAAATCCATGTTAGACAGGATTACATACACATACTGATCAGCTCAAATAGACAGAAGCGTGCTATATGGCAGACCAATCCGAACTCATCTCTCGGCATGTCCAGCCCACTCATTATCTCAGCCGATCATGGATAGCGGGAAGGCTGCTGCTTTTCTCTGTGGCTAAACCAACTGGACTCGTAATTTAACAATTTAATTCCTATTTACAGATGGCATACACGTTTTTTATTAAGGCACATAAAAGTTCACATGTTCCAGAAGGCATTTCGGCAAGAAAAAGCATTTTGATTAAAAAAGAAATGTTGCGGGTCACTATCTCCTGTAAGGTGAAGGTTACTCGCGACATGCGCATAGTTTCCTGAAACAAGTCACAAATAGATTTTTTCCCTCATCAATCTACACACAATACCCCATAATGACAAAGCAAAAATAGGTTTTTAGAAATTCTTGCATATTTATGACAAATAAAATAACAAAATAGTACATTTACATAAGTATTCAGACCCTTTACTCAGTACTTTGTTGAAGCACCTTTGGCAGCGATTATAGCATAGAGTCTTTTTGGGTATGACACTACAACTTGGCATGCCTGTATTTGGGGAGTTTCTCCCATTCTTCTCTGCAGATCCTCTCAAGCTCTGTTATGTTGCATGGGGAGGGTTGCTGCACAGCTATTTTCAGGTCTCTCCAGAGATGTTCAATCGGGTTCAAGTACGGACTCTGGCTGAGCCACTCAATGACAATCAGAGACTTGTTCCGAAGCCACTAATGCATTGTCTTGGCTGTGTGCTTAGGGTTGTTGTCTTGTTGGATGGTGAACATTCACCCCAGTCTGACATATTGTTAATGTTCCTTTATCTGATCATCACTATGCATTTTTTACTACCTTGCTTCTGTAACGCTTGTCGTCTGGAGGAGAAGAATAGGAACAAGGTGCAGCGTGGTAAGTGTTCATATTCTTTAAATAAATACGCAACACTAAACAAAAAAATGACAAACGAACAGTCCGGAAAGGTGAAAACAAACACTCAACCGGAAACAACCACCCACAAACACAGGTGGGAACAGGCTACCTAAATATGATTCTCAATCAGAGACAATGAATGACAGCTGCCTCGGATTGAGAGCCATATCAGGCTAGACATAGAAATACAACACAAGGACAACATAGAACACCAGACATAGAATGCCCACCCAAACTCACGCCCTGACCAACCAAAACAGAGATAAAAAAGTATCTCTAAGGTCAGGACGTGACAGCTGCCCATAGAGCAGGGTAATACTGAGCTCATTATTAAGAAACACTGTCTGATGGCATGCTCACAGGATCTGTGCTGACTCCAGGGGCTGGTAGGTCCATCTCAAGCGGGCTAAAGCTGTTTGATAGCTGGATCCGATCTTCTCGTATAGATGAAGGGTGGCCAGTCTGTCTTCCCGATTTCCTACGCCTTGTAAGTGTCCAGTCTCCCATTGGTCACGGAGTTGAGCTTAACATCTGTCTGTTGGATTGGGACAGATCAATGCCGCCCGACTCATCGACAGCTTTACTATAGGAGGCATTTATAGCTGAGATTTGGTTTGCCTGGGTTACAGCAAGGTCGTGTACTTCGAAAGCAGGTTATCCTTTTCTCGCAGCCGAGCGTGCAGCCGGAGGATCTAAGCTGCTTGATGGTGGTCCATTTAGGGCAGCAGACAAAGGATCTAAGTGCTTGATGGTGGTCCATTGAGGGCAGACAAATCCCTGTCCATTGTTCAGTTCCACCTTATCTTCATCTTGTGATTGTGTGGAAATCATCTCACACCTAAAGCATTTGTGCCCAGCCATGGATAAGAACACCGGTGGGCTAGCACTTCTAGCGTTAGCCTGCTCCGTTTTCATGACAGAAAGCAACTAACTGCTAATTAACGGCAATCCCTGTTATTCAGTAGCAGAAACAACACTCATGTCTGATTTCCAAATTCAAAGAGATGTATAAACTACGACAGGCATTTCACAACCTGAATACAGACAAGTTTTTTGTCTTAGAGGACAAACACTTACATGTACATATTATCTCAACTACCTCATACCCCCGCACATTGACTCGGTACCGGTACACCTTGTATATAGCCTTGTTATTGTAATTTATTGTTTTACTACTTTGTATTTGCAAAATGTCTTTTAACACTGCATTGTTTGGTAAGTACTCGTAAGTAAGCATGTCACGGTAAAGTCCACTCCGGTTGTATTCGGCGCATGTGACGAATACAATTTGATTTGATTTAAGAGAAACCCATAGCAACATGTGCCCATAGCAGAGGAGCAATACATGCCAGGAGGCCTGATGTTGGGTAAAGCACTGTACATTTCTGAAACCACAGAGGGTGTGGGTTACTGGGGAAGAACAATAGAGGGAGTTTCCTGTTCAAATCAAAGCTGCCACCATCCAACCCAGCTTCCTCTGATTATGGAGGGTGTGTATGTGTGGGTTTGTGCCTTTTTGTACTATATACTGTACATGTATATCATATATAGCCTCTTGAGTACCAGCATTTACATTTTTTTTTTTGTAAATATAGATATGTGTTTAGGGTGAAAAGAACATGTTACAACGAAAGAAACGTGAAACAAAAAAACAACAAAAATGTTTTATTTTATGTGCAATGTAGTGGCCATTTGGACTCGGTTGATTGTAAATAAGAAAAAATAGAGAGAGTAGGTAAAAAACATAATTAGTGCATAGTGATGTCCAGGAGGACATTTATTAGCAAGCTCTTATACACTGCTCTGAAAACTCATTCAACTATTCATTAGATATTTACCTATTAGAAACTATTTGAATATCAAACTCACAAAAAAATATGATTATAAAATTACACAGTCAACCCTTTTATTGTCTCAAATTCTCATAATGTGAGACAGCTCGAATATTGTAGTTTGCAACATCTCTGGGATATTAAAGAGCTGTCAGGAGTCTTCCCATCAGAAGTCTGTTTAATGTCTTATGTCCTGGGTGGGCTTCGTCTACTGGACAGTGGGCTTCGTCTATTGTAGTTGGGTTTCTCCTGACTTCCGGATCTGTTTATTCAACAGCAATTGTCTATACTACTTTACAAGGTCATACACATGACAACAGACTTGTGACTAGACTTGTTAATGGCTGTGATTTTACCTGCCAGTGAATGGTACAAAAGGATTAAACACTTCTAAGACAACACTCACATCTAATTCTACCACACCTGCAAAGTTAACCTGATGTGAACTTTCATTGAGATCTTGACTAATTTGGCGCATCCCTCTCAGGACGTCAATAGAACGTAAGACAGTCAAGTAATGACTATTTACTATGGATTCAGTGAATAATCCAGTGTTCTTCATCTTAATCACAGTTCATAACTACACCCCATATTGGTTTGTTTACTGTCCGTAGGAGTTCTTTAAAATAATGTGAAAGGGATTTAGCACCAGGAGTTCTAAAATGAAGTCACAGGGAGGAGGTACACAGACAGTGAGGTCATTAAAATGTGTGTGGTGATGTTTACCGCATATTTCTTTCCCTCCCTCCATAGAGAGACTAAATGTGACAGACAGGCTAATGGGAACCTGGGGTTTAGTTGCATTAATTATGTCGTTAGTGACGTCTAATGCAGCCCTAACATAATCTACACTGCGTCCAGAACATCTTTCAGGGGAATTTTCCAGTTATTTGCCTCTGGCTTTTTTCGCACTTTCTCATTGTGTTCGGTTGAGCTAATTCTCAACCTTTGTCTCAGGAAATGCCTGACTAAAATAGGTGGTCATAAAATGAGAGATTTAACACAAAGGCGTACATTTCCTTCACTCCAAAATTATTTTGTTCTCTGTCTCTAAAACAGTTTGAATGAGAGACAGATCAGTACAGATGTAGGATCTTCATTTCAGTCAGTTTTCTACAGAAGGAAAATAATCCTACAGCAACAGGAAATGCTAATTATTATGTGGATTATAATTAATGGACATTATTGTAGGGGGAGATACATTGAAATGACAAACTTTAGAAACCTTTTTTAAACTGAAATACACTACACGTTTGCATTTCCTGCTATGCAGGATAATTCTCAGCAACAAAAGAGTGATCAAATTAAGATCCTACATCTTTATGTGTGGGGGCCAAAATGTTGAATCATAAAATAACCATATACTGTATACTCCACTGTCATCGAGAACATTATTGCGTACCTTCTTGGAAATGTACTGTGATGTACATTACAACAAACCTCAGTTGGTCACATTCCTGACACCAAGACTTCCTGTCAAACCTTTCTGATTCAGCCTGTGATCGTCATTTCAAGTCTTCCCACACACAGAGGAAGGGGATGATTATTGAGAGTGATTGGTTGTCAAAGGAAATACAGGAGTGATAGGTAACAGTCTTGGGAGTTGGAGGCCATGGTACTACAGCATGTGATTGGTTTAAATCTGATCAGAACAAGGGAATATCTTGAGGTGCACAGAGGACTGGCTTTAAAAATACACTTTTTCACACAAAACAGTTAATTGTTAAAAGTAGTCTAAATTAAATTGTTAATGCCACTGCTAAGTGGATACTAGACCTTAGATAAAGCATAAACATCAAGAGAAAATGACAGGATCAGTGGTGTACCGCAGTTTGGCTGGGTCCCCCCACAAGGTGATTTATTTTCTGAGAAAACAGCTAACTTCCTACAATCCAACTCATTTTGCCACGGGGCATAGAGAAAAATAGCAGTTGTATAGCTAATCTCACACTATTCTACACATTTTACAATGAGGCTGAGAGAATATGTTGCTGTTTTAAAGCAAATTTCCTGCACTTCTACACATATTACCATGGGGCAGAAAAAAAACTTTTTCAGTTGTATAGCTAATGCCATGCTATTCTACACATTTGGCAATGAGGCTGAGACAAAATGTTGCGGTTTTACTGTTTTTTTTTTCTCTCCATAGGTCATGAAGTGTTCATATGCAATCAGTGGAGAGGGCCCCGACCAGAGCCCATGGAGAGCTAGTGGACATGATCCAGGAGGTTTCACACATTTTTATTTCACTCTGTTTCAGCTTTCTAAAAATATTTTTGATAGATTCAGCTGCCACAAAACAAGAATGCATGATATACACTGAATGTACAAAACATTAAGGACACCCGCTCTTTCCATGACATTGACTGACCAGGTGAAAGCTATGATCCCTTATTGATGTCACTTGTTAAATTCACTTCAATCAGTGTAGATGAAGGGGAGAAGACAGGTTAAATCAGGATTTTTAAGCCTTGAGACAACTGAGACATGGATTGTGTATGTGTGCCATTCAGAGGCTGAATGGTCAAGACAAGATTTAAGTGCCTTTGAACGAGGTATGGTAGTAGGTGCAAGGCAGGCGCACTGGTTTGTGTAAAGAACTGGAATGCTACTGGGTTTTTCTCACTCAATAGTTTCCTGTGTGTATCAAGAATGGTCCACCACCCAAAGGACATCGAGCCTACTTGACATAACTGTGGGAAGTGTCGGAGTCAACATGGGCCAGCATCCTGTGGAATGCTTTTGACACCTTGTAGAGTCCATGCCCCAATGAATTAAGGCTGTTCTGATTGCAAAAGGAGCGGGTGCAACTCAACCTTAGGATGGTGTGCTTAATGTTTTGTAAACCTCTGTGAAATCACATGCCTTGGCTTGGAGAGTTCTGTGACAGGAGACAGAAACTAATACGATCCAATGACTCAGAGACAGAAGGGGCAACTCGTGTATATTTTCCATATGTCTGATTAATCTTCTATATAGTGAGACAGAGCATGTCCACCCTGATACGTAAGGAGAGCGGGTGGGAGTTAACAAGGTTACTTATTTGAAAAGATAAAGTATATTATTGAAATCTTCTCCTCCCAGATACATACATCTAGAAACCATTGTGAGCAGTGAGCACTTTCCATGTGAGAAAACTGCACTTCCTACACTTCCTGTTTCTCCTACAGCCCTAACGCAGACATGCCCTCAGCCAGAGCCAACCCTGACAGCACCTCAGGAAGCACAACTTGGGAGAAGTTAACTATAAGAATCAGGCTTTCTTGAGGGCTACAGAACACTTTCATAACAATGAAATATGCATTCATGGAACATGGAAGGTGGCATGGAACGGGGACATTTACAGCATGATTGATTTATTGTATGTTTCGAACATGTAACTCAGCAAAGATCTCAGTTGGCACAAGTAGAAACGTAATAAACTTGAAATGTATTGTCAAGCTAATTGAGTTTCAGTGGCAACGTTCCCAGGTCATAACTCGCCAAGCAATGCGTTGTAAATGTCTTTTGAATTTAAATGAATCATGTTTAATGACTAGAAGTACTACTCGTTTTTCTCGTTCCCAGCAATAACAAAGTGCACAGCTTTCAACACTTCATATTCATGTCCTGTGTTTCTTGTAAGTCTCCATGTAAGGTCACTGAAGTTAAATGATGTATTTTCTAAGTACATTTAACATTTACATTGTGAACTTATTCATAGTGTAAAGTTCATATCTCTCCCATACAACTATAACTTAAACCTACTTTGTCCCTCAGGGCCACCGTACTGCTGCACCAGAAGTTCACTGCTAAGTTCTGACAGGAAACATCAACTGTAGACGGCACAGGAAACCACTCCCCTTCGGAGCACAAAGTGGAGCACAGTGGAAAAAGACCCTAAACTACCATGCGAAGCAACGGACTATCACGACCTCTACAAAAGGAATGCACTGACCTCTACATGGCAACGTCACTATCTACTGCCCTGCCAATGTTCACGGTTCATGCAGAGTAGAGAGAGTCCAATCCAGTGTTGTCTTTTCCAACATTTTTGGGTTGTTAAAAAATAAATAAAAAATCCTATCAAAATGTCAATGCTGTCCCCATTATAAAGTCTTCACTAGCAAGTCAGCATTTGAATGCCACTTCAAGTTTGAAGACAATTTGACGTCTACACTAACACTTGTTAGACTACTACCATTTATTTATTGTTTATTTTGTTGTCATTTAGCATACGCTTTAATCCAGAGTGACTACATACATTTTTATATTTGTTCATACTGGTCAACCGTGGGAATTAAACCCAAAACCCTGGTGTGGCAGGTAACATGCTCTACCAACTGAGCCACACGGGTTCTTTGGCTGTCCCCATAGGAGACCCCTTTTTGGTTCCAGGTAGAACGTTTGGGTTCCATGTAGAACCCTCCGTACAAAGGGTTCTACATGGAACCCAAAAGGGTTCTTCAAAGGGTTCTCCTACGTTCTACATAGCACCTGTTTTTCTAAGAGTGTACTGTAGCTTTTTAAGTTTATGTATGACATCTGGTGTGTTTACGGACATATTCAATCTCTCCCTATCCGAGTCTGCTGTCCCCACATGCTTCAAGATGGCCACCATTGTTCCTGTACCCAAGAATGCAAAGGTAACTGAACTAAATGACCATCGCCCCGTAGCACTCACTTCTGCCATCATGAAGTGCTTTGAGAGACTAGTCAAGGATTAAATCACCTCCACCCTACCTGTCACCCTAGACCCACTTCAATTTGCTTACTTCCCCAAAAGGTCCACAGACGATGCAATCGCCATCGCACTGCACACTCCCCTATCCCATCTGGACAAGAGGAATACCTATGTAAGAATGCTGTTCATTGACTATAGTTCAGCATTCAACACCATAGTACCCTCCAAGCTCATCATTAATCTTGAGGCCCTGGGTCTCAACCCCGCCCTGTGCAACTGGGTCCTGGACTTCCTGACGGGACACCCCCAGATGGTGAAGGTAGGAAACAACATCTCCACTTCGCTAATCCTCAACATTGGGGCCCCACAAGGGTGTGTACTTAGCCCCCTCCTGTACTCCCTGTTCACCTATGACTGCATGGCCATGCACGCCTCCAACTCAATCATCAAGTTTGCAGACGACACAACAGTAGTAGGCTTGATTACCAACAACGAAGAGATAGCCTACAGGGAGGAGGTGAAGGGTCTCGGAGTGTGGTGTCAGAAAAATAGCCTCTCACTCAACATCAACAAAACAAAGTAGATGATCGTGGACTTCAGGAAACAGCAGTGGAGAAGGTAAAAAGTTTAAAGTTCCTCTGCGTACATATCACTGACAAACTGAAATGGTCCACCCACACAGACAGTGTGGTGAAGAAGGCGCAACAGCGCATCTTCAACCTCAGCAGGCTGAAAAAATTGGGCTTGTCACCAAAAACCCTCACAAACTTTTACAGATGCACAATTGAGAGCATCCTGTCGGGCTGTATCACCGCCTGGTACGGCAACTGCACCGCCCACAACCGCAGGGCTCTCCAGAGGGTGGTGCGGTCTGCACAATGCATCCTCATGGGAAAACTACCTGCCCTCCAGGACACCTACAGCACCCAATGTCACAGGAAGGCCAAAAAGATCATCAAGGACAACAACCACCCGAGCTACTGCCTCTTCACCCTGTTATCATCCAGAAAGCGAGGTTAGTACAGGTGCATCAAAGCTGGGACCGAGAGACTGAAAAACAGCTTCTATCTCAAGGCCTCAGACTGTTAAACAGCCGTCACTAGCACAGAGAGGCTGCTGCCTATATACAGACTTGAAATCATTGGCCACTTTAATAATGGAACACTCGTCACTTTAATAATGCCACTTTAACAATGTTAACATATCTTGCATTACTCATCTCATATGTATATACTGTATTCTATACTATCTATTGCACCTTACCCTATGCCGCTCTGACATTGCTCATCCATATATTTATACATTCTTATTCCATTAATTTACTTAGATGTGTGTGTATTAGGTTTTTGCTCTGGAATTGTTAGATATTACTTGTTAGATATTGCTGCACTGTCGGAACTAGAAGCACAAGCGTTTTGCTACATTCGCAATAACATCTGCTAACCATGTATATGTTGTAGCGGTATTAATTAGAGAAAGGTAAAGAAGATTTTGTTCGGGCGCCAGGCAGGTATTAACCCTGCCGAAAGAAGGAAATAATAGAACAGCGAGAGTACCACTACCAGACCCACACACATCAGCAGAAGAGACTGCCTAGAGTGTAGCCTGTTGACCAGATAGCCAGCGGAGAGAAAAGAGAATACACACCCTATAGATCCCACATCACAGCACAGTCCTTCCACAATTCTTGGTAACCCCACCAAACATACCTCATATAACAATAATGGCAGAGCAAATAAACAGCAACTTCATACAATAACAAATTAACCCAGTCATCACACAGAGGATTTGCAATAGTTTGTATTTTCTTCCTGGGAAGGAGTGCAGAGGGTATGAATGTGTGGTGTTCATATACACACTAGTCCAGCTCCAATGAAACTTCAATGTACTTAGGAAATAGAGTCGGTTGCAGTGTAAAGCACTGGACCATAGCGGGAAGAGAAAGAGAGAAAGGGAACAAGAGAGGGCTTAGCTGTGGTCTTGAGGTTGCAGGTATCCGGTCTGACTGTCCGATGGTATGTTGGGTTGTAGTTGAACGCTTCGCAACAAATGTTGCTACTAATCCATTTGATCCATAACCATCGTGGTCCCAAATGAGAACAACCACGTCATCGAGCGATCACACCGAGGATTGATCCAAACACTGTACAACCACATACGCTGAAGACAATCAAAAAACCTCTGCAGCATAGCACACAACAAAAACTGTCGCGCCAATCAATAGCTCCTCTCCAATAGAGCTTAACGAGCTCTTTTATCTCCTCCTTCCTACTGCTCATGCGCTCTTAAAGTGGCAGCGCACTTAAGTGCAGGATTTCGCCACAATGTGACCAATAAAATTTGATTTAATTTCATTTGACATTTCAGATGACAACTACTGACTGTTGAGTTGATAAGATCTGATTGCCGCCTTCCCCTGAAGGGATTTCTCAGGTTTTTTTCAAACCCTGGCGCTGTAGAACAACTGCCAACACCAGATGAACACGAATCTAGTTGCCACGACAACATGAATCTCAAAGACAAGGGGGTTGTGGGTGGGTTGGAGGCTCAGGCAGAGGTGGTGGGATACGACGGCATGGCGAGGGACTCTCAGGAAATTAGCACCAAATCATATTAAGCTCACAATCAGACTTGGGTCTTCAAAGTGCAGCTCTACAATCTGAGGAAGTGCATGAAGGTTAGCTCTGCTGTTGCTCAGCTAGCTTCATCACAGCACACAGCACAGCTATCCATCACCACTGGCTTTAGCTCCCGATCAAAGGAGGCCAGCAGAGGATCTAAGGCCGTCACAACTCCGGTCTTCAGTAGTTCTTACTTCACACCCCGCACAGTGACAGAGAACACTGTCACAAAGGGACTTGGGAAACAATAAAACTGGCAATAGTGGAGCACTTTGCATCTGATTCTTTTTTCATCAAGTGGGTTTGCCTTTAGATGATTGTTGTCAAATGAACATATTTATATACTTCTTCAATTAAATCAGGGACATTCAATCAGTCTGTAGGCTACTGTCAGTTCTGTAACTTCTCTCCACTTTTCAAATGTAAAGTTGAAGTCGGAAGTTTACATAAACCTTAAACAAATACAATTAAACTCAGTTTCTCACAATTCCTAGCAAAAATTCCTGTCTTAGGTCAGTTAGGATCACCAGTTTATTTTAAGAATGTGAAATGTCAGAATAATAGTAGAGAGAATTATTTATTTCAGCTTTTATTTCTTTCATCACATTCACAGTGGGTCAGAAGTTTACATACACTCAATTAGTATTTGGTAGCACTGTCTATAAATTGTTTAACTTGGGTCAAACGTTTCAGGTAGCCTTCCACAAGCTTCCCACAATAAGTTGGGTGAATTTTGGCCCATTCCTCCTGACAGAGCTGGTGTAACTGAGTCATTTTTTTTTTACCTTTACCTAGGCAAGGCAGATAAGAACAAATTCTTATTTTCAATGATGGCCTAGGAACAGTGGGTTAACTGCCTTGTTCAGGGGCAGAACAACAGGTTTTTACCTTTTCAGCTCAGGGATTCGACCTTGCAACCTTTCGGTTACTAGTCCAATGCTCTAACTACTAGACTACATGTAGGCCTCCTTGCACGCACACGCTTTTTCAGTTCTGCCCACAAATTTTCTATAGGATTGAGGTCAGGGCTTTGTGACGGCCACTCCAATACCTTGACTTTGCTGTCATTAAGCCATTTTGCAACATCTTTGAACGTATGCTTGGGCCCATTGTCCATTTGGATGACCCATTTGCGACCAAGCTTTAACTTCCTGACTGATGTCTTGAGATGTTGCTTCAATATATCCACATAATTTTCCTCCTCATGATGCCATCTAATTTGTGAAGTGCACTAGTCCCTCCTGCAGCAAAGCACCCCCACAACATGATGCTTCCACCCCTGTGCTTCACGGTTGGGATGGTGTTCTTCGGCTTGCAAGCCTCCCCCTTTTTCCTCCAAACACAATGATGGTCATTATGGCCAAACAGTTCTATTTTTGTGTCATCAGACCAGAGGACATTTCTCCAAAAAGTACGATCTTTGTCCCCATGTGCAGTTGCAAACCGTAGTCTGGCTTTTTTTTGCGGTTTTGGAGCAATGGCTTCTTATTTGCTGAGTGGCCTTTCAGGTAATGTTGATATAGGACTCGTTTTACTGTGGATATAGATACTTTTGGACCTGTTTACTTCAGCATCTTCACAAGGTCCTTTGATGTTGTACTGGGATTGTTTTGCACTTTTCGCACCAAAGTACGTTCATCTCTAGGAGACAGAACGCGTCTCCTTCCTGAGCGGTATGACGGCTGCGTGGTCCCATGGTGTTTATACTTGCGTACTATTGTTTGTACAGATGAACGTGGTACCTTCATGCGTTTGGAAATTGCTCCCAAGGATGAACCAGACATGTGGAGGTCTACAATTCTTGAACCAGACATGTGGAGGTCTTGGCTGATTTCTTTTGATTTTCCCATGATGTCAAGCAAAGAGGCACTGAGTTTGAAGGTAGGCCTTAAAATACATCCACAGGTACACCTCCAATTGACTCAAGTGATGTCAATTAGCCTATCAGAAGCTTCTAAAGCCATGACATCATTTTCTGGAATTTTCCAAGCTGTTTAAAAGCACAGTCAACTTAGTGTATGTAACCTTCTGACCCACTGGAATTGTGATACAGTGAATTATATGTGAAATAATCTGTCTGTAAACAATTGTTGAAAAAATGACTTGTGTCATGCACAAAGTAGATGTCCTAACCGACTTGCCAAAACTATAGTTTGTTAACAAGAAATTTGTGGAGTGGTTGAAAAACGAGTTTTAATGATTCCAACCTAAGTGTATGTAAACTTCCGACTTCAACTGTATATATCACTGTTTATAAGGAAAGATTGAGAATGTCTCAAGGTACAGTACATGTCACTGAAAGACACAGCTGTGCGCGTCACTGAAATGGAGGCAAACTCACACTTATACACGCTAACGTCATTGAAAAATTAAGTTTTAAAAAACGGGGCCGTCACTGAAATTCAAGAAAACGCGCTATTGAAGGACACTAACACACATGTGTCATCATACTTTAGTAATATATCTTCCATTCTGAAGAGTCTCTACTCTTGTGGTAACTTCCTTCCCTTTATGACAAACCACCCAAACCACCCTTTCACATAATAGGGGTCATGGCTCAGGCACTGATTAGCTGTAATAGAAAAACACACAGCTGCTTCTGTAAAAACATACCTAATCAGAACCTGTCTACCATAAAATTAGAACGGGGATGGAGGGATCCCCAGAAGATCTGCCTGAAGAGAGGAGAAGGGTGGAGGTTGTTTGCCCCTATGATGTGTGGAAAGGTGGCAAAGCTACTAGTTCCATGTTTACGTAAGTAGCTCATCAGGACGACACGTCGAAGCAGATGATCAGAGGATATGCGAGGAGTAGCTCGTAACTGGTGCCTTCTACCTCCTTAGAGACAGACCAACCAGGTTTCCATCCAACCATTTCATGCAGATAAATTATCTGATGCATAAAAAAGGTCAGGACAGGGCTGATGGAAACAGGAAATGTCGGTACAATTTCATAAATGTCTACAGAGAATTTGTTAATTTGACATGGTGGGATCTTTTTGTGTCTGAAAAATGAATTATGCGAGAAATGGCAGTGGAAATGCCTTATATTGATATACATGTAATAACCATCATATGGACGTAAACCTGAAGCCACGCGAAGATATATTTTGTTGTAGGCCTACCACCACCATGTGTAAAAGCATTAACAGTTCATAGGCAGATGAAACAAATTAAGATTAATTTCACATGGTGGTCATGCACGTTTCCAATAGGCTAAATATCGAGGGTAGGCTGGGGACATGATGATCGGTGCTTGGCTGCCAATGATGAAATAAAATTATCTTATCCATCTCATCATATAATCCCCTGTCCACTTTATCAGCAAATGATTGTCTAGAGAGCATACGCCAAACCAGATTGGGCAGTTTCTATTTATCGCATCAGTTTTTGTGACAAAACCATCGTTAGAGTTGAAAATGCGATGGAAACCCATTTCACTTTAGTTTTTTATTCAGTACATGGGAACTCACCACATAAGTGATTTTTATGTGGACTACATCATCAAGCACAGTTTGCACAACAAGTCAGTTTAATGGAAACACCTTTGGTGAGAAAATGTGCATATTTTTGTATGCGTCATAACACATTATGACACAGTCATATGACACAATCATAACTATGTCTTAATATGTCATAACAGCTGACATAACTTGTCATAATATAGTCATAACACTGTCATGACACATATATTTAGACCTGTTGTGACATGTATCAGGTGCTGTCAGAGAAAGGCACTGTCAGAGGAAGGCCCTACAAATTGTCAAAGACTCCAGCCACCCTATCTTATTTACAATGAATGCCTACCCTGGCCAAACCCTAACCCGGACGACGCTGGGCCACATGTGTGCCACCATATGGGACTCCCAATCACGGCCGGATGTGATACAGCCTGGAATCGAACCAGGGTCTGTAGGGATGCCTTTAGCACTGAGATGCAGTGCCTTAGACCGCCGCGCCACTCGGGAGCCCCCCACCTACCCCATTGCTCTGTTGATGATGACTGGGATGAATGCAGGAGCAGATTTCATGAGCAGGACAAAACACAAATTTTTGGGCTGATGACTGACATAAGAGCATGTACGTGATAGGCCAATCTGGCATATCTGATTATGATGGTCATAATGCTTCTTTACAGTGTTTATAAAGTGTATTTTCTTAATCAAATCAAATGTATTTATAAAGCCCTTCTTACATCAGCTGATATCTCAAAGTGCTGTACAGAAACCCAGCCTAAAACCCCAAACAACAAGCAATGCAGGTGTAGAAGCACGGTGGCTAGGAAAAACTCCCTAGAAAGGCCAGCACCTAAGAAGAAACCTAGAGAGGAACCAGGCTATGAGGGGTGGCCAGTCCTCTTCTGGCTGTGCCGGGTGGAGATTATAACAGAACATGGCCAAGATGTTCAAATGTTCATAAATGACCAGCATGGTCAAATAATAATAATCCCAGGTCCTCCGAGAGAGAGAAAGAAAGAGAGAAAGAGAGAATTAGAGAGAGCATACTTAAATTCACACAGGACACCGGATAAGACAGGAGAAGTACTCCAGATATAACAAACTGACCCTAGCCCCCCGACACATAAACTACTGCAACATAAATACTGGAGGCTGAGACAGGAGGGGTCAGGAGACACTGTGGCCCCATAGGATGATACACTTGGACAGGGCCAAACAGGAAGGATATAACCCCACCCACTTTGCCAAATCACAGCCCCCACACCACTAGAGGGATATCTTCAACCACCAACTTACCATCCTGAGGCAAGGCCGAGTATAGCCCACAAAAATCTCCGCCACGGCACAACCCAAGGGGGGGGGGGCGCCAACCCAGACAGGAAGATCACGTCAGTGACTCAACCCACTCAAGTGACGCACCCCTCCTAGGGACGGCATGAAAGAGCACCAGTAAGCCAGTGACTCAGCCCCTGTAATAGGGTTAGAGGCAGAGAATCCCAGTGGAGAGAGGGGAACCGGCCAGGCAGAGACAGCAAGGGTGGTTCGTTGCTCCAGAGCCTTTCCATTCACCTTCACACTCCTGGGCCAGACTACACTCAATCATATGACCTACTGAAGAGATGAGTCTTCAGTAAAGACTTAAAGGTTGAGACCGAGTCTGCGTCTCTCACATGGGTAGGCAGACCATTCCATAAAAATGGAGCTCTATAGGAGAAAGCCCTGCCTCCAGCTGTTTGCTTAGAAATTCTAGGGACAATTAAGAGGCCTGCGTCTTGTGACCGTAGCGTACGTGTAGGTATGTACGGAAAGATAGGTAGGAGCAAGCCCATGTTTGCTTTGTAGGTTAGCAGTAAAACCTTGAAATCAGCCCTTGCCTTAACAGGAAGCCAGTGTAGAAAGGCTAGCACTGGAGTAATATGATCAAATGTTTTGGTTCTAGTCAAGATTCTAGCAGCCGTGTTTTGCACTAACTGAAGTTTATTTAGTGCTTTATCCGGGTAGCCGGAAAGTAGAGCATTGCAGTAGTCTAACCTAGAAGTGACAAAAGCATGGATTAATTTTTCTGTATCATTTTTTGACAGAAAGTTTCTGATTTTTGCAATGTTACGTAGATGGAAAAAAGCTGTCCTTGAAACAGTCTCGATATGTTCGTCAAACGAGAGATCAGGGTCCAGAGTAACGCCGAGGTCCTTCACAGTTTTATTTGAGACGATTGTATAACCATCAAGATTAATTGTCAGAATTAACAGAAGATCTCTTTGTTTCTTGGGACCTAGACCAAGCGTCTCTGTTTTGTCCGAGTTTAAAAGTAGAACATTTGCAGCCATCCACTTCCTTATGTCTGAAACACAGGCTTCAAGTGAGGGCAATTTTGGGGCTTCATCATGTTTCATCGAAATGTACAGCTGTGTGCCATCCGCATAGCAGTGAAAGTTAACATTATGTTTCTGAATGATATCACCAAGAGGTAAAATATATAGTGAAAACAATAGTGGTCCCAAAACGGAACCTTGAGGAACACCGAAATGTACAGTTGATTTGTCAGAGGACAAACCATCCACAAAACTGATATCTTTCCGACAGATAAGATCTAAACCAGGCCAGAACTTGTCCGTGTAGACCAATTTGGGTTTCCAATCTCTCCAAAAGAATGTGGTGATCGATGGTATCAAAGCAGCACTAAGGTCTAGGAGCATGAGGACAGATGCAGAGCCTCGGTCTGACACCATTAAAAGGTCATTTACCACCTTCACAAGTGCAGTCTCAGTGCTATGATGGGGTCTAAAACCAGACTGAAGCATTTCGTATACATTGTTTGTCTTCAGGAAGGCAGTGAGTTGCTGCGCAACAGCTTTTTCAACATTTTTTGAGAGGAATGGGAGATTCGATATAGGCCGATAGTTTTTTATATTTTCTGGGTCAAGGTTTGGCTTTTTCAAGAGAGGCTTTATTACTGCCACTTTTAGTGAGTTTGGTACACATCCGGTGGATAGAGAGCCGTTTATTATGTTCAACATAGGAGGGCCATGCACAGAAAGCAGCTCTTTCAGTAGTTTAGTTGGAATAGGGTCCAGTATGCAGCTTGAAGGTTTAGAGGCAATGATTATTTTCATCATTGTGTCAAGAGATTTAGTACTTAAACACTTGAGTGTCTCCCTTGATCCTGGGTCCTGGCAGAGTTGTGCAGACTCAAAACAACTGAGCTTTGGAGGAATACGCAGATTTAAAGAGTCCGTAATTTGCTTTCTAATGATCAGGGTCTTTTCCTCAAAGAAGTTCATGAATTTATCACTGCTGAAGTGAAAGCCATCCTCTCTTGGGGAAGGCTGCTTTTTAGTTAGCTTTGCGACAGAATCAAAAATACATTTTGGATTGTTCTTATTTTCCTCAATTAAGTTGGAAAAATAGGATGATCGAGCAGCAGTGAGGGCTCTTCGATACTGCACAGTACTGTCTTTCCAAGCTAGCTAGAAGACTTCCAGTTTGGTGTGGCGCCATTTCTGTTCCAATTTTCTGGAAGCTTGCTTCAGAGCTCGGGTATTTTCTGTATGCCAGGGAGCTAGTTTCTTATGACAAATGTTTTTTGTTTTTAGGGGGGCGACTGCATCTAGGGTATTGCGCAAGGATAAATTGAGTTCCTCAGTTAGGTGGTTATGTAACGGTCGTCGTATGAAGAAGGTGTGGACCAAAGCGCAGCGTGGGAAGTGTTCATGATAAAAAATTAAAATAAACTGAACACAGACAAAATAACAAAATGTAACAACATGAAACAGTTCTGTCTGCTGAAGACACAAAAACCGAAAACAACTACCCACAAAAACCATGTGGGAAAAAGCTACCTAAGTATGTTTCTCAATCAGAGACAACGATAGACAGCTGCCTCTGATTGAGAACCACACCCGGCCAAACACAAGGAAATACAAAACATAGAAAATGAACATAGAATGCCCACCCAAATCACACCCTGACCAAACCAAAATAGAGACATAAAAAGCTCTCTACGGTCAGGGCGTGACAGGTTAACTGATTTTTGTACTCTGACGTCCTTGGGTAGGCGGAGGGAGTCTGGAAGGGCATCTAGGAATCTTTGGGTTGTCCAAGAATTTATGGCACGACTTTTGATGATCTTTGGTTGGGGTCTAAGCAGATTATTTGTTGCGATTGCAAACGTAATAAAATGGTGGTCCGATAGTCCAGGATTATGTTGAAAAACATTAAGATCCACAACATTTATTCCACGGGACAAAACTAGGTCCAGAGTATGACTGTGGCAGTGAGTAGGTCCGGAGACATGTTGGACAAAACCCAATGAGTCGATGATGGCTCCGAAAGCCTTTTGGAGTGGGTCTGTGGACTTTTCCATGTGAATATTAAAGTCACCAAAAATGTGAATATTATCTGCCATGACTACAAGGTCCGATAGGAATTCAGGGAACTCAGTGAGGAACGCTGTATACGGCCCAGGAGGCCTGTAAACAGTAGCTATAAAACGTGATTGAGTAGGCTGCATAGACTTCATGACTAGAGGCTCAAAAGACCAAAACTTCGTTTTTTTTTTGTAAATTGAAATTTGCTATCATAAACGGTAGCAACACCTCCGCCTTTGCGGGATGCACGGGGGATATGGTCACTAGTGTAACCAGGAGGTGAGGCCTCATTTAACACAGTCAATTCATCAGGCTTAAGCCATGTTTCAGTCAGGCCAATCACATCAAGATTATGATCAGTGATTAGTTCATTGACTATAACTGCCTTGGAAGTGAGGAATCTAACATTAAGTAGCCCTATTTTGAAATGTGAAGTATCACAATCTCTTTCAATAATGGCAAGAATGGAGGAGGTCTTTATTCCAGTGAGATTGCTAAGGCGAACACCGCCATGTTTAGTTTTGCCCAACCTAGATCGAGGCATAGCCACAGTCTCAATGGGGATAGCTGAGCTGACTACATTGACTCTGCTAGTGGCAGACTCCATTAAGCTGGCAGGCTGGCTAACAGCCTGCTGCCTGGCCTGCACCCTATCTCATTGTGGAGCTAGGGGAGTTAGAGCCCTGTCTATGTTCGCAGATAAGATGAGAGTAATAAAAGTAAAGTCAAACAGGATGGTCATTATGCTTCATGACAGTGTCATAAAGTGTATTTTTTGCAAGTTATTTAAAATATGATTAAAAAATAATTCATTGCAACAACAAAGGACTTAAGAAACAAACTTTCAAATGAAAGGAAACATTTGAATAAATGTGAAACCTAGCTACAAAAACCCGTCATCCTTCTGCTGCACTAGTAGGTTTTAATAGTGATAGTCAGGCGGGTTGTAAGGCCGTGTGTGTGTGTGTGTGTGTGGGGGGGGGGGTTGGAAAAGGAATCACATGATTTCTATATGATGTTTGTAGAATTCACCAGATGCTCAGACATAGGCCTACCAAAGAAAAATACTCCAGTTTTTAATGCTTGGGTCATGCTTGAAGTTAAAAAATGACTGCCGTACTCTTCCCCCCTTTCTCTTGCTGTTTCTCTCCCTTTACACCTCTTCGTCCATGTTTTTATCCCTCTGTCTGCCTCTCTCGTTTCCTCCATTCCTCTCTCTGCAGTATGCTAGTTTACCCTCTATTTTCTTCTCCCTCTTTTTTCTTTCTTTTTTCAATATTTTCCTCTTTCTTACTGAAAGGAGTCACAGTCTCTCTCCCTCTTTTCCTTAATGAAAGGGTAATGGATGGAGGAGAGAGCAGTATCAGAGAAACACCTGTGGCTCAGCAAACAGCCTCTGATTGAACAGCAACACTAATAAGGAGGAAAATAATTAATGTCTGAGCTAGAATGTGGCCCTGTTTATTTACAGAGTGATTAAAGGCAGGAGGCAGCAAAGATAAAACAGTCTATTTGAAGTGTGTGTGTGTGTGTGTGTGTGTGTGTGTGTGTGTGTGTGTGTGTGTGTGTGTGTGTGTGTGTGTGTGTGTGTGTGTGTGTGTGTGTGTGTGTGTGTGTGTGTGTGTGTGTGTGTGTGTGTGTGTGTGTGTGTGTGTGTGTGTGCGTGCGTGCTCGTCCGGGCTCTGTTAGCATGGCAACATGCCAAGGACTTGATCAGGACACCATTTTTACTAAGTAACATGAGATCTAAAATTCAAAACCCAAATGAAACTGAAGTCTAAACTAAAATAAATCAGAACATTTAGATCTACTGCCAAAGTTAATCATTCACTATATCTTGCACTGGATACCTCTGAGAACTCCTTACCCAGTCAGCATACCCCCCCCCCCCAAGCAGCCAGACCAACACACAGGCACATACTGTACAGTACCTCTATTACGAGAGATTCACAATTTACTTGGATAAATCAGTTGCATTTCTCTTCATCAGTTTCTCTGGATGTCTTGCTCCTACCTGATTTACAATGGCTGTTAGTTGGCTCTTTGATCTGAAAATCATATGATTTATAATTGTTGTGGATGGCACCTTGGTTCTGCTTTGATTATTTAGGCAATTATATTCAGCTAGTACAGTGTACATCCAGGACATAGATCTGCTGTGTTCTGACATGCCCACTGCTAAAGAGTCTATGACTGGAGTGACCTAGCTCTGCAGTGCCTCAATAAGGGACTAGTAGAGGGGTTTGTGATATCACAGCTATTAAGATAATGCGATGGTAATTTCTGTTCTTGTGCCTCTGTTTACACTTCATCAATTTACATTTTGATTGAAATAAACGCAAGAAAGGCAGTTTTCTTGCTCTTCTTGATGCATTGATGTCAGTCTTACATGTTCATTTGGGTGGGATTATGTGTGTAAAGTAGTAAATAACCTCAGGCTGGTCATGGCTCACATCAACACCATCATCCCAGAATCCCTAGACCCACACCAATTTTCATACCGTACCAACAGATCCACAGATGACGCATCAGATGACGCTTCTCAATCGCACTCCACACTGCCCTTTCCCACCTGGATAAAAGGAACACCTATTTGAGAATGCTGTTCATTGACTACAGCTCAGTGTTCAACACCATAGTACCCACAAAGCTTATCTCTAAGCTAGAGACCCTGGGACTAAATACCTCCCTCTGCAACTGGATCTTGGACTTCCTGACGGGCCGCCCCCAGGCGGTGAGGGTAGGTAACAGCACATCTGCCATGCTGATCTTCAACACTGGGGCCCCACAGGGGTGCGTGCTTAGTCCCCTCCTGTACTCCCTGTTCACCCACGTCTTCGTGGCCAAACACGACTCCAACACCATCATTAAGTTTGCTGACAACACAACAGTGGTAGGCCTGATCACCGACACTGATGAGACAGCCTATAAGGAGGTCAGAGACCTGGCAGTGTTGTGCCAGGACAACAACCTCTCCCTCAATGTGATCAAGACAAAGGAGATGATTGTGGACTACAGGAAAAGGAGGGCCGAACAGACCCCCATTTACATCAACAGGGCTGTAGTGGAGTGGGTAGAGAGTGTCCACATCCCCAACAAACAATCATGGTCCAAACACACCAAGAAAGTAATGAAGAGGGCACGACAACGCCTTTTCCCCTTCAGGAGACTGAAAAGATTTGGCATGGGTCCTCAGATCCTCAAAAAGTTCTACAGCTGCACCATCGAGAGCATCCTGACCTGTTGCATCACCGCCTGGTATGGCAACTGCTCGCCATCCAACCATAAGGATCTACAGAGGGTAGTGTGTACGGCCCAGTACATCACTGGGGCCAAGCTTCCTGCCATCCAGGACCTATATACTAGGAGGTGTCAAAGGAAGGCCCCAAAAATTGTCAAAGACTCCAGTCACCCAAGTCATAGACTGTTCTCTCTGCTACCACACGGCAAGTGGTACCGGAGCGCCAAGTCTAGGTCCAAAAGGATCCGTAACAGCTTTGTTTTTACGCTGCTGCTACTCGCTGTTTATTATCTATACATAGTCACTTTACCCCCTACCTACGTGTACAAATGACCTTGACTGACTTGTACCCCCGCACATTGACTCGGTACTGGTACCCCCTGTATGAAGCCTCGTTATTGTTATTTAATTGTGTTACTTTTATTAACTTTTTTACTTTAGTTTATTTAGTAAATATTTTCTTAACTCTATTTCTTGAACTGCATTGTTGGTTAAGGGCTTGAAAGTAAGCATTTCACGGTAAGGTCAACACCTGTTGCATTCGGCGCATGTGACACATACAATTTGATTTGATTTAAGAGGAAGGTAATTCCGTGACAGGACGTATGTGTTCACGATCACATCAAACTTAGTTGATTAAGGGTGTAGTGTACACAGTTCTAGTCAGACAGCCTGTCAAGTCATTGGTAAAGTGCCATTTTGTCACTTTCACACACTTAAAATGTGTACATATTTTTGGCGTCTGATTAGTGTGTTTGTACCCTAAGGGTGATTTTACAATCCCTTGCATACCGTCTTACAAATGTCATATGTCATACAAAGGCCAGTTGTGTTACTACGCTAACGGCTTCAGTATCTCACATTATCTCACATTCAGTTTCTCACATGATCTCACATTCAGTATCTCACATGATCTCACATTCAGTTTCTCACATGATCTCACATTCAGTATCTCACATGATCTCACATTCAGTATCTCACATTGTCTCACATTCAGTATCTCACATGATCTCACATTCAGTATCTCACATGATCTCACATTCAGTATCTCACATGATCTCACATTCAGTATCTCACATCATCTCACATTCAGTTTCTCACATGATCTCACATTCAGTATCTCACATGATCTCACATTCAGTATCTCACATGATCTCACATTCAGTTTCTCACATGATCTCACATTCAGTATCTCACATGATCTCACATTCAGTATCTCACATTGTCTCACATTCAGTATCTCACATGATCTCACATTCAGTATCTCACATGATCTCACATTCAGTATCTCACATGATCTCACATTCAGTATCTCACATGATCTCACATTCAGTATCTCACATGATCTCACATGATCTCACATGCAGTACCTCACATTGTCTCACATTCAGTTTCTCACATGATCTCACATTCAGTATCTCACATGATCTCACATTCAGTTTCTCACATGATCTCACATTCAGTTTCTCACATGATCTCACATTCAGTATCTCACATTATCTCACATTCAGTTTCTCACATGATCTCACATTCAGTATCTCACATGATCTCACATTCAGTTTCTCACATGATCTCACATTCAGTTTCTCACATGATCTCACATTCAGTTTCTCACATGATCTCACATTCAGTATCTCACATGATCTCACATTCAGTATCTCACATTGTCTCACATTCAGTATCTCACATGATCTCACATTCAGTATCTCACATGATCTCACATTCAGTTTCTCACATGATCTCACATTCAGTATCTCACATGATCTCACATTCAGTATCTCACATGATCTCACATTCAGTTTCTCACATGATCTCACATTCAGTATCTCACATCATCTCACATTCAGTATCTCACATGATCTCGCATTCAGTATCTCACATTGTCTCACATTCAGTATCTCACATGATCTCCACCTGGCACAGCCAGAAGAGGACTGGCCACCCCTCATAGCTTGGTTCCTCTCTAGGTTTCTTCCTAGGTTTTGGCCTTTCTAGGGAGTTTTTCCTAGCCACGTGCTTCTACACCTGCATTGCTTGCTGTTTGGAGTTTTAGGCTGGGTTTCTGTACAGCACTTTGCGATATCAGCTGATGTAAGAAGGGCTATATAAATAAATTTGATTTGATTTGATTTGATCTCACATACCGTTTCTCACATTATCTCACATCCAGTATCTCACATGATCTCACATTCAGTTTCTCACATTATCTCACATTCAGTATCTCACAAAACAAAACCCTAATACTACTGTTAATCCAGACATCAACCCCATTGCAGACAGCAATGGATCAACATAATCCTTTTTACCACGAAATGAAATATTTTAAAATCACAGAACTCTGAGAGGCATAAAGCAGTTCAATTAACAAGCAATTTTCAACTTCAAAATGAGAAGAAAATTGGATGACTGACAAATCGTTTGGGGTTTTGGTTTGGGGTTTTTCAAAAGCCTCAGCTTTTATGCCTCTGACTAATGCTGGAATCAAATAATTAATATGAAACTTTCTATGATCTTGTTATTTCTGTTTTTGTCAATGACAGAGTTGAGTTCATTGTTTGATCCCTGTGATCAGAACGTTCAAGGACCACTGAAAATAGTTAAGTTCTTTTAAAACAACTTAGCACTGACAGCATGAGAAAATTAACACATTTTAATCAATTAATGTGTCATGTGTCATGTCGCATTATGTATTCAATATAATTTGAGCAATTATCTCAATATTATATTCCTTCTTTTGAGATACAAATATTACATAGACATTTGATAGATTATAGTTAGATACGTCCATTGTTTGCTACTAATGCTTGGTATAAAAAGAGTGCAAGAGGTTCTTACTAGTCATTACTAGTCATAATACATTGATAATTAAATGAAACCATTCTCAGTGGTGTTAAATGGACTGTGGTGCAGTAGAAGGTGATAATTGTAAATTAGGTTGTGTGGTGTTTCACTCTCTGTGAATAGAGAATATGTGCTAGGCTTTATCAAAAACGTAAGTGTTCTACAGCGCAGATATAGTCGTTCTTATAACTTTTCAATCAATAAAATCAGTATTTGGAAATGAATAAAGAGCAATCGAGTCATTACAGACACCTCTCTCACAAACAGGGCACCAGAAGCTTTAAAGACTGCACGTACATGCATGACATTCTAAACCACAGCTATTTCAAGGACCTGCACTCTAATATTGTACATACTTTACATCTCAGTATGTTTAGTTTGTAACTCAGCCATTGCTGTCTTTAGCATCGTTCCCAACCCAAGACCATCCTAATCCACAAATAACTGTTTGTCCAAACTGGCCTGTAGTAATTGCTAACGCTGAGGTTGCCACAACAGGAAGAAAAAAATACAGCAGTACTGTAATTGTCATTTTGCGAGGCTTTTATCTCCTGCTGATCTGATGTAGACAGGTAAACTCATTGGACCCAGTCTAACTCCTGACTCTTTGCTTCTCCCCTCTGGGATATTGGCCAGTAATGTGCAGTGAAAAATACACTTTGAGAACTTTTTCATTCTTTTAAGAACAAGCTATGATGTGCCCTGTTGGCTTCTTTTCACCATTGGTCCTTGTGCTTGCCAAAGGCATCTGAAATTTCCGAAATAAGCAAAATATGTACTAATGTACTATCTGCCAACATCAGCCAGGGTACTATAAATGGAAAATCATGTAAATGTTGTGTTTGTTGTGAACTATCCCTTTAATGGTTAATACAGAGGGTCAGGGAAAGTAATCAGCACAAAGCTTGTTACCAAATCACAGAAACGGAGTGCACCTACATTACATTAACTAGTCGTTCATAAGAACAATAGATACAGTAGCTAACAATGTGACCTCTCATATTCTGTTGTGCAATATCATAACCAACATCTTCAAGATGTGGGATCTCTATAGACATCAGAAAATACATTGAGGTATCTGATTTTCATCCAATTTGGGCTAAACTGCCTGCTTAAAGCACTACACCCCTTGTTCATTCAACGAGTCGGGCAAGGCACCAGTGACAGGGCCTTCCACATTGTAATGTTCAGTCTCTTTCATGATTGCCAGAGCTACTTAGAGGCTTAGAGAGGGGGGGAGAAGCAGGCAATTAGTGTGTGAAATAGATATCCCCGGCTTTTCCACCACCAGCCCTGGTTTGCCCAGAATACACTATGTTACCTCTGTCAGCAAAACCTTGACAAGCTTTAGTTTGTGCTTACCTAGCGAGCATCTCCAGTGAAATCGATGGAATCCCTAATGGAGTTTTAGAGAAATGTTAAGAATTGTTAAGAAACATGCCTTTATTGTTGCAGTAAAGAATGTACATTTATATATATATATATTTTTTAGCTTAAATGGCTTTCATTTTACATGAATGATAGTGACTACCTGCACACATATTGAGAAATATAGAGTTTGGCTTCATATGCTTTTGGAATGTATATAAACATACAGTAACAAATAGTCTAATGCTCCAAAACAAGAACACAAATAAATATAGTTTTCACTTACATCTCATTGTTCTTTTGTCATTTTGATGAATCTCTGTGTGACATTATATCTTATAGCTTATGAAGAAAATATGAATAGATAATGCTTTACAGTTTATAACAAAGGCAGACTGGTAAAATTCTACATCTACAAAGGTCTGCTGAATGTTTTAATATAAAACAATCATTTTATGTTTTGTGTTTTGGTCAATCTATTAATACTTAATGAAGTGTCATGCAATGGGCACGTCAAAAGTAGGAATAGTAAGAAAATACTATTATCATTTGAAGTAGCAAATGTGTCAGTGTAACTCAATGATTAATACAGTATCAAATTAGTCCACCAGGCAAATAGTGCATATAGCGGGATTGTCTATTGCCTTCTGAGGTGAATCCAGAGAGGCAGACATCTCAGACATCAGTGTCCAGCGGTGGCAGGATCATGTCCAGACAGGGAGACAGTGAGTCCTGACTGTGTGTGGAGCTGATCCCTGTGTCTGAGTCTGTGTCTGTAACATCTGTAGGGGACAGGCTGTGTTTCAGTCTCACTGCCTGTGGAACAATGCATGGGGCCGGGCATTTCATAGTCCCGAGCCTGGGCGTTTCCTGCACGCTGTCCCCCACCTGCAGTGTGCTCAGCTGGGAAGCCAGCTGCCAGCAATCCTGGTCCTTGGAGAACAGTGTGGATTCATAGCCCTTCAGCTCCTTCTCCAGCTGGGCCGTTTGGATGTGAAGGGACACGCCGGTGCGCAGACTAAGCCTCAGTTCGGCCTGCAGTCTCTCCAGTTCTGCCGCCTCCCAGGACAGGTCTGGGTCAGAAGTTACCCCTGCCGTTGCCCCCTGTAACTGAGTATCCTTGTCGGGGACCTCCGGCAACGCTAACATGGCCCTCGTCAGCTCTACGTCGATGTCCTGGGACAGCTGGGCTATAAGCTCCTCGTGCCTGAGCAGCTGCATCTCCAACTGGGCCACACCGTCACTAGTATACACGCACTCCTGCAGCAGCTCCTGCTCTGAAACCCCTGGCTGGCTGTCCAGGTTCTGGTTGTGGCTGTGGGGGAAGGAGATCGGGGAGAGTGAGGAGAATCCCTCATGGAGAAGCTCTGTATCCTGTTGTCCTCCCTGCAGCTCCATCTCAAAGCGTTCCATCTCACAGTCCAGCTCCCTCATCCTCTGGATCTGATGTCGGATGGTGTGGTCCTGTTGGATAAGCAGCTGAACCATCCTGTCTATCTCCTCGCTGCCCGGAGAAGATCCCACTACCCTCTTCTCCTTATGGATCTTCTCCAGCTTCCTGAAGGCCTTCTTCACCATCCGTTTCTGCCTCTCCACTGGCAGTGACTGGGAGTACTGTGCCGGGCCTTGTTCCCATCTCTTAGCCCCCTTAGCCCCCTTCAAGTTGACCCCTTTCTTGCATCCTGCTTGGGGTACAAAATCGCTGGCCTTTACCAGGGTGAACTGGATGAATGGTCGCTGGTCTCCCCAGGCGTTCCATAGCCTGAGGATGCGGGTTAATGGGGGCAGAGCCCTCTCAAAGCCTTTCCACCGCTCTAGCAGGCAGAAGTCTTTAGGGTCGCCGTGCAGAATTTTCTTGCTCTCAGGGATGGTCTTGTGGTCGTCCAGCAAGGCCTGCACTATGTCAGCACACGTGGTGTGTTTGGTGACACCGCACACCACCTTCTCCTCATCACACACAGACACCTGGATCTCCTTTCCTAGCACAGTTTCCTTGTCGTCTTTGTCCTTCGCTCTAGGAAAAAGACAAATACAAAACGGAATAATTTTGGTAAGTGTTTGAATAGTCAACAGGTTCTGATATGGTACGACTTGGTTATACTGTATGTGTTAGACATCAATGGGTATAATTGAAATAACCATTGAACAGCATGAAATGTCCCAGAATGTAATGATGTGCAATTATGGATAAACCTAGTTTTTGACGTGTCATTTCATTAGCCTAACAGCTTTGGGAAAAAGCACATCCTATGGTTGGTTGGTGGTCATCAAGGCAGTCGATGAGCAGAAAACGTAGTCACTCAATTTGCTCAGCACTCCGATTCTGATTCTATGAAATAGTTACTCATCCTCTTACTCATCAGACATGATCACTTTATGATTCCGTTCTGAGCTATTTCACTCCAAAGCCCTCATTATCTTTTTGTCTGGACCATAAAAACCTGATTAAAAAATCGCCTCCAAAATCGGCTTTTGATTATGTCCCTTGTTAAACTCAATGTTTCATTCCTTTGTCTCCTTTCCATGATGGGAAACCCCCATAGTCACGGGCAGTTCAGATCAAAAGAGGCAGCGCAGATACCAACACAATTAATCACATTAAGCAATAATCAAACGTAATGTCCAGATAGCATTTTGTGACATGGCAATTTTGTTGCAGTACAAGGCACTGAACTTTGTAATGTTTAATACATGGTAATGTTAACATTGGATGTCTTCAGTAGCTCAACAGTAGTTGACTGACTAATATGTTTCAGGCTAATGTCCATAGAATCTAATTTAATATCTCATATAAGAACATCTAAATAAGTCCTGTAACTGCATCATATGTCCAAAGGCCAGATACTGCAACATTCCAGTACCAAAGTATCCATATCGTTCTCATTGTATGTACAGTGGCTTTCATTCTTTAATTCCATGACATCATAGATCATACCACACATGGTTTTGGTTAGGGTCTGATATGGTAAGTCTGGTCCTAGTCTTGGTATCTGGTACTGACTCCATTGTCTGACTGTTGGATAAAAGGGTATCTTAGTCTATATCTGTTCTGTCTGTCTGTGGAGAGATAACCTTCTCTGACCACAAGATCCAGGTTGGGCTAACATCAAGCTCTTCAGGCATCCTGGAGGCAATGTCAATCATCCCTCTACCAGGCACGAACAAAGCTTCAGAGTGGCCCCTGGATGACACAGCCCACAGTAGTTACCTGTTCAAAACGACAGACGCTAACACACATCTGACGCACATGTCTACTGTACAGTCAGTGATGGGAGAAATATACAATAAACAACCTCATTCAAAAAGAGTTGAATGGAAACGCCAATCCCCGCTAGCTTAGCTCCTCGTGAAGTGTTGGGTCGAGCTGATATACAGTGCGATATCACCACGTAGTGTTACGGTTTCCAACGGGCGTAAAAACACACAGGTGGAGCATTGTGTAAACTCTGAGCTGAACGAGGCCTGAGGAATGCGATATGTATGCAACAATGCAACAGGCTAGTTAATGGTTATGGAGACCCTTGGAGATGAAAAGGGAATGCAAATACCTGAGCTATGCAGAGAGAGGGAAAACAATCTCCTCGACACGCCTCCAGCATTCACAGACAATCACCATGACGACTTTGACCTAACCATTCCTCCACCTCTTCCCTTGGAAACCCAAGGAGCACTCAGTAACTTGAGAAATTGGAGACTCTCTTCTGTCTCTCGAAATGTAAAGACTGCCTTCTCCTTTCTCAGTGAGGAGAACAGTAGAGTATGGTAGATATAGTACTGTACACTCCCATGGAGCCTTTCCCCCCCAAAATTTACTGAAAAATACATTTTAAAAAACACAGAAAAGTTGCATAGACACATGTGAAAACAAGCATGCATTCACGCATACACACATACAATTAGTGTTATGGTAGACCAGCTGACCTAAACCCTCAGCTGTGCAGGAAGTCACAGGAAGGCAGAACACTAGAGGAAGGGAAGCACCTGTGTTTGTCCTGCAGGGCCACAATCAGTGGAACAACGGCAACATCCTGCTACTTCCTGACAGAATGCTAGTCTATGGACAGGGAGGAGGAAAACATGAATTCCATAACTAGAGCTGTGTAAATATGGAACATGAGGTGCACACCTAATGTAACATGAGCAAGGAATATGGGTATATTGTGTGAGTATGTCTCCATGGATGTCATATTAACAGTGAGCTGTGCTGGGAATAGTTCCCATCCGGTACTGATACATATTCACATCATGGTTAGTGGCATAGTTAACTGGCCTTTTTCTTACGTTTGAGGCAGCACCCGAAGTAGAGACCTGTGTCAAAACGTGTTCTGTCTCAGTGAGGAGAAGAGGAGGTTACAACTTGCTCTCTCTCACTCTGAGGACAACCATGTTTACACTTAACTGGTGATAAGATAACAGTGAAGTCGGTGCCAAAACAGTAGACATACACACTGTGTAACACTGGGAACTGTATGTCTCCTCTCCTCTCGAGCCAACTCCCTGCCTGGACAAATACAAAGTCTGCATGGGCCAATGGGTTGATTTAATCAAAGCCAATACATTCATGAGGGCTGTGAACTGGTGTGTCACTTCATATGCATAGCTGGGGAATATGTTATGGTTTGGGGCAGGAACGTATGTGGGCGCCCTTACAGGTCTACATTGATAAACTTATATACAGTACTTTATGACAGAAATGTACATGAATGTGCTGATGAACTTGAGTGTGCCAATCGTTAAAAAAAACTAAATACAAACTACACACAGTCAAAGTCTACATACATGTAGGTTTTATATCCTACTTTGTCATTGCTAATGTCAAATAAATCTGTGTCATTCAATAATTCCTAATTTAATAGGGAGCTAAATGCTGAGTAATCTACAGAAACCTGATCAAGCACACTTGACCCCTGAGTAGATGTTGGAAGTACATAAAGGCCTGTGGTGGAGGAGAAACTCTATTCTATTAAACTACCAGGTGATATGCAGTTTGTGTGTTTCTGTGATCTACGTTGGAACACCACAGCATTTATAGTTCACATTGCTAGAGCACTTCTTGTTCCCTAAGACATATCATAAAAGTCATTTAATACAGTAAAAATGATCTCATCAATTTAAAAACCACCCTTGGCAAATTTACACTGAAGAATCAAATGCATTTTCTTTAAAGTTTGAACAAGTCCCAACAAGTGAGACCAAATTATTAGCGCTACTCTATGTCACAACGTGTTGTCTGAGTGACACTATCAACTAGACAAACAGGGAAACATGGATCTATTGATATTCTGTGACAGTTGCCCATCTGTGATGCTATGAACGTAAACATTTGTTGAGCTGTTGTTATCAAGACTAGTTTGAGTGGGAAGTGACTACACTAGATTACAATATATCGGTGGAGACTGTTGGAAGGAGCTATATTGGAGGAAGGGCTAATATTAATCGCTGGAATGGAATAAACGGAACGGTTATGTTGCTTTACATCCATATTCAAAGAACATAGAAAAAGTAACAGAGCCTGAAGTGCAAGACAGGAACGGTTCTTGAAAGAGTTGTAGTAGTGTGAATGCACCAGACAGTTTCACATCTAAATCCTTCTAAAGATACTAGAAACCATCATCATCTTTCATATGTAATCCAAGCCCATCCATTCAATTAAATAAGGCCCAAAGAAAATGGGAGCGAATACTGTACTGTACAGTAAGTGGGGTTAATCCTGTTTGTGTAAAGCCATGTCCCACAGGCGGTTTCCCAAACACAAATAACTATGTGGAGGGCTGCTATCATGGGACGAAACAGGAGGAGACTAGGTCTTCTGTGTTCCAAATGGCACCCTAGGGGCTGCCTCACAAATGGCAGCCTACCTTATTGGCCCTGGTCAAAAGTAGTGCACTAAATAGGGAATAGGTTGCCATTTGGGATGCAGCCTGGAGAGGCACACAGTTCTCGGCTCTTATCTTAAGAGGATGAGGGATTTGGAAGGAAATAACATCACTTCTCTATCTGGGTTCGTTGATCTCTAGGATGACTCCCAGTCAGATAGGCATCTGGGAGAAAAGACAAAATAATCTACGCCCTTACCCTATTCTCGTCTCTCCCGGGCCGGTGCAGCACTGGAGAAGAGTCCTTACTGTATCATATGGTTGTGAAGAGAAGTGGCATCCAGTTTTAAAGGAAAGTATGTTGTTTTCAGACTGTTTCAATGGGTCAAATCTGAATTGTCTGACTCTCAGGGTAAATTGTCTTGATCCAGCTGAACATAACCAAGCTTCCTGTCTATCTACATCAGGGGTGTCAAACTCATTCCATGGAGGGCCGATTGTCTGCTGGTTTTTGGTTTCTTCTTTAAAGACCTAGACAACCAGGTTAGGGGAGTTCCTTACCAATCAGTGACCTTAATTCATCAATACATTTTCAAGGCAGGAGCAAAAACCTGCAGACATTCGTTCCTCCGTGGAATGAGTTTGACACGTGATCGACATATTCTAACATGTTTCAATGGGTCAAATTTGAATTGTCTGACCTTCAGGGTAAATTAATTTGATCCAGCTGAATATAACCAAGCTTCCTGTCTATCTACATATTCTGACATCGAATACAACTACAGTATATCATGCTGAATATTTTTTCCCCTTTAGGATATATCTAAGCCAATCTTTAGGAATGAATCCAACTTGGTGTATCTCCTTGCTACACAACTTAAATTGACATATCTAGAGATCTGAAAACGTGAGATAATTATAGTTGGCCAAGCTGCTGGGTAATTACTACACAACATGAAAAAAGGACATATCTACTGAGGCAACTTGAGCTGAGACTGTTTGAAGTCATCAAAGACAGTCGGACTAGACAGTTAAATACTTCACTTGTCGTCAGCTGTGTGTGCAATGAAAATACATTAGTGTCAGACTGGTGCCACTGCCACAATCAGGGTTAGCGATGAATGCCTGAAGAAATGTGTAAAACATACTTTTCTTCACTTCGACCGACATAAAACTGCATCTATTTTTTCTCAAACTTAAAGTGTCAGCAAAGTTCATTCAGCCAAACAAAAGCAATTTATTTATTTTTCTCTATAAAAATGTTTTAAGATACTGGAGTAGATTGGAGCTGTTCCAACAACAAGCATCTTTCCTGCATCCTAGATGTGGACCTGCCTAAAGCATGACCACATGCAAAATATCCATTAAGCAGGGAGGCATCAGATGGTGGTTTCAGATTAACCACATCAAATGCCTGCATTCAGGTATCTTAACAACGAAACAATTATTTATTTAACACAGCATCGCTCGTGGCTAAACAACAAATAGATATTTTTTAATACCTTTCAATGTACAGGGGTCTAGCCTATCTGGGACCATGAAACATCAAAAAGGGAACATAGCCACTTAAGGAAATTGCTCAAGCAAATTATACAAGTGTCGATGACAGGATACCTCTAAACTTGAACCAGGAATGCTCTCTCCCACTAAACAGTCTCTCAAGTAGAAACGCTTTATGAAAAACTATTTTAGGTTTAATTACAGATTAGTCTGCATCTTAAGAGCAGGTCAACTCTTATTAGATTCCATATTATACGCCTTTCTGTCTGGCATAAAACTCCACACCAAAGTCTACAGGGATATTTTACGTTAAATATTTTTTTATTGTCATATAATTTTTATGCAATTCCATGTCGGACTAAACATGTGTTGACATTTTGTGAAGATTTTCTCCAGTGCACAATGTTATATGAACCCTAGTAATAGCTGATGTGACATGGCCTTGAGTGTCAAAACAAACCTAGGCAAGGGTTTACAATGTGGTGGCGTAGGTATTATTCATGCCCTGAAATGTATGTGTTCTTATGTTATTACCATGTTATGACCCCTCAAAAGTCACTACTGTCATGATTTGTCTGACTGACTGACAGGAGTCTGTCACAGTCATCTGTTCATCTGCAGTGTCTAGAGTTGGTCTGACTTAGACATATTGACAGCCACACTTTCCCATCACCACACACGCACCGCACACACACACACACGCACGCACGCACGCACACACGCACACACACACGCACGCACGCACGCACGCACACACACACACACACACACACACACACACACACACACACACACACACACACAGTCTACTTACAACATTAAAATGACCATTTCACCTGCTTACAAAACAAAAACCTCCCACAATTTCAACAACAAAAAATGGCACCATTTACCTTTACTGAGCAGGAGAACATTTTAAATGCAAAAGAGTGACAGTATATCAGAGTCTGGACGAGATGCAAAAATAGCCTATGCTGTTTTCTCTCACATCAATAGATTCGGAAATGAGAGCTGAATTGTTGAACAGCCACATTGGTGGTATTTTTGGTCAGATGGATAAAACAATTATGTACGTAAAATAAGGAATATTTAGCACCCGGCAGAGGAGCATAAATTCCCTCCTCCACATGTTAAATGTGCCTCATATACAGTATTCTACAGTTCTGAATGCAACAGGTGAGAACTAAAAATTACATCTTTAAAATTACCTGTTTTTCAAACGCGCTTTCAGAAAGTTCTTCCCGAATGGAGCCATAGCAAACCGCTCAACTGAAACACAATTATCCAAAATGCTGCCAAAATGGGTTACAGCCACTGCATGGCCGGACGTCTGTGACTTTTTCACAAACTGGTGTAGGTTTGTCACTCACAAAAAAGTTGAACACTGTCCCAAATCGGAACGCTTGTCATAGCGCACTTCAGTGAGAGGCCGCCCCATCGTACAACTGAGGGTGGCGTTTATCCAAGAAGGAGGCGTAAATCTCAGCCGCACTTATTCTGCGCGTTCAAAACGGTTCTTTATCATGACCAACACATCAAAGCATACATTTGCCATTTTAAAAGAGGACAGAACAGAAGCCAATATAATTTTTTTGTGGGGGGGGAACTTTCTATGTTATACAGTGGGAATATCGATATTCACATTTCTGTTAGAGAGAGCAAATCATTCATTCGTTCATGTTTGTTCATATATGGACTATTTTATCCCTGTGTTCACTTGAGAATAGTCGTGTTGGTTAATGGTTTCCCACAACCCAGTAATTTATTACAGCCCACTAGGCAGCATATGAATGCGCGATGGAAGAGCAAGTAGACATAATTTGCTTGAGACTGACGTCTAGCGGGAGTGCATTTTCATCACGATAGCATGACCTATGTATGGTACAATTAGACTATACATCATCGATGTTTGGGATTACCAGTAGCCTAGGGTTTTTGATAGAAGTTGTTAATATGTTATTACACAAAATGGTTATTACACAAATAATGTATTTATTTATTTCAAATGTATGACAATGGAATCGTTGGGGAAAAAATTAAGAAAACAAATATAATTTAATAATCACACACATTTAGTTTGATAGTTGAATATGGTGAAAATAAGCCTATAATACAACTCATATAATAAAACTCCCTATACCCATAATAATAACTTCACAGCATTTGGTCTCAAGGTAAGAAGAGTGATACAACTTTAATTTTACCACATTGATCTAGGCTTGATAAGACACCATTAAATCATAATTTAGACACCACCTAAAACATCCAGAAATAAGTGTTAGAAAAATATTGGGGTTTATAGAGTATTTGTAGAGCCCTGAGAGTGTGTCTCTGAATCCCAGTGAGACAGGGGGTCCTCAACTTCAGACACACAGCTCTCCTTCACAAACAAATCAGAAAACCAATCAGTCTACCCACTCTAAAGTAATAAATATAACCAAATATGAAAATAACCACATCTAGAAGTTGTATGATGCAAAACCCTGATGTGTGACGCGGGGATGACGTCTGATGTCACGATGACACAGCGCCAGGGCTCATAGGTTGAGAAAGAGGGGGAGAGGGTGATGAGAGAGAGAGAAAGGGGGAGAGGGAAGGGGGAGAGGATGAGGAATGGAGGATGAAGGAGGGAGTGGGGGGGGAGTGGTCCTCTGACATCATTCTACCTCTTATATACTGAGGGAATGGAGTCCAGTGTTCTTCACTTCATTCATTCTACCTACAGCCAGGAGGACACAGGCACACACTGTCACTGACAGGAAAAAGAGAACACAAGGAGAAACAGACTGAGTGAGTACACTCCTTCTCCACCTCCATCTCTGTCTCTCTTTCTGCATTTGACCCCTAACCCTATGGACTTGGGTCCTGCTTAGCTAGCTGGATTCAGAGTGTGGGATTTTCTCCAAGATGCAGGCACAGTTGGCGTTTGTGCTTCTCCTCTGTTTGACGTGTGGCATATTATGTTCAGGTAAGCACAGGCATCCTTTGATATCCTTTCCTAATGATGCTAATTGATTTGCTACCTTGCTGAATGTTATATTGGTTGCATTGTCAACTGATTAGGTTGGATTTAATCTTGAAAGAACAGGACATATACTCAGAGACTACGGACTAACTGAATTCCTCTCAACTGAAACATACTTTTGCAACAGGTGGATTTCACCATGCACACTATAGTTATCTTGTCCATTCACATCCATTGATTACTCTGACATTCCTATCAAGAAGACACAACCTCTCTGAGATATGCTCTGAAATAGTGGGTATCCTCTAAATTCACCCAATGTTGTCAGATGATTTTGTTATTTATATGTTTTGAAAGTATTTAGAGTCCAGAAATGACATTACTTTATCACATCATGTTTCTTTGAAATTCTACAAAATGTAATTCACCAAAATTCACAACATAAGTTTAGTAAATTGAAGATAATCTATTACATTGCAGCAAAATTTGAATACAGTAAATTCATTTTCAACACATTTTTGGTGTGCATCATTCTGGTGGGGTAGATCTGCAGAGATACAGGGTGTGCATGGGTTTGTTCTAGCCCAACACAGAACTATCCATCTATCCATTTAATCAATGCCCTAGCCTAGTTGTCTCAGGTGTTTTATAGTTAAGACAGCCAATTGAAACTTTCCAGGATCAGGGTTTGTGACCACTGGGTTAATTGATGCATTAACACACATCTGACTGTCTGCTCGTTGATTAGCTCTCTCTATTTCTCTCTCTCTCTCTCTCTCTCTCTTCTCTTCCTCTCTCTCTTGCTCTTTCTCTCCCCCCTCTCTCTCTCTATCTCTCTCTCTCGCTCGCTTTCTCCCTCTATCTCCCTCTTACTTTCTTTCTCTCTCTCTCGCTCGCTTTCTCCCTCTATCTCCCTCTTACTTTCTCTCTCTCTCTCTCTCTCTCTCTCTCTCTCTCTCTCTCTCTCTCTCTCTCTCTCTCTCTCTCTCTCTCTCTCTCTCTCTCTCTCTCTCTCTCTCTCTCTCTCTCTCTCGCTCTCACCCCCTCTCTCTCTCTTCCTCTCTCTCCCCCTTTCTTTCCCTCTCTCTCTTTCTCTTTTTGCTCTCTCTCTCTCTTCACCCCTCTCCCTTTCAAATCATACTGGCTAAAACAACCTGTTTTATACAGTTTTTCCGAGAGTATAACCGTGACGTGACAGTGTTCTCTGTTTGTTTCAGTCTTTATTATAGCCAGTCTTGGAGAGCCCTCATTCAGTCTTTATTATAACCAGTCTTGAAAAAACCTTGGCACCTCGGGTGTTTAGTGATCCTTACTAATTATACCTCAATTACATAAGCCCTTTAATCCTCTCAGAAAGAAACAGCACATTGTTCCGTTGAGTTTATTAAATGAACTGATGTTACTGTAGGGTGTGGGCGAGGGGAAGGAGAGGATTCCGATCTAGCAGCACCCAAAAGAGCCGTAGCCCTTTCCTGCAGTTAATGACCAAATCACCATCTAGTGGCCTCATGGGTGGAATGTTATTCATATATTTCATCATTTCATCGTTAATAAACATATATATATATTATTCAACTGCAGAAAATCCAGTGTTTCTACCTGTATGTCAAACGGTTTTGTTATATTTCAGTCTTCTGTGATGTATATAAAGTGTAATATTGTGATGCAAACTCAAAATTGAATATATTTCAACTCTATATCTGGCATGGTACAGGTGTCTTCTTTTTTTACGCCCATAACCATGTCTGTAAAGTGTATACTTTTGTTTCAAAGTAGATTTGTTTAAGACTACCAATAAACACTGTGTGACCCTGATTTAGCCCACTACAGTATTAACTTCCTGGCTCAAGGAGCAAAAGTGATTTGATTGGACATCTAATCAAAGTTTGGTTATCTGAACTCTGTGACACGCTTCAAAATGGATGTCAAAAATCTTTGAGCTTTTCTTGGTTGAGCTTTATTTCACCTTTAGCCAATGTTGAGGGTCAGGCTCTAACAGAAAGTTATTAGGCTTCAAATCGGCTTGATTAGGCTATGAGGGCTACATTTGCACCAAACAAATCAATTCAGTTGGATAAAGCTGTTGAGGTAAATGCTAGAACAACATTAAGTCAAGGTGATAGAAACCAAGTTTTTATTATGGATTGGAGCACAAAATACCTATATGATACCTGTATTAGTATTGTTATATGCCTACCTGTATGATACCTGTATGATACCTGTATTAGTATTGTTATATGCCTACCTGTATGATACCTGTATGATACCTGTATGATACCTGTATTAGTATTGTTATATGCCTACCTGTATGATACCTGTATGATACCTGTATGATACCTGTATGATACCTGTATTAGTATTGTTATATGCCTACCGGTATGATACCTGTATGATACCTGTATGATACCTGTATTAGTATTGTTATATGCCTACCGGTATGATACCTATACACCTGTACTCCAACTCTTGTTTTGTGTCTATCTGACAGATGTTGACCAAGAACAGCGGGCGATAGAAGAGGACCTATTGAGCAGTCTCTTTACTTCAAAGGTACTGTACTGCTTCCTCTTTGCACCTGTCAGATCTGAGGTGTGTGTGTGTGTGTGTGTGTGTGTGTGTGTGTATGTGTGTGTGTGTGTGTGTGTGTGTGTGTGTGTGTGTGTGTGTGTGTGTGTGTGTGTGTGTGTGTGTGTGTGTGTGTGTGTGTGTGTGTGTGTGTGTGTGTGTGTGTGTGTGTGTGTGTGTGTGTGTGTGTGTGAGCGCTCTTTCATGGGGGCTGGATATAGACCTGTCCTTTAGATATGTCATCTTCCTCTCTGGGTTTCTGTTTCAACTTGAATTGTCTCATTGTTGATTCTATTTGTTCATAGTTTCACAGATTTCTTTATTAGGATATATGGTCTTTGAAAAAAACATAATGTTCAATCTAGTACAGTCAATAATCTTCTAATACACCAGTAAAGCTTTCAAAATCACTTCAATACTTTTCGACTCACACATGCATAAACACTCACGCACGCATATACACACGCACACGCACACACACACACGCGCACACGCGCACACGCACACACACACACACACACACACACACACACACACACACACACACACACACACACACACACACACACACACACACACACACACACACACACACACACATATAATGGGAATTGAATTAAAAACGGTTTAAATTCATTCAGGTATAACATAATTATTACTTCTTCTATAAGGGTATTTGTCATGGAACTGGAACTAGTGGAGCCTGGAGACTGATTACCTGAGCTAATACCAATCATATTGTCTCTGACAGCAACATAGCGCAGTGCGGCCGACACGCACGCACACACACACATGCACACACACACACGCACACGCAGACACACACACACACACACACACACACACACACACACACACACACACACACACACACACACACACACACACACACACACACACACACACACACACACACACACACACACACACACACACACACACACACACACACACACACACACACACACACACACACTCCCTACTCCCCACTCTCAGTCTGATAATGAGGAGGACACACTGAGACATGACTATGACAAATAAACTCTGTGATTTATGGTTTATAAGGTTCCTTGGAGGGCTGATTGTAATAATAGGTCGCCAGATGAGTGATGGAGTGCTCAAGAAGACACTGGATAGACAGTGTTGTACTAGACAGTGTTGTATTAGACAGTGTTGTATTAGACAGTGTTGTATTAGACAGTGTTGTATTAGACACTTGTCTTTTCCTTTTTCCTCTTTAGATGATACACACATTACACATGGTTCCTCTTTAGATGATACACACATTACACATGGTTCCTCTTTAGATTATACACACATTACACATGGTTCCTCTTTAGAATATACACACATTACACATGGTTCCTCTTTAAATGATACACACATTACACATGGTTCCTCTTTAGATGATACACACATTACACATGGTTCCTCTTTAGATGATACACACATTACACATGGTTCCTCTTTAGATGATACACACATTACACATGGTTCCTCTTTAGAATATACACACATTACACATGGTTCCTCTTTAAATGATACACACATTACACATGGTTCCTCTTTAGATGATACACACATTACACATGGTTCCTCTTTAGATGATACACACATTACACATGGTTCCTCTTTAGAATATACACACATTACACATGGTTCCTCTTTAAATGATACACACATTACACATGGTTCCTCTTTAGATGATACACACATTACACATGGTTCCTCTTTAGATGATACACACATTACACATGGTTCCTCTTTAGATGATACACACATTACACATGGTTCCTCTTTATATGATACACACATTACACATGGTTCCTCTTTAGAATATACACACATTACACATGGTTCCTCTTTAGATAATACACACATTATACATGGTTCCTCTTTAGATGATACACACATTACACATGGTGCCTCTTTAGATGATACACACATTACACATGGTTCCGTTGGGGATAAATTTGCTAATATCTGTTGAAATAGGTTGACTATTGTTTCCATGACACTTGTTGGTGATCTTATTTGGCAGCTGTTTGACAGGCCATAAAAAGACAACTGCACAAATGATCAGTGGTGTTAAACAACAGTTTATTATTTAATTAGTATCTGTCATGTCAATTTTTAACTGCTGCATGTATTCCCACATATTTTACTAAACAGAAGAGAAAAGAGTGGAATTAGAACAGGGAATTAGACGGAAGCTCGCGTTGAAATTCAAAGGTAATTTCCGACATTTACAGTGTTTACCGTGAGCCGACATTTACAGTGTTTACCGTGAGCCGACATTTACAGTGTTTACCGTGAGCCGACATTTACAGTGTTTACCGTGAGCCGACATTTACAGTGTTTACTGTGAGCCGACATTTACAGTGTTTACGGTGAGCCAACATTTACAGTGTTTACCGTGAGCCGACATTTACAGTGTTTATCGTGAGCCGACATTTACAGTGTTTACTGTGAATGCAGTCTCCGCTGACGCAGGAACATTGCCTTTAAATTTTCGTTGAGCTGTTTCAGTCAATCAATTGGTGAGTAAGGTGAGATTAACTTATTCTGGATAAACCAGTAGCCAGTGTCTTAAAGGAATAGTTAATTTAATAATGGCTGATGTAGTAATCTAGCCAGTGGATAATCTCGGCACCCATGACTGTCATGAAAGACTAGCCATTGACAGACAATTCAATAGAAATGGGGACGGGACATTTAAAATGGCAGTTAGTCACACTGCTGGGGATGCAGGCATTATTGGACCATTCCTGCACCATAAACACGGGATCCGCCCCTCAGTCCCTCATTGATTAAGTGACACTGAGCGAAAAGATACTGACGAAGGACGAGACCCAATTAAAAGTGAACCTACCACTCGTCTCACAACTCAATGTGTTAATAAACGGTTCATTTGGAAGTAAACAAGACCTAATTTGTAATTGTAGGGTTTTCTAAATGTTAATATTGTCAGGAACTCACAACACTATCCAGCCAGACTGAGGTGTCCTTTCTGTCTTGTCTCTGGAGTGGTTTATGGCTCAGACTGCTCGGTACGATACATATCCACTCTATGCCATTTCTCCCCCCTGGCCTATAAAATCCATATGTAATATCTAACAACTCCTCTCTCAACAATGGCGATGGCAGGAAATAAAAGTGCTATCCTTTACCATCTATAAAAGCAAAGCTGATAGGTGAGATGGGGTTTGAGGTGATTTAGAAGCTCCAATCTTATATTCCTTATGACTCTGTTCATCATTGTCAGTGACAGCCGGGAGTGAGTCTGGGCTGTGCGCTGTTAGAGAGTCGGCCCACGCACAGGGGTCCCCACAGGCAGCGGCAGGGGCTTCACACCATCCAATACCACACGCTCAAACTAGATTATGATACAGCCGGCTTGGAGCTAGATAAGGTTAAGATCTGATCTGTTGCCATGAATTGTGAGAGGGAGCAGAAAGCACAGTTATGCACGCACGCACGCACGCGCACGCACGCACACACACACACACACACACACACACACACACACACACACACACACACACACACACACACACACACACACACACACACACACACACACACACACACACACACACACACACACACACACACACACACACACACACACACACACACACACACACACAGTCTGCACAGCACAGCTAACCTTGTAGGGACATACAATTCAGTCCCATTCAAAATCCTATTTTCCATAATCCCTAACCCTAAGCCTAACCCTAACCCATACCCTACCCTAACCTTAACCCTAACTCTAACCCTAACCTTAACCCAAAAACCTAACCTTAACCTAACCCTAGCTTCTAACCCTAACCCTAAACCTAATTCTAACCCTAACACTAATTCTAACCCTAACCCTAATTCTAACCCTAATTCTAACCTTAACCCTAAACACCCTAGAAATAGCATTTGACCTTGTGGGGACTAACAAAATGTCCCCAGTTGGTCAAATTTTTGTTTGTTTACTATTCTTGTGGGGACTTATGGTCTCCACAAGTATAGTTAAACACGTACACACGTACACACGTACACACGTACACACACACACACACACACACACACACACACACACACACACACACACACACACACACACACACACACACACACACACACACACACACACACACACACACACACACACACACACACACACACACACACACACACACACACACACACACACACACACACACACACACACACTGTCTTAATTATTTCTTATCGTCTCCCACATGAAACAGAGCAAGCAGAACGCCCCCTACTGGCGTGTGTCCCTGGTGAACGTGTGCAGGATGGTGAACAGCCTGATAAACAGCCGGTTGTGGAGAGAACAGGAGGAGTATAACACTGGGGATGAGCTGGGGGAGAGGCTGGCCTCCCTGCCGGAGCACTTGGATGAGCTTCTCGATCTACAGCACATCTGCAGAGTACTGCAGCCCCGAGAGGTGAGGGACGGACACAGGGATGCATGCATACATACTGTACACTGGGATATACAGACGCTAAGGACTGGATTCGAAGGTGTCGGAGGTGGAACTGAATTAGAGCTGTCAAATCCACAAGTGGCTTATTGCGTTACGGACACTGCCATTGGGTGCAACGAAACCACACCCGACTATAATCCAACAAATCCCATGCAGACGCGTTACAAGTTCAAACACTCGAATTAGACTGACAGACTACAATCCCCCCATCCAAATTAACATGAAAACATGCATTAGCCTCACATCAACGGTTTGACATTTGAGAGTCATTATTTCTACCATGGATAGAGCCTACACAGTCTAGTACCGTTTTGAACTAACGCAGGAGGGATAATAAGGAAGGGAGTGGTTTGTGACGTAACACAGGAGCCACTCCCTGATTTGTCAGCTCATACCACAGTTACACCTCCATTACCGTCAAAACATCAGCTCGATCTGATTGAATCAGGCCACATACAGGGATGACCATACCAACACCTACAATGACAGAGGCTGATACACAGCAAAGAGAGCAATTTTCCCCATTTGAATAGAAAACACATACACACTTTGCATACACACATACAGAAAACAAGCACAGGGATGAGCGTTGTAGGTCTACAGAGAGCAGTGCGCACACAAAAGACATATAAACAGGGCCACACACATATCGCTCACCCACGATGAGCATCCATCCCTGGGCCCTGCACAGCGCTAAATACCCACGATGAGCATCTATCTCTGGGCCATGCACAGCGCTAAATACCCATGATGAGCATCTATCTCTGGGCCCTGCACAGCGCTAAATACCCACGATGAGCATCTATCTCTGGGCCCTGCTCAGCGCTAAATACCCACGATGAGCATCTATCTCTGGGCCCTGCACAGCGCTAAATACCCACGATGAGCATCTATCTCTGGGCCCTGCACAGCGCTAAATACCCACGATGAGCATCTATCTCTGGGCCCTGCACAGCGCTAAATACCCACGATGAGCATCTATCTCTGGGCCCTGCACAGCGCTAAATACCCATGATGAGCATCCATCCCTGGGCCCTGCACAGCGCTAAATACCCATGATGAGCATCTATCTCTGGGCCCTGCTCAGCGCTAAATACCCATGATGAGCATCTATCTCTGGGCCCTGCACAGCGCTAAATACCCATGATGAACATCCATCCCTGGGCCCTGCACAGTGCTGAACACCCCTCGTTAAACGCCTATCCTTCTCCTCGTCTCTTTTCTCAAGCTTCTCCATCACGTTGATGTGCACACTGTCAGCTTCTCCATCACGTTGATGTGCACACTGTCAGCTTCTCCATCACGTTGATGTGCACACTGTCAGCTTTTCCATCACATTGATGTGCACACTATCAACTCCACATCTCCTCACACATCATGATCGAGGTCTCTTCAGCCTGACTGTACAGATGACCTGTTTTCTCATGCATGGAAGAAAATACACTAAACCCTTGTTTGAACCACAGCTGCATAGAGTAGGTACAAACCAACCATTATCTGGTGTCAAAATTATTATTATTATAACTGCGCTCCAAATGGCACCCTATTCTTTAAAGTGCAATACTTTTGACCAGAGCTCTATGGGCCTTGTCAAAAGTAGTGCACTATACAGGGGAACATAGGGTGTAATTTGTGTTTTCATGGCCTTATGCACCAACAGTGGCTCATTACAAAGCCTATTCCCCCTCAGGAGACTGAAAAGATTTGGCATGGGTCCTCAGATCCTCAAAAAGTTCTACAGCTGCACCATCCTGACCGGTTGCATCACCGTCTGGTATGGCAACTGCCCGGTCTCCGACCGTAAGGCACTACAGAGGGTAGGGCGTACAGCCCAGTTCATCACTTGGAGCGCAGTTATAATAATAATAACTGTCAGTTTCATTAAATAGTACCCGCAAAACACCAGTCTCAACGTCAACAGTGAAGAGGTGACTCCGGGATGCTGGCCTTCTAGGCAGAGTTCCTCTGTCCAGTGTCTGTGTTCTTTTGCCCATCTTAATCTTTTATTTTTATTGGCCAGTCTGAGATATGGCTTTTTCTTTGCAACTCTGCCTAGAAGGCCAGCATCACAGAGTCACCTCTTCACTGTTGACGTTGAGACTGGTGTTTTGCGGGTACTATTTAATGAAACTGCCAGTTGAGGACCTAGACTTGGCCCTCCAGTACCGCTTGTTGTGCTGTAGCAGAGAGAACAGTCTATGACTACGGTGGCTGGAGTCTTTGACAGTTGAGGACTTGTTGAGGACTTGTGAGGCGTCTGTTTCTCAAACTAGACACTCTAATGTACTTGTCCTCTTGCTCAGTTGTGCACCGGGGCCTCCCACTCCTATTTCTATTCTGGTTAGAGACAGTTTGCGCTGTTCTGTGAAGGGAGTAGTACACAGCGTTGTACGAGATCTTCAGTTTCTTGGCAATTTCTCACATGGAATAGCCTTCATTTCTCAGAAGAAGAATAGACAAGTTTCAAAAGAAAGTGCTTTGTTTCTGGCCATTTTGAGCCTGTAATTGAACCCACAAATGCTGATGCTCCAGATACGCAACTAATCTAAAGAAGGCCAGTTTTATTGCTTATTTAATCAGAACAACAGTTTTCAACTGTGATAACATAATTACAAAAGGGTTTTCTAAGGATCAACTAGCCTTTTAAAATGATAAACTTGGATTAGCTAACACAATGTGCCATTGGAACACAGGAGTGATGGTTGCTGATAATGGGCCTCTGTGCGCCTATGTAGATATTCCATAGAAAATCTGCAGTTTCCAGCTGCAGTAGTAATTTACAACAATAACAATGTCTACACTGTATTTCTGATCATTTTGATGTTATTTTAATGGACAAAAATGTGCTTTTCTTTCAAAAACTAGGACATTTCTAAGTGACCCCAAACTTTTGAACGGTAGTGTATATGTACATATTACCTCAATTACCTCGACTAACCGGTGCCCCCGCACATTGACTCTGTACCGGTACCCCCTGTATATAGCCTCGCTACTGTTATTTTACTGCTGCTCTTTAATTATTTTTATTCTTATTTTTTACTTATCTATTTTTTTTACTTAAGACTGCATTGTTGGTTAAGGGCTTGGATGTAAGCATTTCACTGTAAGGTGTTGTACCTGTTGTATTCGGTACATGTGACAAATAATATTTGATTTGATTATTCTGTTTTTCTTTACAGCTGCTTGACAACTCTCAAGAGTACTTAGACGCCGATCAAAACAGTGACAACCCGCTCAAAAGGAAATCACCGTATATTTTTAGGAGGCAAGTGAAAAACACCAAAGCTCGGAGGCCGTACATCTTGAAGCGGGGTACATTCTACTGATCCACCCCCGGGAGGAGAAAGAAAGACTCTATACATTCTGTGGATATGTGACCATACGTGCTCTCTGTTGTACTGTTATTACTGATGTTTCCGCAGTGTTTTGTCCATACAGATGATATCTCAAACCTGTGTCTGTCACTATAGGTCTCTACTCACATTCTAGGCCCAATCCTGCTCCAAAAAGAGAGGACCATTTGAAATAAAAGCAAACAAAAGCAGTAAGCAAATGTGTATCTTTTGAGAGACTTTATATTTACTATATTTGTTCACTCCATGTGTTTTCTTTCCAATGTGATTAAACAATACATATTTCAAAACCTCTAAGACGTGACAGTGTTTTTTCAGAACTCTAGCTGTTTATAATAGCAAACATCAGGAGACTGAAAAGATTTGGCATGGATCCTCAGATCCTCAAAAGGTTCTACAGCTGCACCATCGAGAGCATCCTGACCGGTTGCATCACTGCCTGGTATGGCAACTGCTCGGCTTCGACCGCAAGGCACTACAGTGGGTAGTGTGTACGGCCCAGTACATCACTGGGACCAAGCTTCCTGCCATCCAGGACCTCTAAACAGTGCCTTGCAAAAGTATTCATCCCCCTTGGCATTTTTCCTATTTTGTTGAATTACAGCAATTTAAATTGATTTTTATTTGGATTTCAAGTAATGGACATACACAAAATAGTCCAAATTGGTGAAGTGAAATGAAAAAAAATCACTTGTTTCAAAAATGTCAACAAAAAAAAAAAATATTGGAAAAGTTGTGCGTGCATATGTATTCCCCCCCTTTGACATGAAGCCCGTAAATAAGATCTGGTGCAACCAATTACCTTCAGAAGTCACATAATTAGTTAAATAAATTCCACCTGTGTGCAATCTAAGTGTCACATGATCTGTCACATAATCCCAGTATATATACACCTGTTCTGAAAGGCCCCAGAGTCTGCAACACCACTAAGCAAGGGGCACCACCAAGCAAACGGCACCATGAAGACCAAGGAGCTCTCCAAACAGGTCAGGGACAAAGTTGTGGAGAAGTACAGATCAGGGTTGGGTTATAAAAAAATATCCAAAACTTTGAACATCCCACAGAGCACCATTAAATCCATTATTAAAAAATGGAAAGAATATGGCACCACAACAAACCTGCCAAGAGAGGGCTGCCCACCAAAACTCATGGACCAGGCATGGAGGGCATTAATGAGAGAGGCAACAAAGAGACTAAAGATAACCCTGAAGGAGCTGCAAAGCTCCACAGCGGAGATTAGAGTATCCGTCCATAGGACCACTTTAAGCCGTACACTCCACAGAGCTGGGCTTTACAGAAGTGTGGCCAGAAAAAAAGCCATTGCTTAAAGAAAAAAAGAAGCAAACACGTTTGGTGTTCGCCAAAAGGCATGTGGGAGACTCCCCAAACATATGGAAGAAGGTACTCTGGTCAGATGAGAATAAAATTGAGCTTTTTGGCCATCAAGGAAAATTCTATGTCTGGCGCAAACCCAACACCTCTTATCACCACGAGAACACCATCCCCACAGTGAAGCGTGGTGGTGGCAGCATCATGCTGTCGGATGTTTTTCATCGGCAGGGACTGGGAAACTGGTCTGAATTGAAGGAATGATAGATGGCGCTAAATACAGCAAAATTCTTGAGGGAAACCTGTTTCAGTCTTCCAGAGATTTGAGACTGGGACGGAGGTCCACCTTCCAGCAGGACAATGAGCCTAAGCATACTGCTGAAGCAACACTCGAGTGGTTTAAGTTGAACATTTAAATGTCTTGGAATGGCCTATTCAAAGCCCAGATCTCAATTCAATTGAGAATCTGTGGTATGACTTAAAGATTGCTGTACACCAGCAGAACCCATCCAACTTGAAGGAGCTGGAGCAGTTTTGCTTTGAAGAATGGGCAAAAATCCCAGTGGCTAGATGTGCCAACCTTATAGAGACATACACCAAGAGACTTGCAGCTGTAATTGCTGCAAAAGGTGGCTCTACAAAGTATTGGGGGTGTGAATAGTTATTAAGTACGCTCAAGTTTTCTTGTTTGTTTCACAATAAAAAATATTTTGCATCTTCAAAGTGGGAGGCATGTTGTGTAAATCAAATGACATAAACCCCCAAAAAATACATTTTAATTCCAGGTTATAAGGCATCAAAATAGGAAAAATGCCAAAGGGGTGAATACTTTCAAAAGCCACTGTACCAGGCGGTGTGCGAGGAAGGCTCTAAAAATTGTCAAAGACTCCAGCCATCCTAGTCATAGACTGTTCTCTCTGCCCCCGCACGGCAAGCTGTACCGGAGCATCAAGTCTAGGTCTAAAAGTCTTCTTAACAGCTTCTACCCCCAAGCCATAAGACTCCCGAACAGCTAAACCATGAATAAGGTCTGATAAAAACAACACCATTCTCCATGCACTGAAATGTACAACTTGATAAGAGCTATTGATAAGAGCTAGTTAAATGAGTAATCCATCTGGATAAGGAAATATAAATGACACTTGTTTTAGATCTATTTTAACTTTTAAATCACTGGAGAAAAATGTGAAACCAGTCATGTGGCTAACTGAAGCATATCAACATATCAGCTTTCCCACAGTAAAGACAAAATGTACCAAAAAGAAAACGAACAGGTACCTGTGTGAAAGAGAGACTATGATAGAATAGCAGAGAAACACAAGGTCTTATTTAATGACATGGAGTCTGAGCTTGATACATTTTATTTATTTATTTTTATTTAACCTTCATTTAACTAGGCAAATCAGTTAAGAACAAATTCTTATTTACAATGACGGCCTACCAAAAGGCAAAAGGCCTCCCACGGGGACAGGGGCTGGGATTAAAAATGTAAAATAATTAAAAATAAATAACATATAAATATAGGACAAAACACACATCACAACAAGAGAGACAACACAACACTACACACAGAGAGACCTAAGACAACAACATAGCAAGGCAACAACACATGACAACACAGCATGGTAGCAACACAACATAACAACAACATGGTAGCAACACAACATGGTAGGAGCACAAAACATGGGTACAAACATTAGTCGGTACAGACAACAGCACAAAGGGCAAGAAGGTAGAGACGACAATACATCACACAAAGCAGCCACAACTGTCAGTAAGAGTGTCCATGATTGAGTCTTTTTAAACATTTTTCTTTTTAAAGGTACAGTGTTAGAAAGGTGTGTTACACTGTAGGTGTTAAACTTGTGTTAAAAGTCTTTAAAATACAAAAAAGTGATTGTGATTGTGTTGAATAGTGTTTGTGAAAAAAAAATCCACAAAAAATCGGTTTTAAAAAGGTGGTGGTTAATGTTCCCTCTAAAAAAAATGTCAGTTTTGCTGAGTGCCAACTTGAACTATCCGTTTACTGTGAACACTGAGGCTGTACCCACTTTAAAGTTAGTTTTAAGAGTGATGAAGTAGGCTACTGTGGCAATTTGATCATAATGCATGCCTACCAGAGTGACCTACCATCAAAAACAATGGAGAAAATGCATCCCATAACATTTTAACATGGAAATAGCTGTTCTATCCTTCACCCTACAGTAGCAGCCAATGTGTGGAATTCAATGTAGACCTACATTCCAAGACACCTTTGAAAAAAACATGCAGGGTTTGACATAAGCTATTTATCCAGACAAGGAGGTGACTGAAAATGTTGTGTTGTTTGATGAAAGAAACCACTTTACAAAATAAAATGCATCATTATTCCCATGCCATTATTACAGAGAATCAGACAAATTAGGCTATCCTCTGCCTATTGGCTACTTAGCTCATTCAAGCCTGTCTCAAAATACAACACTGCCACTTTAAGACAAAACAAAGATCTGTTTTGTGCTCTTGTAGGAAGCAATCACTCCCCCATTGCTGACTACAAATGATCTATAACTGGGCTAATAACTCACTAACTAGCAAAGGATATGTGTCACGTCTGCTCCCGCTCTTTCCCTCCCCCTGGCGCTTGAGGGCGCCAGAATGCCTTGCATCACTCACTCCTGCCATCCATCACGTACACCTGCCTTTCCTTGTCACGCGCATCAGCGTTATTGGACTCACCTGGACTCTATTATCACCTGTTCATTTCCTCCCCTATATGTGTCAGTTCCCCAGCTCTGTTCCCTGCTTCTGCATTGATTGTTTTTCTGTTTGCTAAGCTGTTTATGTCTCGTTCCATGTCCGTGATTTATTAAATGTTACTCCCCGTACCTGCTTCGTCTCTCCAGCGTCATCCTTGTGATAGATCGTGACAGATATGAACAAATGTACACACGTCGCTACATGTAGCTCTGGCTTTGATCTCAAGATACTCACGACCACTCATGCTGTTAACACAGTCCAGTTCAAAGTGAATGGCACAGATCCATTTATGGCAATGATCTATTTGCATATAGGCCTACTGCAGCTCTGATTGGTTATGGCGCACTGGTCTGTGTAGGGACCTGAGTCATTGCTGTCAATGCAATAGAACCCTATTTCCGATGCGTTCTGCCTACAGCAAAATCTTGCATAGTTAGTTTTGCATACTAAGTCTTGCATAGTTTGTTTTGTTTCAGTATGTTGCATTGAAAGTGGCTAAAATTTCCTTGATTTGATCACAATTGCCACTGTAAAGGGAAACATTGATAGTGTTAACTAACAGGGAAAACTCTAGAAAGTTGAGTGAAGTTCAGTCTCGTGCTTCTCAGTCTCGTGTGGGCTAATATTTCTTATGCTCGGCAGTCCTGGAGGAGCTGCATTCCTGCGCGCAGCTTAGAGAGAACATTGGTGGTGGTAATATTCAATTTGGGACAGAATTTTATAGACGTTGAACATCACTCCAAGGCGGCTCATTTTTAACCTGTCCCTTTTTTTGGACAACTATGTTTTGAAAACTGTTATGTTCACATGAATTCTGATTATTTCCAGGGAAACACAACATCCTGAAATAAATGTACAGTGCCTTCATAAAATATTCATATACCCTTGACTTTTTACACATTTTGTTGTTTTACAAAGTGAGGTTAAAATGGATTTTGCACACCTGGATTGTACAATATTACACATTATTCTTTCAAAAATTCTTCAAGCTCTGTCAAGTTGGTTGTTGATCATTGCTAGACAGCCATTTAAGTCTTGCCAGAGATTTTCAAGACAGATTACGCCAAAACTGTAACTAGGACACTAGAACATTCAATGTCGTCTTGATAAGCAACTCCAGTGTATATTTGGCCTTGTGTTTTAGGTTATTGTCCTGCTGAAAGGTGAATTTGTCTCCCAGTGGAAAGCAGACTGAACCAAGTTTTCTTCTAGGATTTTGCCTGTGCTTAGGTCTATTCCGTTTCTTTTTATCCCAAAAAAACTCCCTAGTCCTTGCCGATGACAAGAATAGTCATAACATGATGCAGCCACCACCATGGTTGAAAATATGAAGATTGGTAGTCAGGGATTTGGATTTGCCCCAAACATAACACTTTGTATTCAGGACATCAAATTAATTGCTTTGCCACATTTTTTGCAGAACTACTTTAGTGTCTAGTCGAAAACAGGATGCATGTTTTGGAAATATTTTTATTCTCTACAGGCTTCCTTCTTTTCTCTTGTCATTTAGGTTAGTATTTTGGAGTAACTACAATGTTGTTGATCCATCCTCAGTTTTCTCCTATCACAGCCATTAAACTCTGTAACTGTTTTAAAGTCACCATTGGTCTTATGGTGAAATCCCTGAGCAGTTTCCTTCCTCTCATAAGTTAGGTAGGATACCTCTATCTTTGTAGTGACTGGGTGTATTGAAACACCATTCAAAGGGTAATTAATAACGTCACCATGCTCAACGGAATATTAATTGTCATTTTCTGTTTGTTTTTATAGATGTCCTTCTTTATGAGGCATTGGAAAACCTCCCTGGTCTTTGTGATTTAATCTGTGTTTGAGATTCACAGCTCTACTGAGGGACCTTAGTCATCTACTATTATTGCACACAGACTGAGTCCATGCAACTTATTATGTGACTTGTTAAGCACATTTTTACTCCTGAACTTATTTAGGCTTGCCATAACAAAGGGGTTGAATACTCAAGACATTTCATTTGTAATTAATTTGTAATAATTTCTATAAACGTAATTCCCCTTTGACATTATGAGGTATTGTGTGTAGGCCAGTGACACAAAACCTCAGTTGAATCCTTTTTAAATTCAGGCTGTAACACAACAAAATGTGGAAAAAGTCAAGGGCTGTGAATACTTTCTGAAAGCACAGTAGATATCTGTTAGAAATATTTCGCTTGACATAATGATGCTGAATGTAAAAAATGGCCCAACATACCCCACTCTCCCCTAACTACAAGCCATGCATCAACACTAAGGCCAGTTTAATTGGCTCTTGAGATCTTGAAATCCCTCTCCACATTTTCATAGCAGTGACACACCGGAGTAGGAACAACTGTTTTGTATTTTTTTCATCTCAGTATTATCTTGAAATAACTTTGTCTCATTTATTAGTTTCTCCTTGTGTCTGAGTGAGTATCTGGTGCTTGTGTTCTCTGCTATGCCAGGCTGGAGAGAAGCGTTCCAGAACTTGTAATTGTAGTATTTTGTATTTATTATGATCCTGGGTTCAAAATAGGATTAAAACAAGAACATCACAACAAAAACACAACAACAGTCTACATCATAAATAACACAATACAACCTACAAGACATTATTACATTATTCCTCTCTTATTACAGAAGTACGATATAATATCCACACTACCACAATGTGTGTGTGTAGAATGTGTGTGTTTGTGTATCCAGTTGCCAGCGAGTGAGACTGCTGTGGAGCTGCATACAGGTATGTATACCAGCCAGACAACAGAGGGCACTGAGGATTTAAAGAAACACACACAGTGTAATTATTTATTTTGACAATAATATATGTTGGAAATAGCGAGTGTCATCTCAGGCAAAATATACAGTTTTGTAGTCATAAAAAAGTTTAACAATAAAAACTATAAAAAAAAACGTCATTTCACAATACAGTAGGCTATACAATAGCACCAGGGTATGATCCCTAAATGTTCATGGCCTTGCTTCCAGGGGAGCGAGATAAATCAATTTATTCAATCAACTTTCAAATGAAAAATAACAATTTTTTAGGGAAGAGAGTAAGAAAAATTCTATCACCTCTCAAACAAAGCCATTTGATGGAGCACTATCTATAGAACTTCAATCAGATGTAGCACTATCTATAGAACTTCAATCAGATGTAGCACTATCTATAGAACTTCAATCAGATGTAGCACTATCTATAGAACTTCAATCAGATGTAGCTAACTAAACAAAAACATATTACATTCATGTTCAATTAAAACAATTCAAAAGAGAGATACTTTCAGTTTCTCCCATCCTGTTCGGCTCCATATTACCCGTCCAAACATAAACCACTGTGACTGGATCTCTCATTTTCCTTCTCTTATTAGTAAAGCACAGCCGTAGCCGTAGACTATCAAATCACAGGAACACAGTTTGAAATATCCAGAGGAACAAGTATCTTTAATGTTCATGTATGTACATTGATGTCCATATATTACGGCATTAAATACGTACATTACATACACGTAAATGTCCATTAATCAAAATGTGTCCAGTATGTATGGATGCATACATGCCAACAGATGGCAGTATTATACAATGTAACTTTGAACCTTCCCACAGGGCACACACTGGTTGAATCAACGTTGTTTCCATGTTATTTCAATAAAATTACATGGCGTAGACGTTGAATTGACGTCTGTGCTGTGGTTGGTTGTTGAGACAGAGAACGAGAGGGAGAAAAACATAGGCTGAGAGCCTATAGTAAAAAGTTAGTAACATAACAATAGAATGGATTTTAGAAAACAAATGAATCCTAGGTACCCCAACCAAACCCTAACCCGGACGACGCTGGGCCAATTATGCACCGCCCTATGGGACTCCCAATCAGAGCCGGTTGTGATACAGCCTGGAATTGAACAAGGGTATGTAGTGTGCCAGTCTCTATGGGGGCTGCCACAGGGTTCAATTCTTGGGCCGACTCTCTTCCCTGTATGTCGCTCTTGCTGCTGGTGACTCTCTGATCCACCTCTCTGCAGACGACACCATTCTGTATACTTCCGGCCCTTCTTTGGACACTGTGTTAACTAACCTCCAGACGAGCTTCAATGCCATACAACTCTCCTTCCATGGCCTCCAACTGCTCTTAAATGCAAGTAAAACTAAATGCACACTCTTCAACAGATCGCTGCCCGCAGCTGCTCACCCGTCCAGCATCACTACTCTGGACGGTTCTGACTTAAAATATGTGGACAACTACAAATACCTAGGTGTCTGGTTAGACTGTAAACTCTCCTTCCAGACTCACATTAAGCATCTCCAATCCAAAATTAAATCTAGAATCGGCTTCCTATTTCGCAACAAAGCATCCTTCACTCATGCTGCTTACATACCCTCGTAAAACTGACCATCCTACCGATCCTCGACTTCGGCGATGTCATTTACAAAATAGCCTCCAACACTCTACTCAACAAATTGGATGCAGTCTATCACAGTGCCATCCGTTTTGTCACCAAAGCCCCATATACTACCCACCACTGCGACCTCTCGTTGGCTGGCCCTCGCTTCATACTCGTCGCCAAACCCACTGGCTCCAGGTCATCTACAAGTCTTTGCTAGGTAAAGTCCCGTCTTATCTCAGCTCACTGGTCACCACAGCAGCACCCACCCGTAGCTCACGCTCCAGCAGGTATATCTCACTGGTCACCCCCAAAGCCAATTCCTCCTTTGGTCGCCTTTCCTTCCAGTGCTCTGCTGCCAATGACTGGAACGAACTGCAAAAATCACTGAAGCTGGAGACTCATATGTCCCTCACTAGCTTTAAGCACCAGCTGTCAGAGCAGCTCACAGATCACTGCACCTGTACATAGCCCATCTGTAAATAGCCTATCCAACTACCTCATCCCCTTACTGTATTTATTTATTTATCTTGCTCCTTTGCACCCCAGTATGTCTACTTGCACATTCATCTTCTGCACATCAATCACTCCAGTGTTTAATTGGTATATTGTAATTACTTCGCCACCATGGCCTATTTATTGCCTTACCTCCCTTATCTTACCTCATTTGCACACACTGTATATATACTTTTTCTACTGTATTATTGACTGTATGTTTGTTAATTCCATGTGTAACACTGTGTTGTTGTATGTGTCGAACTGCTGTACTTTATCTTGGCCAGGTCGCAGTTGTAAATGAGAACTTGTTCTCAACCAGCCTACCTGGTTAAATAAAGTTGAAATAAATAAAATACATTTAAAAAAATGGTGGCTCTAGCACTGAGATGCAGTGCCTTAGACCGCTGCACCACCGGGGAGCTCCTAGGTAATCATTGTCATTATCTATAGACTTGTTTTTAATTCTCAAGGTATTATTACTACTATTTCAGAGGTAGTGTTCCCTTCCACTACACTGGTGTTGAAGGATTTACAGCAGTGTTTCAGCTGTGTAGTGCTAGAGGAAAACACCTTCGGGTCCCCACCAGGTTTAAGAAACACTGATTTACACTATCAACACTTGTGTTGTCTCAGTCTCCGTGGGTTTTACTGACCCTGAAGAGTTAATCCCTACCATCAACACCCTACCACTCTACCACACACTAGATGATATGCTACACTATGTAAATTAATAGAACAGTATTAAGGACTGGATTAAATCCGTATAGCGGAAGATCCTCGTAAAAATGTAAAGGTAATTTCCGATTGAGCCGACATATGCAGCGTTTACCGTGAATGCAGTAACCGCGAACGCGGTAACGTTGCCTTTAAATTTCAATCAAGCTATAATGCGGATCTTGGGCGATACTTCATAAACATCTGATGCATATAGCAGTAATGTTAAATTCTAGTTGTTTGTTTTGGCCTAAATCCAGCCCCGAAGTATGCCTATTCAATTCCGCTCCAATTTAGAGTCTGAATGCAGATTGACAGTTAAAGACTTGTCGATGCGAGCCGCCTGCTGGAGCCTTTTCAGTCAGTGAGTCTCTCTCTATCTCTCTCTCGCTCTCTCTCTCTCTCTCGCTAAATGAAAGTAATTCTCTCATCTCATCTGGACGGGAGACACAGCAAATCCTGTCTGTCTGTAGAACAGGCACCAGGCAGTCAGATCAAGAGAATGGCTTGTGAAGGAATGAGATTAGTTCCCTTTGTGCGAAATCTGATTGTGTGAATTGGATGATGGCATAACAAGCGCGACCTTGTTGCGGGGCCTGCCGAGGCAGTAATTAGACCTTCGTATGGAAGCCATTACTGAACTCACCACAGAAGGGACAAGGGAACGGGCATTGTCAGAGCTGTTTATTGTCATCCAGTAGGCCTAGTGCTGCCTGTCAATTAACAAAGGTTTTCTAATTATAATATAATTTAAAAAATAATGGCCCGTTTGCAGAATAAGGAGAACCACCACTACCCAGCAGAAATTAAACCTTGATATACATTTTGTTCTTTGGATAAAGCATATCTCTATGTCATAATACTGCTTTTTCTTATCCTAACCCTAACCACAACCTTAACCTGGTAAAACACTTTCAAAACCACCCTACAACCTCCCTCTGCATCACCGGTCTGGAGATGAAAGCCTCCTGGACCATATTCCAGAGAAGAGCAGCTGAATCCAGGTGGATAGCAAAACTTAAGACTTTGGCTCCTCTTCGTACGAATGGTAAAGAGTAGGATAAAGCATTGACAGTGGGAGTTAGTGAGGGCCTAATTAAGAGAGCAAGAAGAGCCACCGACACGAGGAGGAAGTTCAATAAAAAGCGATCTATTTATTTGCTCAATCTGGTTTTGTCTTTTTTATATTTAATTGTATTATATCAAGCACTTTAACATAACATTTATCTTTGTAGAACTTAATCCCTTCATCCCTTGGTGTGATTTCCAATTATGTCCTGACTTATTTAGTTATTTATCTATTAATTTATTGATCCAGTTTGCGTGTTTTAATATGATTTTATTATATAAAATTTGTTTTAAAATTAAACGTACCCCAAGCACTTTATCAACAATTGTCTTCGTCCTGTTGTTGAACTGTGATGGGTGACCCCTCGGAGCTCTCAGCCTTTCATGTTCTCTCACCCTCTCCAGACCGGTCTGATGTACCGTATAGAAACAGGGTAGAAAGTTGCAACAGGCCCATGCAACCCAAGGTTTGATACCAGCATAAACAGAAACCCTCTTAAACCTAACCCTAGCTTCATGTCCACATCCTGGTTCAACCCTAACCCTAGCTTCATGTCCACATCCTGGTTCAACCCGAACCCTAGCTTCATGTCCACATCCTGGTTCAACCCTAGCCCTAGCTTCATGTCCACATCCTGGTTCAACCCTAACCCTAGCTTCATGTCCACGTCCTGGTTCAACCCTAACCCTAGCTTCATGTCCACATCCTCGTTAAAACCTAACCCTAGCTTCATGTCCACATCCTGGTTCAACCCTAACCCCAAATTCATGTCCACTTCCCAGTTCAACCCTAACCCTAACTTCAACCACAACCGTACCCCTAACCCTAGCTTCATGTCCACACACCGATTCAACCCTAACCCTAGCTTCATGTCCACCTCCTGGTTCAAACCTAACCCTAGATTCATGTCTGCATAATAGTTCAACCCTAGCTTCATGTCCACACCCCGGTTCAACCCTAACCCTAGCTTAATGTCCACATCCAGGTCCTAACCACAACCTTAACAGAACCACAAAAAAGAACCTACAATTTTGAGTGAGAAACCAATGGGATGTTTCGTGAAAGAGATCTGGCACACAGTCAGGTCTTTAAAAAGCCAGAGCAGATCAGTTGAAGCGGCACATCAAACATTGTTTTGTAGTGTCATGTGCATCGGCAAGACTGAGTCAGTGAGACACCGTTTACACAATAATATCTCTCTCACACACATATACACACACACACACATCCACTACACCTTCCCTTGTGCCTCATGAAGACAGGAGGCGGTAATTGTCGAGAGGGGAGGGAGTATGTGTGTGTGTGTGTGTGTGTGTGTGTGTGTGTGTGTGTGTGTGTGTGTGTGTGTGTGTGTGTGTGTGTGTGTGTGTGTGTGTGTGTGTGTGTGTGTGTGTGTGTGTGTGTGTGTGTGTGTGTGTGTGTGTGTGTGTGTGTGTGTGTGTGTGTGTGTGTGTGTTTGAGGCAGCCGGTGCATCGGAACTTCAATTGGCTGATTTTGTCTCTTTGCAGACAATAATTAAAACAACTCTACCCCCCTTCCCCCTCCTCTCTCCACAGCGGCGCTGTGCCATTACTGCGTGTCCTTCAGCAGGGAGCATCCTGACCTGATAGTTTGGTCTTTGTTCTGATTGCACGCTGCAGTGAACCGGCGATCAGCTTTGCGGGTTTAGAGATGCACCCTGGGAGAGGAGCTATCTCCACGCAGCGTGCGGGGAACCCCAACATTAATCTTTAATTAAGGCCTATTCATTTCTGAGGGATGGCACTGCAGTCAATCTGTGAAGAGAGTGAAGAGCTAGATATGAGCAGTGGGTGAGGGTTTAGTGTGTGTGCTAATGTGTGTGGAATCCTGTGTGTGTGTGTGTGTGTGTGTGTGTGTGTGTGTGTGTGTGTGTGTGTGTGTGTGTGTGTGTGTGTGTGTGTGTGTGTGTGTGTGTGTGTGTGTGTGTGTGTGTGTGTGTGTGTGTGTGTGTGTGTGTGTGTGTGTGTGTGTGTGTGTGTGTGTATATAGTGAGTGGAGGGAGGGATAGCGAAGGCTGGGCAGAGCCATTACATCTACTGGTTGAGCTCATTCTGTCTCATCAAAGCCCAGGAACCATTGTTCTGTCAGGGAATTCACAGTTTTTTGTTGTTGTTGCTCTTTAGCTAATCAGGAGACTCTGATCTACTACCATCAGGAAGGGATACCTTGAATTGAGAAAGAGAGGGAGAGAGGAAGAGGGAGGGAGAGAGAGACAGGGGGAGAGGGAGAGAGAAAAAGGGAGAGAGGGAGAGAGGGAGAGGGCTTGAGAAAAAGGGAGAGAAAGAGGGAGAGAGAAAGAGGGAGAGAGGAGAGAGAGAGAGGGAGAGAGGGAAAGAGGGAAAGAGAGATACTGTATGTATAAAAGATGGGTCAGAGTATTTATCTCCAAGATAAATCAGCAAGATTTAGAGTGTTCCAAGAAAATATCCTTTGTTAGCCTACAGTATGATATTTGTTTCAATATGGTCCATAGGCAATAGATTGGTGGTTTCCTCAGGTTGTCATTGTTTCACTTTGTAAACATCATCATGGTATTTTTTTCAAACCTTGTGTTGTAGGTAATTGACTATGAGGATATTGGCTGAAAGCATGAAATACAGGCTTACATATTGTTTCAACCACAAAGTGGTTCTATGAGTTCCATTTTGTAGTGACAGCTGCTCCCTCTTGCTGATGTTCCTCTCAATGAAATTCCATAAAAAGGCCTCAAGACACAACTTGAACCTGTTTCACTTAGTATCAAATAAAAGATAAGTATTGAGGAAGAAAAAAGCAACTCAAACAAGAAGAAATGCATGGGGAGTAATTGTTTTAAAGAATTTGTCCTTTTCGAAGGTGAGGAACCATGTTGCATTGTGAAAATGGAGGTTGTCAGCGTCCCACATGGCACCCTATTCCCTATGTAGTGCACCTATTGGTCTCTGGTCAAAAGTAGTGCACAATAAGGAATAGCCCACCGTTTGGAATTGGAACGCAAACCAAGCCTTCTCCTTGCGGCAAGATTTGTGTGTCGGTAACAGTGAGAAACAGATGTGGAGTTTTGCACCTTTGTGAGGCATAGCAATTGGGAGCGATTAAGCCCTCTTGCTGTAGGGACACCCTCTGAGGTACCAACCAGCTCCAAGAAAGCCCCAAGCCCTGCTCTTTTAACTGCACTCTTCCTGAAGACCCGGGAATTGCCATGAGAGAGAAGAGACAGAGTAGAGAGAGAGAGAGTGAGAGAGAAGCTAAAGCTGTTACGAATCTCCATTTGATAGTTTGGGATGTAAATGAAAGATTCTGATGGTGATGAGTAAGATTCTGATGGTGATGAGTAAGATTCTGATGGTGATGAGTAAGATTCTGATGGTGATGAGTAACATTCTGATGGTGATGAGTAAGATTCTGATGGTGATTATAAGTAAGATTCTGATGGTGATGAGTAAGATTCTGATGGTGATGAGTAAGATTCTGATGGTGATGAGTAAGATTCTGATGGTGATGAGTAAGATTCTGATGGTGATGATGAGTAAGATTCTGATGGTGATGAGTAAGTTTCTGATGGTGATGAGTAACATTCTGATGGTAATGAGTAAGATTCTGATGGTGATGAGTAAGATTCTGATGGTGATGAGTAAGATTCTGATGGTGATGAGTAACATTCTGATGGTAATGAGTAAGATTCTGATGGTGATGAGTAAGATTCTGATGGTGATGAGTAAGATTCTGATGGTGATGAGTAAGATTCTGATGGTGATGATGAGTAAGATGCTGATGGTGATGAGTAAAATTCTGATGGTGATGAGTACGATTCTGATGGTGATGAGAAAGATTCTTATGGTGATGATACGTAAGATTCTGATGGTGATGAGTAAGATTCTGATGGTGATGAGTAAGATTCTGATGGTGATAAGTAAGATTCTGATGGTGATGATGAGTAAGATTCTGATGGTGATGAGTAAATTCTTATAGTGATTATAAGTAAGATTCTGATGGTGATGAGTAAGATTCTGATGGTGATGAGTAAGATTCTGATGGTGATGATGAGTAAGATTCTGATGGTGATGAGTAAGATTCTGATGGTGATGAGTAAGATTCTGATGGTGATGATGAGTAAGATTCTGATGGTGATGAGTAAGATTCTGATGGTGATGAGTAAGTTTCTGATGGTGATGAGTAACATTCTGATGGTAATGAGTAAGATGCTGATGGTGATGAGTAAGATTCTGATGGTGATGAGTAAGATTCTGATGGTGATGAGTAAGATTCTTATAGTGATGATGAGTAAGATTCTGATGGTGATGAGTAAGTTTCTGATGGTGATGAGTAAGATTCTGATGGTGATGAGTAAGATTCTGATGGTGATGAGTAAGATTCGGATGGTGATGAGTAAGATTTTGATGGTGATGAGTAAGATTCTTATAGTGATGATAAGTAAGATTCTGATGGTGATGAGTAAGATTCTGATGGTGATGAGAAAGATTCTGATGGTGATGATGAGTAAGATTCTGATGGTGATGAGTAAGATTCTTATAGTGATTATAAGTAAGATTCTGATGGTGATGAGTAAGATTCTGATGGTGATGAGTAAGATTCTGATGGTGATGAGTAAGATTCTGATGGTGATGAGTAAGATTCTGATGGTGATGATGAGTAAGATTCTGATGGTGATGAGTAAGATTCTGATGGTGATGAGTAAGATTCTGATGGTGATGAGTAAGATTCTGATGGTGATGAGTAAGATTCTGATGGTGATGAGTAAGATTCTGATGGTGATGAGTAAAATTCTGATGGTGATGAGTAAGATTCTGATGGTGATGATGAGTAAGATTCTGATGGTGATGAGTAAGATTCTGATGGTGATGAGTAAGATGCTGATGGTGATGAGTAAAATTCTGATGGTGATGAGTAAGATTCTGATCGTGATGAGTAAGATTCTTATGGTGATGATAAGTAAGATTCTGATGGTGATGAGTAAGATTCTGATGGTGATGAGTAACGTTCTGATGGTAATGAGTAAGATTCTGATGGTGATGAGATTCTGATGGTGATGAGTAAGGTTCTGATGGTGATGAGTAAGATTCTGATGTTGATGAGAAAGATTCTGATGGTGATGATAGTAAGATTCTTATGGTGATGATGAGTAAGATTCTGATGGTGATGAGTAAGATTCTGTTAATGATGAGTAAGATTCTGATGGTGAATAGTAAGATTCTTATGGTGATGATGAGTAAGATTTGGATCTTGATGAGTAAGATTCTGATGGTGATGAGAACGATTCTGATGGTAATGCGTAAGATTCTGATGGTGATGTGTAAGATTCTGACGGTGATGAGTAAGATTCTGATGGTGGCGATGAGTAAGATTCTGATGAGTAAGATTCTAATGGTGATGAGTAAGATTCTGATGATGTTGGGTAAGATTCTGATGGTGATGAGTAAGATTCTGATGATGATGAGTAAGATTCTGATGAGTATGATTCTGATGGCAATGAGTAAGATTCTGATGGTGATGTCATGAACCTATCCAACAGCTGTATGGTGTTGTTACTTTATTCAACTCAACTATCAAGACCTTGGCCTTTTTCCCTTCATTTTTATGAAAACCTACTAAATTGCTATCTGGCAAGGGAAGAATGCTGTTTTGACTAACCCAAATGACCATCCAGATATGGGTGTTGCCTGAACACTGCTTTACAATACCTTTCCATCTCATCCATCCCCTTTATGATCCCTGATTAGTGATTTGTCAGATACACTACAATAGAGGCTGCTCTGGTCTATGTTTACATGCCTGGTCCAATCCTGTGTCTCTCTGGTTGCAGACGCGGCTAGTCGCCAGGTTCCGGTCATCACCTCCTCAAAGCATGTGGTCGACGGAACGCTCCGAACACCCGGCTTGGGATCCTCCCACCACCAGCACACACAATCACAGTCTCCCGCCAGCTTATTGCAAGCCATTCATCACCCCCCCCCCCCCCGTCTGTTCTTCTCCCCGAGGCTTTTAAAGGCCCTTATTTACCCATTCATCTGTTCGAGGCTCTCCACTTTCCTTATTTTTGTCTCCTCCACATGTTTGCACGCATGCTCATAACAAGCCCCTTCTGGTTGACCTTCACCTTTACCATGCTACCTCAGGTTCATGTAACTCTTCACTGTTACATAAACCATGTTGTGTTGCTACCATGTTGTTGTCATGTGGTGTTTCTACCATGCCGTGTTGTCATGTGTTACTGTCATGCTATGTGGTTGTCTTAGGTCTCTCTCTGTAGTATTGTGGTGTCTCTTTTGTCGTGATGTGTGTTTTGTCCTATATTTTTATTTTTAATCCCAGCCCCCGTCCCCGCAGGAGGCCTTTTGCTAGGCCGTCTTTGTAAATAAGAATTTGTTCTTAACTGACTTGCCTAGTTAAATAAAATACAAATAATAATAAACTGTGTTACTGGTGCACAGACAAATACTGTACATGTGATGGTGCATCAGTACACAATATTCTCAAAATATACCACATACACCTGGATTCAAAACAATAAATGTTTTAATCTCGAAACGTGCTGCATCTTGGAAGTGAATCGAATGCTTTTTGGATTGGATTCATACACGGGCATCTCCACCACATACTGTACAGCACTGTAGGCCTATGTGAAGCGAATTAGCATCCACTGTGATGATCACAGAGGTGAGTTCAGTCAGGCTGCGGGAGCCAGGAGCGTAACTGATCAAAAGTCAAACGAGGAAATCCAAACAATTCATATTACCTGATGGTGCAGTGTTGCGCTTCTAGTTACACACTGCTGGCGGTACCATGGCAACCAGGAATGGATTTGGGTGGTGTCGACTGCAACTGCGTCTGGTGCACCACCTATTATGGGTTATTGCTTTGGACACGCCACTCTGGCAGCTCTCTAAAGTGTGCATTAGAAATGGTTGCCGAGATATGCTGGCTGCTGTGTAGACTCACCTCCCGTATGGTTCCAGTTCACTTTGAAGAGATGGGCAGGGTGGAACGAAGGTCTGAATCTAGTATCTGTGTCTGGAAGGGAAAGTTAAAGACCTGTAAAAGTATATTACCAACCAACAACCAGCCCAGTGTGAGGAGTCTAAAATCTCACTATACAGGAACTCAAATCTAAGTATAAGTACAGATAAACACAACATGTAAAGTATTGGTCCCATGTTTCATGAGCTGAAATGAAAGATCCCAGAAATGTTCCATACGCACAAAAAGCTTATTTCTCAAAAATGTTTGTTTACATCCCTGTTAGTGAGCATTTGTCCTTTGCCAAGATAATCCATCCACTTGACAGGTTTGACATAAGAAGCTGATTAAACAGCATGATCATTACACAGGTGCGCCTTGTGCTGGGGACAATAAAGGCCACTCTAAAATGTGCCGTTTTGTCACACAACACAATGCCACAGATGTCTCAAGTTTTGGCATGCTGACTGCAGGAATATCCACCAGAGCTGTTGCCAGAGAATTGAATGTTGATATCTCTACCATAAGTCACCTCCACCATCATTTTAGAGAATTTGGGTGGTTTGCGTTGTGTGGGCGAGTGGTTTGCTGATGTCAACGTTGTGAAAAGAGTGCCCTGTGATGGTGGTGTGGTTATGGGCAGGTATAAGCTACGGATAACAAACACAATTGAATTTTATCGATGGCAATTTGAATGCACAGAGATACCGTGACGAGATCCTGAGGCTCATTGTCGTGCTATTCATCCGCTGTTATCACCTCATGTTTCAGCATGATAATGCACAGCCCCATGTCGCAAGGATCTGTACACAATTCCTGGAAGCTGAAAATGTCCCAGTTCTTCCATGGCCTGCATACTCAGACAGGTCACCCATTGAGCATGTTTGGGATGCTCTGGATCAATGAGTAAGACAGCGTGTTCCAGTATCCAGCAACTTCGCACAGCCATTGAAGAGGAGTGGGAAAACATTCCACAGGCCACAATCAACAGCCTGACTAATGCGAAGTAGATGTGTCGTGATGCATTAGGCAAATTGTGGTCACACCAAATACTGACTGGTTTTCTGACCAATTTTTTTTAAGGTATCTGTGACCAGATGCATATCTGTATTCCCAGTCGTGAAATCCATAGATTCGGGCCTGATAGTAAAATTTTTTCAAATGATTGATTTCCTTATATGAGCGATAACTCAGTAAAATCTTTGAAATTGTTGCATGTTGGGTTTATATTTTTGTTCAGTATATATTCACGTATATACACATTTCTATATTTCAAATATTGGCCATAACTGACAGTGCTTTGAGTCCACAGTGCTCAGCCCACTTTCAGAACCATCCTATACTTGATGTCTGTTGTCTATGACAGCTGTCTTAAATATGGTAAAGTAATGCACGTCCTGTCCTCTGTAAGCCAAACAAAGAGCATCGTGATGAAGCACTGTTATAAACAGTTCCACCCCAAAAGGCAGTAAGACCCTAGCACTACACAGACATTAGGTATGCAGTAAAAAGGCTACAGTAAAAAGGCAGAAAGCACATGAATGTTGAAATGAATAATGTATGTATTTTGCTCTTGGCTACTGCAAGATCTGAGTCAAACACGTTGCCTTCCTGCGTTTGCTGGAAGTTTCAAGGAACAGCAAATGTCACACCAGTTTTTTTTATTTGCACTGTGACGAGGGTAGCCAAATTGCAGGATCTACATTTATTGGTAAACATTTCTATATCAAAACATACTGTAACATGTTCAGGCAAAGACATTATAATAACACATACTGTATTGACTCAAGGCTAACTTGTTCTCAATAGCTCTTTCTCTCTCCTTTAACCATTGAATACCATATTCATGCCCCACTGAATGTACTGCTGCAGACGATGATGTCATTCATCATTTTGTTCTGTGCAATTTCTCACACAGCGTTTTCCCCCCTTATGATATCAATGAAAGTAGTGGTAGACTTATGATATCAATGAATGTAGTGCTAGACTTATGATATCAATGAAAGTAGTGGTAGACTTTTGCAAAGTCAATGTACTTCCCCCAAGGTTATTGGCATTCATTTTGTTTAATCTAAATTGATTTTAAATACAATATATACAATAAAACATTTGAAATGATACATGTAAAAAAATATATGTCATTTTACAACAATATACATACAGTACTGTTTGACGAACAATGTCGGAAAATACAACACGAAAACGACATCTCTACACATTCTCTCCACTGAACAATATAGCACAAGTGAGATTTAACCTGTTGTATGTAAGTAAGGTAGTATTGGTAAGCATCTAGTCACAAACCAAGTACATTTTCAGTCAATTTCCACTGCAGATGCTGGACAACAAGTTATAGATCCTGGAATATAAAAGGATTCAATTACTCACTTAACACTTGGTGTTGTTCAGATGCATGCACCTTTGTACACTCACAATTGGAAGACAGCAAAACTTCCCAACAACCCAGAATTTCCATTTATACACTGCTTTCTCTTGTTATTCGTGAGTTATGGGAACAGTGACAGAAGGCTCCTGGGTAGCATGGCTACTGATCTGTTGGAAATTATTATAAAAAAAACACCCTGGAATTATCTAATGGGGTGCATTTGCTACCACATAATGTATACGTTGAGCTCACTAAAAAGTATTAGGAGATATTGCTGTTTGAAGTCAAGTCGCCAAAGGCGGAACAACTGTACGCATCAGTTTGCTGACACTGAGCTGAACAGAATTTATTCATATTTCTATGTTTCCCCGCCAAGATGTAAATGCTAGTTTTGACTTCAGTCTTTCTTCAGCTATGACAGCAATTTCCCCTCAAGTAATATCCATGTACAACAACCTCCCAGGATCAAATAAAGGAATCTTGGAATCACTCTATCCCAGGAATATCCCTAGGGATTCCAGGAAAACCAGGGATCCTACTGTGACATGTGTCCATGGCTTAAGCTGTATCATTACAGGTAGTACACTGACCTGATTCGTTGGCACTGCTGTGTACATCAGCACATATATTTCATTGCATTCTGTAATAATGTTCTTACACATTTCAATAAAGTCCACAACATTTGAATGAAAGGACCACACTGGGCCTTTTAATAATTGTTTGCAGTAAGACATTATGTTCTAAACGGCAGAGAACTTGAAGTGAAACTATATCATTTTGTAGAATGGGCTTAAGAAGAAGTAACATATATTTTGATGACCTGTACAAAAGATGACGGGGCAGCAGGTAGCCTAGTTGTTAAGAGCATTGGGCCAGTAACCGAAAGATTGCTGGTTTGAATCCCAGAGCCCTTGAGCAAGGCACTTAAGCCTAATTGCTCCTGTAAGTTGCCCTGGATAAGAGCATCTACTAAAAGGTTTGTTTGTACAGAGCACTACAATTTAATTATGACCATAGCAATTGTATTGAAAGGAGGAGCTATAAACAGTGAATCGTTACCTTATTTACTGACTTTTTAATATGCACAAAATGAAGTCATAAGAGGTTGGGGGCTCATGTAATCAAATGTTTGATAAGAAGGAAAAGGTTGTTATTCAAGGTGATTTGGAACACAGAAGCTTATAATGAATAGATCAGAGCCATGGATAAAGAGAAACCCTTGATCTGTGTCTGAACAAGACCAAATGGGAGAACAACATGGAACAGGCCATGCACCCTTATAATCTCCACCTGGCATAGCCATAAGAGGACAGGCCACCCCTCAGAGCCTGGTCCCTCTCTATGTTTCTCACTAGGTTCCTTTGTAGGGAGTTTTCCCTAGCCACTGTGCTTCTACATCTGCATTGCTTGCTCTTTGGGGTTTTAAGCTGGGTTTCTGTATAAGCAACTGCTGATGTAAAATGGGCTTTAGAAATGGATGTGAGTGATTGAAACAGCAGGTATACCATAACAAGGCATTTTGTGTGAAAAGAAAAACTGCTGTAGGTTTTGAACCATTCCTCCACCTCCACCTTTAGTATTTCAACAGAATATTGGTATCATGTATGCAAACATTTATCATTTTATTGCATTGCAAAGATTTGTTGAAAGTGATGATGCTCTTGATTATGGAAAGATATTTGTCACAAAGCTACACTTGCTAACAGAACAACATTGTATGAAAAGGGAGAGGACAAGGTGATTCTTCAAAATCGTTTCTGAATTGTTATGACAGTAGTCCTTATCTCATTTTGAGAATTTACTTTATATGTATTTTTTTCAAAATTACAGGGTATGTTTTATTAATTGTATATTACTGAACATTTTACAGACGGTGGCTTTAAGTTCTGGACAGAGGTATTATGATAAAGTAGCTGGGGATATAATTGTATGTACTATACCAAAACACAGTACATAATATACCATCGCCCATGGGTACCACAGAGAGTAAAATGTATTTGTTTCTATATTACAGAAACATTCTAAGAGAAGATACATTAGTGGCTGAGAGCACAACATAGGGGAAAGAGAGAAAATGTACTGGAGAGCCTAGCTCCAGGGGGGAGTTGTTGTTTGCTGGTGTAAAGCAGAGAAAGAGTGCCAAAAACAGACCAATTTACTGGGGTAAAATTGTGCTGTGGTGGAAAAAAGGGAAAGATCAGGTCCACCCCATTTTTCACAATCCGATCTGAGCTGTTAGAGAAGATGGGTGAAAACAAACATTGTTCTCCCGTCAGTGGCTCTGATGGAACATACAGTGCCAGGGAAATAGCACAGCTCGCTCCAACACTTCAACACCACACCAGCCTAGATAGGAGGGATTGAAGCAGCACTGACAAAAGTAAAGCCCTGACACAATGGATATTTGTGGAAATATTTACCATCATAATGCTTATAGGGTAACATGTAAAGGATAACTTCGGGAAGAGGTGAATGGAGCTACAGTACTTACTGATAGCAAGAACATTTGGTGCAATGCTATGTTCCTGGGGCAAAAATTGTCTGCAGGGGTGTTATTTATTAAGCAACACTGTTCAAGACCAGAGGACCTAGAGGCTGCTTTCGATGTGGAAAGAAACTGAGAAAAATATACAGAAAAATAAATAACATCATGAGTGAAATAACCAACAGACCATTCCTATATACTCACACCCATAAAAGAGGTCACACCCATAAAAACGGGTCACACCCATAAAAACGGGTCACACCCATAAAAACGGGTCACACCCATAAAAACGGGTCACACCCATAAAAGAGGTCAGTCAGACAATCCTTAAAAACATGGATTGTGATGATTTCCATAACTGTATAACTCGATAAAGGTACCTTCAAATATAAAAAAATCTAGATCAAAATATGAATGAATACATACAGTATACTATAAAATGAAATACATAAATGTGAAAATAAATTATAAAATAAATGCAAAAATGTATAAATGAATATATAAATAAGTACATAAATAAATACACTGTCAAATGAATTACTAAACCAACTGTTGTCTAAACCAACTGTTTTTGTATTGTCCTCATTGATTGGGAGGTTGTGTAGTCCACAAGCTTATACTCCTAATGATCAGCCATTCTTTCTGACTGGCAGTCACCACAATACGAACACACTCAATGTCAAAGGCAATCTTGTGGTCCACGTCTTGAACCTCAATGTTGCCATATTTAAAGTCCCCTAACGTGATGTAGGAAGAACACTGCCTTCCCCTCTTTGTCCCCACCAGCTTCTCTCCTACTTCCAGAGCTCCATGGTGCAGGATATCGTTCTGACGATCGTCCGTTCCTGTCACGATTTTGATTTTGCTTATTTTAGTTGATTTGTTAAAGACTATAACAAAGAAATCTCCGGTAGAAGGGGGTTTCCCCCAAAAGTATTCATCCACACTGCTATAAGCCTTGGTGGCGTCATAGTTTTCAAATACATGAATGTTTGTGTATAAGCTAGCAGGAGGGTTGTCAGGGATATCAATTGAGTCTTCTTCAAAGTCATCATCCTTCAACTTGTTCTCTGCCCCTTTATATGAGGAGTAGTAGCCCATGTGCTGGAACAAGGAGGGCTTGAAGCGGATCACGTCTTTCTGGGCAAGCAGGTCCCGGAAGTGAATGAGGAGCCAGTCACAGGGCATCTCCTGGTAGAACATGAGCAGGAAGTGGGCCAGGCGTGGCAGGTCTCTTGAGTGGTAGAGCTTCCCTATGTAGCCAAGCTTGGAGAACTCCAGCATCACCCAGTAGGAGCCTTCCCTGGAGGTGACCACCTTCTTCAGGGATGTCAGAAAGTTCCGTGAGCAGCGCACATCATCCTCCAGCATCATGTAGAAATCAGAGAGGTTGGTGCAGAAGTTGAGGAGAAAGGCGTAGTCGACGTTCTGCTTGGAGCGGAATCGTACCCTGTCCTCTGGGTCGTTGTAGTTCCTTTTCAGCCCATCCAGTGATGGATAGTACTCCTCAGGGGCATGGATCACAAGGAGATGCCCAGCGATGATGTGGTGGGCAAACTTCCTGGAGATGTCCTGCACCAGGTTTTCACACCAGGCCAGGTCAAAGTCTGCCAGGTGGACCACCACCACAATCTCTTTCAGCTCCTCATAACTGGACTGGTCAAAAATTGATTTGATCGTCTCCATGAGGTAATTCCCTCTTTTTCTTTTCACGGATGACAATCCAATTGTAAGATATTCTGTAAACAGAAAAGTCTATATTATTAAAGAGTACATTGAAAATATAATTTGTGGAATAACAAAGATGAAGGTGACCAAGGTAAAACAACATGTAATGACAGTCAAAGATACAGTTACTCTTTCGGGGCAGTGGGTTCCCAGCGAGGTAACGATATGTGACGTTTATGGTTCCCGAGAAATTAGTGAGGTCTCTGAAGGTGTGAACATATCTCTCAGAGTTTGAAGGATGAATTGATGTCTCTCTCAGCGGTCTTTTATCCTCCTCCTGCAACACACAACAAAGACAACAGATCAGATGAGACGACTTCACATAGTGAATGCCAAACAAACCAATGTCTCATCTCATCTAAGCTACAGACAAACACACACAGCAAAGTCAACTAATTTCCTTGACATGTCTCACATTTGTCTGTAATTAATACAGAGGTAGAAATAACACACTTTGGTTTTAAACTCCTCAAGAATATCCTGTATAAAAAGAAAAATAAGGGTTAGCCAACCGATAAGAAATGTGGATGCATCATACTGATTTCAAAGATTTCTAAAACCATTGAGCCATTTTTTATTGCCATGGAAATGGACTTTGTGAGAGCACAATATCATTGAAGATATGCAAAACTCCTCAATAATTTAAATAACAAATACAGATAATGTGTTATGATTACCAAGATTTGATGGCATCATGAATAAAAAATAAATCATCGGCTTTGTGTCCACATCATGAAAATTTAAATATGTTTCCTTTTGAAAACAAGTAATTATAAAAGGGACAACATGGTTAAATACTAAAGTGAACTTGTGGGTGAAAATGGTGTTGTTTGATTAAGGAGAGGAGAGAGGTCGAAGAGGGTAGTACACCCCAAAATCTAATTCTGTCAGATGTTTTAATACCCCAAAAACGGATCTAGTTTGGAATCCATATTCTATGCCATCTGCTGTGAGGATCCTACATCAGCGGGAATCTGCAGGCCTCAATCCCAAAACAATGGAATAGGGAGGCACCCCCTAAATAGTAGTAATTATATTGTGGCTATTATGTTTTTTAAAACTTTATTTGGGATCGGAGCCTGCAGGTAGTCTGAGCCTGCCTTTAAACTTTAAACATCTGACCTTTAAAAAATTGTGTGAACTTGCCCTTTATGACTCAAGTGAAAAATATAGAAGAAGACTCACCAGGACGTATCCATCCTCCATGTACAGGTTGAGGAAGAGTAGACAGGTGATCAGGACCCCCAGGAATGGAATGGTGGAGCGTTTACGGAAGCACCTCATCTTGTCCAGGGACTTCCACACCAGCCTCATGATGGAGCCACTCACTGGGATCTGCAGGGAAACACAGGGGGAACGGCACATTAGCAAGCCGTGTAGAAAAACGTTGAAATGGAACATATAGTTCATGAGACTGGGTTGGCCATCAGATGAAGTTGGTTATAAATAATTTCCTGTTCTTTCAAGCATCAAATTGTTGTACTGAAATCACGTTAGTACAACTCTTCCTGGACATAGTGCATAGTGGGAAAAAACTATTTTCAAAATAACATGGCACTGGCAAACAACTGACATATAAATATTCTAGTGGAATACAACTAGTACCACCAGAAATTGATCAAAGAATACGAAGAGTGACATGTAAATAAATCTTGTTTTTTTTCTAGAACGCAATTAGGCGTCAGCAAGCTCTTTTGTGACACTGCTACAAAGCCCCAGAGATGCCTAATGGAATACAAACTAGCTGTAAGCTTGGTTCAATGACCACACACATATCGATCACGAACACCGGGAGCCTGGATCACATGGGAATAGGGCTGGTCAATACATTTCTGTTCGGGGTCTAAAACTGACGCTAACATCCTGTCTCTTTGAAGGCTATTTATTCAATCATAACTGGTATTGGTTGTGCGTAATTAGACACTGTTGATGCTTTTGCAATTTTGCATAATTATGGCTTACAGAGTTGAAAACATTTTAACAGACAACTCTCCTTTAATTTCTACATTGGTATATCTCCATGTCCTCTAGTAGCCAACTGGTAAGGTATACAGTATAAAAAGGTATTGAACAAATCATTGAAAAATAATAGGTATTGATGGAACATTTGTTCTAGTCATTATGATGGTAGCCTAAAGAAACACCTGCCTACAGTAAATGCATCAATTAGTGGCCAAGAGTTCTAATAATAGAAATAATATAATCTTGAGCCAAACAAGTAGCTCTCATCATCTACACTGACAGCTTGTGACTTCCAAATCTCTCTCTCTCAAATAGTAGCCTACACTGCCACACAGGCATTACATTTCCAAACTCAGTCAGTGCAATTTACTGCAGGGCTGGCCGACCCTGGTTGTTGAAGAGACCACAAAGTGGCAGGTTTTAGCTGATGTGGTCTAGAGTGAGATCAGGCCGGATAATTACAGATGTAGGATCTTAATTTGACCTATATTGTCACAGCTAAATAATCCTGCAACAAGAGGATTTGAACGTTTAGTCCATAATGTTAGGCTATTAGCTAGCTAAAAGTAGTCTAGAGGAAAATTTCATACTGTTAATATAACTGTGTGTTAGTGTTGGTTTTCAGTGAATCTATGTAAATCACAAAGGTCATCTGCATTTTCTGTGGTGCAGGGACATTCTCACCAACAAAAAGAGTGATCACGTTAAGATCCTACATATGTATGTCCTTCCAAAGGTACCTCTGTAGTGTGGTTGACTAACATCAGACAAAAAGCTGCAGTGGTGACTTCATTCCACAGCAGCAGCACAGTGGACTCAACACCACCACCTGATAAAATAGTTCCTGGGTCACCTCTGTCACCTCTTCCTGTCAAAAGCCAACAGCCACAGCAAAATGTGGCACTGGCAACCTTTTTCAGTCGCTTTTTTAAACTACATTACGGGAAAATAAGCAAATGACAACAGGGGAGAGGTTGGAAGAAAGAAACGCATCTTGAAATAAACAAAATAAATGTTAGTTGGGCCACTGCAGACGAAATAGTTAGTGTTAGTTGGGCCACTGCAGACGAAATACTACAATTACACAACTGGACAATTTTAGAATTTTCTGCTTCATGCTGGGTGGGTGGTATTCTGTCTCTCACACATGAGTGCTGGATTTGGTGTCCTGATAATGCAGGTTGGATTAGCACTTTGTACTGGCTGCTTGCCTGCATCCTGAATGGCACCCTATTCGAGTACTAGTCAAAAGTAGGACCATGGTCAAAAAGTAGTGCTCTTAAAAGGGAATAGGGTGACATTTGGGACGCATACCTTGTTTCAATAATTCAGTCTATCTGGGCTCGGGCGTGATAGAGGAAGCTGTGGCCTAAACCTGCCAAAGGCACAGCTGCAGGTACCTACTTCACTCTCTACACTCTTATTGCACACTCAAAGAGCTGCTGTGGCAAGGATGTGCCCGAAATCTGCACTGCTTTCCCCAAAAGGAAAGGCTTTTGATATGCAATATGCATATCCTGTACCAAAATCAAATCAGGTTTTTTGAGGGGATGTGTCTATAAGTGTACCGGACTGTCTCTAAAATATGAATGTGTGTGCACGAGCGAGTGCATGCGTGCATGTGTTGACTATCATGAGTCCAGAGGAGCTTAGTCTGTGGTTTGCAGAGAAAGGGGTAAGTGTATTTTAATGGGCTGTCATAATGGCAATCAATCACTCCCTCAGCCATCCGATCTCCCTGCTGTAACATTGCAGCAGGATAGTGATAAAGAGCCATTATACTTTGAACTGAACCAAAGAAACCGCACCACTGCCACTCATTGATAGAATACTACTTATGATATGATAACAGTACACAACACGCTGTAGTAGTCTCTCACATCAGTTGGAAATGGTTTGATAGCTATCTATGAAAGACTGCTACCTGTCACTTACAGTCTGTAAGGGAAATGGATCTGAAGAGTGAGGAAAGTAGTTAAAGGGTGTTGAGTTGAGCACTGTAAGTACAAAACTCAAGTCAAATTCCACCATTTCCACTAATGCCTCTCAAGGCTCGACTCCTCTGTAGCTCACCCCACTGAAATAAAATTATATTATATTGAATATTATATTGAATATTATATATTCAAGATACCACCCCAGAGAATGGTTACACTGTCAAAGCAAAAGTGAAATATCTCTGAAACCTGCATTTGACAAGCTCTGGCAATAAAATAATCAAGAATACCAAGCTTTTCAATGTGTTTGTGTACAGTATTATCTACATAATGAATTCATTCCTTTAGCAGGCTACTGGCAGCAGGGCACTGAGGAAGACGGAATAATGAAGTGAAGATTTTGTAGTAAAGAGTTCTCCTCTGGGAGTGTGAGGTGGGAACAACCTTGGAGTCTCAATGTGATATTCAGACGTCAAAATAAACCCTTAACAAACACTTTCTTTTGAGTCTAAGTCACTTTAAACTCCGCAATTTAGTGACACTTAAAAAAATAAAAAAATAGGCGAGCCTCGTGTAATGGGAAAACCCGGATGGAAAACACATTGTGAATGAGAAAAGGGAAAAAGATTAATAAAATGGGCAGCAGAAAGCAATTCTCCCACATTTGATGTTGTTATCTGTTTGACATTATTTCCCCTGGGTATCCTGCACCTCACAGATATACAGCTCTGCACAAATAATCAATTAAGCCTGCAGATTTGCAGGGGTTCAGCAGTTGCTTTGTGTCAGGCCTTCAGCCACTTTCAATGGATTTTCTTTCTCCCACAAAAGAGGGAAATACCGGAGGCTGGTGTTGATAACAAAATTGTAGCAAAGCGCGGAATAATAAATCCCTTCATTATGATTTTTTTTTTTTTTAGCAAAGAATTCAAATTGGCCAAACAGTTGACCAATTACCACATTCTTATGGAATTTGTCACACAAAGAGAATCTATCATCTACAAAGACTTAAAGGACTGTGTCAGATATCGACCTCTTTTTTGAAAGATGCTGAATTATCAACATAGGCAGCACACCGAAGGGGATTACTATTGGTGCACTATCACTCTTTGGAGCAATAAATTAAAAAGTTGAAAGCAATTTCATCATGCAATCCATAGATATTACCATACACCCCAACAAGGCTACAACTATCAAGGCTGGAACATTGTCAATCATGTTCCCCAACCTGAGAAGATACAGCTCCTCTTCCATCTTGTATTCCACTAACTCCTATTCTAACTTCTACTGAAACTACAGGACACACCCGCATTGATTCTGCGCCCCTCTTGTTTGCTGCTCAGTCTGTCGGCACCGTGACTGTGTGCTCACTTAGCTGCCAACACCTTATCAGATCTGATCATCTTCATTGGGTCCAGACGCTGTGTTCTACCAGTAACCGGTACCGACAAGCTGGCTGGCTGTGTGGAACTCCAGAGGCTCATCGGTGCCAAGGTCCAAACAGATGTACACACACTCCCCTCACTCCTCTCCTGCTCCAGGCCTGTCACCGCTGTCAGCAGCCTGATCGCACAGACTCTAACGGGAGCTTGTGTGTGAGATTCCCCCCAGGACACACTGTGTGTGTGTGTGTGTTTCCCCCCAGACATGCTGCCCAAGCTGGCCCTCGCTGCCACCACCGCCCCATGGGAGCCAGAGCCAGCCCGTTGACAACTGCAGCTCCAGCTGTTCTCCCATAAGGGCTTGGTGGTGCACCTCGCAAACAGGAAATCAGAAACATTCCTCATACCAATGCCTTCCTGCCTGCATATCTATTAACATTTTAGTCGTTTAGCAGACGCTCTTATCCAGAAGAACTTTTGGTAGTGACTTCATAGACTAACATTTTAATACTCTCTAAGCCTCCCTCTGTCTGGCAGAAGTCCATAGTGATATGGATGCTTCCAATTCAACACCATTACCTATTTTTGATGACATCTAGGAAGCTAAGCTTTGTTCTAAGTCCAGCCGCAGTTTGGATCCACATACAGTCCTAAAACTGATTGCCATTTATTACCATCCAAGCTTTTTATGCAAGGACCAGAGCAGGTGACACAGGTGCGGTATCTTCTGGAATGGGTTCCTCATAAAATATTGAACATGTGTCGCCCGTTGATGCTAGCTTCAGCGCAATCAGGCTTCAAAACACTTGGAACAAATGGTAGTCCTTTGGCTGCAGTACAAGCGCTCCTGATAGCTCGGCGCTAGGCATGATTGAAATGCGATCGTAAAGAGGGTTCTTCAACATTGGAATGGTCCGTATTTTTCTGTTGGATTTCCTTCTAGTTGGCCAGTGACAAAGCTAAAGGTTGTATAATATATTTTCAAGGCCACCAAATGGAGGCATGCCACACCTGGACAACTGCACAACTGAACATTAACTGGCTATATCACTGTGATGTTGGATTTGAAAGGGAGATTGCCTTTGTCATTATGACTGTATTGATATCAATTGAAGAAAGAACTATGATAAGAGAGAGAACAGTGATCTATTGACATACATTTGTAACATCACAGCGGCCAGTTGAAAGAGGATATGAGTTCCACTGTAATGACAGGGTCTGATCAGACCGAGGAGCAACACCCTCAAAGTGTCTCTGTGATGGGGGTAAGGGCAATGAATGCTACAGTGAATTGGGTGCCGGGCTGCTTCCACAGTGTTATCTGGGTATTTACCTTTGAGGTCAGAAGGAAACATGAAAGGCTTTGTGGTTCCATCAGTGGCGAGCGTAATGAGGACGGGAGGCGTGAGAAATGATTCATGTGTAAGCGAGCCTCTCCCAGGCCCTTCTCAGCAGTTTGCTCTTTGACCCAGATTAGCACTCCGCCAGAGGCCCGCTGGGGAGGGCTGGAGATGGAGGGCCGCGATACGGCTGGCTCATTTCCACTCGAAAACACACCGGACATGTTGTACTAAACACATACACGCACATATGAATGCACGCACACACACACACACACACACACATGCACGTGCATGCGCACAGGCACACACACACACGGTTTCAGTTAGAACACTATCTTCGGTGTCATATAAATGTGTTACTGCTAGACACAGACTGTGAGACACATGATGCCATAGCATTAGAGTACCACATGGTTATGTAACATATTCTGAAGTTATTATCAAGTGTCAAAATATTCTGTTAATTTCTCACCATGGACAGGCTACATTCAGCCCATGGCTGACCTGCGTGTTGAGTAGTCCTGCTGCATACTGACTATCCCTCCTTGCCCTTTGTGTATGACGTCACATGTCATCAACATATGCTGCAGCATTAATCCAGAACCAGAGGCCTCACGTGTATATCTTCTCTCTTCTCCTCTCCTCTCCTCAGACAACTGTCAGCAGCTCGTCCACTCTATCTATAAAAGGACTGGACAGAGGCTGCTCTGGGCGAGAGAAAAAAGCCATTGAGGACAGGAGAGAAAAAAGAGTAGAGGAGAGAATTCTCTCTGTCTGTCACTTTTGGAGACGGGAGTCGGAAGGTAGACGGGGGGACTTGGCTCTGCCTTAAAAGCTCTTAAAAAGCCAAGGTCACCTCCTGGTCAAATCTGTGAAATGAGAAAATGGCTGAAGGGGCAAGGGGCCCGTGGCAGATAACATGAGAATGCACTATCTCCTCCCCACACATTTAGTGCAGGGCATTGGCAGGCTTTTCAAAGGGCTCTGTCTCTCTGTGGTTTTGAAATGAGGACCACAGAAAGACACAATAAGATGGCCCAGTTTCCCACCAATCTGACAACAGAGAACAGAACAGAAGTAGTAGTGCTCTTAGGAAATGAGCCTCTGGGATTAGGAAAGTAACCACAGAGATGAATAGTGCTCATATCATTGGGGTTTAGAACAAGGAGGAAAGTGATGTAACAAATCACCAGTACTGTACAAGTGAGAAGCAGATACTGAATAACTTCACCATTCCATTATTCTGTACATAAAAACAATTCTATGTCATTTTCTACATTTTCCTTTTTGTACGTTACTAGCAAAACCCTAAAACACCTCACTGAAAGTAATGCCCAACAATCAAACTATTGAGACCTCAAAAACCATGATATAAAACTGCTTTACACAGCTAAGTAAGATGCAGTAGCCTACCTTAGTGAACAATACATGTCCGTTATTCCATGTTGACTAAAGCATCCTAAACAGCAGTATCCTCTGTCAGCAGCTGTCTCAGCAGGACACTGTATTCTACTGTACATCTTCTCTCATGACTGATGAAGAGTATCCTATAACCCTGCATCCAGCATCCACCCAATCTCCCCAGTCTTCCCTTCAGCATTCATATTTGATGAGGAATGTGTGCGCTGGACCAATCACTAAAAGTCATTTATCTCTAATAATCCTGACCAGGCAACCAACTCAGCTGTAGTCGAGACCTTATTCGAGACCTTGTTTTTACTGCCTTATCAGGGATCTAATCTTTTATAGCATGAGATTCCTTAAAACATTTTTTACATGTTGCAAGCTACTAATTTTTAGCTTTCAAATAGGCAGGTTCTTCTTAATGAACCACTCTAAGCGGGCACTATAAAATCTGTTAGATTTCCCCCCCCCAAAATTCTGTTTTGTATTTTCCAAAATTCTGTTTTGGGGTTTTAGTTTCTCTGCTTTCATTGTTTTCAGTACTGCTTTATTTTGTAAATAACAACAAGCTAATGAGGATGTTTTCACGCTGGCTTTGTCTGTCTGGCTCCCTGTGTCCTATGGGATGTGCTGCGTTCATTAATTGGCTATTTTCAGACCTAATGTCTCCAGTCTTACTTACTCAACTATACTGTTGTTCTAACACTTCTGAGTAATCCACCAAACATTAGTGGACATTACTTGACTTACTTCTAAAAAATATGCTAAACATTTTGCCTAATATCTGATAATATGAATTACTAAACTGTAAGTGATAGGCCTATACCACCAAAACTGAGTATATAATAATATGTTCATATAATGAGATGTTTGATGAAATATTTTTTTACAATCAGTAATGGATGTTTAGTCTCATAATCAGACAGAATTAAATGAGGCACTAAACGGCCTGTAACGCAATTACACTTTAATTAACGACTGGTTTACTGTTCACTGACATTTATGCTCAGAGCAAAGACTAACTGCTTTTCTACTCTGGTGACTTTGGCTAATTTTCCATGTCTGATTCCCCTTGTCACCCCATAGAGAATTGACTACAGTCATGTTTGGTGACTCCAAATGTCACCAATTATCAGAATAGGTAATGATATGTCATATCGTTGCACATAAAAATATGATCCAGTCACAAGAGACAAAAAATTCCAAAATGCAACGACATACACGAGCCAAGGGTGAGGTTTTACATTCAAGTGGTGTACTGTATACAGTGAGTATGTAATTAATGACATGTAATGTCGTTGTGCATGAACAGACGACCACATACTCTAGTTAAGACGGCCGTTTTCTTTACCTCCAAATGCTATATGCATCATACTGTGTTTGTATTTCGGTACATACATGTATATTGTTGTCAGTCTCTGCTTCTAACAAAGCAAGCCCTTTAACTTCGAAGTATTTCTGCAAGGCTCAGTTAAACACTATACAATTCTTATTTTAATGTCGACTTTTTTTGCATAAAGAAAACTTTTTGTTTTGTTCAACCTTATTAAGGCAGGCTCTCAATCTGGTTCAACCTACGTCCGAAATGGCACCCTATTCCCTATAAAGTGCACCACTTTTGACCAGGTCCCATAGGGCACATGGTCAGAAGTAGTACACTATGTAAGGAATAGGGTGCCATTTGGAACACAAACCTGGTATCTCTCTGATGTAGCAATATACACATTCTTACATACTGGAGTATAGGTCTTAATCCTATCTGTTCTGAGTTTTTTCAAAACTTTAGTGAAAGCATTTCTGCTTTTATTATTGATGTCCAGAAAGAGGACGAGGTAACTGGAAATATTCTTATATGACTTCAAAGTCCTACTGTTGAGTCCTATACAGAAACATACCAACAGTACACACATGCACCACATACTCCAAAAAGAGTGTAGCCTACATGCACTCTCGTCTTGCTGCACTCTCGTCTTGCTGCACTAATATCTTGCTGCACTAATGTCTTGCCCATGCATTTTTTAGATACAATAAAGTTGAATTAGAACACACAAAAAATAAAATGAAATGAACTAGGAGAGAACACAAATGATGAAATCCACAAAAAAGGCATATGCCCCATTTAAAAACGTCTCAAAATGTATTCCATTCAGATACAGTAACTAACTGGTCCCATTTGCCTCAGGGGCAGAAGCTCATGTGTTTATAATTCAGCGTGTGCCTGGTACTGCCAGTACACCAGCCGAGGTCCACCTTTGGCTCATTTCCTAACAATTTCCAAGCTTCCTCTAAAATGAATATGAATATGCATCGTTGTTGCGCAATGAATCCATTTGCAAGACAGAATGATAATGAAGAAAAAGTGCTTTCAAAAAAGCCAATTAATCTTATGTAAAACGGCTGCTCAATGCGGCTAATGAGATGCCATTTTAATAAGCGGGTGTGTTGTACAACAAAGCCATTTGGTAAACACTATTGTTCATTTGTTTGATGACATGCAGGCAACATAACAGATTTGGGTTTATTAAAAAATAGCAATCAATGTTTTATCTGAGGGAGAGGAAATAACCCTCACCTACAGGGAAATGTCTCTGCTTATAGAAGCTACTCCAGACAAGCTAAATCAAATAGTGAAAGTACTAAAAGTACTAAATACTAAAAGTATTTAGGTTTCCCACATGAAAAATACCATAGTATAGTATGGTATAAATACTATAGAATTCACTGTAGTGTTTTTGCAGACTAAAGTATTTACTGTATTATACTGTAGTATTTACAGTTAACTATAGTGTATTACATTTCTATAGCGCTTTTCTTAGAATCTCAAAGCACTTCAAGAGAAAAAAACAAACAAGAAATATATCATGACAGGTCAACCGATAGAGGCCAAGTCTTTGAAAGCTGCATCCTCTGAAGGTGGAGAGGGTGAGTTCATGGCTTGAGCGGAGAGAGCTGGTCAGAGGATGGTAGATGATGGTGATGGAGTCTGCTGATGATCTTGTAGAGGGCAAGTCTGGGAACCAGCCTGACTCTTTTTGTCATTGGACTTCTTCTCTTCCAGTCTGTGAGGCAGCCACTTGGGTGATGCCTCAGCAGCTCTGGGCACCAGAAAGATCTCCACACAAAGTTCAGAATAGTAGCTAGTCGTCCTCATTACGAGCCCTCTGCCTAGCACTGCTGTATTCCTCCAGCTTCCATTCCTCTCACGCTTCAGGCGACTCCTCAAATGATGTTCTCAGAAGATCAGAAATTGGCAGCCAGGTGAAATAAAAAAGCTGTAACTTTAGTATAAAGAACTAAAACTATAGTATAAATCAGGGCTGCAACTTTCACTGGGGACGAGGGGACGTGTCATTTTTGTCCCCCCCAGTTTTATCATTGTAATGTGATACACAACGAGGCAAAAATGTGCATTAGGAGAGTTCGGGAAGGCTGTTTGGAGTGTTTATTCGACTCGGTAAAAAGAAGTTGCGCCCCTGGTATAAATAATGTTGTAAAAAAAATTGTAGTATACACTAACTGTACAAAACATTATGAAAACCTACTCCTTCCATGACATGGACTGACCAGGTGAATCCAGGTGAAAGCTATGATCCCTTATTGATGTCACCTAAGGCAACTCCACCACCACGGACCGCAAGACTCTTCAGAGGGGGACACGTGCAGCCGAACGCAACATAGGGTGCACACTGCCTACCCTACAGGACCCCTACAACACCAGGTTTCGCTGGAAGGCCAAGAAGATAACTATCGGACCACCATCTTATTACATTTGCAATCGCAACAAATAATCTGCTTAGACCCCAACAAAGGATCATCAAAAGCCGTGCTATAAATTCTCGGACAACCCAAAGATTCCTAGATGCCCTTCCAGACTCCCTCCACCTACCCAAGGACGTCAGAGTACAACAATCGTTTAACCACCTAACTGAGGAACTCAATTTAACAGGACGTAATAGCCTAGATGCAGTCGCATACTCCTGAGGTGCTGACCTGTTGCATCCTCTACAACCACTGTGATTATTATTATTTGACCCTGCTGATCATCTATGAACATTTGAGAATCTTGGCCATGTACTGTTATAATCTCCACCCTGCACAGCCAGAAGAGGACTGGCCACTCCTCAGAGCCTGTTTCCTCTCTAGGTTTCTTCCTAGATTCCTGCCTTTCTAGGGAGTTTTTCCTAGCCACCGTGCTTCTACATCTGCATTGCTTGCTGTTTGGGGTTTTAGGCTGGGTTTCTTTATAGAACTTTGTGACATCGGCTGATGTAAAAAGGGCTTCATAAATACATTTGATTGAAAATTTGATTGAAGATCATCAGGGTCCCCAGCCACCCAAGCCCTGTTCTCCATGCTACAATCACTCAGACACGGGCAGTACAGGAGCATCATGGCAAAAACTGAAAGACTGGCCAATAGTTTCTACCCTCAGACCTCCAGGCTGCTGAATAGCCACCACTAGTCAGCTATCTGCTCCCCCCTCTCCCCTGCCGCTCCCCCTATGGACACCCCCACACCTCCTCAACAGACACTTACCTTACCTGATTCATCCCCTATGGACCCCCCCTCAACATACTTTTACTCATTCATCACTGTTGCAGTTGATAATATGTATATTATAGATTTTGTACTCTTTTTATTTCACTATTTATTCATCACTGCCACAGTTGTTATTATTATACATTGCTATTTCTATTGTTGTTTTTTATTACCATTTTCATTATTTTATTTCACTTGGTCCTGCATGTTGGAGCTCGAAGCTTAAGATTTTCACTGCACTCTGCAATCACATCTGCAACCCTGTACATCTGAATCTGTTGAATCTACTTCAATCAGTGTAGATGATGAAGGAGAGGAGACCGGTTAAAGAAGGATTTTTAAGCCTTGAGACAATTGAGACATGGATTGTGCATATGTGCCATTTAGAAACAAAATATTTAAGTGCCTTTGAACAGGGTATGGTAGTAGGTGCCAGGTGCACCGGTTTGAGGGTGTCAAGAACTGCAATGCTGCTGGGTTTTTCATGCTCAACAGTTTCTGATGTATGAAGAATGGTCCACCATCCAAAAGACATCCAGCCAATTTATCTCAACTGTGAGAAGCATTGGAGTCAACATGAGCCAGCATCCCTGTGGAAGGCTTTCGACACCTTGTAAATGCCATGCCCCGAAGAATTGGAGGCTGTTCTGAGAGCAAAAGGGGGTGCAATTCAATATGTGTTGCTAATGTTTTGTACACCTAGTGTATAATGTAGTATTTACTGTGTTTTTGCAGACTGTAATATACTGTAGTATTAACTACAGCATAGTGTTTTTGCAGACATTACTGTAGTATTTTCTATAGTGTTTTTGTTTTATTATATTTGACATAGAAGCAGAGGCTTTCTCCTTGAGGAACACTGGAGAAATACTAAATGCACAAATTTCCCATAACCTGTAGGTAGGTAGGTAGGTAGGTAGGACTGGGGTCTGAACAGATACACAATATAAATGGCAAAAATGGGGATATGGGGGAGGGGAATGGGCAGTATGCAAATTAAATACAGTAGTATATACTATATACAAAAAACGTCTGTGTTTTTGCAGACTGTAGTGTTTTTGCGGACATTATATTAATATTTACTACATAGTTTTTTTGCAGATAATACTGTAGTATTTACTATAGTATACTACAAAATTATATAGTAAGTATTACACATGATCGAGGGAAAATAGTGTGTAGTATAGTATTCTATTACAGTATACTACAGTTTACTATAGAATACTACAGTACTTACTACAGAATTCTCTACTAACTGTAGTATACTGTAGTAGAATACTATACTACACACTGTATTTTCTCTCGATCATGTGTCTTAGTTACTATAAAATTTTGTAGTATACTGTAGAATACTAAATCAGTATTTTTTCATGTGGGTTGACTGTAGTACTACCAAAAACATAATGGACTGAATGTGTATAAAATGGTATGTATCCTATGGGCGTGCTTTTATGGTGCAGTACGTTTCCCAAAAGGTTAGTTCCTTACAAGCAGAGAAAGTAAAGAATGTGGTTAAACTCAGAACTACTGAACATGTCAGGCTTCAGTGGAAATTGTTGAGAGATGGGTCACATTTTTAGAAGTAATCGGTAGCTTGTGAACAGCATTACTTTCAGAAGAAAACAAATCTGCTTGTTATCGACTGGAAGTTCGCCGACTGCATCTCTGCCCGATTGAATGTGTTTACTTATTCATCAAGGAAGAAGGCTGCTAGTTCTCGGACGCTGGGCCCCTGCAGTTATCCCCTTCCTGCTGCTGGACAAAAGGGGCAGACCCCATTAAAGATGCATGGGGACCAGTGATTTGAGTTTAAAGTTCTCCAAGCTTTGTACCGGCCTCTTCAAATATTTATGCGCTACACTGTGTGTTCAGTCTTCAGCACATGGAGTCAGTGTATACCTCTCCACTGATGCAGTGGGGGCTGAAGCAGTGCATCCAACTCCAGCCAAACAGAAAGGGCCACACAACCCCATTGTCTTTGGAGGCAAGTTACTCTCACTAGCATGGTTTCCAGTATTGTGCCATCTCCTCATGAGGTATAGTATTTGCAGGAAGTAATTGCATGTTGAGTCTCTTGGCTAATGAAATGAGAGGGACGGGGTATGACTGATCACTTGTTCGATATCTTCCTGGACCTCTAGATAGTTTGGTATTCCAGAAGAGACTAGTGGATTGAGAGGAGATGTAATGAAGGAGTATTGAGCCCATTGCATCATGTGCTACTCATAAAAGACACAATCAGAAGGCGGAGACAATGCCAGTTCTCTAGTTCAGATCCATTCAAGTTCTCCTGGGAGGTTTAAGATTGAGATTAAGGTGAATGAGTATGGTAAAATGCAGATTGCAAGATCAAAATTGTCTGTAAGAAGCAGTGATGTAGTGGTAAAAAAAGGTGGGTATACTGTAAACTCCAGTGGGTGATTGAGATAAGATGAACAACTACGGATATAAACCAAAACATATTACATTACATTATTGTATTGTTTGATTACACTGATTATATATTTTTAAGTTTAGGTTTTGCTTTACTTGGGTTTAATATTTTCGGTATTCTATAAATGTTCCATCCCGAGAAGAAATTACTTTTCTCCCGGGTAACCCGGTATTTCCCACCAAAGCCGGAAGTGTCTTTCAAAAACATTATAAAGCATATAAATATGTCTGGATTTGATTAGAGCTTTGATTAGCATGAAATTTCAAACCTGATGCTACCTGAGCCTGATGAGCCATATATTTAATACATTTTATGAGCCCTAAATTAACGACATTTAATGAGCCCAAAGCCAAAAAAGCCTAAATGATTGTGCCGTTATCCAATACATATATGATATAGGGTACAGCACATTACGCACGACAGAAAAACATAAAAGCCTATAGATGTAGCTAGCTATATGCTCTCTTGGGTAAATAAATGAAACCAGATGCAGTAGGCTAATATTTTTGTGTGTGAACTCTATTACTGTACTGTATTGTATTATACTGTATTATATGGACTGAAATTACACACTTTGTTCAAAAAGTGATAAAGCAGAATAGAACATGTGATTCAGGTGCAGCACATGCGACTGCACAAAGTTAACAGTATAGGCTAGCGAATTGGATTTTAATTTTGAAATATAATAGGTCCTATTTGTATAATTAGTAGGCTGACCTATATATATCTTTCATAATATTTCCCTTAATGTTAGTGTCACGGCTGTCGTAGGGAGGAGACCAAGGCGCAGCGTGATAAGCGTACATTCTTCTTTATTTAAAGAATGAACACTGAACAAAACGAACAAAATAACAAAACGAACCGTGAAGCTAATATGGCTAGTGCAGACAGGCAACTAAACATAGAATAAGAACCCACAAAACCAAAAGGGAAAATGGCAACCTAAATATGATCCCCAATCAGAGACAACGATAAACAGCTGCCTCTGATTGGGAACCAATTCAGGCCACCATAGACATACATATGCCTAAACTTACCAACACCCCTAGACATACAAAAAACCCTAGACATACAAAAACAAGCATACCCACCCTCGTCACACCCTGACCGAACCAAAATAATAAAGAAAACATAGATAACTAAGGTCAGGGCGTGACAGTACCCCCCCCCCCCCCCAAAGGTGCGGACTCCCGACCGCAAACCTAAACTTATAGTGGAGGCCCCAGGCTGGGGACCGTCGCCGGAGGCTCCGGGCTGGGGATCGTCGCCAGAGGCTCCGGACTGGGGATCGTCGCCGGAGGTTCCGGACTGTGGTCCGTCGTTGGAGGTTCCGGACTGTGAAACGTCGCCGGAAGCTCTGGACTGGGTACTGTCGCTGGAAGCTCTGGACTGGGTACTGTCGCCGGAAGCTCTGGACTGGGTACTGTTGCCGGAAGCTCTGGACTGGGTACTGTCGCCGGAAGCTCTGGACTGGGTACTGTCGCCGGAAGCTCTGGACTGGGTACTGTCGCCGGAAGCTCTGGACTATGGAAGCGCCCTGGAAGCCTGATGCGTGGTGCCGGAACGGGTGGTACCGGGCTGAGGACACACACCTCAGGGCGAGTGCGGGGAAGAGGCACAGGCCGTACTGGACTGTGGAAGTGCACTATAGGCCTGGTGCGTGGTCCCGGCACTGGTGGTACCGGGCTTGGGACACGCACCACCTGGAATAGAGTGCACCGGGCTATGAATGGGAACTGGAGACACCGTGCGCATTTCTGCAAAATACGGTGCCTGACCAGTCACACGCTCCCCACGGTAAGCACGAGGAGTTGGCTCATGTCTCCAACCTGACTCAGCCAATCTCCTCGTGTGCCCCCCCCATTTTTTTTTTATTGGGGCTGCCTCTCGTGCTTGCCTTGTTTGTATTTCTCCTCATAATATCACCGTTCCGCCTTTGCTGCCTCAATTTCTTCCTTCGGAAGGCGATACTCCCCAGCCTGCGTCCAGGGTCCTGCTCCATCCAGTATCTCTTCCCAGGTCCATTTCTCCATTAAACGCTGCTCCTCGTTTTCACGCTGCTTGCTAGCCTCCAATACCCTACTCAATAAATTGGATGCAGTCTATCACAGTGCCATCCGTTTTGTCACTAAAGCCCCATATACTACCCACCACTGCGACCTGTACGCTCTCATTGGCTGGCCCTCGCTTCATACTCGTCGCCAAGCCCACTGGCTCCAGGTCATCTACAAGACCCTGCTAGGTAAAGTCCCCCCTTATCTCAGCTCGCTGGTCACCATAGCAGCACCCACCTGTAGCACGCGCTCCAGCAGGTATATCTCACTGGTCACCCCCAAAACCAATTCTTCCTTTGGCCGCCTCTCCTTCCAGTTCTCTGCTGCCAATGACTGGAACGAACTACAAAAATTTCTGAAACTGGAAACACCTATCTCCCTCAATAGTTTTAAGCACCAGCTGTCAGAGCAGCTCACAGATTACTGCACCTGTACATAGCCCATCTATAATATAGCCCAAACAACTACCTCTCCCCCTACTGTATTTATTTATTTATTTATTTAGCTCCTTTGCACCTCATTATTTCTATCTCTACTTTGCATATTCTTCCACTGCAAATCTACCATTCCAGTGTTTTACTTGCTATATTGTATTTACTTCGCCACCATGGCCTTTTTTTTGCCTTTACCTCCCTTATCTCACCTCATTTGCTCACATTGTATATAGACTTATTTTTCTACTGTATTATTGACTGTATGTTTGTTTTACTCCATGTGTAACTCTGTGTTGTTGTATGTGTCGAACTGCTTTGCTTTATCTTGGCCAGGCCGCAATTGTAAATGAGAACTTGTTCTCAACTTGCCTACCTGGTTAAATAAAGGTGAAATTAAAATGTAAAAAAATTATTCCTACCTCGCTTTCAAACAGTTAAATGAAATACGTTTTGTTGTCCTTATCTTCATCATTCTAATGACATCCTTGAATAATGTTGGACTAGAATTACATGCAGAAGCCTTTCACTTCTCTTCACAAAGATTGAATGGTTTTGGGTCTGAATAAATAACTTCTATAGCCTAACTGCCATCGCACGTTCGCACTTCTTTCAAAATACCCGTGAGTTCCATTGGGCTGCTGCATTTAACAATCAGCAAAAAAGAGCTTGCGTCCCTCTTCGAATAGTCTATTAGTATAAGAAATGCTAAAATAAATGATGTCCAGCAAGCTATTCTAGTCTAGCTTTCCCTGCATGGGAGGACATTTTATGGAGAGTCCAGCTTGCGTGTTATAAGTTAGAAGCTTATTTTGCATAACCCATCACTAATTAGCTAAATATAAGGCTAATACTGCATTGAATGTATTACCTGAAAGAGGTAGGCTAGGGCATTTATATATAGGGCTATATTTCAATCTAGAACAGGATTCTATATTTTGGATGCGATATGAATGGAGTTGATGGAGAGAGTGCTTGCACATGCACTGATTGAAAGCAACGATATTCGAGTGATAGGCTGTTTTAAAACTCTTCAGCTGCTATTAAAACAATCATAATCTCTACAATTAAAAAGCAAGGAGAACCCTGAAAACCAGACGGAGATGGGTAAATTAGACGCGCATTCGGGTCTTTATATTATTGTAGCATCCCATAGGAAAGCAAAATCCAAGATGATATCTCCTTTATAACATCTGTCCATCTCCTAGACAAAAAAGAGCACTTGTCAATACTAAAGTGAGATGTTGTGCATTTTCTCATACATCTCAATTGTCACTCCTGAGAAATAGACATGGATCTGTTTCAGAGTTTTCTGTCACGCCCTGACCTTAGAGAGCCTTTTTATGTCTCTATTTGGTTTGGTCAGGGTATGATTTGGGGTGGGCATTCTATGTTTTTGTTTTCTATGATTTCGTATTTCTATGTTTTGGCCGGGTATGGTTCTCAATCAGGAACAGCTGTCTATCGTTGTCTCTGATTGGGAACCATACTTAGGTAGTCCTTTTCCCTCATTTCAGTGTGGGAAGTTGTCTTTGTTTGTGGCACTATATGCCCTTAAACTTCACGGTCGTTTTGGTATTGTTTATTGTTTTGTCGGCGTCATTCTAAATAAAAGGAATATGTACGCTCACCACGCTGCGCATTGGTCCAGTTCTTTCGATGGCCGTGACATTTTCACTGTATGAGTTCTCTGAACTCTCTCACACCTGTCTCTTTTCTCAGTCTCAGCTACTATATAAATGAGAGTAGTACAAGATCTTAAATGAGTCTCAATGTGATACAATCAATTAGATGCTCTATCTCAAACATGTCTTACATTTACCCCATACAGATCTCAGTGGTATTTACACATTGTAATCTTGGACCTACCTCACTATGAACTATATATGAGACTAATTATTACAGGTCTGATCAATTAATGCAAATTTTATCTCAGAGATATCTCTACATGATCTCAAAGTGGTGCTGAAGTGTAAAATCATCACATAAGTGATATTTTTGTATCAAAAGATACAATTTATTTCCATTAATTCATCATTCAATATATATTCATACTGTTCCAACACAAGTCATTTGTTGAGTATACCTTGTCCTTCTCAAGTGTGAGCTGCAATGAGCTGCAAACACAATACCGGGCATAAATGTCAAGTCAAGGATAACAACTTTGCCCAAAACATGCTCAAGGGAAATTACAACTGTGTTGACAGGGGTTTCCAATAGGGGCACAACATGAAAGCATTTACCATGTGTTACAGTATCTTGCAGCAAAGAAAAACCTGCATTTTCAAATTCGCTAATAGGTGCACATTTGTCACCTGATTCCTCAGAGGTAAAGAAATCAATCTGTCCATACTTTATTTGTGCCACATTAGAAGAAAAACAGTACAATTGTTCCTTCTTTTTCCTTTCCCATAATGCCTTGATGTGAGATGAGTTCTCTTAACTTGTCCCCTGTGAAATGCTTTCACTGAATGCAGTGAATTAATGTGGCGACCAGTATGTTTTTCTATTGCAGAGGGGTGCCTTGCCTCTAGTTGAAGTTCACTTGATGCTCCAATTATGTTTGTTCTCGACTTATCCCTGTTTTCATCAGAAGAACTATGGTCATTGGTCATCCGTGCGTAAAAGTCAGCTATGGCATTAGCTGGCTTCATGATTCGCAAAATAGCAGGGATAAACTGCACTAGTTTGACCACAAGGACTATTTGCATTGGTATATTTTGAGTACCATGTATGTATGAGCCTTAACAAATAGCCATTTTTGTCTTCAAAATGGAAACATGAATGAGTCCATAATGGGCCAAGGACTCTGACGCTGCCTGCTAGGTGCAGAAGAAGGTGAATATTTGCAGTTTGGTACCACTCACTGTAGAGATTCCTAATTTGAGAGCAAAAGTTCCGTAGCAGATTCTCTGCATGATCTATCTGTTGCATTGATATGGAATCCATCAGAATAATGAAAATAGCTTCACTTAGAAGGAGGAAGTGACTGTAGTAAAGCGTTTCAAGAACACCATGGAAACAACAGGTCCAAACAAGATTAAAAGAGCCCGATATTCTGATGCCTTAAAAAACATCCTACTACTGATCGAGGATATCGTGTCAAGGATGGTGGTCAGATGTCGTGAAATCGCTTTTCTATTTCTTTTGTTTCTTTTGACATGCTGAAGGGCTGATGAGAAAACTCAGTAGAAAATCACAGAAGCATCAGAAGGCGCATCACTCCTAACAGAGCTGAGTGCATGAAGTCTATGTCAGTGCTGGATTAGGTCATAACTTTTAAGTTGGCTAAGCCAACAGGGACCCTTCACACCTTTCACACTGATTTTTGTCTCATAGGCCATTTTAGCATCATCAACAAGCGTTTGATATGTGTGAGGTGGCCCTTTTGGATCCATTTCTTGGAATGGAAATGCATGAACATGTCCCCTTTGCCCTGTCTTCACAGTCTTTCCAGACTGCTCACATTTCGAACATCGAAAGTTCCCATTGAACTGCACTGTATTTAGTACTATTGCCTTGGCAGGAAAGTCACATGTGCCAGCAATAGTGAGCACTTTGCACACAAAAAAAAAACGTTTCAGAGCCCTCTGCAGGTTGCACATGAATTCCAACCTCTTGAAGTTTACTCAGTGTGTTACTTAGTTGTCTAAGAAAGGTAACCATAGATGGTTTTGAGTCCCCATATCAAAGCCCAGCAAAAATCGAATTTCCACTTTTTGTGCGTTCAATAAAGCTTAAACCTGTTGAGGATAGAGGGCGCTATTTTCACTTTGGGGAAAAATCGTGCCCAATTTAAACGGCCTCGTACTCTAGTCTTGCTCGTACAATATGCATATTATTATTACTATTGGATAGAAAACACTCTCAAGTTTCTAAAACCGTTTGAATTATATCTGTGAGTAAAACAGAACTCATTTGGCAGCAAACTTCCTGTCAGAAAGTGAAAAATCTGAAATCGAGGCTCTGTTCCAGGGCCTCCCTATCAATTTGCTTGAAATTTATGACTATACATGCACTTCATACGCCTTCCACTAGATGTCAATAGGCAGTGAGAGGTGAAATGGGGAGTCTAGCTATATCTATGGTCAAAAGAGAGGTCTTGGAATGACATGACCCCAATTTCCTTTGTTCAGGAAGACGCAGGAAGGACATCAGCTTTGGCTTCTGAAAAGCTTTCCTTATAGACGGCTAATATCTCCGGCTTTGATTTTATTTGATAAATGTGATAATATCATCGTAAAGTATGTTTTTTCAATATAGTTTTATCAGATTATTGAAATTTTTCGGGAGTTTTGGCGTGTTCCGTTCTCTGCGTTTGGTGACGATGGACAGCTTCGCGCCACTTGGCAAGTTTTGGTTGCTAAATCAACAGACGAAGAGGACATTCTAAATCCAAACAACGATTACTCTGGACAAAGGACCCCTTGTACAAGATTCTGATGGAAGCTCACCAAAAGTAGGACCCATTTATGATGTTATTTCGTATTTCTGTCGAAAATGTTTACTATTAGTTTCCGCCCAGATTTTGGGCGCTCTCTCGCTATAACGTAAGCTGTATGTCATACTAAAGTTATTTTTAGAATTCTAACACGGCGATTGCATTAAGAACTAGTGTATCTATCATTTCCTGTACAACATGTATTTTTTAGTAAAGTTTATGATTAGTTATTTGGTCAGAATAGGTGAGTGTCAGAAATATATCCGGAGATTCTGGAAAATAGTTGCTACGTTTTCACAATGTATAACCACGGATTTCAGCTCTAAATATGCACATTTTCGAACAAACCATATATGTATTGTGTAATATGATGTTATAGGACTGTCATCTGATGAAGTTTATGAAGGTTAGTGAAATAATTAATATCTTTTGCTGGTTTTGTCGCTATCGCTACTGTTGCCTTGAATCAATGCTGTTGTGTGGTTGGCTATTGTAGTAAGCTAATATAATGCTATATTGTGTTTTCGCTGTAAAACACTTAAAAAATCTGAAATATTGGCTGGATTCACAAGATGTTTGTCTTTCATTTGCTGTACACCATGTATTTTTCAGAAATGTTTTATGATGAGTATTTAGGTATTTCACGTTGGTCTCTATAATTACTCTGGCTGCTTCGGTGCTATTTGTGATGGTAGCTGTGATGGTAGCTGCAATGTAAAACTATGATTTATACCTCAAATATGCACATTTCTCGAACAAAACATAGATTTATTGTATAACATGTTATAAGACTGTCATCTGATGAAGTTGTTTCTTGGTTAGTTTGGTTGGTTCTTGGTTAGTTTGGTTGGTTTTGTGCAAGCTACCTGTGCTGTGAAAGAAATGTCTGTGCTTTTTTGTATTTGGTGGTGAGCTAACATAAATATACGTGGTGTTTTCGCTGTAAAACATTTTAAAAATCGGACATGTTGACTGGATTCACAAGATGTTTATCTTTCATTTGCTGTATTGGACTTGTTAATGTGTGAAAGTTAAATATTTCTCAAAAATATTTTTTGAATTTCGCGCTCTGCCTTTTCAGTGGAATGTGGGAGGAGTTCCGCTAGCGGAACACCGGGCTAGACAGGTTAATTCATTATTGATACAATAAAAAAGCCACACTGAAAATGTAGATGATTTAAAAATAGGTACCCCATTGGTGTTCCATGTAAGTGAGATGTTTCTCAGATCACCCCCATCTGCATGCTGTCTGTAAACTTCTGCATCGTATATATCTTCTATGTCGTTAGGATCTTTCTTCTTCTTACAAAATCTAAAGTGAAGCTTTTCCTGAAAACCAGGCTTGAGAAACAATGATCTTATTTGAGCATCAATTTGAACCTCCATGAAGGATGATGCTGATCCTTGTTCTGTCATGCTGGTCCCACAGGTCAGACATTGTTCACTCTACTGACGCAAAACATTTATGGCAATACTTACAGTATGTATCACAATAGGGGAAGATACAGAGTGGGAAAAAAAGTCTCTGAACTTCTGTACACTGCTCAAGCAGTCTGTGTTGAGACTATCTGGACAAAGCAATGTTGTTCATTTAAGCGAATCACTAAGCGCCTTACCAGTTACTTTATGACAGTTTGCATAAGCCATAATTACCGAAAGGCCATCTCCAACGGTTATGGATACATTGTCATATAATTGTTTGCCTGTTTTGTTGTGTTGTTGGATGTTGCCTGTGCACCGTCCTCACTGGACACCTTTCAAATCCCTCACTGAAGATAAAGCTATCATCATAGGGCCAATCCATGAAATCAGGCAACACTTCCTCAATAGATTCAGATGGATCATACTGATCAGTATTGTCACATACAGTTGTATATCTCTGCTGGCTGATCTGAAGTTGGAAGTTCTTCATTTTCAATGGTAAAGTCTGTCGTTGAAACATTCTCTTGTGGTGGTAACAGAAAATAATAAAACAACAGTTTAATAGTATGTTTAGACAACATTTATTAATGGTAAAACATTGTGTTGTACCATCACTGTGAGTGTACACATGGGTCTCAAAAAAACTTGGCAAGATAACACACACATATGTGATAAAAGCAAATGAGATGTTTATGAAAATATGTTTCTAGTACAAGAGGGTGCTACTATAAAACATCGGAATTGGAATAAGAATGTATAACTTACTTACATTTTGTTCATTAGTCGCGCTGATGGAGCGCGTGTGTTCTGTCCTGATGGAGCGCGTGTGTTCTGTCCTGATGGAGCGCGTGTGTTCTGTCCTGATGGAGCGCGTGTGTTCTGTCCTGATGGAGCGTGTGTGTTCTGTCCTGATGGAGCGCGTGTGTTCTGTCCTGATGGAGAGCGTGTGTTCTGTCCTGATGGAGCGCGTGTGTTCTGTCCTGATGGAGCATGTGTGTTCTGTCCTGATGGAGCGCGTGTGTTCTGTCCTGATGGAGCGCGTGTGTTCTGTCCTGATGGAGCGCGTGTATTCTGTCCTGATGGAGCGTGTGTGTTCTGTCCTGATGGAGCGTGTGTGTTCTGTCCTGATGGAGCGCGTGTGTTCTGTCCTGATGGAGCGCGTGTGTTCTGTCCTGATGGAGCGTGTGTGTTCTGTCCTGATGGAGCGCGTGTGTTCTGTCCTGATGGAGCGTGTGTGTTCTGTCCTGATGGAGCGTGTGTGTTCTGTCCTGATGGAGCGCGTGTGTTCTGTCCTGATGGAGCGCGTGTGTTCTGTCCTGATGGAGCGCGTGTGTTCTGTCCTGATGGAGCGCGTGTGTTCTGTCCTGATGGAGCGTGTGCGTTCTGTCCTGATGGAGCGCGTGTTTTCTGTCCTGATGGAGCGTGTGTGTTCTGTCCTGATGGAGCGCGTGTGTTCTGTCCTGATGGAGCGCGTGTGTTCTGTCCTGATGGAGCGTGTGTGTTCTGTCCTGATGGAGCGCGTGTGTTCTGTCCTGATGGAGCGCGTGTGTTCTGTCCTGATGGAGCGCGTGTGTTCTGTCCTGATGGAGCGCGTGTGTTCTGTCCTGATGGAGTGCGTGTGTTCTGTCCTGATGGGGCGCGTGTGTTCTGTCCTGATGGAGCGTGTGTGTTCTGTCCTGATGGAGTGCGTGTGTTCTGTCCTGATGGGGCGCGTGTGTTCTGTCCTGATGGAGCGTGTGTGTTCTGTCCTGATGGAGCGTGTGTGTTCTGTCCTGATGGAGTGCGTGTATTCTGTCCTGATGGAGCGCGTGTGTTCTGTCCTGATGGAGCGCGTGCGTTCTGTCCTGATGGGGCGCGTGTGTTCTGTCCTGATGGAGCGTGTGTGTTCTGTCCTGATGGAGCGTGTGTGTTCTGTCCTGATGGAGCGTGTGCGTTCTGTCCTGATGGAGCGCGTGTGTTCTGTCCTGATGGAGCGCGTGTGTTCTGTCCTGATGGAGCGCGTGTGTTCTGTCCTGATGGAGCGTGTGTGTTCTGTCCTGATGGAGCGCGTGTGTTCTGTCCTGATGGAGCGCGTGTGTTCTGTCCTGATGGAGCGCGTGTGTTCTGTCCTGATGGAGCGCGTGTGTTCTGTCCTGATGGAGTGCGTGTGTTCTGTCCTGATGGGGCGCGTGTGTTCTGTCCTGATGGAGCGTGTGTGTTCTGTCCTGATGGAGTGCGTGTGTTCTGTCCTGATGGGGCGCGTGTGTTCTGTCCTGATGGAGCGTGTGTGTTCTGTCCTGATGGAGCGTGTGTGTTCTGTCCTGATGGAGTGCGTGTATTCTGTCCTGATGGAGCGCGTGTGTTCTGTCCTGATGGAGCGCGTGCGTTCTGTCCTGATGGGGCGCGTGTGTTCTGTCCTGATGGAGCGCGTGTGTTCTGTCCTGATGGGGCGCGTGTGTTCTGTCCTGATGGAGCGCGTGTGTTCTGTCCTGATGGAGTGCGTGTGTTCTGTCCTGATGGGGCGCGTGTGTTCTGTCCTGATGGAGCGTGTGTGTTCTGTCCTGATGGAGTGCGTGTGTTCTGTCCTGATGGGGCGCGTGTGTTCTGTCCTGATGGAGCGCGTGTGTTCTGTCCTGATGGAGCGTGTGTGTTCTGTCCTGATGGAGTGCGTGTATTCTGTCCTGATGGAGCGCGTGTGTTCTGTCCTGATGGAGCGCGTGTGTTCTGTCCTGATGGGGCGTGTGTGTTCTGTCCTGATGGAGCGCGTGTGTTCTGTCCTGATGGGGCGTGTGTGTTCTGTCCTGATGGAGCGCGTGTGTTCTGTCCTGATGGGGCGCGTGTGTTCTGTCCTGATGGGGCGCGTGTGTTCTGTCCTGATGGAGCGCGTGTGTTCTGTCCTGATGGAGCGCGTGTGTTCTGTCCTGATGGGGCGCGTGTGTTCTGTCCTGATGGAGCGCGTGTGTTCTGTCCTGATGGAGCGCGTGTGTTCTGTCCTGATGGAGCGCGTGTGTTCTGTCCTGATGGAGCGCGTGTGTTCTGTCCTGATGGAGCGCGTGCGTTCTGTCCTGATGGGGCGCGTGTGTTCTGTCCTGATGGAGCGTGTGTGTTCTGTCCTGATGGAGCGTGTGTGTTCTGTCCTGATGGAGTGCGTGTATTCTGTCCTGATGGAGCGCGTGTGTTCTGTCCTGATGGAGCGCGTGCGTTCTGTCCTGATGGGGCGTGTGTGTTCTGTCCTGATGGAGCGCGTGTGTTCTGTCCTGACGGAGCGCGTGCATTCTGTCCTGATGGGGCGTGTGTGTTCTGTCCTGATGGAGCGCGTGCGTTCTGTCCTGATGGGGCGCGTGTGTTCTGTCCTGATGGGGCGTGTGTTCTGTCCTGATGGGGCGGGTGCGTTCTGTCCTGATGGGGCGTGTGTTCTGTCCTGATGGGGCGTGTGTGTTCTGTCCTGATGGAGCGCGTGCGTTCTGTCCTGATGGGGCGGGTGCGTCGATCCCTCCTGATGGGGCGGTTGCGTTCCATTCATGTGGGCAGGCTGCAGGGCGTAAAATAAAATGTTTTATTAAACTTGTGTCTGCCATGTTAAAATATGGCAGAGCAAAGCCACGCCACTCACCTAATGTGCAGTCCTTCTTGGTCGTTTAAGTGGCCTAGCGGTGTCTTTATTCATCTTTCTTCTCCATCGGCTTCCAGGCTCTGGTCTTGTGATTTTGAGTCTCCAATATTATTCAATGGAGATACAACTAATTACGGCTAGCCCAGTGCTACAATGTGTTTGCTCACTCAATTATCATCAAGATACGTATAGGCCTAACACATCTTATAAAGATTCAAGATGCAATACTAATATGCATTACCAAATAAAATTGTTAGAAATGTAGTCCCTTATAAAGAGTAGGGGTTGGGTTAAATGCGGAAGACACATTTCAGTTGAACTGACTAGGTATCCCCCTTTCCCTTACACACATATGCTGAAATACTAGGGGTGTTGTTGTACATAAACACATGCATATTAAAAACAAAATAATAAGGCTACCAGCTAAGCTAACGTAATACTGGAATGGAATATGCATGGGGGTCTCGACTGAAGTATATTATGTGTAGGTAGCCTAGTGGTTAGAGCATTGGGCCAGTAACTGAAAGATTGCTGGATTGAATCCCCGAGCTGACAAGATAGAAATCTGTCGTTCTGCCCCTGAGCAAGGCAGTTAACCCACTGTTCCCTGGGTGCCGAAGACATGGATGTTGATTAAGGCAGCCCCCCACACCTCTGATTCAGAGGGGTTGGGTTAAATCCGGAAGGCATTCAGTTGTACAACTGACTAGGTGTCCCCCTTTGATAAACTTGCATTACTAATACAAACAGATAAAGTTATTTTACTTACTTACTCTTGCAAACACTGATGCAACTTTCCCCCGTGAGTTTGTAAGAAGAGCTCCCTGGCAAAACCATATAAAGTCTATTTGCTCCCTGGCAACTAGCTAATCAACACGGGCATATACTGTTTCGCGTTTATTTCAAAGAACATATAACTCATTGGACGACCTTACTTGAAATGTGATTGGACGCCAGACGCGGGAATAACAGTTGGAGATTGGATTGAGATCATTGCTTTGCTGATGCTGATGATGAGTGATCCATGCGGACCCTCGCCGCAGATAGTTTGAATTTGCTAAGTAAAGAAGGTAAGAATCATAATCAACTGAATACACTGTGAACAATTAAATTATCGGACCCCGAGGTGAAATAATAAGATATGTAATATATCATTTTCAGGGCTATTTCCCACAAAAAAGGTGCAGGAAATATCTCCAGAATTAGACCCAAATGAGCATTCTGATAAATACTGCACTAATCTGAAATCATTTCAATGTTTGCTCCCCGTAAGATAAGCACCATGCAGGAGAATATGATGATGTGCAAAATATATGTTGCTTTTCAAGTGTCTCAACCAGTGATCTTTTGAGTAACATATGGCAGCCCACCTTTAACATTTTCTCTGCCTCTTCTCAATTTTTCTCTCAGGACATTTTGCTTTTGTGAGGTTTGAGGATGGATACACGGCAAAAATCTTCCAAACATCTGATATTCTAGGTGAAGAGGACGTTCCTATCAGACATCTGCAAGATCTTAGGTCAGAAGTAGCCATTCTAGCCAAGGGGTCAGACGGCAGATTTTATAGGGCCACTGTTGAATACATTGGACAGCCAAACCAGATTGAAAAAAAGGTTTGAAAGAAAAACATTAGATATGGACAAGCTAGAGAAGGGCTGCCCACCTCAACCAACAGCATGTCAGACACCCACAACTGAACATTGAAGCTCACCGTGTTCAAGTGACACTGTAATAATTGAGAGGAGCCCACTGTCTGAACACGGTGAAGATGTCAGATCAATAGCCCCTCTCTGCAGAGAAAACACAGCCAGTCCATCTCTCTATGATGGCAACGCACCCACCCTGGTGAGACAGCAACAACCAGCCCCAATTGAACAGCACGCACCAACCCCAGTTGGACAGCATCCCTCAGCCCCCATGAGACAGCACACACCCACCCTGGTGAGACAGCATCCACCCTGGTGGGACATCATCCACCAGCAGTGGGACATCATCCACCAGCAGTGAGACGTCATCCACCAGCAGTGGGACATCATCCACCAGCAGTGAGACGTCATCCACCAGCAGTGAGAGAGCATCCACCCTGGTGGGACATCATCCACCAGCAGTGAGACATCATCCACTAGCAGTGGGACATCATCCACCAGCAGTGGGGCAGTGAGACATCATCCACCAGCAGTGGGACAGCATCCACCAGTAGTGGGACATCATCCACCAGCAGCGGGACAGCATCCACCAGCAGCGGGACATCATCCACCAGCAGTGAGACATCATCCACCAGCAGTGAGACATCATCCACCAGCAGTGAGACAGCATCCACCAGCAGTGGGACATCATCCACCAGCAGTGAGACAGCATCCACCAGCAGTGGGACATCATCCACCAGCAGTGAGACATCATCCACCAGCAGTGGGAGAGCATCCACCAGCAGAGGGACATCATCCACCAGCAGTGGGACATCATCCACCAGCAGTGGGACATCATCCACTAGCAGTGGGACATCATCCACCAGCAGTGAGACATCATCCACCAGCAGTGGGACATCATCCACCAGCAGTGGGACATCATCCACCAGCAGTGGGACAGCATCCACCAGCAGTGGGAAAGCTTCCCCTAGCCCCCGTGGGACAGCACACACCAGCAGCGGGACAGCATCCACCAGCAGTGAGACATCATCCACCAGCAGTGGGACAGCATCCACCAGCAGTGGGACAGCTTCCCCTAGCCCCCGTGGGACAGCACACACCAGCTCCCACTAGATGGAACGCACCAGTCCCAGTGGGACAGCACGCACCAGGCTTGGAAAGGCACGCACTGAGAATAGGTAAGGAATTAATATCATGTTACCTATCAAAATACATTTTGTGAAGTTGAATTGTAAATCATGTTGAAAAACGTGTCCAATCCCATTTCTGTTCTTTTTTAAATTTACCTTTGGAAGAGTGATAGGTCCTTGAACACATAATGAATGTACTGTATGTGCTATTGTCTCCTCTCAGACCCAGTCCAGATCTCGAGAGCTGCACAGTCTCATTGACATCGTTGGAAAAACACTGTGAGCTACAGGAGAGAAGGCCATCGGTGCCGTCCGGCGAGCAAGAGCTGTTTCCTGACAGTGGCATGTTCCTCTCATCGTTCCGTCTTGCTGCCATCCATCAGGCGTCTAGGCAAGATTGCTTGCGTCTGTTTCATTTGCTTTTTGACAATTTTTTCTCAGTGGAAGAATGTGTCAATTCAGTTGCCTTTGGACGCCATGGCAAGATCCCCAAGGGGAAGCGAGTCCTCGACCGGAAGAAGGTCAGCGGAATTCTAAGTATTTTCTCAAAGCTAGGTTACTTTGTTACTTAAAACTGCCTACAGCAAATATTGATTGAATTTTGATAAAAAGTATTTACGTATGTTATTTGCTAATTCATCACTGCAATCAAGTCAAATCAAGTTTCTGAAATACCAAAAAATAAATCCCCAATGTCTTTTTAAGAACTTTTTGTTTTGCATACTGTGAGTCCTTGAGTAGAATTGGCATGTGTTATTTATGTGCTTTTTGTCAAAATATTCATAAAATGTTTTATATACTTTATTCCAGCCTTCGTCTTGCGATGTGCTAACTTGGATGGTTGGACCGGAATCGATGAAGCCAAACTGAAGAAGGCATTCATCAACAAGTGCAGGACCAGAGCAGGACATACAGAGAAGTGAATGTACTAAAATATTTTTGTTTGTGTACAATGTGCAATGTTCATATTTGCAATAAGGTTCATTTAACAACTGTTATGGGCTTACCGGTGTCACATGTAGGTTAGACCTTTTGTTCACTACATCTGGTGTACATCTATTTTCATCTCTACAATATTATTTTGGGTTTACCTAATTTTTCAAATCAGGTACAAGAGCATATGCTGTATATTAATTTTATTTACATTCGTACAGTTAATGGAAACCAATCTGTGCTGGGAATGAAAAGTGAGATGCTTTGTTAATATAATAAGCACTGTTGAATACATTTGTTGAATTGTATCAGTTTTCATTATTGTTTTTAACAGGTAATCATAATTAATACTGCAAATTAATGCTAAATTCTCAATTGTGTCTCATATCTCATTAATCAAGCTCATGTATAGCTTCTGTAGTAATTTGAAGATAAATAAATGAGACATGGAGGAGACGTTACACATACAATGTAGAGATCTCCTTTATGGCTCATACTTCTTAGATATTTCTGAAATTATCACCTCAGACTAAGATCATTAGTCTAATAAATGTATCAAACTTGTCTCAGGAAATTATCATTATTGATCCTTTAAAATAACAGAGACAATAATGAGCTCAATGGTATACAATGATGAGACCTCCTGCTGATAATTATTTAAATTTTTTACTTACTTAAATTGAACCTTAATTTAACTAGGTAAGTCAGTTAAGAACAAATTCTTATTTACAATGACGGCCTACCCCGGCCAAACCCGGACGACGCTGGGCCAATTGTGCGCCACCCTACGGGACTCCCAATCACGGCCGGATGTGATACAGTCTGGATTCAAACCAGGTACAGCAGTGACTCCTCTTGTACTGAGATGCAGTGTCTTAGAGCAATGCGCCACTTGGGAGCCCTAAAATCATACTTCTCGAAAACTGCTAAAACAATCATCTCAATTCAACTTCAGATGTCCTATATATGTCTCATAGACGTCTCTAACTTCATCTCAATATTTCTCCTAAGGGACCTTTAGGAGCAATAACCCAGACACAAACGGTCACAGAATGATTCAAAATTGAGAAGCTCTAGATCTCGAGTGAGCAACAGATTTTTTCCTATGCGATAGGCTATGCTGAAGCAAGTGTAGGCCGTTCTGTCACAAGAAACATTTTTACCATCATGAGATGATAGGAACACTATGCTCTGTACTGAGATGGACTGTCTGTCCCCACCCTGAGCGTTGATTCATCATGCAGAGGCCGTAGAGAAGACAGATTTAGACATCACATACAATTTAACAGTTCCATTTCACGCCATGCTGTTCATATAAATAATTTATTCTAATTTACCAGTTTCTCGCAGTTATTTATCCCAGGAATAGGGAGTGATTTTGGGTGGTAAATTCCAGTAAATCTCGGTAACCAGGTTCTGCCATTCAATTACATGCTTTACTGTCCAAATGCTTGGATAGCCTCTGTCTGCTTGCTTCCTCTCTCTCTCTCTCTCTCTCTCTCTCTCTCTCTCTCTGTCTCCTCCTGCATTGCTGCCTGCCTCAGACTCACCTCAGTCTGCCTCACCACTGTCTGTCTTTCTATTCTCTATAAAACAGTTTTAAAAATAGATTTTATATACATGAGAATAATATTAATTATATTGTCTTTATATTTATTTTATTTATTTATTATTTATTTAACTAGGCAAGTCAGTTAAGAACAAATTCTTATTTACAATGACGGCCTACCCCGACCAAACCCGGACGACGCTGGGCCAATTGTGCGTCGCCTTGCGGAACTCCCATTCACGGTCGGGTGTGATTCAGCCTGGATTCGAGCCAGGAACTGTAGTGACGCCTCTTGCACTGACATGCAGTGCCTGAGACTGCTGCACACATATTTAAATGATCTTTAAAATTGACTACATTTTAGGTCGCTCAGGCATTCTGACAGTGTAAAAGGCCCTTAGTTGAATCTACAATGTTGTATTCTATAAGCATATCAAGAAAAACAAGTTATTAATGTGTTTGATAAGATTACGGATTGTCTCAGGGGACCCCATTTAAATTGCAGGGGACACATGGATCCCTGACTGCTAGATATTTTGTTATGAGAAGTTATAGTAAGTAGCCTATCTGTTGTTAAGATTATAGCTAGCTTAATATCAGTCAACTGCTCTTCCTGAGGTCAGGCTCTGTTTAACGTTAGCTTATGTAAGAAATTGTAATAGATACTGGCAACTTGTTTTAACAACTTCTCAACACAAGCTATACTTGACACAACATGCGCCCATCCCCCTCTATACCCCCACACTTCGTACCCTTAATGATAATAACCACAGACCCACACACACTCCCCTCCCCCATGAACAGGCCCCTGCTAAAACAGAACGCACATGCATTCTGCTCGAGGTTGAGACTCTAAGACAAAGAACTATGTTAAGAGCCAATGGAACGTCGACATCAGGCCCGAACAGGACTACCCACGACCCAGAGCGACCAATCAGAAGGCCAGACTACAAGATCAACCTACTTCATTTATTGCATATATAATCAGCACAATATGTTTAGGGGTCTCTTTTCCGACGATTCCATACGAGTCAGACAGAACGGGGCCGTGCTGCACGATTACTAAGATATTTTTACCTGTGAATAAACTGCCTTATTATACAATATCCACCTCGTCCTATGTCTCAACTTGATCTCCTGTCTCCAGTAAATGTTTTATCAACACTTATAACTTCCTCCTTCAAGCCAGCTAGTTATAGCTAGCTAGCTGGCTAACAGTAGACAGAGCACTTGAGCTAGCTAGCTAGTCACCTGACTGAAATACACTATATACACAAAAGCATGTGGACACCCCTTCAAATTAGTGGATTCGGCTATTTCAGCCACACCTGTTGCTGACAGGTGTATTTATTTATTTATTTAACCTTTATTTAACCAGGAAGGGCTCATTGACATTTAACATCTCTTTTTCAAGAGCGTCCTGGCCAAGATAGGCAGCACCAAGTCATTACAAAAAATTACAGACAGACAACATGAAAAACTACAAGTAATCTAGTAAAAACCATTGAGTTCACAAGAGTATAACAATATCAAAAACAGCAAATTAAAAACATTGACAGGTCAGGGAATCATTCTCAAAATCCTTCATCAGTGATTTAAAAACACCAATCGGGACAAGTTCTTCCAGTTTAAAAGTATTTTGTAAGGCATTCCAAGACGATGGCGCAGAGTACATAAAAGCCCTTTCACCAAATTCAGTTCGGACATTTGGAACAGTTAGCAGGATAAAGTCCAGCGAACGAAGAGAGTACCCACCACATTTCTGAACAATAAAAATGCCCAAATAAAAAGGTAGTAAACCCAAAATGGCTTTATAAATAAAAGTATACCAGTGACTGAGCCTACGAGTGACTAGAGAAGGCCAGCCAACCCTGTAGTACAAAGTGCAGTGGTGCATAAGGGTTTTGCAGTTTAAAATAAATCTCAAAGTGCCATGGTAAAGGGTGTCAATTGATCTCAAACACTGAGCGGAAGCATTCATATATAAAATATCCCCATAGTCTAGTAACGGCATAAATGTAGCTGATACTAGCCTCCTTCTGGATTCAAAAGAAAAACAGGCCTTATTCCTAAAATAAATTCCCAATTTCAGCTTAATTTTTTTTGTAAGTTGTTGAATATGCAATTTAAAAGATAGGCCGTCATCAATTAAAATTCCAAGATATTTATATGAGGTTACAACCTCAATCTCCTTGCCCTGACAGGTAGTAATAGGTGAAAGGTTCAGAGGTCTATTTCTTGCTTTAGAAAACACCATTAGTTTAGTTTTGTCAGTATTGAGGATAAGCTTCAATTGACACAAGGTATGTTGAACAGTATAAAAAGCAGTTTGCAAGTTCTGGAAAGCTTTTGTAAGAGACGAGGCATAACAGTAAATAACAGTATCATCAGCATAAAAATGAAGTTGCGCATTTTGGACATTTTTGTCTAAATCATTTATATAAATAGTGAATAAGAGAGGACCAAGTCCAGAACCTTGGGGCACACCATTAAAGACAGACAATTTAACAGACACAAGCCCATCAAATTGAGTCCACTGAGTTCTATCAGACAGATAGTTAGCAAACCATGCAACTGCATGCTCTGAAAGACCTACACTCGACAATCTCTGCCTTAGTATAGCATGATCAACTGTATCAAAAGCCTTAGAGAGATCAATAAAAAGTGAGACACAGTGCTGTTTTTTGTCAAGGGCTTCAGTGATATCATTTAAAACCTTCATGTCTGCTGTAATTGTGCTATGCTTCTTCCTGAAGCCCGATTGGTACATTGATAAAATAGAGTTAGTAAATAAAAACTCGTTTAGCTGTTCACTCACAAGGGTTTCAAGTATTTTCACCAGGGGTGACAGCTTTGAGATTGGCCTATAATTATTTAAAAGAGTTGTGTATTATGTATAAAATTGAGCACGCAGCCTTGCAATCTCCATAGACAAAAATTCCCTTTCAACGTGGCACCGTCATAGGATGCCACCTTTCCAACAAGTCAGATCATCAAGTTTCTGCCCTGCTAGAGCTGCCCCGGTCAACTGTATGTGCTGTTATTGTGAAGTGGCAATGTCTAGGAGCAACAACGGCTCAGCAGAAAAGTTGTAGACCACACAAGCTCACAGAACGAGACTGCCGAGTGCTGAAGTTGTAAAGATCATCTGTCCTCGGTTGACATACTCACTACTGAGTTCCAAACCACCTCTGGAAGCAACGTCAGCACAAATTTTGTTAGTCATGAGCTTCATGAAATGGGTTTCCATGGCCGAGCAGCTGCAAACAAGCCTAAGATCACCATGCGCAATGCCAAGCGTCGGCTGGAATGGTGTAAAGCTCGCCACCATTGGACTCTGGAGCAGTGGAAACACGTTCTCTGAAGTGATGATGCCAGGAGAACCCTACCTGCCCCAATGCATAGCGCCAACTGTAAAGTTTGGTGGAGGAGGAATAATGGTCTGAGGCAATTTTCCACGGTTCGGGCTAGGCCCCTTAGTTTCAGTGAAGGGAAACCTTAACGCTACAGCATACAATGACATTCTAGGCGATTCTGTACTTAAAAGTTTGTGGCAAGTTTGAGGAAGGCCCTTACCTGTTTCAGCAGGACAATGCCCCTGTGCACAAAGCGAGGTCCATTCAGAAAGGGTTTGTTGAGATCGGTGTGGAAGAACTTGATTGGCCTGCACAGAGCCCTGACCTCAACCCCATCGAACACATTGGCAATGAATTAGAACGCCGCCTGAGAGCCAGGCCTAATCGCCCAACATCAGTGCCTGACCTCATTAATGCTCTTGTGGCAAAATGGAAGCAAGTCCCCGCAGCAATGTTCAAACATCTAGTGAAAAGCCTTCCCAGAAGAGTGCAGGCTGTTATAGCAGTAAAGGGGGGACCAACTCCATATTAATGCCCTTGATTTTGGAGTGAGATGTTCGACGAGCAGGAGTCCACATACTTTTGGTCATGTAGTGTATCAGCGACTACTTACCAGTTGTACACTCATTATCCAAGAGTTTTTAGTTCGGGGTAGGGATGGGCATTTTACTTTTTTTGACTGTTCAAGTACTTGCATGGGCTTGGCTGAGGTACAGCAGTTCCTATTTCACATCTCGGCCTGTGCCGTTGGACAGAGTGGTGAATGAATGAGCTGCTAACAAGGCAAATCCGGGGGGAACATGCGAACATAACGAGCATACCTGAATCATGAATACACTTGTTCACAGAGAGGTAGGCAAGATTAGAACTCAGATCAATAATTTTGCGTGCTGAGCGTTGGTAAACGCTGGGAAATAAATAATAAGTGGGTAAACGATAATTAACTAAATAAAAAGGTGAGTAAACGCTATTTCACAAATTAAGGTGCGTAAATAGCGTTTACGTGTGTTTACCCTCCACTAACCTAACATAGCAGGCGTAGAAAGATGACAGAGCAGAGTTCCCACTTCCGTTTTTCAGGGGAAACGGAAGTTAGGTTGAAAATACTGTATCCCTGAGAACCTGATATTAGCGTTTTCTGGCGACTCAGCATAGGCTAACCCTCCACCACTACATTCCTGGTAAGAAGTATGATAAGTAATACAAAAAAAGCCATTATAAAATCAATTCAAGACGCATAGAATACTGAGAACAGTAACATTTGAGGCTAGAGAATTTCATATTCTATGGATGATTGATTAATGTACATCATTTCAATGCGATCACTGCTATTCATAAAAATTGAGGTTTATACTTGGTTTTCTGCCATCTTTGTGATATATTTATATTTGGGTTTTATGAGAACCAAGGCAGTCCAGTTAATAATCCTTTAAAAGGAGGCAAAAAAAGATCCATTATAAGTCCCTTCTCTGTGCTTCAATTCATAACTGGTAAATCTCTGTGTAACAGGCTATAAGCTACCTACACAATTCCATCATGTGTCACCACTCTGTTCTATCAATCCACTCACTGCCTTGATCCCTTGACACAGAGACTACTTGAGTTTCCACGGCCTGCCAAAGTGATTACATTGTTGTTTTCCACGGTGTGTTCTCTCTGATTTGCTTAGCCATGGGTGTCCATCAACCGAAGACACCTCAACCCTCAATCTCGATGTCTTTTGATACGTCAGCAGTGATGCTGAAAGTGGTTACGGGTCATTGAGTGTCCTCTCACATTTCCCTCCTAGCTCAGTGCTGCTGGGCTGTGACGGACTGTGGTAGCATACATTTTGTCACCTTGTTTCATTCTGTCTCAGATTGGAAATGCATGGAGGATTATTGCCTGGTGTTCAGAATGAGTGATGATAGGCACTGAGCCTGGCCTGCTCTTTCTCTACTCTTGTGTGTGACTTGAACTGTGAAACTCATCCTGAATGAAAGACAGGAAACTAATACAGTGGACGGTTGTTGTTATCATTCATGGGACGCTTCAACCCCCAATGATGGGATTTACATCAGAGGAGTAGACTGTATACACTATCGGCGGCTCTGCAGTACTCTGACTGAATAACTTGATGTCAAGGACGTCAGTGTATAGTCAGTTCGACGTCTAGTTTTGATATACATTTGGTTGAGTTGTCAACTAATGTGATATAAACGTGAAATCAACAAAACATTTCACTATGTCATTGGATTTAGGTTAATTACCTTTTGCAAAACCAATCAGTTTTCCACGTTGTTTCAATTTCATCACATAGAACTTTTGGGTTGAAATTACATGGAAACAATGTTTTTATTTTTTATTTTTATTTTATCCCATTTTCTCCCCCCTTTTTGTGGTATCCAATCGCTAGTAATTACTATCTTGTCTCATCGCTACAACTCCCGTACGGGCTCGGGAGAGACGAAGGTCGAAAGCCATGCGTCCTCCGAAGCACAACCCGGAAGCCAGCCGCACCAATGTGTCGGAGGAAACACTGTGTACCTGGCCCCCTTGGTTAGCGCGCACTGCGCCCGGCCCGCCACAGGAGTCGCTGGAGCGCGATGAGACAAGGATATCCCTACCGGCCAAACCCTCCCTAACCTGGACGACGCTAGCCCAATTGTGCGTCGCCCCACGGACCTCCCGGTCGCGGCCGGCTGCGACAGAGCCTGGGCGCGAACCCAGAGACTCTGGTGGCGCAGTTAGCAATGCGATGCAGTGCCCTAGACCACTGCGCCACCCGGGAGGCCCACATGGAAACAATGTTGAATCAACCAGTTTTAGCCCAATGGGTCAGGCTTACATTTCAGTTACAGTTTACAGTAAAACCAGTTTTAGCCCAATGGGTCAGGCTTACATTTCAGTTACAGTTTACAGTAAAACCAGTTTTATCCCAATGGGTCAGGCATACATTTCAGTTACAGTTTACAGAAAAAAACAGTTTTAGCCCAATGGGTCAGGCTTACATTTCAGTTACAGTTTACAGTAAAACCAGTTTTAGCCCAATGGGTCAGGTTTACATTTCAGTTACAGTTTACAGTAAAACCAGTTTTAGCCCAATGGGTCAGGCTTACATTTCAGTTACAGTTTACAGTAAAAAAAATCATCCTAGAAATGTTTTTTTATTACTGACATGTATTTTCGACAACTATGCCCCACTTATCAAACTAGGACACTAGTATATTTTCTCTCCGTCTGTTGGGTCACAACCATGAAATCATAAACCACAAAATCATGATCCATCTGACATTTCTCACTGGGGAAGTAATTGCGATAACTCCATACTGCAGTTGGCATTTAGAAGTTGGACGCCTCAGGGACAGAAAGGGAATCGTGGGTTGGGAGAGAAAATGAGAAGAGAGGGTGTTTTTGTTGTGAGGACAAGTAAGCAGATCTGGGTTCAAATACTATGTGAAATAGTTTCAAATACTTATCTGTTTGTTTGAGCTTACCTGGCACAATGGAACCATGAGAAAAGTCTTAAGCCCCACCCATCTGGTAGAATAGAGCAAAGTTCAATGCAAAAGGTACTGTATTTGAAAGATTTCAGATAGTATGTGAACCCAGGTCTGGTTGTGAGAACGAGCGGATCCCTTGTATCAGTCACAGTCTCTTTGTGGGCAGTCTCTGTTGGGGACTGGCGTTAGTTAACTCCGTCCATTTTACTCCACACGTCTCTTACAATAGAAGACAATAACACAAATGGGAGGCTCTTCAAGGAGAGAATGGAAGTCACCTTATGGGAGAGGAGGCGACGCTCACATATCACAACTTTACTTTTCTCTGTCTGCTGTTTGATGTGGCTTTTGGCTTACACTGTATTCAATCCCAAGATTGCATGAGGTGGCGTTTTGATGCTTCGTAAACTGGATAAATGAAATGCTTAACATGACTTGCAGCATGGACTGGATAGAAATGGACTGTAAAATGGCAGCATGCAAAAAAGTGAAGTTAACTATGTCTGTATTTAGAGTGAAATAGACATACACTGTGGCAAAGTTTCTATAGAGAGTTAGAAAGGCTTTTCCTATAGTGCAGCCAGAGGAACTGTAGATAGTGTAGGTGTTTCCACTCCAACGGGCAGAATCTCAGATACATGGGTTGTTACTCTTCATTATGTTTTAATACACCTGTTTTTTCTCCTCATCAAAACTTAGTTTAAATATCCTTCCCTGAAGTCTCAAAGGCAACACAGGTTAGTTCAACAAAGACCAAAGATTATTCTGTTATCAGCTTTCATTCCTCAAATTAATCACATAGCATTTTCCACTCTCTCTCTCTGTAACTCTCTCTCTCTCTATCTATTTTCCTCTCTTTCTACCAGACATTGAAGATTTATGTGCCCTTTGCTATTAACTAGCCCCACTAACCTTTCTTTTGGCTTGACCTCTATGCCATTAATTGTACAAATCAGGTAAATGCCCGTCCACAGTTAGGTCATTGAATTATTCAGCTATGTTCTCCTTGACATCTGTTGTAATTCATTCTCTCTTCTTTTGCATATAAGACTTTTAATTAGATTTACATCTGGGCTTTGGGCTTTAGGCAGGCCGACAGAAATGGACATTGATTCACTTTTTCCCCCAATGCGCTTTTCCACAAAGCCTCTTTGATGGATAGAAGATAGTCTCACTGTCTGGGAATAGAATTATATTTATCCAATCCTTGACATAGAAATACCAGTGGTGATGCCTTCCGTGGTGAAATTATAGACTGTCAGCCCCAAACGAAAGCATTTAATTAGAGTCTGTGGGCTCTTGGCTGCTGCAGGCTAACGAACGTTCACAGACAATCCCAATCCTACCACCCAGAGACCTGACTGCAGTTAATGCAGCTCGTCACGTCTGAGCTGCTCTATCTTGGGGTTATATCCCAAATGGCTCCCTATTCCCTATGGAGTGCACTACTTTTGCCCCTCTGGTAAAAATTTGTTCACTATATAGGGAATAGGGAGCCATTTGATTCAAAGGATCCCGAAAATCGGTCTTCTCTCAACAACGTCTGTAGCATCCGAACGGATAGGCCTAAAAAAAAGGGAAGATGAGACTCTCACGAACATGATGGTGTTCTTCATTTTGTACTACGTCCCCCACAAGCCCCAAGGGATTCGTCTGAAGTCGGTACCGCAGATGTGTCAACTTCTGTCTGTATCTTCAGAACCGCTTGGGCTACACACTAATATGTCCCCACCATGTAGGGGAGACTCTCACGAACGTGGTGGTGTTCTCAGTTTTGCTCTACGTCCCCCACAAGTGTCACGGAACTCATCTGAAGGTAACCAATACCGGTTCAAAAATGAATGGAAGTGTGGATGTAGTTTTGTGCCAACAAAAAAAGGGGTTAAATACAGTGCTGTCAGAAAGCACTCACACCCCTTGACTTTTTAAAAAACATTTTGTTGTGTTACAGCCTGAATTTAAAATCGATTAAATTGAGATTTTGTGTCACTGGTCAACACACAATACCCCATAATGTCAAAGTGGAATTTTGTTTTTAGACATTTTTACTAATTCATTAAAAACGTAAAGCTGAAATGTCCGGGGTCAATAAGTATTCAAGCCCTTTGTGATAGCAAGCCAAATTAGTTTTTTTGCTTAACAAGTTTTAAATAATGTGTTGCAAGGACTCACTATGTGTGCAATAATAATGTTTTGAATGACTACCCCATCTCTTTACCCCACACAAATTCACAAGCACTGAATTTCAAACACAGATTCAACCATAAAGACCAGGGAGGTTTTCCAATTCCTCACAAAGAAGGGCACCTATTGGTAGATAGGTCAAAAAACAAAAAATCAGACATTGAATATCCCTTTGAGCATGATGAAGTTATTAATTACACGTTTGATGGTGTAACAGTACAACCAATCACTACAAAGATACAGGTGTACTTCCTAACTCAGTTGCCGGAGAGGAAGGAAACCGCTCAGGGATTTCACCATGAGGCCAATGGTGAATTTAAAACAGAATTCAATGGCTGTGATAGGAGAATACTGAGGATGGATCAACAAGATTGTAGTTACATTTACATTTACATTTAAGTCATTTAGCAGACGCTCTTATCCAGAGCGACTTACAAAGTTACTCCACAATACTACCTTAATTGACAGAGTGAAAAGAAGAAAGCCTGTATAGATTAAAAATATTCCAAAACATGCATCATGTTTGCAATAAGGCACTAAAGTAAAACTGCAAAAAATGTGGCAAAGAAATTAACTTGATGTCCTGAATACAAAGCATTATGTTTGGGGCAAATCCAACACAAATCCTCTCCCCTGTATCTCTCCAGGTTGTTGCGGTAAATGAGAATGTGTTCTCAGTTAACTTACCTGGTAAAATAAGGGTTAAAAACATCACTGAGTACCACTCTTTATATTTTCAAGTATGGTGGTGGCTGCCGAAAGGCTTTTTGAGGTTTTAAAGAGCATCAATAATCAACCTGTCCCTCTAACATGCTGACCACAACGCTGGTGTTATGTGCGCACGCATTGCTAAATAAATGTACACATATTGTCACGCCTGTTCCCGCTCTTCCCCCCTGGCGCTCGAGGGCGCCAGGCTGCCATGCATTCCGCACTCCTGCCACCATCATTTACGCACACCTGACTTCCCTCGTCACGCGCTTCAGCGATATTGGACTCACCTGGACTCACTCAATCACCTGTTTATTACCCCCCTATATTTGTCAGTTCCCCAGCTCTGTTCCCCGCTGCTCCATTGTTTCTCATGTGTCCGCGTTACCCGTGTGCTGATGCTGTTCCTGTCGTGTTCTATGTCTGTTCCCGAATAAATGTCTGACTCCCCGTACCTGCTTCTCCTGTCCGGCGTCGGTCCTTACACATACATGTTATTCAATAATTTCATCCAAACTGCTCGCGCGCGACAACGAGCGTCTGTGTAGCCAGGCGCTAAAATAGAACTTGCTTCTATTTTTGAATCTTGACGTGCTGCAAATCCCGCTTCTCCAATCTCCTCATTCGTGTTTAGAAGCATATACCCACGTGGTTGATTGAAAGCTGAACTGAGGTCCACACTATAGTCCAGGCAAAATAATAGCCCAATGTTTAAATCCAGGACAGATTAGCTAGCTAGCAACAGCAAGCTAGCTAAATGTCCATGAATATTTGGGTTTCGACCTGTCCCCAAATGAATGTAGTTGGTTCAGAGTTCGTTTGATATTTCAACCTGTGTGTCCTGATCGCGTCTCGTGTGGATGTACAAAATCAAAACTCACGCGATGACACACGTGGACGCATGCGCGTGTGCGTGCCCGGTGTAGTCAGCATGTAAGACAGATAGAAAACCAACCCAGGTTTAAAGCTAGCATTATATGAGTGAGAGACAGCTTTTATCCAGCTTCAACCTATGCTTTGGAAAAATTACAGGCTTTACTTTGAGACACTTAGTGTTGACCTTTAACAAAGACAACAATATGACCTGTGAGCCACGATTCAAAATTGGATGAAGATAAAGGTCAGGAACTGAACTTGTGTTCCCACAAACAGGCATACCCACTCTAAATGTGTTACACAGATAAATGTCTACTTTCCATCAATGTAATTGAAGCTCACCTTATCCATGTACTGCCAAGGCCGGGGTTCTCCAATCTTGTTCCTGGAGAGCTACCGTCCTTTAGGTGTTCGCTCCAACCCTCATCTAGTACACCTGATTCTAATAATTAGCTGGTTGATAAACTGAATCAGATTAGTTACAACTGGGGTTGAAAGGAAAACCTACCGGATGGTAGCTCTCCAGGAACAGGGTTGGAGTGCCCTCACTTAGGCTATTTATAGACATGAAACTGAGCTAGTGCACTCTCTGTAGCCTTGTGAGAAATTACATGGTTGTTACATGTTCTGCTGAAGATAGTCGAGTGTAATATAGTGTTAGCTCCCCTAGCAAATTCCTAGGCGTTAGTGGGCTAAGACAATCTCATGGTGCACGGACAAGTCAAAAATAAGGCTGTTGTTGACTGTTGAAAATGTGAAATAGTAGGGCATGTCAATGAGACCACTCAACCAGATACATAGTATCCATTACACTCATTCCCCCCTCCTATAAAGCCCCCTCAGAAGTGGGTGAATCTAGGATTTTAGATGGCTTCATTTAGCCATTTAGTCTTTCAACGGCTTGGTCATTTATTTACAGATCAAAGAATGGGCTGTTTGACAGTCAACAGCCAAAGGCGTGGAACTTTCATCAGTGCCTGTCCGCCCCGAGGAATCAGTCGAGTGCTATCGTGATGGAGAGTCAGGGCTCGGCCCCAACACTCATCCCCAAACAGAGCCTGATTTCCTGCCTCTGAGCCACACAGCCCGTCATTGACTGCCAGTTGTAATACTCTCAGAGATTGGAGCTGACAATCTTCGGCTTGCCAGACACAAAATCCTGTTTATCTGTCAAGAAGAGAGGCCTCCCTATCCCGACCACTCTCACCCGGCCCTGTCTGAAAGCTCCCTGGGCAGAAAAAGTCTTAGAGAACAAAAAGTGGAAGACAGGCCTGATAGTGAGCCAACCACTGAGCGCTGCCATCAACATACACTCGATGACTGAAGCTTGGGGTGGAGGGAGGGTTGAGGCTTGCTGTAGCCTAATAATGAGGTCTGGAGAGCCACCAGACAGACACCACCACCTGTGACTGACTTTGGCATCTGTAGAGTAAGTAAGATTGTTGGAGGTCAGTTTCAGACTTTCGCCACGTCCCCGGAAAGACATTTAGACAGCATTAATAAAAGTCATGGATAATTCTCTACGTCTGCCTCTTCACAATTCACATAGTCATTCAGCCTTCTGAAATGAAGAAAGTGCGCTGTAATAGAATGACACTAAAGATGCAGTGAATATGGAATATTTTGCCTCAGGTGATTTTTCTCTTTAGCTGAGAGCTTGATTGAAGGGCTGTGTTCAAAGTCCAGCCTCTGGTAAATTCCTTCACAATAGCTAATGGTCCGCTACATCCAACATCTTCCCTTTTCAGGTACAGACGGGAAACATCCACTGTCTGTCAATTCCCAGCAAAAAAAAATGTCCAGTGTTCACAATCCTCCTTTGAACGGGTCAGTAACCAGTGTTTCTGGTATGGTAGCTTACATGCAGCTTGTCCATGTAGCAAAAACTCCCACGGAGGGATGATGGCGCGTAAAGAGTGGCCTGGAGTGGCCAAATGTGACACTAAGTGGAGTGCCAAGATGGCAGTAGTTGGAGGCCTGCGAGCCAAGATCTGGAAGCGGGGCGAGTGAGAGGGGGCCTCTGTGGGACTGGTGAGTGGAGGGGAGAGGAGAAGGCCAATGAAAAGCTCAGGTCGGGCAGATGGTGGTCGATAATGATGGTCTGGAGGCCCGGGGCTGAGAGAATTCCCAATGCTCCGAGACTGCATGGAGCTTGGAGCTCTGAGACTGCATGGAGCTTGGAGCTCTGAGATTGGATGGAACTTGGAGCTCTGAGATTGCATGGAGCTTGGAGCTCTGAGAGTGCATGGAGCTTGGAGCTCTGAGAGTGCATGGAGCTTGAAGCGAATACAGAGAGAGAAAAATAACAGAATGTCCGTGGTGTGTGTATGAGAGAGAACGAGAGAGTCAGAGAAGAGAAAGAAAGAGAGCGAGAAGTATGAGAAAAAGCAGTGTATGTGTGGGGATAATTAGAATATCACCTAGCTTCTCCTAGCTTCTCCTAGGTATTCCTATGAAATTCTTCTTCCCATTGTCTCTGACATCTTTAAACCCCCGCCTTGACCTTGTCACCATTACAGGCAACACAAACGTTGACATCAATGCATAATTAATAAGGTACAAATGAGCTTATGCTAATACAGTCGCCAGAAATGTGATGGCGGAGTACGGCGCGGTTCGTTTTGGAGGTCTGGTGGCTGGGGCCGGGGTCAGGAGCAGAGAAAAGCATGCTGGGGTTTGCGGACTCAGCGGGGAAGGACAAGGTTTTTTCCACCAGATAATTGGGAGAGAGAACAGCTGAATTGTGTTCTCGGGGGGCAGTGGTAGCACCCTGTGAATTAACAATAGATTAAGACGACAGAGATGAAAGGGGGGGAGGGGCACTTTTTAATGGGGAAGAGGTGCATTTGTTCTGCAAAGTCCTAGGATTTGCTGTATCGTACACACTGTGTCCTAAAAAAAATTGTGAACGTTACCTCACACTGTCTGTATCGGGTCCTGAACACATCTAATACCTTTTCATAAGCAGGGTAAATTATTCAGAAACACTGATGACTAAGGAGTGATGAAAATTGTGTATTGGGGAAAAAGGAGACAGATAATGAAATGAAGTAATAAAAGCATGTATAATCATCAGGATTAGATTTCATATTATTTGTGTTGACAGAAAAATGTGGAGCTTTGGCAGTTTCCACATTAATATTCTGATTCGATTTTCTGTTGATGTTGACAGACGAAAGTGTTTTATTACTTCTCTGTGCTAACTCTCTATAAAATACAAGAATCTTACATTTAATTTATGAGACATTCTGATTAGACTTCAGATTCCTGTGATGAGAAATGTGTGCTTTATTCGTTTTCCTTCTTTCTGCCTCATTTGGTCGTGACGACAGTTGACAAGCCCCACTGACTTTTTCATTAACATCTAATTTCTCGTCACCAAAGTGTTAGCGACGCTAGTGTGCTACACAGGAAATGAGCACTCATATCAATATTTCGGAGGACGTCCTACACACAATGCATTTCAAACAGGCTGCTGCAGACAACGGCACGTGGTCCTTAGGGGTACACTATTGATCACCCTGCATTATCATTATCGATCTGGGAACGAATCAAGGGGTCAAAACCAGTCACTGCTTAACTTTGGCTGTTCTCACAAACAATCAGAGTCTCTGGAACAACACAAGGAGAAACACAGCAGATTGGTTACCACTTCTCTTTGGCTGTTCACACAAACAATCACTTTTCTTCCCATGCTCATTCTTGTTCTCGGCATGCCTTTTTGGGACCAAAACACAATACTTTTACACCATACAGACTATACAGAGAAACAGAATGCTGCATTTGATGGGGTTCTCTGTTGGTAAGAATAAGTCAAAGTTAGCAAGGGTTTGGGTTGGCTCTTGATTATATAACCAGAATCTGATTTCCAGACCTGCCTTGAGCAATTCTAGGTGTATAGAGATCTATTTGTTTTGATCCGTTCGTTACGGCAGGTAGGTCCAGCCCTTCAACACGGCCATTCTTCTCTATTTCATCACAGAGACTAGAGGAAGAAATAAAACACAGGGAACTGTCTACGCTCCGTGCTCTATGGGATCAAATCTATTCTCTTATTGCATTCCCGCTCGTTGCTCCCATTGCTTGGGGGCTGTCAGGCTAAAGGTAATGATATTGCCTGAGACTAGCCAGAGGTAAATTTATGATTGAAGTCTTCCTTGTACCGTGGGGGAAATAGAATGGAGGCGTTGTCCAGTTGGTTTGAGTCACATCTCCAATGACAAATGGCACTCCAGCGTCACTCCAAGTCAACAATGGCATTTACAATGCCGTTGCATATGACAAAGTGTGTTATGATGATGTTAAAAGCATTATACATTTATGACACAATGCCATGCAGCAGCTTAAATCTATGTGAGGCCAGAGATCATGTCAATATTCCAGATGACGGAGCAAGCAACAAGAAGTACGACCACGAAAAGAGAAGGTTCTCAGATTTTTTTACGTTGGTTGCCGTGGCAACCTAGAGGAGCAGTGCTAAGCAACGGAATGTCACACCAGACAATAAAGCATCTGGTTCACAGACATCAAATGCGTCTGGGGTCCCAAGGTTTTCCCGAAAGCCCCATCCATCGTCTAGCACCAGCACCAACCGAGGACCCATGGCCATTTTCCCTCTCTCCCCTTTATTACCTAGCTCTCAGCTCTCAGCAATGCCCTGTACACCACCACTTGTCTTTGCTAATCTTTCATCATCAGATCCATGTATACTTTACTATCCCCCCCCCTTCTTTCTTCGTCCCAGGCGGTGTGATCGGTGGTTCAGCTACAATTAATCAATACTAGCCAGTGAGGAGTCTGCAAAGTTTCAGTTTCAGTGAGGCTGAGCTAATAGACCAGCTGACTGAAACGGCTTCACATTTCCCTCCTTTACTGCTGCATGAGAACCATCTATTAAACCAGGTCATGGCTCCTCCAGGACCTCACTTTTGTCATCAAGTGTTAAATAATAATTGGTTTACCAAAGGTTAATTGCTCAATAGATAGCGAGCTGTTGGAATTTAATTGTGCTGTTAAATGCCTCAGTCGTGGACCCTACTTTCTGTAATGGCTCCTTCAATTTCAAACAAATGAAAATGGCCATTTAGTTTCCAAACGGCCATAAAAAGTTGCAATCAGTTTGTTTAAGACAAGTACTAAATTGGGATAAGTCAGAGGAGAGGAACATTTATGTTCCAATTCTCTGATTGGTTCTCTACGAGACCATGATAAGCTAACCTGTGTTTGCAGAACGCTGGCCAGACCTTCATTAACTTTCTATACATGCTAAATTAAGTCAGAGAGAAATGAAGGCGCCGTGTGGCTCAGTTGGCAGAGAATGTATTTTCTGTATTTCTTAGGGATCCTAGCTGCAGCTACTCTTCCTGGGGTCAAAACACATTAAGGCTCTTACATTACATATAAAACAAAAGATAAAACAGTACATCATATAACATTATAGCACCACTACGTATTGACAATACAAAAAGTATAATACCACCATACAACAATATTACAATGTAGAGTGCATGTGCTAGCGCTTGTGTGCATATCCGTGTGTCTGTACCTTTGTGTGTGTCTCTTCACAGTCCCCGTTGTTCCATAAGGTGTATTTTTATCAGTTTTTTAAAAATCTGATTCTACTGCTTGCATCAGTTACCTGATGTGGAATAGAGTTCCATCTAGTCATGGCTCTATGTAGTACTGTGCGCCTCCCATAGTCTGTTCTGGACTTTGGGATTGTGAAGACACCTCTCGTGGTATGTCTTGCGGGGTATGCATGGGTGTCTGAGTTGAATAGTAGTAGTTTAAACAAACAGCTCGGTGCAGAAGACAGAGCGCCGGTAAAAGGCAGATGTTTTACGTGCACCCAACTAATTGTGTTTTTTTGTTTGTTTATCTGTGTTGTTTGTAGCTTATTTTTTTACTCTTTTTGTACATAATGTTGCCGCTACCGTCTCTTATGACCGAAAATAACTTCTAGACATCAGGACTGCGATTACTCACCACGGACTAGCAGAATCCATTTTCTTCTTTCACGACTCTGACGAGCCCGAGGCGGGGGATATACGGCTCCCTTGGGAACAGGCCCCGACCCCAGTGATCTGCGTGAAGAGGAGGCGGAGAAAGAGAGGCCGGAGAGCGGGCTGCCTTCTGAGAAGTTGGAGGCGATCGAACAAACCCCCACTTCCCTCAATTCTGCTAGCAAACATATAATCTTTGGACAATAAAATGGACGAGTTACTGGGAAGATTAAACTACCAACGGGACATTAAAAACTGTAACATCTCACTTCATGGCTGAACCACTTCAGCCACTTCATGGCTGAACCTTCGTGGCTGAACCACGACAATATCGACATACAGCTGGCTGGTTATACGATGTACCAGCAGGATAGAACAGCGGCGTCTAGTAAGACAAGGGGCGGCAGACTATGTATTTTTGTAAACAACAGCTGGTGCACGATATCTAAGGAAGCCTCGAGCTATTTGCTCGCCTGAGGTAGAGATTCTCATGATAAGCTGCAGACCACACTACCTACCGAGAGAGTTTTCATCCGTATTCTTTGTAGCTGTTTAAATACCACCACAGTCAGAGGCTAGCACTAAGATAGCATTGAATGAGCTGTATTCCGTCATAAGCAAACAAGAAAACGCTAACCCAGAGGCGACGTTCCTAGTAGCCGGGGACTTTAATGCAGGGAAACTTAAATCAGCTTTACCAAATTTCTATCAGCATGTTAAATGTGCAACCAGAGGGAAAAGAACTCTGGACCACCTATACTCCACACACAGAGATGCATACAAAGCTCTCCCTCACCCTCCATTTGGCAAATCTGACCATAATTCCATTCTCTAGATTCCTGCTTACAAGCTAAAATTAAAGCAGGAAGCACCAGTGACTAGATCAATAAAAAAGTGGTCAGATGCAGCAGATGCTAAGCTACAGGACTGTTTTGCTAGCACAGACTGGAATATATTCCGGGATTCCTCCAATGGCATTGAGGAGTACACCACATCTGTCATTGACTTCATCAATAAGTGCATCGATGACGTCGTCCCCACAGTGACCGTACGTACATACCCCAACCAGAAGCCATGGATTACAGGCAGCATCCGCACTGAGCTAAAGGCTAGAGCTTCCGCTTTCAAGGAGCGAGACTCTAACTCGGAAGCTTATAAGATATCCAGCTATGCCTTCCGACGAACCGTCAAACAAGGAAAACCATCAATACTGGAATAAGATCAAGTTGTACTACACTGACTCTGACGCTCGTCAGATGTGGCAGGGCCTGCAAACCATTACAGACTACAAAGGGAAGCACAGCCGAGGATTGCACAGTGACACGAGCCTACCGGACGAGCTAAATGCCTTCTATGCTCGCTTCGAGGCAAATAACACTGAAACATGCATGAGAGCACCAGCTGTTCCGGAAGACTGTGTGATCACGCTCTCCGCAGCCGATGTGAGTAAGACCCTTAGACTGGTCAACATTCACAAGGCCGCAGGGCCAGACGGAGTACCACGACGTGTACTGCGAGCATGCGCTGACCAACTAGCAAGTGTCTTCACTGACATTTTCAACCTCTCCCTGTCTGAGTCTGTAATACCAACATGTTTTAAGCAGACCACCACAGTGCCTGTGCCCAAGAACGCTAAGGTAACCTGCCTAAATGACTACTGACCCATAGCACTCACGTCTGTAGCCATGAAGTGCTTTGAAAGGCTGGTCATGGCTCACATCAACACCATCATCCCAGAAACCCTAGACCCACACCAATTTGCATACCGCCCCAAAAGACCCACAGATGATGCAGTCTCTATTGCACTCCACACTGCCCTTTCCCACCTGGACAAAAGGAACACCGATGTGAGAATGCTTTTCATTGACTACAGCTCAGCGTTCAACACTATAGTGCCCTCAAAGCTCATCAATAAGCTAAGCACTTTGGGATTAAACACCTCCCTCTGCTACTGGATCCTGGACTTCCTGATGGGCCGCCCCCAGGTGGTAAGGGTAGGTAACAACACATCTGCCACGCTGATCCTCAACACAGGGGCCACATAGGGGTGCGTGCTCAGCCTCCTCCTGTACTCCATGTTCACTCATGACTGCACGGCCAGGCACGATTCCAACACCATCATTCAATTTGCCAACGATACAACAGTGGTAGGCCTGATCACCGACAACAACGAGACAGCCTATAGGGAGGAGTTCAGAGACGACAACAACCTCTCCCTCAACGTGATCAAGACAAAGGAGATGATTGTGGACTACAGGAAAAAGAGGACCGAGCACGCCCCCATTCTCATTGACAGGGCCGCAGTGGAGCAGTTTGAGAGCTTCAAGTTCATTGGTGTCCACATTACCAACAAACTAACATGGTCCAAGCACACCATAACAGTCGTGAAGTGGGCACGACAAAACCTATTCCCCCTCAGGAGACTGAAAAGATTTGGCATGGGTCCTCAGATCCTCAAAAGGTTCTACAGCTGCACCATCAAGAGCATTCTGACTGGTTGCATCACTGCCTGGTATGGCAACTGCCTGGTATGGCAACTGCTCGGTACTGCCTGGTATGGCAACAGCCCTAAAAATTGTCAAAGACTCCAGCCAACCTAGTCATAGACTGTTTTCTCTGCTACCACACGGCAAGCGGTACCGGAGCGCCAAGTCTAGGTCCAAGAGGCTTCTAAACAGCTTCTACCGCCAAGCAATAAGACTCCTGAACATCTAGTCAAATGGCTACCCAGACTATTTGTATTGCCGCCCCCTCTCCCCTCTCCACACCACTGCCACTCTCTGTTGTCATCTATGCATAGTCACTTTAGTCACTTTAACTCTACCTACATGGACATACTACCTCAACTAACCGATGCCCCTGCACATTGACCGGCACCCCCCTGTGTATATTGTTATTTTTTGATATTTTTTACTGCTGCTCTTTAAATAATTGATGCTTTTATCTCTTATTCTTATCCATATTTTTTTAAACTGCAGTGTTGGTTAGGGGCTCGTAACTAAGCATTTCATTGTAAGGTCTACACCTGTTGTATTCGGGGCATGTGACTAATACAATTTGATTTGATTTGATTTAATTCAGCTTGTCAACACTTCTTACCAAAACAAGTAGTGATGAAGTTACTCTCCTCCACTTTGAGCCAGGAGAGATTGACATGCATATCATTAATGTTAGCTCCCCGTGTACATTTAAGGGCCAGCCATGCTGCCCTGTTCTGAGCCAATTGTAATTTTCCTAAGTCCCTCTTCGTGGCACCTGACCACACAACTGAACAGTAGTCCAGGTGCGACAAAACTAGGGCCTGTAGGATCCGCCTTGTTGATAGTGTTGTTAAGAAGGCAGAGCAGCGTTTTACTTTGGACAGACTTCTCCCCAACTTAGCTACTGTTGTATCGATATGTTTTGACCATAAAAGTTTACAATCCAGGGTTACTCAAAGCAGTTTAGTCACCTCAACTTGCTCAATTTCCACATTATTCATTACAAGATGTATGTTTGATTCCCACGGGGGACCAGCACAAAAATGTATGCACTGACTGTACTGTAAGTCACTCTGTAATTCACTGATGGCTTCTCACGAGACCATGATAAGCTAACATGTGTTACGTAAAGCATGGGAGAACTCAAACCTTCTAATTATGCACATCTCTCTTTGATTGCCTCCTGCTCATGTGTTTGCTCTTTGAGTTTGTAGATGTACACAAGTCGGCAATATCTACAGCATGGGGGAGTTGATGCTCCCTCGGCAGATAACGAGAATATAAACCAACCACCTTGCAAACCAAAAAGGTGAAAAAGAAGACAGACACATTTATTTTGGAGTATGAATTGTGAGCGTTTACTGAGAGATATGAAATATGTTTTTGATTCCACTGCACCACTGCCAGCCAGAGGAATATTTTAAAGGCACATCCACCTGTCAAGAGCAGAGCCTAATGGGGGCCTTTATAAATAATGACGACAACATCCTTCCTGTTATCGTGTCGTTTCTAAGAGAAGGCAGGTGAGCCAGCAAGAGATCAGATTAAACACAAAGCACACACATCTTGTTTAAAGGTTTATCGGATTTCAACACCATGCTGGGCCATTGAAATAGCCGCTGCTGCCTTTCAGGTCAACTAAAGCACAATTATCTTGTTTATGTGGTGACAGTGTCCAGGCTCCGAGGGCAAATGTGCTCCAATTACATCAGCTGATTGACCTTATATTGTTGCAGGAAGGCGATAACATATCCAGCTCAAGCACAGGCGGAACTAATCTATTCTAATGTTTTAGATAACAATGACAGGTTCATTTCAGAGTAGACAAAAATAGAGGAGACAGAAGCATTATTGTTGTTAACTTTTGGACCGTTTTGAAAGAAAGTAGTGAAGGGACTCAAATCACACAGAAGTTTCAAATCACTTCTGTCAACCTGTACGCCTAGGCACTAACTACCTCCATTCCTACAGATATAGGATCTTGATTTGATCACCCTGTTGCAAAACATTATAAACGTGCAGTGCATTTGAGGCTTAAAAATATCCATGAATTATAATCCACATAATGATTCACATTTCCTGTTGCTGCAGGATTATTTTCCTGCTGTAGCAAACTGGCTCAAATTAAGATCCTACATCTGTAACACCTCCAATTCACACTTCCAATTATTTTAATTGGAATGAATGCCTTAGGTAAAGGGAGCTAAAAACAAACTTCTTTAAAAGTAACAGTGTTACCTGCGGAAATACCAAGAAGTGGTACAACCAGTCTGTCAAGTGATTAACACCAAGCTTGTTTCGACGTCACCATTTGAGGCTAAACATGTTGTCGAGACACAAAAACCCCCAGAGGACAACATGATTTTTTTTTTTTAATTAGCCCAACCATCAGGACCCCGCTGCTTTGGCTGTGATCACAGGGAGGTGCCACCACAAAACACTTGACAGGGAGCCACAACGACCCAATGACAAACCGCCAGCGCGACTCGCCCTGCAGAGCTGCCACCCTCCACTCCTGACCCCATAACGAACTACAAGTGCTTTCCATCTCCTCAGACTTGTCAACCTGACAATCTGCCTATTCAAAGGTTCCCCTTTCCCCAGGAAGGAAAGCTCATTTTCCCTCACCGTCAGCCAAGCCACTAAGTGTCACTTCAGTTTAGGTTTCACTGTCACACTGCAGCCTCTCTCACACTACGGAGCTCCCATAGAGGGGTTTAGTCTGGCAATGGTGCAGACCCGTTGTAAATATATATACTGAACAAAAATATAAATGCAACATACAACAATTTGAAAGATTTTACAGAGTTACAGTTCATATAAGGAAATCAGTCAATTGAAATGAATTCATTCGCCCTAATCCTTGGATTTCACATGACTGGGAATACAGATATGCATCTGTTGGTCACAGATATCACCGCCTGATACGGCTACTGCACTGCCTGCAACCACAGGACTCCCCAGAGGGTGGTGCGGTCTACCCAACGCATCACTGAGGGCAAACTACCTGCCCTCCAGGACACCTACAGCACCCGATGTCACAGGAAGGCCAAAAAGATCATCAGGGACAACAACCACCCGAGCCACTGTCTGTTCACTCCGCTATCATCCAGAAGGTGAGATCAGTACAAGTGCATCAAAGCTGGGACCACAGCAAAGTACAGAGAGATCCTTGATGAAAATCTCCTCCAGAGTGCTTAGGACCTCAGACTAGGGCAAAGGTTCACCTTCCAACAGAACAACGACCCTAAGCACACACCCAAGACAACACAAGAGTGGCTTTGGGACAATTCTCTGAATGTCCTTGAGTGGGTCCTCGAGTGGTCTAGCCAGAGCCCGAACTTGAACCCGATCGAACAGCTCTCGAGAGACCTGAAACTAGCTGTGCAGCAACGCTCCCCATTCAACCTGACAGAGCTTGAGAAGATCTGCAGAGAAGAATGGGAGAAGCTCCCCAAATACAGGTGTGCCAAGCTTGTAGCGTCATACTGAAGAAGACTTCGAGGATGTAATCGCTGCCAAAGGTGCTTCAACAAAGTACTGAGTAAAGGGTTGGAATAATTATGTAAATGTAATATTTCAGTTATACATTTTTTATAAATGATCAAATGGTGTAGATTGATGAGGGGGGAAAACAATTTTATCCATTTTAAAATAAGTAACCTAATTTAAAGGGGGAGATCATGCTGATCCTAACAGTTATAGGACAATTTCTATTTTTCACTGTTTATCAAAAAATTTGGAAAAACAATAATCAACTGACTGGCTTTCTTGATGTCTATACTGTTCTCTCTGGTATGCAATCTGGTTTCCTCTCAGGTTATGGATGTGTCACTGCAACCTTAAAGGTCCTAAATTATGTCGCCCTTGATTCTAAACAATGTTGTTCTGCTATTTTTATTGACTTGGCCAAAGCTTTTGATATCATTGACCATTCCATTTTTGTGGCCGCCTAAGGAGTATTGGTGTCTATGAGGGGTCTTTGGCCTGGTTTGCTAACTACCTCTCTCAAGGAGTGCAGTGTATAAAGTCAGAACATCTGCGGTCTCAGCCACTGCCTGTCACCAAGGGAGTAACCCAAGGCTCGATCGTAGGCCACACACTCTTCTAAATTTACATCAACAACATATTTCAGGCAGTAGGAAGCTCTCTCATCCATTTATATGCAGATGATACAGTCTTATACAGTCTACAACAAAGCTTTCTTAGTGTCCAACAAGCTTTCCCTACCCTTAACCTTGTTCTGAACACCTCCAAAACAAAGGTCATGTGGTTTGGTAAGAAGAATGCCCCTCTCCCTACCGTTGTGATTACTACCTCTGAGGGTTTAGAGCTTGAGGTATTCACCTCATACAAGTACTTGGGAGTATGACTACCTGTGACAATATTGCGTTAGGAGGTAGTTGAAGGAGTCAGGTGTACTTTTAATGGGCAAGTCCACCAAATACAGGTATGGGACAATACAAAAAAAAGCAAACGCCCTCGACAACAGAGAAACCCGTTACTCACGCAAGGAGGAACAAACAAAGCTCCTAAATATTACACACTCCTATTAAATGCGTGAAAAAAAATGGGCACAACCTAACTGAGCAACATCACAATAAAATAATCCCGCACCAACCTAGGCAGGCAACAGGGTAAATTATACACACAGAAATTAAGGCAAATGAAACCCGGTGTGAAAGAACCAACAACAAAACAAACAGAAAAGGAAAAAAGGATCGGTGATGGCTAGTAGGCCGGCGACACCGACCGCCGCCCGAACAGGGAGAGGAACAACCTTCGATGGAAGTCGTGACGGTACCCCCCCCCCCTGACGCGTGGCTCCCGCAGCGCGCCGACGCCGGCCTCAAGGACGACCCGGAGGACGAGGCACAGGGCGATCCGGATGGAGGCGGTGACACTCCCTCAGCATAGATGGGTCTAATACGTCCTCCACCGGCACCCAGCATCTCTCCTCCGGACCGTACCCCTCCCAATCCACGAGGTACTGAAGGCCCCTCACCCGACGCCTCGAGTCCAGTATGGACCTAACTGCATATGCCGGCGCCCCCTCGATGTCCAGAGGGGGCGGAGGGACCTCCCGCACCTCAGCTTCTTGAAGCGGACCAGCCACACCGGCCTGAGGAGAGACACATGAAATTAGGGGTTAATACGGTAATAAGGGGGAAGCTGTAACCTATAACACACCTCGTTTATTCTCCTCAGGACTTTAAACGGCCCCACAAACCGCGGACCCAGCTTCCGGCAGGGCAGGCGGAGGGACAGGTTTCGGGTCGAGAGCCAGACCCGGTCCCCCGGTGCTCGCTGCGGTGGCGGTCAGTGCTTGTCTTCTGCCGCCCTTCGGCCCGTTTAAGGTACCCGTGGGCGGCCTCCCATGTCTCCCTCGAGTGCCTCACTCAATCGTCCACCACAGGAGCCTCGGTCTGGCTCTGATGCCATGGTACCAGGACCGGCTAATACCCCAACACGCACTGGAAGGGCGACAGGTTCGTAGAGGAGTGGCGGAGTGAGTTCTGGGCCATCTCTGCCCATGGGATATACTTCGCCCACTCCCCTGGCCGGTCCTGGAAATACGACTGCAGAAACCTACCCACATCCTGGTTCACTCTCTCCACCTGCCCATTACTCTCGGGGTGAAAACCCGAGGTAAGGCTGACCGAGACCCCCAAACGTTCCATGAATGCCTTCCACACCCTGGACGTGAACTGGGGACCCCGATCAGAAACAATGTCCTCAGGCACCCCGTAGTGCCGGAAGACGTGAGTAAACAGGGCCTCCGCAGTCTGTAGGGCCGTAGGGAAACCGGGCAAAGGGAGGAGACGGGTTGTAACTTCCCTCTGGGCAGGTGCCTAGGAGCCTTGCACTGAGCGCACACCGAGCAGGAGGACACATAAACCGTCACGTCCTTGGCCAAAGTGGACCACCAGTACTTCCCACTAAGACATCGCACCGTCCTACCGATGCCCGGATGACCAGGGGACGTGTGAGCCCACCAGATCAGCCTGTCACGAACCTCCAGCGAAACGTACACCCGTCCAGCTGGACACTGTGGTGGAGTAGGCTCTACACGTGATGCTCGCTCGATGTCTGCGTCCACCTCCCACCTCACCGGTGCCACCAGACAAGAGGCCAGAAGGATGGGAGTAGGATCGATGGACCGCTCCTCCATATCATACAGTCGGGACAGTGTGTCTGCCTCTATATGAGATAGTAAACCTAAATCGAGTGAAAAACATAGCCCACCTTGCCTGACGAGGGTTCAGTCTCCTCGCCGCCCGGATGTACTCCAGATTACGGTGGTCAGTCCAGATGAGAAAAGGGTGTTGAGCCCCCTCAAGCCAATGTCTCCACACCTTCAGAGCTCTGACGACAGCCAACAACTCCCGATCCCCCACGTCATAGTTTCGCTCCGCCGGGCTGAGCTTCCTCGAAAAGAAAGCACAGGGGCGGAGCTTCGGTGGCGTACCCTAGACCTGTGAGAGCACGGCTCCAATCCCAGCCTCGGACGCGTCCACCTCCACTATGAATGCCAAAGAGGGATCCGGATGCGCCAGCACGGGAGCCGAGGTAAACAGAGCCTTCAGGCGACCAAAAGCTCTGTCCGCCTCAGCCGACCACCCCAGAGGCACCGGCCTCCCCTTCAGCAGTGATGTAATGGGAGCAGCCACCTGCCCAAAACCTCGGATAAACCTCCAGTAGTAGTTGGAAAACCCTAAAAACCGCTGCACCTCCTTTACCGTGGTTGGAGTCGGCCAATTACGCACGGCTGCAATGTGGTCACACTCCATCACCAACCCTGATGTGGAAGTTATACGCACTCCTGAGATCCAGTTTTGTGAAAAAGTGTGCCCCGTGAAATGACTCAATCGCCGTGGCAATGAGAGGTAGCGGGTAACTGTACCCCACCGTGATGGAATTTAGACCTCTATAGTCAATGCACAGACGCAGACCTCCCTCCTTCTTCACAAAAAAGAAACTCGAGGAGGCAGGTTATGTGGAGGGCCGAATGTACCCCTGCCCCAGAGATTCAGAGACATATGTCTCCATACTCACCGTCTCCTCCCGTGACAGGGGATACACGTGACTCCTGGTAAGTGCAGCATCTACCAGGAGTTTTATCGCACAGTCCCCTCGTTGATGAGGTGGTAATTGGGTTGCCTTCTTTTTACAGAAGGCGATAGCCAAATCGGCATATTCTGAGGGAATGCGCACGGTGGAGATTTGGTCTGGACTTTCCACCGTCATTGCACCGATGGCAAGCCCTACACACCTGCCTGAGCACTCCTCTGACCACCCCTTTATAGAGCCCTCTGTTGCCACGAAATCTTGGGGTTGTGACGGGCCAACCAGGGGATCCCCAGCACCACCGGAAACGCAGGAGAATCTATGAGGAAGAGACTAATTCTCTCCTCATGACCCTCCTGCGTAACCATGCCCAGTGGAGCCGTGGCCTCCCTGACTAGCCCTGACCCTAATGGTCGGCTATATAAGGCGTGCACTGGGAAAGGTTTATCAATCTGAACAAGGGGAATCCCTAAACTATGCGCAAAACCTTTGGGGAATGAGGGGAAAATTCAGGAAAATAAATGAACACATACATGTGACCAACAGGGGGCTCTGGGTGAGCCTGGTGCCGACTCACCTGGGGTGTCCGAGCAGCGCTCGGCCTGGCGTCTCGACCCCCCGAAGGACCCCTCCAGCACCGGTCAGCAGTGTGCCCTCTATGACCACAGCTGGTACAGGAAAGGGCTCCTCCTCCGGTCGCCCTCGCTGCAGCACCTCCTAGCTCCATGGGCGTTGGAGTGGAGGGGCTGGGGGATGAAACTAACAGGGCCCGATCCGGACATCCGCGGGTCGCCAGCAAGTTGTCCAACCGAATGGACATGTCTATCAGCTGGTCCAAGGAGAGGGTGGTGTCTCTACAGGCTAGCTCCCTACGGACGCCCTCACGCAAACTGCACCTATAGTGATCGATCAGGGCCCTGTCGTTCCATCCCGCGCCAGCGGCCAAGGTCCGGAACTCTAGGGCGAAGTCGTGCGCTCCTCTTCTCCTGCCTTAGATGGAACAGACGTTCACCCGCCGGGTGAGTGAACTCTGAGTAGTGGTCCCTCGCCGAGTCTGGATCGTTCCATACCGCGTTGGCCTACTACGAGGGCGTTCACCTCCCGGGAGGAGCCGTCCTACCGTCCCGTCGAATACCACTGGGACCAGGCAACGAAGGAGAGGGTTGTGGTACTGGTTGGAGTGTGGCTGGTGGAGGTGTAGGAAGGCCACCTCTCTCCCATCTTTCCATCGTCGCCATCACCTGATCCACCGCGGTCCCCAGCCGGTGTAACACTGCCGTGTGGTGTTGAACGCTCTCCTCCATAGATGTTGGGAGCGCGTCAGCTCCTGCTGACTCCATCGATCTGGTGCGGGATTCTGTGACAATATTGCGTTAGGAGGTAGTTGAAGGAGTCAGGCGCAGGAGAGATGCGTACTTTTAATGGGCAAGTCCACCAAATACAGGTATGGCACAATACAAAAAAAAGCAAACACCCTCGACAACAGAGAAACTGTACTCACGCAAGGAGGAACAAACAAAGCTCCTAAATATTACACACTCCTATTAAATGCGTGAAACTAAAATGGGCACAACCTAACCGAGCAACATCACAATAAAATAATCCCGCACAAACCTAGGCAGGCAACAGGGTAAATTATGCACACAGAAATTAAGGCAAATGAAACCAGGTGTGAAAGAACCAAATACAAAACAAACAGAAAAGGAAAAAAGGATCGGTGATGGCTAGTAGACCGGCGACGCCGACCGCCGAGTGCCGCCCGAACAGGGAGAGGAACTACCTTCGGTGGAAGTCGTGACACTACCGGTGTGATTACTACCTCTGAGGTTTTAGAGCTTGAGGTATTCACCTCATACAAGTACTTTGGAGTATAGCTACCGGTGTGATTACTACCTCTGGGGGTTTAGAGCTTGAGGTATTCACCTCATACGAGACCCAGATTGCAGTTCCTATGGCTTCCACTAGATGTCATCAGTCTTTAGAAAGGGTTTCAGACTTGTTTCTTGAAAAACGAACAAGTAGTTGTAGTTTATCCAAGGTGTTTTCATCAGGACAGGTAGACTTTTGGTGCGCGTGAACGAGGGCGCGCTCTTCGTTATTTTCCTTTTCTATTGAACACTGTTCTTTCTGTCTGAAATATTATTGTTTATTTACATATTAGGGTACCTGAGGATTGATTAGAAACATTGTTTGACTTGTTTGGAGTGGATTACTGAAATCAATGGCGCCAACTAAACTGACTTTTTGGATATAAAAAAGGACTTTATCGAACAAAACGAACATTCATTGTGTAGCTGGGACCCTTGGGATTGCACACAGAGGAAGATCTTCAAAGGTAAGTGATTTATTTAATCGCTATTTGTGATATTTGTGAAGCCGGTGCTGGTTGAAAAAGTATTTTGATGTGGGGCGCTGTCCTCAGATAATCACATGGTATGCTTTAGCGGTAAAGCCTTTTTGAAATCTGACAAAGCTGTTGGACTAACAAGAAGTTATGCTTTTAAATGATGTAAGACACTTGTATGTTCATGAATGTTTAATATTTCGATTTTCTTATTTTGAATTTGGCGCTCTGTAATTTCACCGGATGTTGTCGCAGGTGGACCGCTAGCGGTTCGCGATCCGTAGAGGTTTTTAAAGGTCCCCAATGCACATGCATCCCTGGGTCGTCCTCTTTTCAGTTCACTGCAGCTAGCGACTGGTACGAGCTGCAAAAAACACTCAAACTGGACAGTTTTATCTCCATCTCTTCATTTAAAGTCTCAATCATGGACACTCTTACTGACAGTTGTGGCTGCTTCACGTGATGTATTGTTGTCTCTACCTTCTAGCCTGTGTGCTGTTGCCTGTGCCCAATAATGTTTGTACCATGTTTTGACCTGCTAACATGTTGTGCTGCTGCCATGTTGTGTTGCTACCATGTTGTAGTCTTGTTGTGTCACTACCATGCTGTGTTGTCATGTGTTGCTGCCATGATATGTTGTTGTCTTAGGTCTCTCTTTATGTAGTGTTGTGGTGTCTCTCTTGTTGTGATGTGTGTTTTTTCCTATATTATTATAAAATAATATACATTTTGATGCCACAGTTATTTTGGTTGGATTCGGATTTCTTTACCGGTAATGGTCATATCTAGGATTGCAAAATTACAGGAACTTTAAATAAATTCCCTGGTTTTCCCGAAATCCTGGTTGGAGGTTTCCAGATTTCCAGTTTATTCCCTCCTGATTCCGGGATCTCCAACCGGGATTAAGGGAAAACCAAGGAATTTATTGAAAGTTGCAACCCTAGTCATATCCCTTCAATTCCCTGGTTGACGCCAAGACTATGCTTTGCACTAGAATCCTTCTCCCGTCAACCCAACCGTCTCTTGGAAGCATTGAGGAGTGGCTGAATCTTAATACAGCCTGATGTCTGTCTCGTTCCCAATCTGCTCCTCTGCAGGCCTGTCTGTCTGACAGAGTAATGAGAGACTTCATCCAAGACCGCTGGATTACAAATTCACTGCTGCATTCACTGGCTACAGTACCAAAGAAGGCAGCCAACCTCTTTTTCTCAGCAAATCAATTCTAATTTTGTTCTTTCAGTCGATAACCTGCTGCGCATGGCTGTGTTTCATTCAAGCTTATTTGCAAGCCCCTTTCATCCAGTCCTTCAGCCATGTTGTTTAAACTTGCTAATAGGCAAGTTACCTTCAGCAAGAATCCAGACAGGGGATTTGTGAGTGAACAGGCTTGTTCCTGGAACTAAACATAGTGAAAAGTTAAGAACCCAGAGGAGTGAATCCAAACAACTGAACCCTATCAACCCATCTGAAGTCCATAATCCATAGAAAAAGGACACGCTGGAGGGTTCTTGAAAACACACTATTCAACAATAAAAAGCCAACAACACCTATACTTCCCCAGAAAACTGAACTCATCTGATGTCAGTAGTATCCTGTCTATCTGCTACGACACCATTGACAGTACCCTGGTCTTCTCACTCATGCCGGTTCAAATCCCTAAGCCTCAAAAACTGCGCCCACAACATAATTAAAAGCAACTCTAAAAGTCTAGCTGTGTCCTTAATGAAGTCTGACTCAGTTCCACAAACAACAAACCATTAAAAAAGCTCTTGCAGTACCGGACAAGTATTTTAGTATATTTAGTAAATATGTTCTTAACTCTATTTTCTTAAAACTGCATTGTTGGTTAAAGGCTTGTAAGTAAGCATTTCACAGTAAGGTATTTGGCGCATGTGACAAATAAGATTTGTTTGAGTAGCCTACACACAGCTTCTTTGCTCTGCATGGTGAACGATCATCATCATCTGTTATGATTGATAGGACATTTACTTTTACTTCTCTGAATGTAAAACATGGTTTTAATGACAGTAACTTTGAGGGTTGGCGGATTCTGCGCAATAGGAGCAAGTACAAACAGTGTGGAATAACTTGGTTATGTGGAAGCCTCATTGCATTCCCTCGTTGTTCTGCAAACTTTTCTCCCTCAGTATCTTTCAGCCTCAGTATCTACTGTACCGTCAAGGTTCCAATGTCAGTGAGTGAGTGTAGTGATGTTATTGCAGCCAGTGAAGGCCCTGAGGCAACATATTAAAACAGGGTCACAGGCTAGCTCTCTACATTGCTCCCTGTCGACGCTTCATATTGGTATGACAAGCGGGTTCCAGGTAGGGTCCCGTTCATTGAATTAGGAGCCAGAATAGATATGACCTGAATTGTAGTATTATATTACTGGGAGGGAACCTCATTGCTTCAGTAAATCCATTACTCTAATTTTCGACAGTCAAGGGCAGGTTTTAACCCAAATATGTGTGGCAGTGTATTTAAATGGATGCAGTACAATGTGGGGACATTTGAAACTAACTTGAAGAAAAGAAAATGTTTAAAACAGTAATGGAATTAAGAGTGCTATCCTTCGCCTATATCTCCAATAAAGATCTATGTTCAGTTCAGAGCCTTTTCATTTTGAGCACTGTGAAAAATGCTTTAACAGCACTGGGCATTTTGGGTAACTGAGACAAAATCTGTATGAAATGACCCTGTTGAGTTTCTGGTACAATGCCTGCATGCTCAGAAACGCCACTGACCTTCATCAAATGGCCTAACTGATTGTCCATGTAAGCAGAAAAGAGAAAGGTGCCATACATGTACTCGCTCCCAGTGATGTTGTGACAAGGGAATGTGTAATTTATGTGATAACGACTGTTTATGAGAGCGCTAAGCCAAGGCATTGATGGGCTCTGCGATGCTGGAGAGAGGCCAGACAATAAAGAGCAGTCAGGATCAGTAGAGCTGGTCTCCACTGACTCTCTGCATTGTCGGATGCATCACTCCCTGGGAGTCTCGCTACGTTATCAGTGATCATCAAAGGCACTGTCAAGAAAATTTTAAACTGGGGCTTCCAGAGGCTGCCAGCGACACTAGACACATCTAAATGAGACAGGCTTATTAATTCTTCAAAAGCCACACAGCTTCCTTTTCCCCAAGACTCATTTTGGTACATTTAAGGAGGATAAAAGCTCAGCCAGACAACCTCACTGTCTCTTTCTCTCGCTCACATACATCATACATAATGCAGACACACATATTCTGTTGATCTCAAGACAACAATATTTCTTACTTTAAAATAGCTGTCATGTTTATAAGTGTTTCATAGAGAGTATAAATGGAAATATGAACATTTCAGGAACAAATTCCAGAGATCAACAAAACACAGGGAATACATAGTTTGAAAACTAACTAACCTGTTTTTATAGAAAACTGCTGTGCTGACAGAAAATTGTTTGTTACCAGAGGGTACATGTGGGATTGTAATTCCAATGCAGGAAAATGTGATTGATCTTTTAAATTCAAGATTGAATGACATTATGTCGATGAGTGCGGTGACACAAAAGGGTGGTCCCTGTTTTTGGGGCTTCATCAGGAGTCTCTGCCCACTTATAAATGGGCAATAGCAAATACGATATTGGGCCAGCTCTTCCCACTTTCAGTGAACCGAACCATGCTGGAGTAAATAGTGTGAAAGTATGCTTACTGGGCAAGCATGGTACAGTACGGCTTGGCTTGGCTCGGTTTGATAGAGTTCAAGAGCCTACAAGCTCATAAGACCTGGAGAGTGCAGCACTCCTATTTTATCCCCTTCCCCTACCCCCAAAAAGTGGGCATCTTTAAAAATAAAAAAAATAAAAAAATAGGGAAAAGAAAATGGAGCTCACATTACTCTGAAATGTTTTATGCAATATGAGACAAGGAAAAGGCCTTGCAATCTATTGAAACGTTTTCTTTCAGCATACATATTCCACTGCCAAGCATGCGATTGTATGAGGAACACCAAAGCCTTAATTATTGTAATTAACCCTTGCATGTACAAGTAGGGACGGCTCCTTGAAACCACCGGGAAGATGTGAGAATGTCTGTATTATAAACCAGTGGTTAAAATGCACATAATTTCGATGTTATACGAGACCCATAATTGGTGAATTCATGATCAGGGGGCCTACTTCATTACAGCTCAAGAGGCTTCATCTCCTCATGGTGGCCATATTTCACCATAATGAATGTGATTTTTTTCTCTCTTCTCTCTGCAGTAGCTAATTGCACATTTTTTCTCTCCATGTGAATGATTCAAGTTTTTTTGTTTGCTACAAACATCTTGATTAGAAAACACCCTCCCTTGCGATTACTCACAATGCTGTTATGTTACAAGCGTTTTATTTATTCCTTGGGAGGTAAACTTACTGTACCTAAGAAGGGAGTTAGAGCCCTTTGAATATCTTCTCATTTAACTGCATTGAGGTCAATTGGAATTCCAGTTTACTTCCTGAATTTACTGAACTGAAATGGCACTGACCCCAACCATGCTAAGCACAGCAGTGGACTCTCTCTCTCTCTCTCTCTCTCTCTCTCTCTCTCTCTCTCTCTCTCTCTCTCTCTCTCTCTCTCTCTCTCTCTCTCTCTCTCTCTCTCTCTCACATTGACCCCATGTCTCTGGAGTGGGGTGGATAATCTGTCTATCTGGCCCCTCTGGGCCCTCTGTGTCTCAGCATGGGGGCAGAGGACACTCCGAGCCACAGAAATGTCCACTCCTATCGGGCTCTCGGCCCAATTGGCCTGCTCCATGGAGGTAAAGACAGCAGCCAACTGCCAGAGGCCATAGGTTAGGATACACTGCTCTGGCCCACTGCTGTCCACTGACTCTGAACAGAAGGGTCAGTATAGCTCCCTGAAGCTCCAGCCAGGCTCATTCCTCCTGACACAAGCACAAACATCCCCTACTACGATGATAGATACCTCCCTTTATAATGTAATTGTAACGGATTTCCTCTTCGTCTGAAGAGGAGTAGCAAGGATCGGACCAATGTGCAGCGTGGTAAGTGTCACTCCCCGTGTGTCCCCCCCAATACATTTTTGGGGCTGCCTCTCGTCCCAGCCGCGCTGCCGTGCTGCCTCCTCATACCAACGCCGCTCAGCTTTCGCTGCCTCCAGCTCTGCCTCCAGCTCTGCCTTGGGGCGGCGATATTCCCCAGCCTGTGCCCAGGGTCCCTTTCCTTCCAGAATCTCCTCCCATGTCCATGAGTCCAGAACTCGCTGCTGCCCGATACCACGCTGCTTGGTCCTTTTTTGGTGGGTGGTTCTGTAACGGATTTCCTCTTCGTCTGAAGAGGAGTAGCAAGGATCGGACCAATGTGCAGCGTGGTAAGTGTCCATAATAGATTTGTAATAAATCAAAATGAACACAGAACAAAAAATAACAAAACACGAACAAACAACCGAAACAGTCCCGTAAGGTGCAAACACTGAAACAGGAAACAACCACCCACAAAACACAATAGACAACAGGCTACCTAAATATGGCTCCCAATCAGAGACAACGACTAACACCTGCCTCTGACTGAGAACCATACTAGGCCAAACACATAGAAATAGAACAACAGAACAAAACATAGAAAAAACAACATAGAATGCCCACCCCAACTCACGCCCTGACCAAACTAAAATAAAGACATAAAAAAGGAACTAAGGTCAGAACGTGACAGTAATACCACTTTGACTGCAGGAGAAATAAAACATGCACATGCTGCCATCGTATTCATGAGGATTAATGTGGCATCCAGTTTTGTGTGACTGGAACAGCAGCTTAAGAAGCAGCGACGCCACAAAATAATATGCACATTTTCAATTATCATCAAATGTCTAATTATCTTGAGTCTCACTGATATTCCAACAAACATATGATATAATCTCATAGAAAATACTGGGAAATAGTGTTTGACATGACATTGATGAAGCTCCCACTGTCTAGTGTGATAACCCAACCAGACAAATGCAATGGTAGCCTTAGGCATACTTTCAGTGGTGTCACTTTCCCAACTTTCACTTTCAGCGGTGTCACTTTTGAGGCCCTCAAGGCTGTCAGTATAAACCCATACTTCAGCTAGAAGTGCACTTTGAGGAGGGGGGTAATGTTGAGGGGCGCTCTTGGTCTCCTCTCTCACCAGCCCAGCACCTCTACACTGGAAAAGATAATTGTCTCCTCCGTACGTGGAGAGATGAGTGTTTTTCTAGGACCTATGCAAGGTGCTGTCTCTCACACAGCCCAAGAAGTCACAGCAGTTTGCCATAATTACTTTTGCAGATAGAGGTGAGAGAGGACGTTTGCATTAGATGAGGGCCTGGGTAGTCGGGTCCCCATGCTCGGCGCATGCAGCTTTTAATGTCACCATAATCTGGAAAGGTTACCACTGCCAGATCCACTGTATATCTCTGCAACTTGCTGAATCAGTATTTCTGAAATAGGCTTGACATTGATTTAGAAGAAGTGCACACCCAAGTAACTCCTTGAAAAGAGATGTGCTATACAGCGTTTCCATTCTATTACAATGTTGTTGTTTTTGTTGTCATGTTGTATTGTCACGCCACTACATTATGACACTTGCATGCAAGGTTAGACACATAATTATGTTAAACCATAACATATCGACTGACAACTTTTTTCCTGGTAAAATGTATTTTCCTAAAGCTTTTAACAAAAATATTTTCTTTGAACCGGTCTCCACTTTATAGACAGATACTACAGAGAGGTAGAGACAAGATACTCAAGGTCGGCCGCTCTACCTCTTTCTCATTTCTGTCCATCTCCTACTCCGTGAAAATGATTTCTCAGATTGGTCTCTTCCTTCAATGGTCTCATATTCCCACACCTCCCACAGCATAAGCGTCTTATCATCATCACACTTTCTCATTCCATTTTCTCAGGGATGCTGGTGACATTTTGAAGTGTCTGATTCATGCCTTGAGACAGAGCGAGAAGGTTTGTGTGTGTGTTCGTGCGTGCGTGGGTGCGTGCATGCATTTGTGTATGGGTGTGTGTATGTGTGCATGTATGTGTGTGTGTGTATGCACATGTACATGTGTGTGTTTATGTGCCCGCACTTCTCCACCTCCAATCACACCCTCCCTCCCTCCTCACACCTCCTCTCTACTCCATGCCTGGAGCCAGACTCTTGTGTTGTCTACCTCAGAGAAGCTGGTACTTGGCATAAAGAAGAGGCTCCAGTGGATTCTGTGCTCCGCCTGCCAATGGGCTCTTTTGATCAGCCGCCAGGTGATGACAGGTGATCTACATTAATCTCAACCCTCCTGCCTCCCACCTCTCTCTGTCATTCTCTTCTCTTCCTCCCTCTTCCCTAACAGAGGGTCAGTGTGCTAAGCCCCAAGGCTAGGAAAGAAATGATATCTCATGGGAGGGCATTTTAGTTTTTCTCCTCTCAACAGTATTGGATCAACTTTGACTGATGCCTGCTGAGACATTTCAAACGTACAGAAAACCAAGATGGTGAGAAACCAGGTCGATCCTTGTGCTAGCATTTCATTCTGGAATACTGGATCCATGGAGTGGGAGTTAAATACACAATCTGAAACTTGAGTGTTTAAACTTCCTCAGGTTTATATCATACCGAGTGGTTGGGCTGCAAGCATCCAGCTTAAGCACCAGTGAAAGACACAGTAAGTTTACTCTCTCACTTTGACCTTTGTCCTGCACTCTGAACCTGACACAGCTAAGAGGTCACTATTGAGGATACTGTGGGAGAAGCTGGCACTATTGTAGAGCTGGAAGAGGTTTGTGTTTTCCATGATTAGAGCTGAAGAGATAAGAGTGCCAAACAGGATAACTTATTGTATTGTGCTGCTCTGGTAATTGAAGTCAGACAGATCCCACTGGCACTGTTAGAATTAATTGGAAGGTGAAAGGCTTCACAAACACTGTAATTGAGATTTGGAAAAATAAAAAGGCACTTTTACAGAAGAAGTAGAGCAAATCCTCTCCAGTAGCTAATCACTACTAACCACAGAAACACTCTCCAACACAGATTAACAGTGACACTTCGCAAGTAAGTTGGGTCAGTATCAAATTATACAATGGGTGGGACTAATCCTGAATGCTGATTGGTTAAAAGCGCATTCCAGTCGGTGGCTATTCCACAAGTTACCACCGGCTAAATCTATGACTTTAAAATGCCTATTTACTCTGTTCTATCTGACTGCCAAATACACTGTCTCATCAGCCCAGCCAAGCAATTAATAAACTTGATCTCCACTATAAAAAGCATCTAGACATTATCTCACATTTATTTTTCTTCAACAGCGGAGATTTGTATAAACCTTGCTTTCTGTCTCTCCGACATTTGAAACATTGTTTCAATATTCAAATTCGATCTCCAGCTGTCCCATAGTAATTAACGTGTCGGAAGTCGGGACGAGACAGACAGGCAGCATTTCTCAGCCAGCCGAAATCATGAATCGGCTGGCGTCCGTGCTTAGTCCCCTCCTTTACTCCCTGTTCACTCACGACTGCATGGCCAAGCACGACTCCAACACCATAATTTAGTTTGCTGACGACACAAAGGTGGTAGCCCTGATCACTGATAACGATGAGACAGCCTATAGGGAGGTCAGAGACCTGGCAGTGAATGTGGTGACCGAACAACAACCTCTCCCTCAACGTGAGCAAGACAAAGGAGATGATCATGGACTACAGGAAAAGGAGGGCCGAACACACCCCCATTCACATCGACGGGGCTATTGCTGAGCGGGTAGAGAGTTTCAAGTTCTTTGGTGTTTACATCACCAACAAACTATCATGGTCCAAACACACCAAGACAGTCGTGAAGAGGGCACGACAACCCTTTTCACCCTCAGGAGACTGAAAAGATTTCGCATGGGTCCCCAGATCCTCAAAAAGTTATACAGCTGCACCATCGAGAGCATCCTGACCTGTTGCATCACTGCCTGGTATAGCAACTGCTCGGGAATCCGACCGCAAGGCGCTACAGAGGGTAGTGCGTAGGAAGGCCCAAAGAATGGTCAAAGAATCCAGTCACCAAAGTCATAGACTGTTCTCTCTGCTACCGCACAGCAAACGGTACCGGAGCGCCAAGTCTAGGTCCAAAAGGCTCCTTAACAGCTACTACTCCAAGCCATATTTACATTGACAGCCTACACCGGCCAAACCCGGATGACGCTGGGCCAATTGTGCACTGCCCTATGGGACTCCCAATCACGGCCAGTTGCGATACAGCCTGGACGTAATTGCAAGATCAAATACGTGCGTGACTATCATCCCTGGATTACGGCTCACCACTTAAAATATCCTGTTAAATTATTTTTTTTAAAGAGGTGGTAATGACTGTAACACTAATACACTAGTAATCTTCTCCTTTCCCCCCTCTGATAACCAGGTGGTGAATCGCATCTCTGCATGTCTGGCAGACATATCAGTGTGGATGACGGATCACCACCTCAAGCTGAACCTCGGCAAGACGGAGCTGCTCTTCCTCCCGGGGAAGGACTGCCCGTTCCATGATCTCGCCATCACGGTTGACAACTCCATTGTGTCCTCCTCCCAGAGTGCTAAGAACCTTGGCGTGATCCTGGACAACACCCTGTCGTTCTCAACTAACATCAAGGCGGTGACCCGTTCCTGTAGGTTCATGCTCTACAACATTCGCAGAGTACGACCCTGCCTCACGCAGGAAGCGGCGCAGGTCCTAATCCAGGCACTTGTCATCTCCCGTCTGGATTACTGCAACTCGCTGTTGGCTGGGCTCCCTGCCTGTGCCATTAAACCCCTACAACTCATCCAGAACGCCGCAGCCCGTCTGGTGTTCAACCTTCCCAAGTTCTCTCACGTCACCCCGCTCCTCCGCTCTCTCCACTGGCTTCCAGTTGAAGCTCGCATCCGCTACAAGCCCATGGTGCTTGCCTACGGAGCTGTGAGGGGAACGGCACCTCCGTACCTTCAGGCTCTGATCAGGCCCTACACCCAAACAAGGGCACTGCGTTCATCCACCTCTGGCCTGCTCGCCTCCCTACCTCTGAGGAAGTACAGTTCCCGCTCAGCCCAGTCAAAACTGTTCGCTGCTCTGGCACCCCAATGGTGGAACAAACTCCCTCACGACGCCAGGTCAGCGGAGTCAATCACCACCTTCCGGAGACACCTGAAACCCCACCTCTTTAAGGAATACCTAGGATAGGATAAAGTAATCCTTCTAACCCCCCCCCCCCCTTAAAAGAGTTAGATGCACTATTGTAAAGTGGTTGTTCCACTGGATATCATAAGGTGAATGCACCAATTTGTAAGTCGCTCTGGATAAGAGCGTCTGCTAAATGACTTAAATGTAAATGTAAATGTAGTAAACACTTAACCTATTAAACGTAAAGTATTTGAATGAACTGTATCATACTCCTGAAATCTAGTCCACCATAGAGCATTGAGAGCCATAACCACTGTAGGTTGGCTAACAACATACTGTACAGTTGAGAACTGATGAAATCTAGTCCACCATTGAAGCAGAAAGAGAGGCCTATTCCATGGTAACTTGGCGAACAGCTGCTGATGAACGAGGAGTGACGGCGTGTGATGTGGCTCCTCCATTAGAAAAAAACAACCAACTGTTATTTCTAAAGGTGATCACCTGCTTATTACTGTGATTTCCAGCAGGAATAACTCAGCTCAGTGCCTCAGCGGTGGTGGTTTTGGCAGAGGCGGGCGTTATTCAGCATGGCAGGCAGGAGGGGGGCTGCATGGCGCAAGGTGTGACTTTGTTGTGTTGATGATGGAAAAACACTGTCTCCGTTCCAAATGGCACCCTATTCCCTTTACAGGGCACTACTTTTGACCAGGGCCATTCGGACTCTAGTCAAAAGTAGTGCACTACATAAGGAATAGGGTGCTATTTTGGACACCGACAGTGTGTCTTATCTTTCCAGACCCCTCAGGTTTGCTTTTGAAGGAGCTATTATCCATTTCATGATCTCACACCATTGTGATTGGAATTACTCAGTTGGATTGGTATGAAATGAAATGCAAAATGGCATTTGGTTTATGATTGACCATATTGTTCGTGTTTGTGGTTATTTTGTGGGCATCCATTTTGATTTAGCGAGGGGGTAGTGCTTTGTTGTGCGCTGTGTTAAATTGGCAATCAGATTGTCACATTACCATTCAGATGGCAAGCGTGATGTTTCTGATAGCGTGATGTTTCTCTCTCTACCACTGTGAGGGCCATGTCCCTGTCTGCGTCCCAAATGGCGCCCTATTACCTTTACAGTATAGTGCACTACATAGGGAATAGGGTGCCATTTGGGACGTAGATAGGGACACGGCCCTCACAGTGGTAGAGAGAGAATGCTATTATGTTACTCTCCTTAAAGATCATCTACATCTGTATACGGCTAGCTGGAGAGAAAATAGAGTAGTAGCTAGCTATCGCTGCTCAGTGGTTCGCACTGCATGTCCAATCCATTTCAATGCTGCATTGCTCTGGACATTTAATCAAGCTCCCTTTTACAGCGATACGTCAATCTCCCCGAACACCCGCGAAAAGGGGATCAGGATGCATGAGTGGCGGAATGGGAGATGGAGAGAGCGAGTGATATAGTGAGAGAGAGGAAGAGGGAGGAAGAGTGTTCTAGTCTTCCGCAAATCTGTATTTTGAATCTGAAAATCATCTTTTGTCTCTGTTTAAACATTTGATTTGACATGTATTTTAACAATGGTGTAAACATAAAAAATTGCATGCAATCACCAAAGACAAATTACTTTATCGACCAGTGATCACCACATTCCAGATGCTCAAGGTTATTTAACAACTGCTCAAGCAACCATTCCCTCCATCACGTAAACTGCTGGTGGTGTTGAGCTGAGTCAAATCTGAATTAAACGTTATTGTGAAAGGGCTGCTTAGTGTGAGCTCTCTTTGACGCTATGCACAGCTTGGGCAGCTGGGATAGGTGCTCTAGCTCCACGCCAATCGGCTGTGATGTTTTTCTCAAGGCTACTTCCTCCTTCTCCCTGATCTGGAATGTGAGTACACAGGCATTGGTTCTTGCTGTCTGTCCTGTAGGAAGAACAGCTGTTTGCATTCATCTTTAATGCAGATCACCCACATCAGTGTTGCTTCATTCGAGCAGATGAAGATCTGGTTCACTTCATTCTCACTTTAAACTGTTTCAAGTCTGTTTCAAGTCACTTAAAGAATGTAAAATGTCTCATTCACTCAAGTGTCTCACTTCATACAGTTATCTGTTAACTAACATCAAGGCGGTGACCCGTTCCTGTAGGTTCATGCTCTACAACATTCGCAGAGTACGACCCTGCCTCACACAGGAAGCGGCGCAGGTCCTAATCCAGGCACTTGTCATCTCCCGTCTGGATTACTGCAACTCGCTGTTGGCTGGGCTCCCTGCCTGTGCCATTAAACCCCTACAACTCATCCAGAACGCCGCAGCCCGTCTGGTGTTCAACCTTCCCAAGTTCTCTCACGTCACCCCGCTCCTCCGCTCTCTCCACTGGCTTCCAGTTGAAGCTCGCATCCGCTACAAGACCATGGTGCTTGCCTACGGAGCTGTGAGGGGAACGGCACCTCCGTACCTTCAGGCTCTGATCAGGCCCTACACCCAAACAAGGGCACTGCGTTCATCCACCTCTGGCCTGCTCGCCTCCCTACCTCTGAGGAAGTACAGTTCCCGCTCAGCCCAGTCAAAACTGTTCGCTGCTCTGGCACCCCAATGGTGGAACAAACTCCCTCACGACGCCAGGTCAGCGGAGTCAATCACCACCTTCCGGAGACACCTGAAACCCCACCTCTTTAAGGAATACCTAGGATAGGATAAAGTAATCCTTCTAACCCCCCCCCCCCTCCCCCCTTAAAAGAGTTAGATGCACTATTGTAAAGTGGTTGTTCCACTGGATATCATAAGGTGAATGCACCAATTTGTAAGTCGCTCTGGATAAGAGCGTCTGCTAAATGACTTAAATGTAAATGATGTTGATTGGAAAAGTATGTATCACATTTGCTTCTGTCAGTAAATGACGCCTCCCACCAGTCCGAAAATCAACTAACAATGGCTTTTTACTGGAAAGTTATACAATCAATTTACAACTTACAATCTATGAGAACACTAAAGCTTCTTTACTGTTTGTGCACATCCACTGGTAAGAAGCTCCACATGGCCCTGAGAACGGTCTAGGCTGTGCCACTGTCAGTGACGACATATATACTCTGGCTGTCGGTTGACAATTGTTCTACATAGTGACTCTGCTGTCTGTAGCACAGAAGTGTAAAAAGCAATAACAGCAGCAAAGTGCAACAGTGGCTTTGCTTTGCTGTCAATATTTTCCCTCTTGATAAACCCTCTGGGCAAGTGTACTTCTTCAGCCAGCCAACACAAACACAGCTTTGTCCTTGTTTGATCCTGTCAACAGTGTGTAGATACAATAGGCAGAAAATAAAGCCTTTTCACTCCGAGGGCTCTACTTCAACAAACCTAATGCTATGGTAAATCTAAGCGCTGGCGGTAGCGCTATAGGTCTGGGGGTATGTCAGAATTTGTTATCCTGATTTTCACAGACGGAATTATGAGAGCAAATAGCTGGTTGTAGGTGTGATGAGGGCTTGGCCACTCATTGGTCAATCAAGGCTTTCATGGCTTCATACTGCATGCGTTTGTCTCAAGTTCTATAGGTTATTGACAGTCTTTGCATTGTCATCAACTCCAATTAAGCTGGGGGCACGGAATATTCTCGTCCTAGTCCATTGTAGATTGATACTACAGTTTATTGATTAAATGGCATAGGCTACAGTAATAGCAGCAGTAAAAAATCATCCAGTATTTGCTCAATATGTTTGGAGTGTTGAAAGTCAACATTGCTGTAACTGGCTTCAATGAGTATAGGCCTTTACGTATCACACTTCTCCTCAAATAAAAAATACTAGGCTCCCGTAAGTTGTATTGTATGAGTGAGGAACATTCTCAATAAATATATAGCCTAGGCCTACCATTGATATGGCGTTATAGGAATGACACATTTGAATATGTTTATAAGCGGACAACAGGCGCTCCTTGAAAATGGAGCCGAATGGAGTATGCACTGCAGGTAGACCTATGTAAATTCTGAATAATGCAAAAGTGTCACGATCGTCAAAGGGAGAGAGAGAGGACCAAGGCGCAGCGTGTGAAAAATACATCTTCTCTTTATTTAGAAGAAGAAAAACTAAACAAAACAACAAATAGACGAACGTGAAGCTATAAATGACTAAGTGCAAAAACATGCAACATAGACACAGACATAGACAATTACCCACAAATGCATGATGCCTATGGCTGCCTTAAATATGGCTCCCAATCAGAGACAAATGAAAGACATCTGTCTCTGATTGAGAACCACTCAGGCAACCATAGACATACCTAGAAACATACACTCAACCATAGACATACCTAGAAACATTCCCTCAACACAAACCCATACACTAAACCCAACACCCCCTTTACCATATAACCACCCAAAACACAAACATTCCCCATGTCACACCCTGACCTAACTAAAATAATAAAGAAAACAAAGAATACTAAGGCCAGGGCGTGACAGTACCCCCCCCCAAAAGGTGCGGACTCCGGCCGCAAAACCTGACACATAAAGGGAGGGTCCGGGGTGGGCCTTAATATGGCGGCGGCTCGGGTGCGGGACTTGGCCCCCACTCCACCATTGTCAATATCCGCTTCGTTGTCTCTGGTAGATCCTGGCTGACTGGCGGCTCTGGAAGATCCTGGCTGGCTGGCGGCTTCGGAAGATCCTGGCTGGCTGGCGACTCTGGCTGCTCAGGGCTGGCTGGCGACTCTGGCTGCTCAGGGCTGGCTGGCGACTCTGGCTGCTCAGGGCTGGCTGGCGACTCTGGCTGCTCAGGGCTGGCTGGCGACTCTGGCTGCTCAGGGCTGGCTGGCGACTCTGGCTGCTCAGGGCTGGCTGGCGACTCTGGCTGCTCAGGGCTGGCTGGCGACTCTGGCTGCTCAGGGCTGGCTGGCGACTCTGGCAGATCCTGTCTGGTTGGCGGCTCTGGCAGATCCTGTCTGGTTGGCGGCTCTGGCAGATCCTGTCTGGTTGGCGGCTCTGGCAGATCCTGTCTGGTTGGCGGCTCTGGCAGATCCTGTCTGGTTGGCGGCTCTGGCAGATCCTGTCTGGTTGGCGGCTCTGGCAGATCCTGTCTGGTTGGCGGCTCTGGCAGATCCTGACTGACGAATGGCTCTAGCGGCTCCTGACTGACGAACGGCTCTGACGGCTCGGGACAGACGGGCGGCTCTAATGGCTCGGGACAGACGGATGGCTCAGATGGCGCTTGGTAGACGGATGGCTCAGATGGCGCTGGGTAGACGGATGGCTCAGATGGCGCTGGGTAGACGGATGGCTCAGATGGCACTGGGCAGACGGATGGCTCAGATGGCACTGGGCAGACGGATGGCTCAGATGGCACTGGGTAGACGGATGGCTCAGATGGTGCTTGGCAGACGGGCAGCTCTGGCCGGCTGAGGCGCACTGTAGGCCTGGTGCGTGGTGCCGGAACTGGTGGTACCGGGCTGGGGACACGCACCTGAAGGCTAGTGCGGGGAGAAGGAACAGGGCATACTGGACCCTGGATACGCACATTAGGCATAGTGCGTGGTGCCGGAACTGGTGGTACTGGGCTGGGGACACGCATCTCAGGGCTAGTGCGGGGAGCAGTAACAGGACACACTGGGCTCTCAAAGCGCACTATAGGCCTGGTGCGTGGTACCGGCACAGGTGGTACCGGGCTGAGGGCACGCACCTCAGGGCGAGTGCGGGGAGAAGCAACAGTGCGTACAGGGCTCTGGAGACGCACATTAGGCCTAGTGCGTGGTGGTACCGGGCTGGGGACACGCATCTCAGGGCTAGTGCGGGGAGCAGCAACAGGATGCACAGGACTCTGGAGACGCACAGGAGGCTTGGTGCGTGGTGCCGGAATTGGTGGTACCGGGCTGGAGACACGCACCATAGGGCGAGTGCGTGGAGGAGGAACAGGGCTCTGTAGACACACTGGAAGCCTGGTGCGTGGTGTAGGCACTGGTGGAACTGGACTGGGGCGGGGAGGTGGCGCCCTTGAGCACCGAGCCTGCCCAACCTTACCTGGTTGAATGCTCCCCGTCGCCCGACCAGTGCGGGGAGGTGGAATAACCCGCACCGGGCTATGTAGGCGAACCGGTGACACCATGCGTAAGGCTGGTGCCATGTATGCCGGCCCGAGGAGACGCACTGGAGACCAGACGCGTTGAGCCGGCTTCATGGCACCTGGCTCAATGCCCAATCTAGCCCTACCAGTGCGGGGAGGTGGAATAACCCGCACCGGGCTATGAACACGTACAGGAGACACCGTGCGCTCTACTGCGTAACACGGTGTCTGCCCGTACTCCCGCTCTCCACGGTTAGCCTGGGAAGTGGGCGCAGGTCTCCTACCTGCCCTCGGCCCACTACCTCTTATCCCCCCCCAAGAAATTTTTGGGTTGTACTTGCGGGCTTCCAGCCTTGCCTCCGTGCTGCCTCCTCATATCGCCTCCTCTCGGCTTTCGCTGCCTCCAGCTCTTCACGAGGGAGGCGATATTCTCCCGGTTGTGCCCAAGGTCCCTTACCATCCAATATCTCCTCCCATGTCCATGAATCCTTTATACCTTGCTCCTGTTGCCGCTTGACACGCTGCTTGGTCCTTGTTTGGTGGGTAATTCTGTCACAATCGTCAAAGGGAGAGAGAGAGGACCAAGGCGCAGCGTGTGAAAAATACATCTTCTCTTTATTTAGAAGAAGAAAAACTAAACAAAACAACAAATAGACGAACGTGAAGCTATAAATGACTAAGTGCAAAAACATGCAACATAGACACAGACATAGACAATTACCCACAAATGCATGATGCCTATGGCTGCCTTAAATATGGCTCCCAATCAGAGACAAATGAAAGACATCTGTCTCTGATTGAGAACTACTCAGGCAACCATAGACATACCTAGAAACATACACTCAACCATAGACATACCTAGAAAGATTCACTCAACACAAACCCATACACTAAACCCAACACCCCCTTTACCATATAACCACCCAAAACACAAACATTCCCCATGTCACACCCTGACCTAACTAAAATAATAAAGAAAACAAAGAATACTAAGGCCAGGGCGTGACAAAAAGCATGATGGCAAAAGCCTAGACCATTTAGAAACCTTTGATGGATAGGCTACTTGGCTAATGCATGTCCAGCATAAAAAAGACACTAGATACATTGCTGTTGAAACAGCTTTTGTTATAGTAGGGTAAGGGTAGCCTACTAAGGGCTTGTTTTTTAATCAAACGAAACGGAAAACAAGCAATTGTTAGAGGAAAATAACTTAAATGTTTCTAAATATGAGTGTCACTGGATTATCTCATCTCTCGTTCCATTATGGGCATATAGCCTACATGAAGGGTTTTTTACCCACATCCAAAATATTAACAGGACTTAGCAAAAATAATATACAATAGCCTACATAAATAAAAAGGGGATGCCCACTCACTGTTTTGCTGCTCCCAAACTTAATATTTTAATAAAGCTTTGGTGATTAAGATTTATTTTAAAGCAGTCTCATGAGCCAAACCCATTATTGATAGTCTTGACTACTTGGTGAATGCATTGAGCAGGACAAAGAAAACTGGGAAAGCCAGCTCATATAAGACAGGTAAATTACCAATCCTAGCGCTAGGGTTTGAAAATACAAGAGTGCCAGCTTTAACAGGTCAAAATTGCGAACAAGCGTGTTTTTGACAATTGCTTTGGCTTAATGCCAGACAAAAATATAGTCCCGAGAGTCAGTGACCTCAGTCTTTGCTGCCACCTCCAGAACAGATATCGGTGGTCAGGACCACATATACTGCCCCGGAGACCAGGGTTCGATCCCCCATTTCACCTCTTCTAAAACCTCCACCCTCTCATATATCTCACTCTCTGACACTGTCGATCTCTATAGAAAATAAAACAATAAAATACAAAAGGAGGATGAAATTCTCCTTTGTCCTCCGCCTCAACTCATCCCAGATTCATGAGAGGAACTGATGAAACTAATGACCAGACAGATGGAGACCAGTGGAGGCTGGTATGAGGACGGGCTCATTATAATGGTTGGAATGGAATGAACGTAACGGAGTCAAAAGTGGTTTCCATATGTTTGGTACTGTTCCATCATTCCATTCCAGCCATTACAATGAGCCCGTCCTCCTATAGCTCCTCCCACCAGCCTCCACAGATGGAGACAGAGATAATGCGAAATTCTGTGTCTGTACCACGGAATGGAAAAGAAAAACCCATTTGTACACGCTAATTAGGAGATGTTTTTTTTAAGTGTATGCGGGCGACAGTGAGACAGCACTTTCTCATTGTGTTCACCTTTTATAATGTCAGATCACAGCGAGAGGCATCATTCGCTCTGCTACACTGAGTTGTAGGCTACAGTAGCTTCTCTGATGTATGGAGAAGTACAGTATAAGGGAAATTCAAGGAGAACAACAAACAAATGGGTCGTTGCACGAAAAGAATGCCTTTTGCATCCCTTCAACATTTTAACTAGAAATTGTGCACCAATATTGTATTTTAAAAGCCTGTTATATTAAATGAAGTGCCCTTTAATATAGACCAAATGGAAAATTGAATACATCCCAAAAAATGTATATGAATAAAGACTTGCCCAAATTCAACATTTTGACATGTCCCTCTGTGGACCCTTCCAAACTTCAATTTCCCCAGTTACAAGGGGATTTATGGCCGATTTAAGATGAAAATGTCAACCCTGTTACTTTATTTGGCACTTAGTAAACACTTACTATAGTCTTTTTATTTAACCTCTTGAGACAAAAAAACATGTTCTTTATGAAGTTGAACATGTCCTCTTTATGACAGAATGTTAAAATTAGGGGAAATATACAGTGCAATCGGGAAAGTATTCAGACCCCTTAACTTTTTCCACATTTTGTTATGTTACAGCCTTATTCTAAATTGATAAAATTTAGGGGGGTTTCTCATCAATCTACACACAATACACCATAATGGCAAAGCAAAAACAGGTTTTTAGAAATGTTTGCAAAATTTCCACAAATAATAAACTGAAATACCTTCTTTACATAAGTATATAGACCCTTTGCTGCAGCATTGAACGTCCCCAAGAACACAGGCATTCTTAAATTCATTCTTAAATGGAAGAAGTTTGGAACCACCAAGATTCTGACCAAACTGAGCAATCGGGGGAGAAGGGCCTTGGTAAGGGAGGTAACCAAGAACCCAATGGTCACTCTGACAGAGCTCCAAAGTTCCTCTGCGGAGATGGGAGAACCTTCCAGAAGGACAACCATCTCTGCAGCACTCCACCAATCAGGCCTTTATGGTAGAGTGGCCAGACGGAAGCCACTCCTCAGTAATATGCACATGACAGCCCACTTGAAAGGCATCTAAAGGACTCAGACCATGAGAAACGAGATTCTCTGGTCTGATGAAACCAATGTTTGGCATTCTTTGGCCTGAATGCCAAACATCACGTCTGGAGGAAACCTGGCACCATCCCTACGGTGAAGCACGGTGGTGGCAGCATCATGCTATGGGGAAGTTTTTTAGCGGCAGGGACTGGGAGACTAGTCAGGATCGAGGAAAAGACGAACGGAGCAAAGTACAGAGAGGTCCTTGATGAAAACCTGCTCCAGAGCGCTCAGGATCTCAGACTGGGGTGAAGTTTCACATTCCAACAGGACAACGATCCTAAGCACACAACCAGGACAATGCAGGAGTGGTTTAGGGACAAGTATCTGAATGTCCTTGAGTGGCCCAGCCAGAGCCTGGACTTGAACCTGATCAAACATCTCTGGAGAGACGTGAAAATACAGTAACTGTGCAGCGATGCTCCCCATCCAACCTGACAGAGCTTGAGAGGATCTGCAGAGAAGAATGGGAGAAACTCCCCAAATACAGGTGTGTGTCTTACCCAAGAAGACTCGAGGCTGTAATCGCTGCCAAAGGTGCTTAAACAAAGTACTGAGTAAAGGATCTGAATGCTTATGTAAATGTGATATTTCTGTTGTTTTTTTGTAATACATTTGCAAAAATAAAAAAATAAACTATTTTCCCTTTGTTATTATGGGGTATTGTGTGTAGACTGATGAGGAAGAAGGGAAAAACAAGATTTAATACATTTTAGAATAAGGCTGTAACGTAACAAAATGTGGAAAAGTCAAAGGGTCTGAATACTTTCCAAATGCACTGTGGATATACAGTACCAGTCAAAAGTGTTTCTATATTTGACAATTTTTTACACTACCGTTCAAAAGTTTGGGGTCACTTAGAAATGTCCTTGTTATCCATGAAAACATACATGAAATGAGTTGCAAAATGAATAGGAAATATAGTCAAGTTGTTAACAAGGTTATATATAATGATTTTTAATTGAAATAATAATTGTGTCCTTCAAACTTGGCTTTCGTCAAAGAATCCTTCATTTGCAGCAATTACAGCCTTGCAGACCTTTGGCGTTCTAGTTGTCAATTTGTTGAGGTAATCTGAAGAGATTTCACGCCATGCTTACTGAAGCACCTCCCACGAATTGGATTGGCTTGATGGGCACTTCTTACGTGCCATACTGTCAAGCTGCACCCACAACAGCTCAATAGGGTTGAGATCCGGTGACTGTGCTGGCCACTCCATTATAGACAGAATACCAGCTGACTGCTTCTTCCCTAAATAGTTATTGCATAGTTTGGAGCTGTGCTTTGGGTCATTGTCCTGTTGTAGGAGGAAATTGGCTCCAATTAAGCACCATCCACAGGGTATGGCACGGTGTTGCAAAATGGAATGATAGCCTTCCTTCTTCCAGATCCCTTTTACCCTGTGCAAATCTACCACTTTACCACCACCAAAGCACCCCCAGACGATCACGTTGCCTCCACCATGCTTGACAGACGGCGTCAAGCATGCTTCCAGCATCTTATAATTTATTCTGCATCTCATGTATCATCAAATCAAGTTTATTTTATATAGCCCTTCGTACATCAGCTAATATCTCGAAGTGCTGTACAGAAACCCAGCCTAAAACCCCAAACAGCAAGCAATGCAGGTGTAGAAGCACGGTGGCTAGGAAAAACTCCCTAGAAAGGCCAAAACCTAGAAAGAAACCTAGAGAGGAACCAGGCTATGAGGGGTGGCCAGTCCTCTTCTGGCTGTGCCGGGTGGAGATTATAACAGAACTATGCCAAGATGTTCAAAATATTCATAAGTGACAAGCATGGTCAAATAATAATCATGAATAATTTTCAGTTGGCTTTTCATAGCTGATCATTGTATGTTCTTCTTTGTGATTCAAACTTCTCAAACTTAGATTCGTCTGTCAATAGCTTGCTTAGCTTGCTTCTGAAGCTAAGCAGGGTTGGTCCTGGTCGGTCCCTGAATGGGAGACCAGGTGCTGCTGGAAGTGGTGTTGGAGGGCCAGTAGGAGGCACTCTTTCCTCTGGTCTAAACAAAGATCCCAATGCCCCAGGGCAGTGATTGGGGACACTGCTCTGTGTAGGGTGCTGTCTTTCGGATGGGACGTTAAACGGGTGTCCTGACTCTCTGAGGTCATTAAAGATCCCATGGCACTTATCGTAAGAGTAGGGGTGTTAACCCTGGTGTCCTGGCTAAATTCCCAATCTGGCCCTCAACCATCACGGTCACCTAATAATCCCCAGTTTACAATTGGCTCTTTCATCCCCCTCCTCTCCCCTGTAACTATTCCCCAGGTCGTTGCTGCAAATGAGAACGTGTTCTCAGTCAACTTACCTGGTAAAATAACGGTAAAATAAAAAAAAAATAACACTTTTTTCCACTCTTCCTCTGTCCAGTGTCTGTGTTATTTTGCCCATCTTAATATTTTATTTATATTGTCCAGTCTGAGATATGGCTTTTTCTTTGCAACTCTGCCTAGAAGGCCAGCATCCCAGAGTCGCCTCTTCACTGCTGACGTTGAGACTGGTGTTTTGCGGGTACGATTTAATGAAGCTGCCAGTTGAGGACTTGTGAGGCGTCTGTTTCTCAAACTAGACACTCTAATGTACTTGTCCTCTGTACTTGTTCTCGCTTGGAATAGCCTTCATTTCTCAGAACAAGAATAGACTGACGAGTTTCAGAAGAAAGGTCTTTGTTTCTGGCCATTTTGAACCCGTAATCGAACCCACAAATGCTGATGCTCTAGATACTCAACTAGTGTAAAGAAGGCCCGTTTTATTGCTTCTTTAATTAGCACAACAGTTTTCAGCTGTGCTAACATAATTGCAAAAGGGTTTTCTAATAATCAATTAGCCTTTGATAAACTTGGATTAGCTAATGTAACGGATGTGAAATGGCTAGCTAGTTAGCGGGTACGCGCTACTAGCGTTTCAATCAGTTACGTCACTTGCTCTGAAACCTAGAAGTAGTGTTGCCCCTTGCTCTGCAAGGGCCGTGGCCTTTGTGGAGCGATGGGTAACGATGCTTCGTGGGCGACCGTTGTTGATGTGTGCAGAGGGTCCCTGGTTCGCGCCCGTGTCGGGGCGAGGGGACGCCGTAAAGTTATACTGTTACATTGATGCTGTTGACCCGGATCACTGGTTGCTGCGGAAAAGGAGGAGGTTGAAAGGGGGGTGAGTGTAACAGATGTGAAATGGCTAGCTAGTTAGCGGGTACGCGCTACTAGCGTTTCAATCAGTTACGTCACTTGCTCTGAAACCTAGAAGTAGTGTTGCCCCTTGCTCTGCAAGGGCCGCGGCTTTTGTGGAGCGATGGGTAACGACGCTTCGTGGGTGACTGTTGTTGATGTGTGCAGAGGGTCCCTGGTTCGCGCCCGTGTCGGGGCGAGGGGACGCCGCAAAGTTATACTGTTACATTGATGCTGTTGACCCGGATCACTGGTTGCTGCGGAAAAGGAGGAGGTTGAAAGGGGGGTGAGTGTAACAGATGTGAAATGGCTAGCTAGTTAGCGGGTACGCGCTACTAGCGTTTCAATCAGTTACGTCACTTGCTCTGAAACCTAGAAGTAGTGTTGCCCCTTGCTCTGCAAGGGCCGCGGCTTTTGTGGAGCGATGGGTAACGACGCTTCGTGGGTGACTGTTGTTGATGTGTGCAGAAGGTCCCTGGTTCGCGCCCGTGGCGAGGGGACGGTCTAAAGTTATACTGTTACACTAACACAAAGTGCCATTGGAACACAGGAGTGATGGTTGCTGATAATGGGCCTCTGTACGCCTATGTAGATATTCCATTAAAAATCAACCGTTTCCAGCTACAATAGTCATTTACAACATTCACAATGTCTACACTGTATTTCTGATCAATTTGATGTTATTTTAATGGACAAAAAAAAGTTTTTCTTTCAAAAACAAGGATATTTCGAAGTGACCCCAAACTTTTGAACGGTAGTGTACATTGTAGAATAATAGTGAAGACATCAAAACTATGAAATAACAAATATGGAATCATGTCGTAACCAAAAAAGTATTAAACAAATCAAAATATGTTTTATGTTTTAGATTCTTGAAAGCCACCCTTTGCCTTGATGACAGCTTTGCACACTCTTAGCATTCTCTCAACCAGCTTTAACGAGGAAGTCACCTGGAATGCTTTTACAACAGTCTTGAAGAAGTTCCCACATATGCTGAGCACTTGTTGGCTGCTTTTCCTTCACTCTGCGGTCCAACTCATCCCAAACCATCTCAATTGGGTTGAGGTCGGGTGATTGTGGAGGCCACAAAGACACGGCGGTTGGAACCAATGTAGAAAATAGTAAAAAATAAAGAAAAACCCTTGACTGAGAGAGGTGTCCAAACTTTTGACTGGTACTGTATATATTTTTTTTACCAAGTTACACTACCCGAAAGGTACTCAATTTGAATTCAATTTGGAACGACCCAACTATTAAACTATCCACGGCTGAAACTACTTCTATCAAATCTTAATTATTTTTTTAAAAAATACATTTTATCCCCTTTTCTCCCCAATTTTCGTGGTATCCAATCGCTAGTAATTACTATCTTGTCTCATCGCTACAACTCCCGTACGGGCTCGGGAGAGACGAAGGTCAAAAGCCATGCGTACTCCGAAGCACAACCCAACCAAGACGCACTGCTTCTTAACACAGCGCACCTCCAACCCAGAAGCCAGCCGCACCAATGTGTCGGAGGAAACACTGTGCACCCGCCCCCCTCGGTTAGCGCGCACTGCGCCCGGCCCGCCACAGGAGTCGCTGGAGCGCGATGAGACAAGGATATCCCTACCGGCCAAACCCTCCCTAACCCGGATGACGCTATGCCAATTGTGCATCGCCCCACGGACCTCCCGGTCGCGGCCGGCTGTGACAGAGCCTGGGCGCGAACCCAGAGACTCTGGTGGCGCAGTGCTAGTCTGCGATGCAGTGCTCTAGACCACTGCGCCACCCGGGAGGCCCCGCTTCTATCAAATCTTGATTAATAATATAGTAATATCCTTCAATTTTACAGTACCTTTCAGCAGAAGTCAGATGTGTTAGTGGGAAGATGTCTGGTTGCTCTGAAGGTTGACATGGACTGGATCCACAAACAAATGCTCCTCAGTTGTTTCTGTCAAAAAAAAAGAGAGAGTCAGTCAAACGCACAGGAAGTGAATTCATTATACCGTGCACATCGGCATTCCATTGTTCATCTCTGTACCCTGTGTGTATGTGTCGCACATCAATATATTATACCGTGTGTGTTTCTGTGTGAGTGTGTGTATGAGCGTGTGAAGCACATGTACCGTAGCGGGTGTGTAAGTGTATGTGCAGCTTGAGCGTGCATGTGAAAGAGTAGCTCATTTCCTGCGTGCGCACACATACAACAACCAGTACAGCAAACAACAAGGTCACAACTCCCCTGAGCTTCCCACTGTGCCTAGTACACTGCCTTACATTTGAAGATGACTCTCCTCTCAAGAGTTTCCCTGGTAAAGGAAAAACGCTGGCTTTGCCTACGATGTCCACTCTGTCTCTCTCTAGTCTCTAGTCCAACTGTGGCTGACTCTCTCTGTCCAGTCTAACTGTGGCTGACTCTCTCTCTGTCCAGTCTAACTGTGGCTGACTCTCTCGCTCTCTCTCTCTCTTTCTCTCTCTAGTCTAACTGTTGTTCTCTCTCGCTCACTTTCTCTCTCTAGTCTAACTGTTGTTCTCTCTCTCTCTTTCTCTCTCTCTCTCTAGTCTAACTGTCGTTCACTCTCTCTCTCTCTCGCTCTCTCTTTCTCTCTCTAGTCTAACTGTGGCTGATTGTCCCTCTCTACGTAGAGCACAGAGACACTGATGGCAGAGATGAGATGGTGTGGTGCTCCCACACAGAGGCAGGGTAATTGGCTCTCCATGATGGGCCATAAACATACATCACAGAGGTGGTGGAGCGCCAAACAGACAGCTAACTAAGCCTCTCTCACTCTTTCTCTGCTGCTCCGTCTCTGCTGCTCCGTCTCTGCTGCATGCACAAGAAGACACAGATATACACACACACACCCCCAAGGATACACACACACACACACACACACACACACACACACACACACACACACACACACACACACACACACACACACACACACACACACACACACACACACACACACACACACACACACACACACACACACACACATAGCACATTGTCTTTGTTACTCTGGATATTCACGCTGCCTGCACGGGTCATGCCCTTCACGCCATTATCATAGCACACAGTAGAACACCCCGCCCCCTTTTTTATTAGAACAAAACAATAATCATACGGTAATATACAGTAATATATAGAGGACAACACTCTCTCTTAATCTCCATAGCACCATCACCATCACCCATAAGGGATGCCCTCGCAAGCAATTACCATAACACCATACTGTCACACATTAGTGATGCGCTGGATGACTCATAACCCACAGTCCCTGTGGTTTTTTCTTTCATTATTTTTATCTGCCGTTAGTACGTAGCCTCAGCTTTAGGGCCTAACTGTAGCATGTCAAATACACACCAATTGACAAACGCTTTTGGCAACTTGGTCATAAAAAGTTTACGTCGATCCACTGAGGCAAAAAGGAAAATGTAGGAGTTTAATTCAATAAGAGAAAAGCTGTGAAATAGAGAGTTCAAAATGAATAGAGGGAAGGGCCAGAACGTTAGTCTAATGTTTGGTGAAGTGGTAAAAGATGATGATGATAGCAGTGTTGTGTGATGATTTGTGAGGCGCTATACAAATTCGACAGTCACAAGATGGAGACTTCAAAATGACACGTCAAGGGAACTGTACTGTTCAGATGGGTTAAATGGAATAGTAGCCTAACTGAAATCTGGACAGTGACTGTAAATTTTGACTCTGGAACGTAAATAGCCCACCCAACTACCTCCAACCCCACATTGTTATTGTTTTTCTTCTCTTTTGCACCCTTGCACCCCAGTATCTCTACTTGCACCCCAGTATCTCTACTTGCACCCCAGTATCTCTACTTGCACATCATCATCTGCACATCTATCACTCCAGTGTTAATGCTACATTGTAATTATTTCGCCACTATTGCCTATTTATTGCCTTACCTCCCTAATCTTACTATATTTGCACACTCTGTACATAGATTTTTCTATTGTGTTATTGACTGTACGTTTGTTTATTCCATGTGTAACTCTGTGCTGTTGTTTTTGTCGCACCACTTTGCTTTATCTTGGCCAGATCGCAGTTGTAAATGACAACTTGTTCTCAACTAGCCTACCTGGTTAAATAAAGGTGAAATAAAAAACATTTCAAATTCTATATTTGCAGGTTAGGGTCGAGTGTGGGCCTCAGATGTTCACTTTATCACATATAGTCAGGCGGTTGTGGATGTGTTAAAAGCAATTGCGAGCGGGTGAACAAACATCTGACCCACGCATCACCATAACCCATATAGGATGACCTTGCTAACCATTACCATAAGACCATAGTGCCATGCATAATAGAGGCGATCCATTTCCACAGCACTATCACCATAGCACAGACCCTCCCTTCCATTATCATAACAGTATTGTCATAATAAGCAGGGTGACCCTGTTAGTCATATCCACAAAACTCTAAGAAGAGGCATTTCTTTCAGACAGCAGCCTAACACAGGAAATGGGTGAAATAAGGGCACCCAAGGCTATAACACAGAAGAAAACACACAGAGAATGGGTGAAATAAGGGCACCCAAGGCTATAACACAGAAGAAAACACACAGAGAATGGGTGTTTTCAAAAGGTGTTCTCCTTTCAAAATTGGACTCTAAAGTGTGAACATTTTCTACACCATTCCTGGTTGTGCCTCTGAGTGAGTTACTTAAGCAATAAGGCACGAGGGGATGTGGTTTATGGCCAATATACCACGGCTAAGGACTGTTCTTACCCGCCATGCAACGCAGAGTGCCTGGATACAGCCCTTAGCCGTGGTGTATTGGCCATATACCACAAACCCCCGAGGTGCCTTATTGCTATTATAAACCTGTTACAAACATAATTAGAACAGTAAAAATAAATGTTTTGTCATAGCCGTGGTATATGGCTTTCAGCCAAAGCATTCAGGGCTCGGACTCGGTTTGTAATTAGATATAAAACGTCTTCTTACTTTAATATACAAAATATTCTCAATTTCATGGACTGTTGGTTAGAACAATTTTGTTGATCGGTAATAACCATTTAATTGCTCCTCCGAAGAGCAAGATACTTGAAATAAATGATCAATTCACTTGTTTAGATTACAGCATAGAGTTCCCCTTTCATAAATGAATACAATAAACCCGGTTTTGTAGGTGGGTGTGACTGAGTTTATAATATTAGCTTGCCTCAAAGATGAATCACAATAATAACATCTCTCTGACACGCTACTGTGTAGCTCCATCTCTGTGCTGTGGTGTCTCAATACTGTTTTGTCATATTTGTGTATTAATCTGTGTATTAAAACCATTAAACTGATTTTTTTTTTTACCATTGTTCATCGCAGGATATAAATGGCAAAAATGAGGGTCTCGGCTTGAAAAACCCAAACATAATTTATCCAATTCACTTTTCCCAAAATTAGAGTGACAGGTCTTACATGACCATTCTATTCTGAGACAATCCCGGATCCCGAGACCCCCCCCACACACTCTATCGCTCGCTCGCTCGCTCTCTCTCTCTCACTCTCTCTCCAGACTCTCTCTCCAGACCCTTTCTCTCTCCAGACTGGATCTTTAATGGGAAGAGTGAATGAGATGGAGGGAACAGGAAGGGGAAGAGTGAATGAGATGGAGGGAACAGGAAGAGGAAGAGTGAATTAAATGGAGGGAACAGGAAGAGGAAGAGTGAATGAGATGGAGGGAACAGGAAGAGGAAGAGTGAATGAGATGGAGGGAACAGGAAGAGGAAGAGTGAATGAAATGGAGGGAACAGGAAGCGGAAGAGTGAATGAGATGGAGGGAACAGGAAGAGGAAGAGTGAATGAGATGGAGGGAACAGGAAGAGGAAGAGTGAATGAGATGGAGGGAACAGGAAGAGGAAGAGTGAATGAAATGGAGGGAACAGGAAGAGGAAGAGTGAATGAGATGGAGGGAACAGGAAGAGGAAGAGTGAATGAGATGGAGGGAACAGGAAGAGGAAGAGTGAATGAGATGGAGGGAACAGGAAGAGGAAGAGTGAATCGGATGGAAGGAACAGGAAGAGGAAGAGTGAATCGGATGGAAGGAACAGGAAGAGGAAGAGTGAATGAAATGGAGAGAACAGGAAGAGGAAGAGTGAATGAAATGGAGGGAACAGGAAGAGGAAGAGTGAATGAAATGGAGGGAACAGGAAGAGGAAGAGTGAATGAGATGGAGGGAACAGGAAGAGGAAGAGTGAATGAGATGGAGGGAACAGGAAGAGGAAGAGTGAATGAGATGGAGGGAACAGGAAGAGGAAGAGTGAATCGGATGGAAGGAGAAGGAGAAAGCGGAGGGTCCACAATGCCCCTCATTATTCAGAGAGACACTCGAGGCCACAGGAAAAAGCGCACTTCATTGTTCTTGTCAAACTCAGTCCGGCTTAATGGCGTGTTCAGTTCTTAGGGCCTCAGCTAGTGGAGAGATAATGGTAGTGGTGTGGCTGGGCCAGACGTAAAGAGAGAGAGATGATTAGATCAGGACAAAACACTTGACTATCTCCTTTCTCTATTGTTTCTTTCGTGGCTTTTAATCTCATTTTAGTAATTTAGCAGACGCTCTTATCCAGAGCAATTTACTGGAGCAATTAGGGGTAAGTGCCTTGCTCAAGAGTACATCGACATATTTTTCACCTAGTTGGCTCAGGGAATCGAACCAGCAACCTTTCGATTACTGACCCAACACTCTTAACGGCTAGGCTACATCTCGCTTGACAGACTTGCTTGACAGAGTCATGGTGCTTTGCAATACAGTGGACCTAGAACACCTGAGAGGAGGTAAAGCACTCTTGAGATAAATATCTTCCAGGGGCCAAAGTATTTTGCAGCTTCACATAAATATGTCATATCATGTAGCAATGGAGAAGGTAAATGGCAATGTTTTCCAACTGAAGAATAAAGTGATGGTTTACGGCATAGTAACTGTGAAGTGGCACAGATGTTTCTGTTGTTATTACTCCTCTGTATCCTTCCCTCCTTTCTGTGGAGATTATCCAGTGATTACTGGTATTGGGGTGGGATTATCGACTGTATTATAGAATGTATATCTAGAACCCCATATGTAACCAGCTCTGTAACTTACACTCAATACACAGATTAGGTACTTAGTCCTTTATTTTCTATGTTTTAACATGATGCTTCTGCTATGGCTCAAACATACTGTAGATGTGAAGCAGTAGCGGAGGTGCTGTTACCACGTTATGGCCAACACACATTCCAAACTGCTTGGTGTACTACACCCTGCAGTCACAGATATTTTCATCGGAGGTGGATGCCGTTAAAATGTCTGTTTGAATCTCATCCATGGTATATGCTTCCTGACGCAGATGATGCAGGAAGCAGTTGGAATCCAGGCCAAAATGGGACACAGGTGTTTGAGATAAACTCAGTGTCAATGAAGCCTCGTTACAGCATGTCCTTCCCTGCCTGCGTCCCGAACGGCACCCTATTCCCTACAGTGCACTGCTTTTGATCAGGGATCTGTAGGGCTCCATAGGACTCTGATCAAAAGTAGTGCACTATGTAGGGAACAGTGTACCGTTTGGGACTCAGCCTCTACCTATGGGTGTGTACCAGAGTGGCTGCAGCATTGATCAGACAGCCAAGCCCCTTTGTTTGCCTCCTAATTGGGGTAATTTATTGCCCTAACAGGCAGAGCAGCTGTGGCTTTACAGCATCGCACCAATTAAGCCCAGATGCTAAAATGAAAGACAGGACTGAAGACGTGAAGAATCAACAGACCATAACTCAGATCTGGGTAATAAATGTGACAGCATGAGACCGAGGAATGAGGAGGACCGTGGCGGGCTCTTCAAAACCCTCTGCTGATGTATTCCACTGATGTTGGAAACAACAAGCAACGTCATTATCAATGTAATTCAAAGAGTAATTTCAAAACCAGATCTAAGATGACCTGAAAGTTATTGTTTCTTATAACTTCTATGATTTTAATTATTGGTCAGAATCAAAGAAGGGAACAGACATCTACAGACATATACAGACATCTACAGGCATCTACAGACATCTGCAGGCATCTACAGACATCTACAGGCATCTACAGACATCTACAGGCATCTACAGACATCTACAGACATCTACAGACATCTACATACATCTACAGACATCTACATACATCTACAGACATCTACAGGCATCTACAGACATCTACATACATCTACAGACATCTACAGACATCTACAGACATCTACATACATCTACAGACATCTACAGACATCTACAGTCATCTACAGACATCTACATACATCTACAGACATCTACAGACATCTACAGACATCTACATACATCTACAGACATCTACATACATCTACAGACATCTACAGACATCTACAGACATCTACATACATCTACAGACATCTACATACATCTACATACATCTACATACATCTACAGACATCTACAGACATCTACAGACATCTACAGACATCTACATACATCTACAGACATCTACAGACATCTACAGACATCTACATACATCTACAGACATCTACAGACATCTACATACATCTACATACATCTACAGACATCTACAGGCATCTACAGACATCTACAGACATCTACAGGCATCTACAGACATCTACAGACATCTACAGACATCTACAGACATCTACATACATCTACAGACATCTACAGTCATCTACAGACATCTACAGACATCTACATACATCTACAGACATCTACAGACATCTACATACATCTACAGACATCTACAGACATCTACATACATCTACATACATCTACAGACATCTACAGACATCTACATACATCTACAGACATCTACAGTCATCTACAGACATCTACAGACATCTACAGGCATCTACAGACATCTACAGACATCTACATACATCTACAGACATCTACAGACATCTACATACATCTACAGACATCTACATACATCTACAGACATCTACATACATCTACAGGCATCTACAGACATCTACAGACATCTACATACATCTACAGACATCTACAGACATCTACAGGCATCTCTACAGGGAGTCGAGAACACTTCACGTCTAAGGTTAGATGGATTATGAGTAAACACAAAATTGTTCTCATGATAGTTCAATATTTCTCTGATTTACATTTTTATTTTGCACAAAATGGCAGTTGCGGTCAGGATCAGGTGGATTAGAGAATCGGAGAGCGAATGGCCCAGGAAATGTGGGACATAACAGGAGGAAATCAGGTCACCATGGACATTCCTCCAGGGCATGGATAACCCCAACATACTGTGGTTGGCCTGCCTCTCCTCTCTCCCAGTCTGAGTCCTTTAGATGATGTGCACTGGGAAAGGGCACACATGTGAGTAACACAGATACAGTAACATGGAAGAGGAGAAGGGGCCAACCTGAAGGCTCAGCTCACTGATGATGAATACTTCCAGAGAGAGTTTATGTTTTCTTGTCATGTGACCCCAAAGGAAAATAACATCTCATCGTTTTGATGATGTCTGGAGTTTGTACTGTTCCTATCCGGCTCGAAGGACCCTAATAAAAGAGGTCGAGTCTGAGAGAGTACGTCGTTGTACACATTTTCATTGTGTCACAAATCAAACAGTCCAAATTGTTCACCCAATAGGCCTGCCAGTCCACATAACATGAGCGAGTGATCTGCCTGAGAATATATTAATTTTAATTCTACGGTTCGGCTGGGTCCAAGATGGTGTATAGGTGAATAGCAAAGTGAGACGTGTGAGCATGCTAGTACCTGGGTCATACGAGAGCAGCACTAAAACATGCAGCACCTTGATAGACTGAACCATACCCCAGAGATGAAAGGAGTTCATGCACTCCTACAGAGAGTATCTCCTCCCTCTGTCCTCCATTAGAATTCCAGCTCTGTCTGGAGCTCCCCTGAATCCCATTACCTTCTCCATTCCACCACTGACTTAAACCCTCAAGACAAAACGAGTGCTTGTCTGTCGTGCCCTTGACGGCGGTGTCTTGCTCCTCCATGTAACCTCTCTCTCTCGGTCCCTCTTTCAGTCCCTCCCTATCTGTGTGTCTCTCTCTCGTTCCCTCTCTCTCTCTCTGTTTCTCCCTCTCGGTCCCCCTCTCTCGCTCTCGCTCTCTCCGTCCCTCTCTCTCTCTGTGCCTCTCTCTCGATCCCTCTCCCTCGCTCTCTCGGTCTCTCTCTCTCGGTCTCTCTCTCTCTCTCTCTCTCTCCCTCTCTCTCTCTCTTTGTCTCTGTCTCTCTCTTCAGGGAGAATTGTGATATCAGTAGCCTGATGGGGAGTAGAAACCTCTGTGTTTTATGAGGAGAACGAACGGCCCTGAACCCAATTATCTTTCTTTGTTAAGTAAAACTCTACTGGCCCTCATTTCAACATGCAGCCCCCCCTCTGCTGTTTTTACACTACAAAGTGATAACAGATTTAATTAGCTGAGGACCTTGCTTCAGGGAGACTCATGAATCTATATTGATATTTCTGCAGAACGTGGAGATAGGGCCTCGTCCTCATGATGAGCTACGGAGACGCTACTGGAGAAAAAAAGAAAGGGGGATGAAGTGATGATTTGCAACTTTAACTCTCCTGTTGACTTTTTCCCCTGAGGGTAATATTTTTATCGCTCTATGAGGATGAGCAGCATGGCTGAATTATGCAGAGCATGGCAGCAGCAATCAATGCTGTCTCACTGTGAGTAGCTTGGATTAAAAGAGGCCTGCTGTCAGGAGAGCAGCATTTCTGTTATTGACATTAGAGAATATTCCACCACTAATCTGGTAGAAATGAATTAAGTGTTCTGAGACCTTCAGCCCCATTTGGAGAGTGGAATCTTATTTGGATTTAATGGTGCATTTTGCCTGCCTAACCTGGTCACTTTGTTTGATGGATCAGTTTAACCATCTGGAATAACATTAGCAATAGCATTGGGGTCCTGAAGGTATAGAACCCTATATATAATATGGAGGTTTCTAGGGTCTCCACCAAGCTAGGTAAATCTGCTTTTACTTTTAATGCATCGTATTGCTGGAACAAAATTAATGTTTTGTGGTGTTTGGGCAATTTAAAGTATTGATTGGGAACTTGTTTGAGGATGAAGGTAACTGTTTTTCTGGGTGATTTGTGACGTTGTATTTGTGCTTCCCATGACTGTGTTTTTACATTCATTTAAAAAAAAAATATTTGACCTTTATTTAACCAGGTAGGCTAGTTGAGAACAAGTTCTCATTTACAACTGTGACCTGGCCAAGATAAAGCACAGCAGTTCGACACATACAGTGATTTTTGCAGTTCCTTCCAGTCATTGGCAGCAGAGAACTGGAAGGAAAGGCGGCCAAAGGAGGAATTGGCGTTTGTGGTGACCAGTGAGATATATCTGCTGGAGCGCGTGCTATGGGTGGGTGCTGCTATGGTGACCAGTGAGCTGAGATAAGGCGGGGATTTACCTAGCAGAGACTTGTAGATGACCTGGAGCCAGTGGGTTTGGCGACGAGTATGAAGCGATGGCCAGCCAACGAGAGCATACAGGTCGCAGTGGTGGGTAATATATGGGGCTTTGGTGACAAAATAGATGGCACTGTGATAGACTGCATCCAATTTGTTGAGTATAGTGTTTGAGGCTATTTTATAGATGACATCGCCGAAGTCGAGGATCGGTAGGATGGTCAGTTTTACGAGGGTATGTTTGGCAGCATGAGTGAAGGATGCTTTGTTGCGAAATAAAAAGCCAATTCTAGATTTAATTTTGGATTGGAGATGTTTGATGTGAGTCTGGAAGGAGAGTTTCCAGTCTAACCAGACACCTAGATATTAGTAGTTGTCCACATATTCTAAGTCAGAACCGTCCAGAGTAGTGATGCTGGACGGGCGGGCAGGTGCGGGCAGTGACCGGTTGAAGAACATGCATTTAGTTTTACTTGCATTTAAGAGCAATTGGAGGCCACGGAAGGAGAGTTGTATGGCATTGAAGCTCGTCTGGAGGTTAGTTAACACAGTGTCCAAAGAAGGGCCAGAAGTATACAGAATGGTGTCGTTTGCGTAGAGGTGGATCAGAGAATCACCAGCAACGAGAGCGACATCATTGATGTATACAGGGAAGAGAGTCGGCCCGAGAATTGAACCCTGTGGCACGCCCATAGAGACTGCAAGAGGTCCGGACAACAGGCCCTCCGATTTGACACACTGAACTCTATCAGAGAAGTAGTTGGTGAACCAGGCGAGGCAATCATTTGAGAAACAAAGGCTGTTGAGTCTGTCAAAATGAATGTGGTGATTGACAGAGTCGAAAGCCTTGGCCAGGTCGATGAATACGGCTGCACAGTAATGTCTCTTATCGATGGCGGTTATGATATCGTTTATGACCTTGAGCGTGGCTGAGGTGCACCCATGACCAGCTCTGAAACCAGATTGCATAGCGGAGAAGGTACGGTGGGATTCGAAATGGTCGGTAATCTGTTTGTTGAATTGGCTTTCGAAGACTTTAGAAAGGCAGAGTAGGATGGATATAGGTCTGTGGCAATTTGGGTCTAGAGTGTCTCCCCCTTTGAAGAGGGGGATGACCGCTGCAGTGTTCCAATCTTTTGGGAATCTCAGACAATACAAAATAGAGGTTGAACAGGCTAGTAATAGGGGTTGCAACAATTTCAGCAGATAATTTTGAAAAGAGAGGGTCCAGAATGTCTAGCCCGGCTGATTTGTAGGGGTCCAGGTTTTGCAGTTCTTTAAGAACATCAGCTATCTGGATTTGGGTGAAGGAGAAATGGGGGAGGATTGGGCGAGTTGCTGTGGGGAGTGCAGGGCTGTTGACCGGGGTAGGGGTAGCCAGGTGGAAAGTAGAGGTTGACAGATTATGATTTTTCAACGCCGATACCGTTTATTGGAGGACCAAAAAAAAGCCGATACCGATTAATCTGCCAATATTTTTATTTATTTATTTGTAATAATGACAATTACAACAATACTGAATGAACACTTATTTTAACTTAATATAATACATCAATAATATCAATTTAGCCTCAAATAAATAATGAAACATGTTCAATTTGGTTTAAATAATGCAAAAACATAATAACATAATGCAAAAAAGTGTTGGAGAAGAAAGTAAAAGTGCAATATGTGCCATGTAAAAAAGCTAATGTTTAAGTTCCTTGCTCAGAACATGAGAACATATGAAAGCTGGTGGTTCCTTTTAACATGAGCCTTCAATATTCCCAGGTAAGAAGTTTTAGGTTGTAGTTAATATAGGAATTATAGGACTATTTCTCCCTATACGATTTGTATTTCATATACCTTTGACTATTGGATGTTCTTATAGGCACTTTAGTATTGCCAGTGTAACAGTATAGCTTCCGTGCCTCTCCTCGCTCCTACCTGGGTTTGAACCAGGAGCACATCGACAACAGCCACCCTCGAAGCAGCGTTACCCATTCAGAGCAAGGGGAACAACCACTCCAAGTCTCAGAGCGAGTGACGTTTGAAACGCTATTAGCGCGCACCCCGCTAACTAGCTAGCCATTTCACATCGGTTACACCAGCCTAATCTCGGGAGTTGATAGGCTTGAATTCATAAACAGCGCAATGCTTGAAGAATTGCGAAGAGCTGCTGGCAAACGCACGAAAGTGCTGTTTGAATGAATGCTTACGAGCCTGCTGCTGCCTACCATCGCTCATTCAGACTGCTCTATCAAATATCAAATCATAGACTTAATTATAACATAATAACACACAGAAATACGAGCCTTTGGTCATTAATATGGTAGAATCCGGAAACTATCATTTCGAAAACAAAATGTTTATTCTTTCAGTGAAATACGGAACCGTTTTGTATTTTATCTAACAGATGGCATCCCTAAGTCTAAATATTGCTGTTACATTGCACAACCTTCAATGTTATGTCATAATTATGTACAATTCTGGCAAATTAATTACGGCCTTTGTTAGGAATAAAGGGACTTCACACAGTTCGCAATGAGCCAGGCGGCCCAAACTGCTGCATATACCCTGACTGCTTGCATGGAACGCAAGAGAAATGACACAATTTCCCTAGTTATGAGAAATTCATGTTAGCAGGCAATATTAACTAAATACGCAGGTTTAAAATATATACTTGTGTTTTGATTTTAAAGAAAGGCATTGATGTTTATGGTTAGGTACATTGGTGCAACGACAGTGTTTTTTTTCGCAAATGCGCTTGTTAAATCATCACCCGTTTGTCGAAGTAGGCTGTGATTCGATGAGAAATTAACAGGCACCGCATCGATTATATGCAACGCAGGACACGCTAGATAAACTAGTAATATCATCAACCATGTGTAGTTAACTAGTGATTATGTTAAGATTGATTGTTTTTTATAAGATAAGTTTAATGCTAGCTAGCAACTTACAGTGGGGCAAAAAAGTATTTAGTCAGCCACCAATTGTGCAAGTTCTCCCACTTAAAAAGATCAGAGAGGCCTGTAATTTTCATCATAGGTACACTTCAACTATGACAGACAAAATGAGAGAAAAAAATCCAGAAAATCACATTGTAGGATTTTTAATGAATTTATTTGCAAATTATGGTGGAAAATAAGTATTTGGTCAATAACAAAAGTTTATCTCAATACTTTGTTATATACCCTTTGTTGGCAATGACAGAGGTCAAACGTTTTCTGTAAGTCTTCACAAGATTTTCACACACTGTTGCTGGTATTTTGGCCCATTCCTCCATGCAGATCTCCTCTAGAGCAGTGATGTTTTGGGGCTGTTGCTGGGCAACACGGACTTTCAACTCCCTCCAAAGATTTTCTATGGGGTTGAGATCTGGAGACTGGCTAGGCCACTCCAGGACCTTGAAATGCTTCTTACGAAGCCACTCCTTCGTTGCCCGGGCGGTGTGTTTGGGATCATTGTCATGCTGAAAGACCCAGCCACGTTTCATCTTCAATGCCCTTGCTGATGGAAGGAGGTTTTCACTCAAAATCTCACGATACATGGCCCCATTCATTCTTTCCTTTACACGGATCAGTCGTCCTGGTCCCTTTGCAGAAAAACAGCCCCAAAGCATGATGTTTCCACCCCCATGCTTCACAGTAGGTATGGTGTTCTTTGGATGCAACTCAGCATTCTTTGTCCTCCAAACACGACGAGTTGAGTTTTTACCAAAAAGTTATATTTTGCTTTCATCTGACCATATGACATTCTCCCAATCTTCTTCTGGATCATCCAAATGCTCTCTAGCAAACTTCAGACAGGCCTGGACATGTACTGGCTTAAGCAGGGGGACACGTCTGGCACTGCAGGATTTGAGTCCCTGGCGGCGTAGTGTGTTACTGATGGTAGGCTTTGTTACTTTGGTCCCAGCTCGCTGCAGGTCATTCACTAGGTCCCCCCGTGTGGTTCTGGGATTTTTGCTCACCGTTCTTGTGATCATTTTGACCCCACGGGGTGAGATCTTGTGTGGAGCCCCAGATCGAGGGAGATTATCAGTGGTCTTGTATGTCTTCCATTTCCTAATAATTGCTCCCACAGTTGATTTCTTCAAACCAAGCTGCTTACCTATTGCAGATTCAGTCTTCCCAGCCTGGTGCAGGTCTACAATTTTATTTCTGGTGTCCTTTGACAGCTCTTTGGTCTTGGCCATAGTGGAGTTTGGAGTGTGACTGTTTGAGGTTGTGGACAGGTGTCTTTTATACTGATAACAAGTTCAAACAGGTGCCATTAATACAGGTAACGAGTGGAGGACAGAGGAGCCTCTTAAAGAAGAAGTTACAGGTCTGTGAGAGCCAGAAATCTTGCTTGTTTGTAGGTGATCAAATACTTATTTTCCACCATAATTTGCAAATAAATTCATTAAAAATCCTACAATGTGATTTTCTGGATTTTTCTTTCTCATTTTGTCTGTCATAGTTGAAGTGTACCTATGATGAAAATTACAGGCCTCTCTGATCTTTTTAAGTGGGAGAACTTGCACAATTGGTGGCTGACTAAATACTTTTTTACCCCACTGTATATGGTACTCTTACTTCAGTCATGACAACATACTGTATAACTACATGTTAAACTGTAGGCAACCAACAACTACTATACATGTCAAGAGTACAGTGTTCCACTGGAGTGTTGTGATGAACAGTGAGAGATGAAAATGAGTATGAAAGTGTCAAGTGGAGCTTGTCAAACCCCACTCATGTATGAATATTTCACTAGCATCACACACACACGCGCCCGCACGCACGCAGACACACACACACCACAAACCAGCCCTCCTCGCCTCGTTTCCCCCGGCTCAGAGAAGAAAGAGGCCCTCCGACGGATACCTGTCTCCTGCTTCATCTCACAGCCCAAATTTCAGATGGCATGAATGACAGGAGGAGCTCTCCAGTGCTGACAGCACTGCCTCATGGGGGAACTTGAGCGGTCTCATAGGAGGAGCTCTCCAGTGCTGACAACGCTGCCTTGCGAAGGAACTGGAGCTTTTGCCCACATCACACTGCTGCCAGAAACCAGGCTACGCCCATGACCGACACACACAGAAACAAATACTGTACCACACAAACGAGTAATACACACTCACTCAATCACTCACAAACGCACATAGACGCATAGGCAAAGAAACATTCAGCAAACAAACACACATAAGCATGCACGCACGCACGCACACACATACTATAGGTGCACACACACACGGGCACACAAACAGTCGGCACACACAAATATCACACGAGTACATTGAGTAGGGAGCACACACACACACACACACACAGGCAAACACACACCGAGGATGCAGCAATATTCCAAACATATAGAATAGCACACATACACAAAAACACACACACACACACTTGAGCAGAGCTTTTTTGTATAATGTGTCTCCTGACAGTTATCAAGGTGGTAAAGTACCGCTCCCTTTACATACAGCCACATCTCTCACAGGAAACATAGATATTCACAGAGCTACTAGGTCTTTCCTCTACCACATGACAGATCATAATGTGGTTATAGTAGACAGGAAAATCCTACAAGATAATACTGTATACGTCCCCGTCTCACGGTCAGCCATTTTCTTACATTACATAGCATTCCCTGTTTCCTTTCAGCTGTATTTCGTATGTTAAATGCGGAGATTTAAAGATTGTAATTAAGGCTGGAAGAATTACCGTATAATCGTCTAACTGACAATTATGGATGAAGACCGTAATGAAAATAAAAGAAACCGCAAACTGGACGAATAGCTGAGTGAAGAAGGGACGGCCGGGCATTTTTGCGGTTGAGTCCATTTCCACGGTTACATGAACTCTTTACAACATGATGGAACTTAGTTTCTCCTTGCTGAAACAAGCAAGGTGTTGTAGCAAATTAGTCTTTGGTTGCCTAGGTAATGCCTCCTTTCTGCAGCAGCACATGCAGTCAGGAGCTATACAAATTATTATAACGGTGACCACGGTCATTTGGCTGACCAATAACCGTCATCCAGAATTCCATGACCATCACAGCCCTAATTGTAATGCAGTATTGATCAACATACAGTATATATTTTAAAACACACTTTTAATGAACCACAGTATGGAGACCAGGGAGTGGGTCACTAAGATAGTAAATCCATCCTGATGTACTTACTTTTACTGCTTATCCTATGGGCCATTATAGGACTCTCCTCTCTCTCACAGGTCAAAGTGTCGATGCTGGAAGAGGGAAAAATAAACATTTGGATGTTAAATCACTGTGGTAAGAAAACCCACACAGACTCAGTAAACACACAGTAAAACACTAGTGTGTGGTGGTGCGAAAGAGAGAGAGAGAGAGGGAGAAAAAGAGAGAGAAGAAAGAGAGTGAGAGACATTGATTTTCCCCCACCCCGAAGTGCCAGTTCATCATTCCATGAGACACTCTCTATCGATCCTTCGCCTTTAGTTTGTTTGTAATTTTGGGGGCTTAAAGCTGGTCGCTATGATAGATCCCTCTGTACGCCATTCGTCTCCTACATGAAAAATGGACAGATCAAAGGATGTGTGGAAATGACCTCATTTTCAGAGTTGTTTGATCTTCCCTTCGGTTGGTCTTTCAGCCTTGTTTTTAAACTTTTTTATTTTGTTATTAAACCTTTATTTAACCAGGCAAATGAGTTAAGAACACATCTCTAAGCTCTGTCCAACCTTTTAAAATGGTGCTTTAGCTGGTATGCAACCATACAGTAATAACACAGGAAAAACAAGTTGAGTATAATCCCAGAAAACCAGGAACATTCGCAGGACATTAGCTAACATTCACATGAAGTTCTAGTTAGGGTTTTATCTAACATTAAGATGGTAACATCCTAAAAACATATATTTTTTTGGGGGGGGGGTAAATTAAATATCCTTGGAATGTTATCCTAACATTCACAAAAATGCTGTGCACTACATCTATAACAACCACCACAGAACATTCCCCTAAGGATCTTAATAGGTCATGTAATAACAAAATGTGTTCTGGGAATGTTCTTGCAACATAGTGAAGGTTTTATACAATCGTTGTACAATCATCAGTACAACTTGACAGTTTTTGTGTTATTAGGACTTTTTGGGCAACCTAATGAACTAGAAACATTCACAGAACGTTGGTTTGCTGGGATTACTTAGGAAAATTGGAATCATCTTTGTAAAATACAACTGTAAGTGCATCCCTAGAACAAGATCATTCATGGTAACAAAACCAAATTACTTCACATTTTCCTTTTGAGTGGATTCAATTATTCTGATATGTCTGATGGTTAAGAGAGATATCTTTCCCCCTTTCAATATTCAGGACCACTGAAAAATAGAACATACCTTTAACTATCCATTTCGGTTTAGCCCGTGTTCATAAATTTTACTCTCCTCCCTCCCCCATCTTCGAGTCTATCCTGATTTCCATTCAGTGAGCAGTCGCAGAGACGTTGGGTTTTCATCCATCCACCCACACACAACCTCCAACTGCCCCACCTCCCTACCTCCCAACCCCCACCCACACACACCGTGGACCTGCCTTCCCTTCCTGGAGCCAGAGAGCATCACATCGTGACCTAGCACCACCTCTCCAGATGCTAAAAGATACCCTGAGGTGATCATGTGATGTATGACAAAGCTTAGATTACAGTACAGAGATCACAAAAGGAAGTAAGCTCCCTGCACAGGAGAACCCAACAAATACAAACATTGGCTCCTGCTAGCTTCAGTATCTCTTATCTCTCTCTTTTTTGGCCTGTATTGAAACTGTTCGTTTCTGATGAATATGAGAGACAACCAGTTTATGATCATGGAGGTCATCCAATAAATCCATGGAGAGGTGTAACTCCCAGGCAGCCATTTCTCCCAGCCAGCACAGCCCTAACTCAGCCCTAACAGCCCTAACTCCCCAGGTTTTATAACGTAATTTGTGCCTAATGGCCACACTCATTAGTGGCATCTCCAAAACACACTCTGGTCATTACCGAGCACATTTGCAGTTTAGGCTTCATGCCGGCATTGTCACTTTAAGTCATTCGTCACATTCCCTGGCAGTTGGCACCACAAATTAACAAAAAGCACAAATCGTATCATAATCTGTGACTATCGTTATCTGCATACAATGCCAGCCAGCTTGTTTTGACACGTTTGTTTTATCAGTGTAGCGAGAAACCTGGTTTGAAACAACATCCATCATGTCGACTCAATGCTGCCGAGGGAGGCCACTTGAAGACCACATAGTAGTACGCAGGCAGAGGTGCAGTGCGAATGGTGCACTTTACCTTAGTAAACCTCTCGTGTATGGAGAGAGAAGGAGAAAAAGAGTAGGACAGAGTGCTGAGAGAGAGAGTTATAGTGGGACAATGGGAGAAAGAGAAAGAGTGGGATAGTAGGAGACATTAGCTCTCTTTCTCTTTCATAAATTGTACTGCGGTCAGATACAGACCAAAGTTACCATGGGTTTTCTGGACCAAAAAGGGTCTAGGTGGTGGGTGTCTCATGGGGCGGGGAAGCAGTCGGACCGTGGCTGAATTTCACATCAAATTTTAGAGGCCCCCATCTTGGCAGTGTAGATACATTTTTGAATTTGCCATGCAGCTGAAACAAATGTTGCAGTTTTTAAGCACATTTCTTGGAATTCTATGCAATTTGACATGGTTAATGCTGTGTTCTTTTGCTCAAACATAATAAATCTATTCTGCTAAATCCATTGGTTTGGAATTTTTTATTTTTTATTCTCCCTGACTGTCTAGCTTTATTATAGTGATTGTTAGTTTTCAAAGATTATATTATAAAAATATATATAGGTCCATTATCTTTCTTACATACCTTATATTTGCTTTTAGTCGTTTAAGTTTACACTGAAAACATTTTACCATCCCGAAAATATATATATTTTTTTATATACTGTATATATATATAATAAAATAAAATATATATTTTCGGGATGGTAAAATGATGGTAAAAAAACTATAAACGCAACATGCAACAATGTTAAAGCTTTTACTGAGTTACAGCTCATATCAGGAAATCAGTCAATTTAAATAAATAAATGAATCCCTAATCTATGGATTTTACATGACTGGGAGTACAGATATGCATCTGTATTTGTATTTGTATTGGACACAGATACCAAAAAAAATGGTAGGGGCGTGGATCAGAAAACCAGTCAATATCTTGTGTGATCATGATTTGCCCCATGCAGTGCGACACATCTCCTTCGCAAAGAGTTGATCAGGCTGTTGATTGTGGCCTGTGGAATGTTGTCCTACTCCTCTTCAATGGCTGTGCGAAGTTGCTGGATATTGGTGGGAACTGGAACACGCTGTTGTACACGTAGATCCAGAGCATTCCAAACATGCTCAATGGGTGACATGTCTGGTGTGTATGCAGGACATGGAAGTACTGGGACATTTTCAGCTTCCAGGAATTGGGTACAGATCCTTGCGACACGGGCTGTGCATTATCATGATGAAACAAGAGGTGATGACAACGGATGAATGGCACGACAATGGGCCTCAGGATCTCGTCACGGTATCTCTGCGCATTGAAATTGCCATCGATAAAATGCAATTGTGTTTCTTGTCCTTAGCTTATGCCTGCCCATACCATAACCCCACCGCCACCACGGGGCACTCTGTTCACAACATTGGCATCATCAAACCGCTCGCCCACACGAAGCCATACACATGGTCTGCGGTTGTGAGGTCAGTTGGACGTACTAAAAGATTCTCTAAAACGACATTGGAGGCGGCTTATGGTAGAGAAATTAACATTAAATTCTCTGTCAACAGCTCTAGTGGACATTCATGCAGTCAACATGCCAATTGTACGCTCCCTAAAATCTTGAGACATCTGTGGCCTTGTGTTGTGTGACAAACTGCACATTTTAGAGTGGCCTTTTATTGTCCCCAGCACAAGGTGCGCCTCTGTAATGATAATGCTGTTTAATCAGCTTATTGATATGCCACACCTGTCAGGTGGGTGGATTATCTTGGAAAAGAAGAAATGTTGACTAAAAGGGACGTAAACAAATTTGAGCAAAACATTTGAGAGAAATAAGCTTTTTGTGTATATGGAAACTTTCTAGAATCTTTTTATTTCTGCTCATGAAACATGGGACCAACACTTTACATGTTGCATTTATATTTTAGTTCAGTATACAGTTTAAGTCGGAAGTTTACATACACTTAGGTTGGAATCATTAAAATTCGTTTTTCAACTACTCCACAAATTTCTTGTTAACAAACTATAGTTTTGGCAAGTCGGTTAGGACATCTACTTTGTGCATGACACAAGTAATTTTTCCAACAATTGTTTACAGACAGATGATTTCACTTATAATGCACTGTATCATAATTCCATTGGGTCAGAAGTTTACATACACTAAGCTGACTGTGCCTTCAAACAGCTTGGAAAATTCCAGAAAATTATGTCATGGCTTTAGGAACTTCTGATAGACTAATTTACATAATTTGAGTCAATTGGAGGTGTACCTGTGGATGTATTTCAAGGCCTACCTTCAAACTCAGTGCCTCTTTGCTTGACATCATGGGAAAATCAAAAGTAATCAGCCAAGACCTCAGAAAAAAATTGTAGACCTCCACAAGTTTGGTTCACTCCAAAACCGCCATAAAAAAGCCAGACTACGGTTTGCAACTGCACATGGGGTCAAAGATCGTAATTTTTGGAGAAATGTCCTCTGGTCTGATGAAACAAAAATAGAACTGTTTGGCCATAATGACCATCGTTATGTTTAGAGGAAAAAGGGGGATGCTTGCAAGCCGAAGAACACCATCCCAACCGTGAAGCACGGGGGTGGCAGCATCATGTTGTGGGGTGCTTTGCTGAAGGAGGGACTGGTGCACTTCACAAAATAGATGGCATGATGAGGTAGGAAAATCATGTGGATATATTGAAGCAACAGCTCAAGACATCAGTCAGGAAGTTAAAGCTTAGTCGCAAATGGGTCTTCCAAATGGATAATGACCCCAAGCATACTTCCAAAGTTGTGGCACCAAGACTCTTCCTAGAGCTGGCCGTCTAAACAATCGGGGGAGAAGGGCCTTGGTCAGGGAGGTGACCAAGAACCCGATGGTCACTCTGACAGAGCTCCAGAGTTCCTCTGTGGAGATGGGAGAACCGTCCAGAAGGACAACCACCTCTGCAGCACTCCACCAATCAGGCCTTTATGGTAGAGTGGCCAGACGGAAGCCACTCCTCAGTAATAGGCACATTTCAGCCTTGGAGTTTGCCAATAGGCACCTAAAGGGCTCTCAGACCATGAGAAACAAGATACTCTGGTCTTATGAAACCAAGATTGAACTCTTTGGCCTGAATGCCAAGCGTCACGTCTGGAGGAAACCTGGCACCTCCCAAGGATTTCAATAGCAGAAAAATCCCTGGTTACAACCTCAGAGCTGTGGGAAACACTGTCCACACTCCGCAGAAACCTCTCCCAAGTCCTTGAAGCTCAAAGTGTTCCAAAGAGAAATGTCAGAATCTTAAGTGCAACCATGCTATTTGATCAGGACATGGGATACCTAATACCAATTCTGTATTTTTCCTAGAAGATTGAGGGAATTGAAGTCTGGGTGTGCAACAGCTCCCATCCAAGTAAGAAATAGAGCAGGAGTGTGAAAGAGAGAAAGAGAACAAGGAGAGAGAGAGAGAGAAAAATAGAGAACGAGAGAGAGAGAAGAGAGAGAACGACCAAGAGAAAGAGAGAGAGAGAGAGAACGACAAATAGAGCAATAGAGAGAAATAGAGAGAGAGAGAGTGGGTGGAGAAACATGTTGGCTATCCTTTGTCAACTGCTCAGTGCCATTTAATGGCCTGTAAACTCCTTTGCTGGAAAAGAAAAGGCAATTAGCATACTGAGTGGATTACAAGATTGCTCTGACTTCTGGATTAATGTGTGCACTTAATCGTCTCATTGCTAAGCGATTCTTGGATATGGCTATCCAAGGGGAACACATTTCTTCATTCTCTAAACCCTGTAAAGCTCAAACATTAAAATGGATTTCTTCTGTTGCACCAAAGATGCACTCCTTCACAAAACTCCCTCACAATATCTTTAGAAGTCGAGTTGTTATTGTTTTGTTGGTTGTTGCTATACACCCTCCAACAACAGCAACTTCCCTCAGTTAAGTAAAGTAGTGTTTCTCGATGTCCTTGAATGTAAAAGCCATACATTCTATTTCTCTGATGCACGTACCACACACCTTGCAACAATCTTCATCACAGTCTCTGCCACCCTGCAACTCTGATCAACTAGGAAACTTGGTGCTCTCTCTCTCCCCATCTCCAGGAACTGCAGCTTCACCCCCTATCTCCCCCTTCCTGGCTTTGATATGATCTTTAATCCACAGCTACTCACCTCACCTCCAAATCCTTCACTGACAGTGTCAACCCAGAAATGAAAAGAGCTGATAACTTTGCAACGCTATCCCTCAGCACCGAGGCAGGCAACACACACTCTCCCAGGATGGTAGCTTCACCTTAACGCACACACACACAGAGCCACACACACACCTGACACACACACACACACACAGATTACATTACTGCATTCAATATTCCAGGTAAACATTTTCAGATGGTGCAAAAAAATCTGTTTGATAAAACCTTGCCCACCCATGCGAGAAATTCCACCCAGGCCATTAGAATGTATAATAACCTGATAACAACTGCAAGTTCAGTCCCAAAAAGTTAGGTTTACCCTGTTTACCACATAGCCTTGCCATGAGCACTAACAGTGAGCCCTGCTTCATTTCTTTGGTTATCTATGGAGATTTCCATCTCTGTTTTGATTCTCTGCTGTTTCCATCCCTGCAGATAAAGAGCTTTGGGGATGCGCTGCACTCCCCTCCTTCAGAAATTAAAGAGCTGATTCACAGCTTTCTGTTAAAAGGAGCAGATGGTGGAGACATGCCAGTGTTGTTCACCAGCCCCCGCTAGACCACCGGCGCTGCTACTGGGCTGGGCTAGGCTAGGCTGGGCTAGGCTGGGCTAGGCTGGGCTGGGCTAGACAAAGCAACTAGGAGAAAGATAAGCTCTCTGGGTGCATAAAGAATGCATTTTCTCTTTAGAAATCAATAATGTCTCAGTGCTGTGAGGATCACCAGCGTCGACATCGCCTCCAACTTATTCATTCATTTCTCCAAATGATCTACTGCTTCCTCGCTCTCTTTTCCTTTGTCGCTTTATCTGTCTCTCTCTGTCTACCTCTCTGGAGGTAGTCTCTTTGGCTTGTTAAGATCAAATTCAAATTCAGATTGCGTTATTGGCATGAAATACAATTTGTAGATATTGCCAAAGCAGTATAGTGGTACAGCATTCCAGTAAATACAGTTTAATGCAATGAGGTTAATGAAATACAGTTAATAACAATAGTACATTGTTATTAGTGACCCATTTCAGGAAACTAGGCGAATATTGCAAGTCACGACTTCACTGGAGAGCCATTTTAACGTATTTTGGGGGTGGTTTATCAAAATGCGTTTTTTTGGCAGAAATGCCTGTAAACTTTCATGTGCCTTCTATTACAAACTTGTATGCCATATGTAAAAATGAATAAAAAAATTCAATTACGAGCCTTGTTGGTTAAGCCACAGAAAAAGTCAGCAACCTTCCCACTACCCATGATTGGCTGAGATAATGAGTGAGCTGGACATGCCAAGAGAGGAGTTCGGATTGGTCTGTCATATAGAAGGCTTCTGTCTATATGAGCTGGTCAGTCTGTGTTGGTAAGCCTGTCGAACGCTGATTTTTTTATGTATTGTGTAGTGGAGCTGCATAAGTGTTGCTCTCTACTTTCTGGAGGATCAAGTTTTGAAATCAGTGGAATCAAAATATGATAGCTAAAGAGATGGAGAAAACACCTGTCTCCGGATTACATCTTCAAACTAAGGGCAACCATGGCATGGCAGGAAGACGCGTCCATCATGCATGAGGATGTATACAGGTAAGACAGTCTAGCTAGCTACATTTTCAGATATTACACATTTCTAATTTTGACAGGAAGTGGTTTAATTTCAAGCTGAAGTGTACTGTTAGCTAGCTAGCTTACACGTTGTTTACCAAGCTAAGTTCATTGTTTACCTAGCTAGCTAGCTACATGTCTTAAGCTAAAGTGTACTGTAAGCTACTGGCTCCCTAGCTAACGTCACATGTATCACGTTATTATTCGTATCCCAAAGTCATTTGCTTTACTAGTTAGAGCCTAATGTTAGCTAGCTAACATTGAACCTGGTTGGTTAACTCCCAGCAGATTCATGCAGGGTAGTAACGACATGATTTGGCACAATGTTCATTGTTGTTTAACTAGCTAACGTTAGCTGGCTGGCTCATTAGCTAACGTTACGTGACATGTGTGATCTTACACGTTGTTTACCTAGCTAGGTTCATTGTTTACCTAGCTAGCTAGCTATATGTTTAAGCTAAAGTGTACTGTTAGCTAGCTAGCAAATGTTAGCTGGCTGGCTCCCTAGCTAACGTTACATGTATGATGTTATTACACCCATTGAATATGACTGGTGTCAGTAAATGTCGGCAAAAAAGTGTAATGAAATTGTTGCCAGAAAAGCTGGTTAAGCTATCTAGAGGTAAACAAATCATCGGCCAGAGCGTCAAGTCTGCGATGTAAACGCTCCAAGAGCGAAGCAAGATGGGTGGGGCTTAAGAGGGGGTGAACGATACTGAATGTAGACAAAGAAGAGATCTTCACTAGACACCAAAACATTCAAAGGCCATTTTCTCAAAAGTGAGTTTACAAGTTTATCAACTTTCAAAGCAGAATTACTTTCCCATTGTTCCTCAAAAATGCAGTGTGTGGTATAACATTTTGTAGCTCTGAGTCTCTACTTTTATCCAATGTAAAAAACACAATTTCGAATTTGCTACATAAGACCAAATCCAGGTGGTGAGTCACATATAATCACGTATACAGGTACAACACTACAGCTGTTGATCTCTCTAACCGAGCAGCATGACTTTTGCCTGAAAAAAACAGGACGGAACAGAGGTCTGAAACCCTGGCTGATGTCTATACAGGTTCATACATCATCATTAGTTTAACATCTAGGGTTAGGCCATACGTGGTGAAACTGTTACAGTAAATTACTACATGTGACTCGGTTCAGGAAACTAGACGTATGTCATACGTCAGCACTTCACAGGAGAGATATTTTAACATACATTTTTTATCAAAATGTGAACATGTGAACTTTCATGTGCCTTACTAACAAACTTGTATGCTATCTGTAAATATAAATAAAATTGTTACATTACGAGCCTAGTTGGTGTAGCCATGGAAAAAGTCAGGAACCTCACAGCTAGCCATGATTTGCTGAGATAATGGATGGGCTGGATATGCCGAGAGATGAGTTTGGATTGGTCTGCCATGTAGGACGCTTCTGTCTATAACATGATCTGCTCAGTATGTGTAGGCCATCCTTTCTAATGCTGATTTTTTTTATATCACGAAGAACTGCAAAAGTGTTGCCCTCCACTTTCTGGAGGATCGGGTTTTAAAATCAGTGGAATGCCCGGTGGAAGCAGAGTATGACAGGGGAGTCGAAAAGAGAACACACAGAAGGCTATTGTATAAAACACCTGTCTCCAGATTACGTCTTCAAACTAAGGGCAACCATGGCATTCGTGAAAGAGTGGGAGAAGAGTTCATCCATCTTTACGGGTAAGAGAGTCTAGCTAGCTACATTTTCAGATATTATACAGTTCTCATTTTGTCAGAAAGAAAGTTTCATTGCAAGTTAAAGGGTACTGTTAGCTAGCTAGCTAATGTTAGCTGGCTGGCTCGCTAGCTAATGATACGTGTATTATCTGTGCAGTAATATTATTTGTATCTCAGAGCCATTTGCATTGCTAGTTATAGCCTAATGTTAGCTAGCTAGCTAACATTGAACCTAGTTGGTTAGCTACCTTCAGATTCATGCAGGGTAGTAACGTTATGAGTTGGGATTATGGTTAATTGTTTAGCTAGCTAGTGCCATTTCTAAACAAAAGACATAGAACACTATGCAAGTAACCATTTCACTGTACAGTTTACACCTTCTGTATCCTGTGCATGTGACAAATAAACTTAGATTTGATTTGATATAGTGTGTGTTAACCAGAGATGGAAATGTGAAGAACAACATGACCTGCACCAAAGTCAAATTAGGATATATAACGTTAGGACAATGAGACAGTGTCCAAGTTCTAAAATTCTCTGGTAGAATGCCCAGCTTTTATTTTGTCACAATTACAACCATAAGCTATTTTCTGTAATTAGCTCACCATTAACTTGTAAATAATGATCTTGTTGTGAGTTTATTTTCCTGTAATAATTAATACAAATGAGCTAAAGTTAAGACGTTGTCAGCTATAGGATATTGTCATTATTTGAACTAGCTAGACAGCTAATGTCACGACTTCCGCCGAAGTCGGCCCCTCTCCTTGTTCGGGCGGCGTTCGGCGGTCGACGTCACCGGCTTTCTAGCCATCGCCGCTCCTTTTTTCACTTATCCATTTGTTTTGTCTTGTTCCCTGCACACCTGGTTTTCATTCCCCAATCACACTACATGTATTTATTCCTCTGTTCTCCCTCATGTCTTTGTGTGAGATTGTTTTGTGTTACGTGTCTATGTTGACACGCTTTACTGGTATGTGTTTATTCCGTGTTTTATTTTCATGAGGTATGTTTTTGTGTTTATACAATATTATTGTGACTGTTTGCACTTTTGCACTTTTGCATTGGCTGGAGGTTTCGACGCAGTGGCGTCCATCTGGTGGTTTCTCCTGCCTAAATAAAGTGTGCGCCTGTTCACAACTCTCTGCTCTCCTGCAACTTAACGTTAGCTACAATGCCTTGCAAAAGTATTCATCCCCCTTGGCGTTTTTCCTATTTTGTTGCATTACAACCTGTAATTTAAATTTATTTTTCTTTGGATTTCATGTAATGGACATACAAAATATAGTCCAAATTGGTGAAGTGAAATTATTATTTTTTAAACGGAAAAGTGGTGCGTGCATAAGTATTTACCCCCTTTGCTATGAAGCCCCTAAATAAGATCTGGTCCAACAAATTACCTTCAGAAGTCACATAATTAGTTAAATGAAGTCCCCCTGTGTGCAATCTAAGTGTCACATAATCTGTCACATGATCTCAACACCACTAAGCAAGGGGCACCATGAAGACCAAGGAGCTCTCCAAACAGGTCAGGGACAAAGTTGTGGAGAAGTACAGATCAAGGTTGGGTTATAAAAAAAAATCGGAAACTTTGAACATCCAACGGAGCACCATTAAATCCATTATTAAAAAATTGAAAGAATATGGCACCACAATAAACCTGCAAAGAGAGGGCCACCCACCAAAACCCACAGACCAGGCAAGGAGGGCATTAATCAGAGAGACAAACAAGGGACCAAAGATAACCCTGAAGTAGCTGTAAAGCTCCACAGCGGAGATTGGAGTATCTGTCCATAGGACCACTTTAAGCCGTACACTCCACAGAGCTGGGCATTATGGAAGAATGTCCAGAAAAAAAGCCATTGCTTAAAGAAAGAAATAAGCAAACACGCGTGGTGTTCGCCAAAAGGCATGTGGGAGACTCCCCAAACATATGGAAGAAGGTATTCTGGTAAAATGTAGCTTTTTGGCCATCAAGAAAAACACTGTCAGGCACAAACCCAACACCTCTCATCACCCCAAGAACACCATCCCCACAGTGAAGCAAGGTGGTGGCAGCATCATGCTGTGGGGATGTTTTTCATCGGCAGGGACTTTGAAACTGGTCAGAATAGTAATTAAGAATAGAAATTCTTAATGGAAACCTGTTTCAGTCTTCCAGAGATTTGAGACTGGGACGGAGATTCACCTTCCAGCAGGACAATGACCCTAAGCATACTGATAAAGCAACACTCGAGTGGATTAAGGGGAAACATTTAAATGCCTAGGAATGACCTAGTCAAAGCCCAGACCTCAATCCAATTGAGAATCTGTGGTATGACTTAAAGATTGCTGTACACCAGCGGAACCCATCCAACTTGAAGGAGCTGGAGCAGTTTTGCCTTGAAGAATGGGCAAAAATCCCAGTGGTTAGATGTGCCAAGCTTATAGAGACATACCCCAAGAGACAAAAGGTGGCTCTACAAAGTATTGACTTTGGGGGCGGTGAATAGTTATGCACACTCAAGTTTTCTGTATTTTTGTCTTACTTCTTGTTTGTTTCACAAAAAAAATTATTCTGCATCTTCTAAGTGGTAGGCATGTTGTGTAAATCAAATGATACAAACCCCCCCAAAATATATTTTAATTCCAGGTTGTCAGGCCACAAAATAGGAAAAAGGCCAAGGTGGGTGAATACTTTCGCAAGCCACTGTAGCTAGCTAACAAGCTACAAACTAACTATAACACTGTTCAGAAAGTTGCTTTTATTTGCTAGATTGACATATATTATATTCATTTTTAAGAGGATGGGTTTATTGGTGTTAAAATACACCAGTTATGCTGTTTTGGACCACCAGGCTGCTGATGTCATGCAGCGTGTAGTTTTTGTGTTTAAAAATGTTTCACAACGACAAGTTTGATGTCGGACGACAATAGAATGTTCATGATGTCACTGTCTACAGAGATGTCGATAGACGTAGTATATCAATATATATTGGTTGTTTAGTACACTACCATACTCACTCTGTTTAGCACATGGCCTTATATGTGAATCCTTAAAGAGATGGGTGGGGCTAAGGCTTAAGAGGGTGTGAATGATGCTGAATGGGTGTAGACAAAGAAAAGCTCTCCAGTAGGTGTACAAAATATTAAAGGGCCATTTTCTCAAAAGTGGGGTTACAAGTTTATCAACTTTCAAAGAAGAATTACTTTCCCATTGTTCCTCAACTGTAGTGTACGATATAACATTTTCTAGCAGTGAGTCGCTACTTTTAACCAATATAAAAACACCATTGAAAATGTTGCTATATAAGACCGAATCGAGCCAGTCTGTCACATATAACCAATGTTAGATGAAGTAGATAACTGGGGAGACCCATGAGGCGCCGCACAATTGGCCCAGCGCCGTACGGGTTAGGGGAGGTTTTGGCCTTATCTCATTGCGTTGTAGCGACTCCTGTGGCGGGCCGGGCGCATGCACGCTGACATGGTCGCCAGTTGGACGGTGTTTCCTCCGATACATTGGTGCGGCTTGCAAAAAGCAGTGCAGCTTGCCAGGGACATGTTTCGGAGGACGCATGGCTCTCGAACTTCGCCTCTCCCGAGTCCATACGGGAGTTGCAGCGATGGGCCAAGACTGTAACTACCAATTGGATATTACGAAATTGGGAAGGAAAATGGGTAAAAAAAAAAAAAATTATATATATTAATATTATATTACAAATGATATATATTTTTTAATTAATACAAAAATAAATAACTGATCATGATGTTGTACAAAGCACAACATGCACAGTTGAAATGAGAATCACCATTTCCATGTCGTCCCCTGCTGCTGTTAAACACAAAGTTACCCTGGAACTCAGCTTTGCTCCATCCACTGTGCTGTGCACTCACACACACCTACTGTTTCAAATGCACAGACATTACATAAGCATTCAATACTCAGCTAAGCTAGAACACCACATTGCTGAACACAACACCTACCACAGAGCAGTCACCAAACACGTCTTTGTTCATCCCCTAATTTTCATCATTAGCCATAGAATCAGGGTGCGTCAACGCAGCAAACAATGCATGCCACGAACAGATGCCACCTTCCAAAGAGAGCGAGAGGGTGGGTGGAGGACATGTAGCATCAGACACACCACATGCTCTGCTCCTCTGTCCCAAACCCCCAGCCAAACAACCCAGGTGATGGGTAAGCAATCGGAAGAATTACTCAACGCAGTGCTGCTAAATCTGGGGAATGAATGGGTATGTGAATAAACAGATGGGATTTTATTGGAGGTGTTGTTCAAATGTTGGTCTGCCTTAGTTACCACAGAGAACCTTGTTTTTTATGATTAGAGTTAGCAGTAATACTGAACTGTTGAAGTTCAGAGATTCTCAAAAGGTCAGTGAGGTGACTTTGGGATACAGTTTTGGACTCTTTTCCTCCCAGTGATATTTTTCTGTGAATGTTTTGAACACAGGTAGCAGGATGTGCAAGACATACAATTTGGGTTTGAGCTTGCATGAGTGTGTGTGCGTGTGTGTGTCCATTGGAACACCACTTCTGCTGAGTCACAATAAAGAGTATCTCAATGTGAAAAACGCACTCAGCAACTTTAATGCTGGTGCCGCGAACAAAGGGGTCAGAGATTACAGTAATTTCACTTCTCAGCATCAATATTCACAACTTCTCTGGGGCAATGAAACCCTGTCCAAAGTTATAAAAGGGATCTGTTATTTTTTGGTATGCATGGGCCAACTCTGCCAAGCGAATGCACTGTGTTGCATAGTACACACCTCCGATCTCCCAATCTCAGTGTAAAACAGCACAGGCCGGAACAGGTTGACTCAGTATTAATTCAGTGTTCAAACTCAAAACCACTGAAGTCAGCTCAGGTTTATTATAGCTAATACACCATCTGCTTGTTTCACACAAGGGAAGAGCTTATTCAAATGGAAGAGGTACAGTAAATAAATAGCCTACCGTGTCTCATGTCTTCAAGACTGGACTCATTACGAGCCGGCGATTTTGAGAAGGAGAACAGGCAGAGGATGCCTGGTAGGTAAAGGCTGTTTAAAGAGAGTGTTGCTTCCACCAAGCTTCTGATGGCATAGTGTTACATGAGCTGAGAACAACATTGCTCTAATACTAGACCCATAGCTATCTAACAAACGTAGTACCAGGCTCTTTGCAATGCACAAATTACATTAACAACCAACATCAATTGTCCTCTGTCTGAGCAACAGTAAAGGACTAAAGCAACACTAAAAGCCATTGAATTGACACCTCCACACTACCAATACTGACTACAATACAATCCACCGTCACCCCTCTAGACAATGACATGGCAACTCCAATTACAATATGCAGTTGAAATTCCAGGAAATCAAACAACGGTTTGACATGAACTTTTTTAGTCAACGTGAGAGAAAAACCTTGATATGAAAGGTTGACAGTGTTTCAAGAGGTTGCGTCCCAAATGGTACCCTATTTCCTACATGGTGCACTAATTCTGAGCAAAGCTCCATGGGCCCTGGTCAAAAGTAGTGCACTAGATAGGAAATATCATGCCATTTGGGATGTGCCGTCATATCCAATAGCAGATGAAGGTCACCACTCAGAATGCAGGCGTAGGTGAGCCTGTCCGCTTCCAGAATGATAAATACATTGGCCACTTTTATCGGGGAACCAATAATGCACAGTAATCTCTTTTGTTTATTTCTTTCCCCAGACAATTAAATTCTCCATTAATGCCGTGTGTATTACAAGGACATATGTGCGTGGGTGTGTTGGGATGAGTGAGTATGTTTGAAAAATAAATGCTCTTCTGTCTCCCCTTGATGGCACTTCATTTTGAAAAGGCACTCTTGAATGTGATGCATACATGCTTTATGTGAGCACCTGTTTACAATGTACTGTAATGCTCCATGTCCATCCCACTGCAATACAGTATGACTGTTTTGAAATCCCTACCTTGTCACCATTGGTGTAATCATTAGTCCAAACAGTTGCAAAACGTTCCATTTTGCAACTAAAACTAGAGTTTCTATTGGAGAAATTCTGGTAAATTCCTTCCCGTTTCGTTCTCTTTGCTTCCGTTAAAGAAACGTTTTGCAACAGGATCGGCTTAATGAATACACCCCAGGTGAATGATAATGTCAAGGGGAAGTAATCAACATTTTAAAATTAATAGATTTGGTAGATAGTTTTTCATTATTTTGACATCCCCACATTATAATTGGAAGAGGAAGTGTAAACTCTAAAATAGCCTATTAGCTATAAAGGTAACATGCCGACCACACAGCTCGTGTGGTGTTCCTTATTCAATCATTGCACCCACACTGCCCGTGCGCATCAGCGAGCGTCTGCGTGGCCAGGTGCTAAAATAGAGATTTGTTCTATTTGTGACGCGCTGCAAGTCCGGCCTCTACCATCTCCTCATTGGTTTTTAGGAGCATATACCCATGTGGGTGATTGAAAGATTAATTTAGGCCCACACTCCGGTCGGTTTTAGTAATGCTGTTAATAACATATTAATGAACAAATACTGTAGTGAAATAGAGCAGCAGTGAAATTTCCCTCTAAGCTAAACATGCTGATCTGTTCCATCAGTCTTAATAATTGATATAGCGTATACCTCCACTACACTACTTTGATACGCATTGTGGGGATTAAGAAGTGAGTATACGCATTGTGGGGATCAAGAAGTAAGTATACGCATTGTGGGGATTAAGAAGTAAGTATGCGCATTGTGGGGATTAAGAAGTAAGTATGCGCATTGTGGGGATCAAGAAGTAAGTATGCGCGTTGTGGGGATTAAGAAGTAAGTATGCGCATTGTGGGGATTAAGAAGTGAGTATAAGCATTGTGGCGATTAAGAAGTGAGTATAAGCATTGTGGGGATTAAGAAGTGAGTATACGCATTGTGGGGATTAAGAAGTGAGTATACGCATTGTGGGGATCAAGAAGTAAGTATGCCCATTGTGGGGATTAAGAAGTCAGTATGCGCATTGTGGGGATTAAGAAGTGAGTATGCGCAATGTGGGGATTAAGAAGTGAGTATACCTGCTAAATTGTATACCTGCGTATACCCTCCACTACACCACTGGTATCCCAGTGTCATTATGGTATTCCAGGTTTGGCTGCAGCAGTCAGAACACCCAGGGTCGTCATGGTAGCCTAGGCGTCATCATGGTATCCCAGGGTTGGCTGCAGCAGTCAGAACACCCAGGGTCGTCATGGTATCCCAGGGTTGGCTGCAGCAGTCAGAAAACATACTGTAGAACCACCAGTCTATAATCTTATGACCATTTCCTTTGCTGTTTTCATCATCCCATCTCCTCCAATGACATTATTTTACGCCATATTGAAAAGAAAAACGGCGGACAGGCTGAATAGAAAATGATTCGCTGCTTGCCCCATAAAATATAATTTTCTGATTTAGAGTATTATATCATATAAGCGGTTACACGACATGTGAAAAACGGTGACACTGAAAAATTAGGGCGCACAAAAAAGGAGGAAATTGGAGAGGGAGAAAGATAGTGAGACTATGTACTGGGTGGTGAAATCCCATGTATAACACGTTGTCAGACTTGTCTAGGTGCCTCTGCAAGCTGACTTTAGCAGGGCTCTGTCCGGCTGCTTGGGCTTTCAGTGCGGCCTCACCTGTGTACTGTGCAGACTTGGGTTCAAATGCTGTTTGATAGTAAATCAGGGGTATTCAACCTGGGGTCCATGGCCCCTAGGGTTAGCGGAGGTACTGCATGGGGTCCTTTATTTAACTAGGCAAGTCAGTTAAGAACAAATTCTTATTTACAATGACGGCCTACCCCGGCCAAACCCTCCCCTGTGCGCCGCCCTATGGGACTCCCGATCACAGCCGGTTGTGATACAGCCCGGGATCAAACCAGGGTCTGTAGTGACACCTCTAGCACAGAGATGCAGTGCCTTAGACCGCTGCACCACTTGGGAGCCCTCTAAAGGCTCCCGAGTGTTTAGATAGCTGAATTAGATAGCTACAATAGAAAATAGGAGAATATCTTCTTTGTTATTTTTCAACTCCTAATATTGAGAAAATTTCACTCATTGGAGCTAATTACACTCATTGGAGCTAGTTACACTCACTAGAGTATCTGACATAGGCTTCGAAAAAGCACCCGCGAGTAGGCCTACCAGTCAGGGCAAGTGCCACTGGCTGCTGGTAAGCTTTCTTGAGTTGGACGTACATTTTTGCCAGCACATGGCTAATGGCTTTGTTTAACCAGCTAAACAGCTGCTCTTGGCGAAAATGTGTTTGGAGTTACATGCTGACCAAACCACACCCGTGCGCGCCATCATGCGCAAGCTGATTTTGTTCACCCACAACAGAAGCGATCAGGACACCCAGGTTGAAATGTTCAAACAAACTCTGAACCAATTATTCATTTGGGGACAGGTCAAAAAGCTATAAACATTTATGGCAATTTAGCTAGCTAGCTTGCTGTTGCTAGCTAATTTGTCCTGGTATATAAACATTGAGTTGTTTTTTTACCTGAAATGCACAAGGTCCTCTACTCCGACAATTAATCCACAGATAAAATGGTAAATCAAATTAGTTTTTCATCATCTCATTGCTTTTTCTTCTTTGGACTTTATATGGAGGTTGGCAACCAACTTAACTAGCAGTCCCGTTAATGGGATCGATATGACAACAGCCAGTCGAAGTGCAGGGCGCCAAATTTAAAAAACAGAAATCTCATAATTAAAATTCCTCAGACATTCATGTGTCTTATATCATTTTAAAGGTAATCTTGTTGTTAATCCCACCAAAGTGTCCGATTTCAAATAGGCTTTTCAGCGAAAGCACTACAAACGATTATGTTAGGTCACCACAAAACCACAATAACCACAGCCATTTTTTCCAGCTAAAGATAGCTTTCACAAAAACCAGAATAGAGATAAAATGAATCATTAACCTTCGATTATTTTCATCAGATGACACTCATAGGACTTCATGTTACACAATACATGCATGTTTTGTTTGATTAAGTTCATATTTATGACAAAAAATCTGAGTTTACATTGAAGCGTTAGATTCACTAGTTACAAAAACATCAAGTGACTTTGCATAGCCACATCGTTTCAACAGAAATACTCATCATAAATATAGTTGATAATACAAGTTATACACATGGAATTATAGATATACCTCTCCTTAATGCAACCGCTGTGTCAGATTTCAAAAAAACTTTACGGAAAAATAAACCATGCAATAATCTGAGACGGAGCTCAGATGAATAGCCAAATTAGCCGCCATGTTGGACTCAACAGAAACCAGAAAATACATGATAAATGTTTCCTTACCTTTGATGAATTCATCAGAATGCAGTCCTAGGAATCCCAGGTCCACAATAAATGCTTGATTTTTTCGTTAATGTCCGTTATTTATGTCAAATTAGCTACTTTCGAATTGCTTACCAAACACCCTAACCAAAGTCTCAAAGCGCTACCACTGTAACGTGATGAAATGTCCAAACGTTCCGTTACAGTCAGTAGAAACATGTCAAACGATGTACTGAATCAATCTTTAGAATGTTGTTAACATACATCTTGAATAACGTTCCAACCGGAGAATTAAATCGACTTCAATTGAGAGATGGAACGGAGCTGCCTCTCACATGAATGCGTGTGTTGAATGCATGGTCACCTCATGGCAGTGATTACTAAATTCTGTCTCCTTCGACCCCCCTTCACATTAGAGTCATCAGACTTAGTTATATTGACTGTTGACATCTAGTGGAAGCCGTAGGAAGTGAAAACCCATCCATATCTCTCTGTATTTTCAATGAGAGCTTGGTTGAAAATATGGCACCCCCATAAAAAATCCAAACAGGAAGTGGAACTTCTCAGGTTTTTGCCTGCCATATGAGTTCTGTTAATCTCACAGACATAATTCAAACAGTTTTAGAAACTTTAGAGTGTTTTCTATCCAATACTAATAATAATATGCATATATTAGTAACTGGGACTGAGGAGCAGGCCGTTTACTCTGGGCACCTTTCATCCACGCTACTCAATACTGCCCCTGCAGCCATAAAAAGTTAACATATTATATGTGTCATAATGTTGAATTTCCTCACTACATTCTGCATCTCACCGGTAGAAACGGGCCAGTTACATTTCTTGGTTGTAAGTGTAACCGATGTGAAATGGCTAGCTAGTCAGCGGTGGTGCGCGCTAATAGCGTTTCAATCGGTGACGTCACTCGCTTTGAGACCTTGAAGTAGTGGTTCCCCTTGCTCTGCAAGGGCCGCGGCTTTTGTGGAGCGATGGGTAACGATGCTTCGTGGGTGACTGTTGTTGATGTGGGCAGAGGGTCCCTGGTTCGCGCCCGGGTCGGGGCGAGGGCACGAACTAAAGTTAAACTGTTACATAAGCAAACCACAATATCCAGAATTCATAGTTATTTCAGTAGTACCGGCCCGTGGGGGTGTATCCAGTTGACCTGAGGAATATCAAAATGTCTGTTTGTAGCCAGAGGATTTCTAAAAGGAATTGAAGTCTCAACTGATGGGGTTGCCTGGTCATCAAACGTTGAAAAGTGATGCTATTCCATCGATTTTTCCCTTCACTTCAAAGAGGAAGGAATCCAATCAGCCAACATCAGAGAAGCAGAAAAGAAGTCAAGCTGAGATAACATAGCTAACTAACTAGCTAACGAACTACATTTGTTTATCTAAACCATAATCTAGCTAGCTAACTTTCATAATATGCTTGCTAGATATTCCAATGCATATCAATGTAATTAGCCAGCTGCTATCCAGCGATGTGATTTGTAACTTTGCAAGCTAACATTAGATTTGTTAGGTTACGTTTGCTAACCGTTAGCTAGCTAGCAGAGGGTATCGTGACTGTGTTCTATTTAGTGTCCGATCCCATCAACATCTGCAAAAGCATTAACATCAAGCTCAGCACCAGAAACTAGTGTAAGTCACCTCACTCAAATCTACTAAATCATTCCATGACTTAATTAATGACGAGTAAATAAATATACTGGAGCTAGGCATAAACATGGTCTGTGTCTTGTTGTCACAGTTGGTTTAGAAGTAGGCTACAACTTCTACTGTAGTTTTATTTGTATTATGGAGCCTTCGTTGATTGCTCATGCAAGGCTTGAAGTCTAAATTGGAGAAAATTAGGTATTAGTAAGGAGGGGATGGTTTGGTGACTGACTGGTGTCTGTTCGGGGTAGGTATTGTGTGTCAAGGTTAGTATGCATGATATATTGACATGAGGGGGGTGGGTGGATATAGTACCTTGTTTAAGTGTGTATTAATGGGGACAAAGTAGTAAAATGTTGGCCAATCACTGACTACAGTGTGTCCTACAGACTGATCCTGCTGCTGCTGGTGATGACGGTGATCTTGACACCAGCGTTAGTAGTACAGCGCCTGAAGACCCATTGGATGAAAGCTTTCAGCCTGGAATAAGCTCAAGCTCAACATCATCTGATTTAGAAACAAGCCAGGACAGCCAAAGGTTTTATAGAAGCACAATACCTTCTTGAGAAAACAAAATCATCAATACACTTAACTATCTACAAGACAAGTGCTCTAACCTTTCACACCCTTGCAGTCAGTTCTTTGGCATGGGGGAGAAGGGATGTTAGTATGCCCTTCTAGCCTGTTTGCTCTATTGTTGGAGGTGTTTGCCTACTCAACAGCACAACGGTAGGTGCTCATACACAACAATACATGACTAGACTGTCTACAAGTCAAGCCCTTTGTCAAACTTTTCACATCTTTGCTAACAGCTCATTTCAATTCCCTATTATTGATTCTGAGTATAACAAAACCCATACCAGTCTACTGTATCCTTTTTTGTTTACAGATGAACATGGTTTATTGTATGGTTACACATCCTCATGATCAGTCTTAATGTTTTACACATCCTCATCCTCATGATCAGTCTTCATGTCTTTCCAGGAGACTTGCAAATCTTCTGCAAGAAGTCAAAGCAGTGGGTGGTGAAGAAACCCTTTTTGGTTTCACGTAGAACTATTTTGGTTTCCATGTAGAACCCTCTGGAGAAAGTGTTTAACATGGAACCCGATTCTAGCTGGAACCAAAAGGGTTCTAGCTGGAACCAAAAAGGGTTCTTCAAAGAGTTCTCCTATGGGGACAGCCGAAGAACCCTTTTAGGTTTTTGATACAGTAGCACCTTTTTTTCTAAGTGTAGTATGCTCACAACTGCATTCGGTATAGATATTGCTAGCTGTTGTACATATTTCTATAATAATTTTTACAAGTGCACTGGCAAGTGATTCAATGATTCCAGCTGCATCAGAAACCAATAAAATGTTGACTTCAACTTCTGGATAAATTCATTGTGATATTCATTAAATGTATTTGGATAAACTAGCTTCAGTCTTACTGCTAAAACAAATTATGCATAGGGTTAGTGTATCATTTAAACTTGAATTTGTTGGCAAGTAAACATGTTTCAATAAAACAGTAGATTAGACTGTCAATATAAGAAATAAGTAAACATGGCTTGTATTCAAGAGTTTATTTGCTCTGGAGACCGAGGTGAGTTTACACAGCAGTACGCAGGAACAGTTACGGCAATGTATGACATACACAGTGTCACGCCCTGATCTGTTTCACCTGTCCTTGTGATTGTCTCCATCCCCCTCCAGGTGTCGCCCATCTTCCCCATTATCCCCTGTGTATTTATACCTGTGTTCTCTGTTTGTCTTTTGTCAGTTCGTCTTGTTTGTCAAGTCAACCAGCGTTTTTCTCAGCTCCTGCTTTTCCCCAGTCTCTCTTTTTCTCGCCCTCCTGGTTTTGACCCTTGCCTGTCCGGACTCTGAGCCTGCCTGCCTGACCACTCTGCCTGACCCTGACCCTGAGCCTGCCTGCCGTCTTGTACCGTTGCCCCACTACTCTGGATTATCAACCCCTGCCTGCCTTGACCTCACGTTTGCCTGCTCCTGTTGCTGTAATAAACATTGTTACTTCAACACAGTCTGCATTTGGGTCTTACCTGAAATGTTATACACAGTAGAATAAAAATATACTACTAACGCTTATAATAAATACTACTGTTCTACAGGGAGAATACTTGCATATGGTGTGTTTGCGTGGTGCAGTGAGGTGTTCAGTCACTCTAATATAAGGCGAGATTGTTGTTATGGGACCTTTCATCAACTTCTTTGTATCCCAGTGGTATTGTCTGTGAGAGAAAGATGACAATGCTATAACACATTCATACACAATCGTTATGTAATGTCTGTATTCCTACCGTAGCAGCATGGTGTAGAATATGGGATGCGTCACAGACACACTAGCTAGCTACCTACAACACACAGGTATAGTTACTCCAAGACTAATATGAGTCAAAAAGACAAAGTCATTCCGCCATCATCAACAAAACATTTATCCAGTTTTGCTGCTAATGAGAGGCACTGATACGATCTAGGCTAGTTAGCTAACGTTAGCTGTGTATTTGCTATACCTAATATATAATGTATAGCTAGCTAACTATAACGTTAGACTACACTATATATTATGTATAGCAAATACACAGCTAGCTAGCTAAACTTGGCTAGTTTGCCTCGTAGTGGTACTAGCAAGCCCCGTTATGGCCGAATCGATCACCACATTTTATTGTACTGAACAACACTGCCTTGTGTAAAAAGAGAGCTTATAACTAGCTAACTTCCAGCTGCAAAACAACTTGTTTGTCATTTGCCCTCCTGAGTCCTTTTACAACTGGTTTAGGCTGACGCCGCTGCTTGCTGGTCTCACAATAATTTTTCTCGCTGTCTCAACTCCTTTTCAGTGCATTTCAGATCAAATAAATAGGGCTGTATGTTCCTATGTAAAATAACAGAAAACATTTTTAGTTGCCCAGCTCTTAGAAAAAGGAATCATCTGAAGCAGCCATTGTAATTATTTGGCAATCTCAGATAGACAGTGCATGGTAACATAGCTTCCGTAAACCTATAAACTGATTGCAGGAATGTCCACCAGAGCTGTTGCCAGAGAATTTAATGTTAATTTCTCTACCATAAGCTTCCTGCAACGTCATTTTAGAGAATTTGGCAGTACGTCCAACCGGCCTCACAAACGCAACCCACGTGTATGGCATCGTGTGGACGAGCGGTTTGCTGATGCCAACATTGTGAACAGAGTGCCCCATGGCGGGGTTATGGAATGGGCAGGCATAAGCTACAGACAACAAACACAATTGCATTTTATCGATGGCAATTAGAATGCACAGAGATACGGGGACGAGATCCTGAGGCCCATTGTCGTGCCATTCATCCGCCGCCATCACCTCATGTTTCAGCATGATAATGTACGGCCCCAAGTCACACGAATCTGTACACAATTCCTGGAAGCTGAAAATGTCCCAGTTCTTCCATGGCCTGCATACTCACTAGACATGTTTGGGACGCTCTGGATCGACATATACGACAACGTGTTCCAGTTTCTTTTCCAAGTGGTCAAAAGTGGTCTCCTGATGTGGTTTAAGCATTGTTGTGGACTTTTTTTCTCCAATTTTGTTGTTCTATTAAAAAAAGTGTGACTTTTGAGAGACTTTCTGATTCAGTTGAAAGACCAATATGGGATTGATCATTTTTGGTCATTCAGAGTGTATGTCACTGTTTGTCATATAATGTTTACAAAGGGCACCTTTCTTTCAACAGGAGATTTTTTTGTGCAAAATTTGAGTATACCCACTTCTCCAGGCACCACTACACCACTGTGGCGTTTTGGACTGCTACAGCCGACCCTAATTACAGACCAAGCTTCCCCCATCAAATGCTTTCTTCTCCATAGAAGCTACCAGTCGGCTACTGCTTTGGCGACCCTTGCATAATACCCACACCCAACTGAAGGGCCAATTTAATGCTTCACTGCTCAAGGAACAAAATATATGCTGTGCAATATAAATTACAGGCAGGCAGATACTCTTTGGAGCATCTCATCTGAAACCTGGAGAGCCTCTGCCATCGCCTCAGAACTAACATGAAACCACATGGCAGGGAGCCACGGTCAGGGTGTCAGATTTCACATGGTGGCCACCGCTAGGCCAGGAGAGGGACTCACCCCTCCGGTGTGTTTGGATAGCCTACAGTGGGTCAGTGACTCAGAGGCAGGCAGTCCAAAAATACACTGCTTCTTTATTACAAAGAAACAGTACAGTATTACTATCATGGCTCAATATCTTTCTTTCTCTCTTTCTCTCTAATGGCAGCCTACCTCAATACCAAACCTGGGACAATCTCTTCTCAAATGATTTTGCCTCTATTTGTTAGCTAACACAAAAAAAATGTTTTTTTTTGTTGCACAAATTGGAAAATATTTATCTGCGCAAGGTTAATTGCATGTGTGCCATTGGTCCTGTGAGAATTATTTTACAGAGCAGTTGAGGAGAAAATCCCCACACCAGTATGCCCCCAGGATCTGGGTTGAGAAGGGTTGAGCTCAAGCAGAACCTGCCATGGCCTTTAGATTGAAACAATGTCCCAGGGAGTTTACACCCATTAAGTACAGTGCACACTGTTCCTTTCTGTGTGTATGTGTGATTGAGCATGTGTGTCGGTGTTGGTGTGTGTGTTTCTCACCCATCGCGCTTGGAGAATCCAATTTCTTACACGGAACAGGCCACAGAGTGTTGCTGTTGTCTGAGTAGACTGAGCTTGTGTGTTTGTGTGCCATAGGGCTTTGGTAAAAACTACTGCACCATAGGTTGCCATTTCAGACGCAGCCTGATGTCTGCCATGCCTAGAAGCAGCCTTGACTATGTAATCCCATTTACCCTCCAAACGGGTATACTTCCAGCCTGAAGTATACCACTGTGTACACACACACACACACGCACACGCACACGCACACACGCACACACGCACACACACACACACACACACACACACACACACACACACACACACACACACACACACACACACACACACACACACACACACACACACACACAGCACTGGGAGGCAACACCAGATGCCAGAGAGGAAATTGGAAAAGACACTTCCAACCTGACAATTACATAGCGAAAGGCCACTTTCTTTTAGGCTATGAATGGATGTCTGAAAATGTTGCTTTCATATCTGATTTGCCGATGCTGGCTACACAAACAAAGTGGAAATCTTTAGTTATTACAAAGCCCATTGACATGACAAGGGCATCTTCCACGGCAGCCACACAATTAAACTCTCGTTATTTCTCTCACTATTTTTGTCCATTACTTTTCTTCACCTACATACACTACCATTCAAATGTTTTGGGTCACTTAGAAAGTTCCTTGTTTCCCATGAAAACATACATGAAATGAGTTGCAACATGAAAAGGAAATATAGTCAAGACGTTGACAAGGTTATATATAATGATTTTTATTTGAAATAATAGTGTCCTTCAAACTTTGCTTTCGTCAAATAATCCTCAATTTGCAGCAATTACAGACTTGCAGACCTTTGGCATTCTAGTTGTCAATTTGTTGAAGTAATCTGAAGAGATTTCCCCCCATGCTTCCTGAAGCACCTCCCACATATTGGATTGGCTTGATGGGCACTTCTTACGTACCATACGGTCAAGCTGCTCCCACAACAGCTCAATAGGGTTGAGATCCGGTGACTGTGCTGGCCACTCCATTATAGACAGAATACCAGCTGACTGCTTCTTCCCTAAATAGTTCTTGCATAGTTTGGAGATGTGCTTTGAGTCATTGTCCTGTTGTAGGAGGAAATTGGCACCAACTAAGCGCCTTCCACAGGGTATGGCATGGCGTTGCAAAATGGATTGATAGCCTTCCTTCTTCAATATCCCTTTTACCCTGTACAAATCTCCCACTTTACCACCACCAAAGCACCCCCAGACCATCACATTGCCTCCACCATGCTTGACAGACGGCATAAAGCACTCCTCCAGCATCTTATCATTTTTTCTGCGTCTCATGTATGTTCTTCTTTGTGATCCGAACACCTCAAACTTAGATTTGTCTGTCTAAAACACTTTTTTCCAATAGTCTTGCCCATCTTAATCTTTTCTTTTTATTGGCCAGTCTGAGATATGGCTTTTTCTTTGCAACTCTGGCTAGAAGGCCAGCATCGTTAAGACTGGTGCTATTTAATGAAGCTTGTCAGTTTAGGACTTGTGAGGCGTCTGTTTCTCAAACTAGACACTAATGTACTTGTCCTCTTCCTCAGTTGTGCACCGGGCCCTCCCACTCCTCTGTCTATTCTGGCTAGAGCCAGTTTGCGCTGTTCTGTGAAGGGTGTAGTACACAGCATTGTACGAGATCTTCAGTTTCTTGGCAATTTCTCGCATGGAATAGCCTTCATTTCTTAGATCAAGAATAGACTGACGAGTTTCAGAAGAAAGGTCTTTGTTTCTGGCCATTTTGAACCTGTAATCGAACCCACACATGCTGATGCTCCAGATACTCAACTAGTCTCAAGAAGGATAGTTTTATTGCTTCTTTTATCAGGACAACAGTTTTTTTTAGCTGTGCTAACATAATTGCAAAATGGTTTTCTAATGATCAATTAGTCTTTTAAAATTATAAACTTGGATTAGCTAACACAACGTGCCATTGGAACACAAGAGGGATGGTTGCTGATAATGGGCCTCTGTACGCCTATGTAGATATTCCATAAAAAAATTGCAGTTTCAAGCTACAATAGTCATTTACAACATTAACAATGTCTACACTGTATTTCTGATCAATTTGATGTTATTTTAATGGACCAAAAAATTTGCTTTTCTTTCAAAAACAAGGACATTTCGAAGTGACCCCAAACTTTTGAACGGTAGTGTACTAGTGATGATGGTGGGTAGCCTACATAAAGCAGCACTTCAGACAGAAAGTACCCCCCATAGCCACTTACTGAAACCTACTGAACATTCCTCCAACATGCTCCAAAGGTAATGTTATAGGCTCATTGCCCGTTTTACTATTGTCAGGTTCTATTGTATCTATTCTATTGTAACACCCAGTAGCACCTCTGATTGTGTTTGTTGTTGTCGTGTGTCCGTGTGTGTGTGTGTGTGTGTTTGTTTGTTGTGTGGGCGTCCGTGCGTGTGCAGGAATTTGTTGTGTTTGTGAGACTGCATCGGGCTTTGTCTCTAAGTGCTGAGTGTATTTACCCTAGGTCTTTCCAGGGCTATGCTTTGGTGCACCCTGTGAAACATGGATGAATTCAATTACATGGTGGCTGAGACTCCCTGACAAGAGCTCACTCTTGTTTCAATCACCCCGCAGCTGGATATCGGGAGGCGGAAAAGTGGCGGCCCAGAAGAGACCCTGGATGCGTCCCAAGTGGCTTCTTTTGACCAAGGCCCATAAGTCTCTGGTGAACTGTGTAGGGAATAGGGTGGCACTTGGTCCGTAGAAAAGGAACCCGCTGGAGCAGAAGGCTACTCAATCACCCCCATCAGCAGCTCAGGTCTTCAGCGGCAGCCCATACAAAAAAAAGAATACATTTAAAATATTTTTTTAGAATACATGAAAAATATAAAAAAATTGGCTAAATAATGTCGAATTTTATTTTATTTTAATACAAAATCTATTCCAATATATATTATAGAATGTATTTCAAATGTATATATAAATGTATGTACAATTTATATCACAATATATTTTAAATGCTTCGGAAAATGTATTAAATGTATTTCAAAATATATTCTTAAAGAATGTATTTTCGGATATATTTATCGATATACACTCACCGATCAGTTAATTAGGTACACCACCCCATTCATGAAAATGGATCGCTCCTACAGACAGTTATTCACGTGGCCATTGCTTGCTATATAAAGCAGGGAGACACGAATTGAGGCATTCAGTTACTGTTCGCTTGAACATTAGAATAGGAAAAACTAGTGACTTAAGCAACTTTGAGCGTAGTATTATCATCAATGCTAGGCGCGCCGGATACAGTATCTCAGAAACGGCCGACTTCCTAGGCTTTTCACGCACGACAGTGTCTAGGGTTTACCGAGAAGAGTGCGAGAAACACCCTTTGTCTTGATGACAGCTTTGCACACCCTTGGCATTCTCTTAACCAGCATCACCTGGAATGCTTTTCCAACAGTCTTGAAGGAGTTCCACATATGCTGAGCACTTGTTGATTGCTTTTCCTTCACTCTGCAGTCCAACTCATCCCAAACCAATCAATAGGGTTGAAATCGGGTGATTGTGGAGGCCAGGTCATCTGATGCAGCACTCCATCACTCTCCTTCTTGGTCAAATAGCCATTACACAGCCTGGAGGTGTGTTGGGTCATTGTCCTGTTGAAGAACAAATGATAGTCCCACTAAGCGCAAACCAGATGGGATGGAGTATCGCTGTAGAATGCTGTGGTAGCCATGCTGTTTAAGTGTGCTTTGAATTCGAAATAAATCACAGACAGTGTCACCAGCAAAGCACGCCCACACCATCACACCTCTTCCTACATGCTTACAGTGGGAACTACACATGTGGAGATAATCTGTTAACCTACTCTGCGTCTCACAAAAACACTGCGGTTGGAACCAAAATTCTCAAATTTGGACTCATCAGACCAATGGACAGATTTCCACCAGTCTAATGTCCATTGCTTGTGTTTCTTGGCCTAAGCAAGTCTCTTCTTCTTATTGGTGTCCTTTAGTAGTGGTTTCTTTGCAGCAGTTCGACCATGAAGGCCTGATTCACACAGTCTCCTCTGAACAGCTGATGTTGAGATGTGTTTGTTACTTGAACTCTGTGAAGCATTTATTTGGGCTGCAAATTCTGAGGCTGGTAACTCGAATTAACTTATCCTCTGCAGCAGAGGTAACACTGGGTCCACCTTTCCTGTGGCGGTCCTCATGAGAGCCAGTTTCATCATAGTGCTTGATGGTTTTTGCGAATGCACTTGAAGAAACTTTCAAAGTTCTTGAAATGTTCCGTATTGACTGACCTTCGTGTCTTAAAGTAATGATGGACTGTCGTTTTTCTTTGCTTATTTGAACTGTTCTTGCCATAATATGGACTTGGACTTTTACCAAATAGGGCTATCTTCTGTATACCACCCCTACCTTGTCACAACACAACTGATTGGCTCAAACGCATTAAGAAGAAAATAAATTCCACAAATGAACTTTTAGCAAGGCACACCTGTTAATTGAAATGCATTCCAGGTGACTACCTCATGAAGCTGGTTGAGAGAATGCCAAGATGGTGCAAAGCTGTCATCAAGGCAAAGGATCTCAAGTATAAAATACATTTTGATTTGTTTAACACTTTTTTAGTTACTACATGATTCCATATGTGTTATTTCATAGTTTTGATGTCTTCACTATAATTCTGCAATGTAGAAAATAGTAAAAATAAAGAAAAACCCTGGAATGAGTAGGTGTGTCCAAACTTTTGACTGGTAATGTATATTTTTGAACAAGGAAACAGTAAACATGTCGTCCCCCACGAATGATGAGGCCCATTGTCATGCCATTCATCCGCCGCCATCAACTCATATTTCAGCATGATAATGCACAGCCCCGTGTCGAAAGAATCTGTACACAATTCCTGGAAGACTAAAATGTCCCAGTTCTTCCATGGCCTGCATACTCACCAGATATGTCACCCATTGAGAATATTTGGGATGTTCTGGATGTCCGACGGCATGTTGCAGTTCCCGCCAATATCCAGCAACTTCGCACAGCCATTGAAGAGGAGTGGGACAACATTCCACAGGCAACAATTAACAGCCTGATCAACTCTATGCGGAGACATGTCGCGCTGCATGAGGCAAATGGTGGTCACACCAGATACAGTGTACGTTAATATTGTGGAGTAACTACAAAATTGTTGATCCATCCTCAGTTTCTCCTATCACAGCCATTAAATTCTCTAACTGTTTTAAAGTCACCATTGGCCTCATGGTGACATCCCTGAGCGTTTCCTTCCTCTCCAGCACCTGAGTTAGGAAGGACGCCTGTATCTTTGTAGTGACTGTGTGTGTTGATACACCATCCAAAGTGTAATTAATAATGTCACCATGCTTAATGGGATATTCAATGTCTGCTTTTTTTACCCATCTACCAATAGGTGCCCTTCCTTTGCGAGGCATTGGAAAACCTCCCTGGTCTTTGTGGTTGAATATTTGTTTGAAATTCAGTGCTCGACTGAGGGACCTTAAAATGATCTGTATCTGTGGGGTACAGAGATGAGGTAGTCATTCAAAAATCATGTTAAACACTAATATGGCACACAGAGTGAGTCCATGCAACTTATTATGTGACTTGTTCAGCAAATGTTTACTCCTGAACTTATTTATACTTGTCATAACAAAGAGGTTGAATACTTATTGACTCAAGACATTTCAGCTTTTCATTTATAATTCATTTGTAAAAACATTAATAAAACATATTTCCACTTTGACATTATGGGGTATTGTGCGTAGGCCAGTGACATATATATTTACCGCCTGGTATAGCAACTACTCGGCATCTGACCGTAAGGCGCTACAGAGGGTAATGCGTACGGCCCAGTTCATCACTGGGGCCAAGCTTCCTGACATCCAGGACCTATATACTAGGTGGTGTCAGAGGAAAGCCCCAAAAATTGTCAAAGACTCCAGTCACCCAAGTCATAGACTGTTCTCTCTGCTACCGGCAAGCGGAACCAGAGCGCCAAGTCTAGGACCAAAAGGCTCCTTAACAGCTTCTAACCCCAAGCCATGAGACTGCTGAACAACTAAACTAATCAAACGGCCAACCGGACTATTTACATTGACCACCCCCCCTGTATATTATATATGCATAGTCACTTTACAAATTACCTCGACTATCCTGTATCCCTGCACATTGACTCGGTACCGGTACCCCCTGTATATAGCCTCCACATTGACTCGGTACTGGTACCCCCTGTATATAGCCTCCACATTGACTTGGTACCGGTACCCCCTGTATATAGCTTCCACATTGACTCGGTACTGGTACCCCCTGTATATAGCCTCCACATTGACTCGGTACTGGTACCCCCTGTATATAGCCTCCACATTGACTCTGTACTGGTACCTCCTGTATATAGCCTCCACATTGACTCTGTACTGGTACCCCCTGTATATAGCCTCCACATTGACTCTGTACTGGTACCCCCTGTATATAGCCTCCACATTGACTCTGTACTGGTACCCCCTGTATATAGCCTCCACATTGACTCTGTACTGGTACCCCCTGTATATAGCCTCCACATTGACTCTGTACTGGTACCCCCTGTATATAGACTCCACATTGACTCTGTACTGGTGCCCCCTGTATATAGCCTCCACATTGACTCTGTACTGGTACCCCCTGTATATAGCCTCCACATTGACTCTGTACTGGTACCCCCTGTATAGAGCCTCCACATTGACTCTGTACTGGTACCCCCTGTATATAGCCTCCACAGTGACTCTGTACTGGTACCCACTGTATATAGCCTCCACATTGACTCTGTACTGGTACCCCCTGTATATAGCCTCCACATTGACTCTGCACTGGTACCCCCTGTATAGAGCCTCCACATTGACTCTGTACTGGTACCCCCTGTATATAGCCTCCACAGTGACTCTGTACTGGTACCCACTGTATATAGACTCCACATTGACTCTGTACTGGTACCCCCTGTATATAGTCTCCACATTGACTCTGTACTGGTACCCCCTGTATATAGACTCCACATTGACTCTGTACTGGTACCCCCTGTATATAGACTCCACATTGACTCTGTACTGGTACCCCCTGTATATAGCCTCGTTATTGTTATGTACATTTATTGTGTTACTTTTTGATTGATGAGATTTTTTTTTCTGTATTTAGTAAATATCTTATTAACTTTATTAATTGTATTAATCTTGAACTGCATTGTTGGTTAAGGGCTTGTAAGTAAGAATTTCACGATAAGGTCAACACCTGTTGTATTCGGCGCATGTGACGAATTTGATTTGATTTGACTGTAACGCCATATAATACCACTCATTGGAAGCACAAGACCTAGACCTACACTTGGACATATTGTGGAGCGTTGTAAGATGTACAGTTTCATTATTTAATTAAGCTGAAGAGATGCACTTACTATAGTCTTTTTTTTCTTCTTTATTACTAAAATTAGGTGAAATCAACAAGAAAAATGCCTAAAGAGTAATTTAAGAAGTCGAAGTAGGAACCACTTTGGCCACCCTGTAGAATAGACGTTGTAGCCACGCATTTCTGTAATATTGTTTGGCATTACATGCATTTGAGCAAAGATGCAAATATATCTGTCACGCCCTGATCTGTTTCACCTTATCCTGTTATTGTCTACCACCCCCTCCAGGTGTCACTTATTTTTCCCAGTGTATTTATCCCTGTGTTTCCTGTCTCTCTGTGCCAGTTCGTCTTTTATGTTTCCAAGTCAACCAGCGTTTTTCCCGTTCTCCTGCTTTTTGCATTCTCTTTTTTCTAGTCCTCCCGGTTTTGACCCTTGCCTGTTTCTGGACTTTGTACCCGCCTGCCTGACCATTCTGCCTGCCTTGACCACGAGCCTGTCTGCCACTCTGTACTTGCTGGACTCTGATCTGGTTTTGACCTTTTGCCTGTCCACGACCAACCGTCTGCCTCCTGTGTCTGCATTTGGGTCTCGCCTTGTGCCTTGATAAAATCTACATGATTTTGAAATACATTTTATGTGACGTTAAACCTGTGGAAATGCATTTTCTTTTTGTATGGGAGCACACAGAGTTAGACTAGGCCTTGACACCCCAATAGAGAACAGAGCAATGGCATGTGAATAGTAGAGAAACAAAAGGATGTATAGGAGTTGTTGCTTTTTCTAGGAGTTTTTAGATTTCTTGAAGTTTCTTATGAGTTTATTTTTCCCCACATTGGTGCGGCTGGCTTCCGGGTTAAGCAGGTGTTAAAAGTGCGGTTTGGCAGGTCATGTTTCGGAGGACGCATGACTTTACCTTCGCCGAGCCCGTTGGGGAGATGCAGCGAAGCAATTGGATATCACGAAAAAGGGGGTAAAAAAAATACAGTAAACGTGAAGAACCAGGCATTGGTTTTATATCAAAGGCAAAAACCTCAGAGAGCGATACTTCAGAGACTGACGTAACTAGCATCATTATTGTGTTATGTGTACGGTCTGCACAAGTACTGTCATTGTGTGCTTTTTGGGCTGAATCGTGTCACCGCACTTCACACTGATGCCACTTCACTACACTGATGCCACTTCTCTCTCAGGGCCTTACTGCCAGTACACTGGCCCTGTGTGGATGAAGCTTTTCTAGGCTAATAAAACAAACGCCATCAATCATCATGATTGCCAGGCGTTTCATTGGGTTCATCATTTCCCCATGAAAAAAAGCCTGGGTCTATATCCGTTCAGCTGTAGAGATAATTTAAGGCAGTAATCAGCCATTTTATGACTTGACGTAGATAACTAATGAGCAGGGCTGGTGATAGGAGGGATGGGAGGGCATCACATGGGGAAACGGGGGGACAGAGCTGGGTTCAAATACTATTTGAAGCGTTTGCTTTAGCATACCTAGAGCGCCAGATGGGCAGGGTTTACACTTTCGGAACGATTCTATTGGTCCATTGAGCCAGGCAAGCTAACTCAATCAAGCAAATATAAAGTATTTTAAATGATTTTAAATAGTATTTGAACCCAGGTCTGAGGGGGAAATCCTGTTTGAGAAGCCCCTCGTACCGTATTTCTGTCTCTCTCGCTGTCTCTGTCTACCCCTCAATCTCTTTCTCTCTCTCTCTCTCGCCAACAGCATCGTATATTTCCCTCTTCCCTCCAGGCTGTGCTGTCTGGAGTGATTGAGTGGTGGCTTGTCCTGGAGGAGGCCACATCATTTAACAGCTGTTCCCTGAGATCCCTGAGGGAAATGTATTTTTATGTGCCCTGTCCGTTACCTATAAGACCTCTTTCTATTTCAGAGGCAACATTCTGATTCATGGGCGACCCTACTTGGGGACGTTGTGATGATAACACAAACGTGCCACATAAGTCACACATCGCAAAAAATATATAATATTGTCACATACACTGGATTGGTACAGTTAAATGTGTTGTTTTATAGTGTTAGCCACAGTAGTACAGCACCTTGGAGTAAATGAGGGTTAAGTGCCTTGCTCAAGAGTACGCCAACAGATTATTCACCGTGGGTATTCGAACCAGTGACCTTTCAGAGGAGCGACAAAGAAATACAGGAGGGAATTAAGTCAAGCTCGCAGGGTAACAGAATAGGCTGATTATTTTGCCGCATGTGGTTGCGCGGTGCAAAGCCTTCTCAGAACAAAAGACAGTAACAGACAGAAATGTAGGGCGGCAATCCAACTGATCTCAACACATGCCAGTCATCCCTTTTTGAACGTCACTTCAATAACGGACCGTCTACCAGTACCTTGTGATCTAAACCAGATTGACTCTCCCACTCAGCTAAAGAAGTCAAGGTTGTTGTCCTAGGTCTCAAGGTAAGGTGACGTCACCTCTTGAGTCAGTCTACTTTGCTAACTACTTCTGCCAAACGTAAGAAAACGAATTGTGATGGCCAAGATGGCTGGATAAGATAAATCAGTGTCCTCCTCTTTTAGATATGTGGATATCCAGGCAGTTCTACTCTCTACCTCCATCCATCCCTCCCTCCATTCTCTGTCCATTTATTATCAGTGCTTGGCCCTGGCCACTAGCTGCATATCAGGTCTGGGCAGCGGGCTAATCTCCCGTCCCAGAGCCCCAGCCAGGCTCCAGCAGCAATCAGAGGCCGGCCGGCCGGCACATTACCTCAGACATACTGTAGTCTGGCACACACAGCAGCCTGCCTGCCTGACCGCCTGTCTGACCGCCATGCCCACAGAAGGAGACGGCTGGCAACGGGCCTGTCTGTAGCTGACACAGCAGCAGCTCGCAGGCCGGGCCCACGACCTGGGTTCAAATAGTGTTTGTTTTCTTTGAAATATTTTTGATTGAGCTTGATTGAGCTGGCCTGGCGTGATGTGGCCAATGGAATAGTCCCCACCCATCTGGCACTAAAGGAAAGCTCAATAAATTACTGAGAGGTTAGACATATGGCTTATTGATAACATAAGTAACATTTATTTATTATCAGTGATATTTATTCTTTATATTATTTATTTTGTATGCAACGTACATCAGAATAGAAAAAAACATACCCTTATCCCACAGTGCATGTATCATGATTAAAGCTGCTATAAATGTAAATAACACCGGTTTAAAGGTCTCTTCATTGGCTGGCTGTGAGCTTTAGAATACATTTTAAGATTATTCTATTGGTTTTTAAATAAATCCACGATTGTGCACTCAAATACATGTCAGACATGCTTTTAAGTTATATAACCAGTAGTTCCCTCAGGTCCTCTGACACTGGCCTTTTAACTATCCCAAAGCCTAGGACCAAGAGTCATGGAGAGGCAGCCTTTAGTTATTATGCCCACAGCCTCTGGAATAGTCTGCCAGAGAACCTGAGGGGGGCCGAAACTGTGGACATATTTAAAAGAGATCTTAAAACAATCTTTTTAACTTTGCTTTTCCTCAGGGTGCTTTTTAGTTGTTAGGTTTGTGTTATTCTTTTGTTTTCTATCTTATGTTTGTTGTGTAGCAAATATTTCAGCTTTTATTTTTATTGTTTTTTCAAAAAAATGTACTGTTGCGTTGCAGTCAATGGTGCAGTCAATGTTTGAAATGTGCTGTATAAGTAAAGCTTATTTGATTTGGTAAATGTACATTAGCTGACTGTAGGATGACCTTATTTCTGTAGATCGATCACAATGTGTCTTTTGTCATATTTTAGCTTTGTTATGCTTAGTATTTTATAGGGCTGTCAGAGTTCATCAGTTAACTCCAGTTCACTTTCTCAAAATACACTGAAAACATCCAAAATACATATACAGCGAAAAACATCAATGTTATGATGTCAAAACTACTTTTTTCTGATTTTATGAACCGCTACTCTGGACAAAATCAAGACGTCAATATTCTTGTAATGCTTTCTGTATAAAAAATCTTAAATTACAGCTCAATTAGAGCAAATTCTCAATTTGCGATTAATCACGATTAATCACAGCAAATCATGCAATTAACTCAATACATTTTTTTTTGCGTTTGACAGCCCTAGTATTTTAGCATACATATAGAATATGCTTAGCACTTAAAATGTATGTTTTAATTAATTCCATAGCTTCATTATTTGTTTATATAATACGGTAACATACAGTACACAGAACATGAACAACAAAAGATAACTATGCTGAAAAGATACAAAGACAGAAGGAGCCCACTGTGAATAACGAGTGTATATGCACTATGCAGACAGTGAATTCATAATAACATGTTTGTGTTTCTCTTTGGAGTGTGACAACAGCTCAGAAGAAGAACTTTGAAGAGAGAGAGAGAGAGGCTGAAAGTGCTAATGAGACTTATTTTTAAGAAAACGAGCTAGGTGGCGGCCATGATGAATATTCAACAGCTCAGCACCTTGATGAACCAACCACCAAAAATGTACAAAAAAGTGTGTTCTGTGTAAAAATGTAAAATAAAAGTGTGATGTATTCTTTGTTTCAGTGGGTTCATCTCAATGCCTTCATGTATCATGTATAATGCCTCCCTTGTAGGCTACAGTCTGTAGGCCCCCCCCCCCCCCCACACACACACACACACACACACACACACCGCCACCATCGTACACAAATACATGTCCAACACATTTGATGAATTTATCAACAATTGTTGTTGTTACCGTCTAATTGTCCTCAACTCGATCGGACTCTCCATTAAAAAAAAACTGTCCAAATGTGGACTGATCAAGCAAGATGACAAGACAAGTTACATGCACTACTACTATGTTGCTAGGCAACAGCGAGTGAGAGAACCTTACTTATTTTCAGGGAAATAACTTCAGTGTCCAAAACAAATAAGATGGGTTACACCATGAAACTTGTGAATTAGATGGCATGGCACAAGACAGCAGCATTTCCATCAGCCGACACAACCCAAAAGGACAGTTGTACACAGACCTAGATTAAGTTTATAAGCCTACTTCTGGAGTACAAAGCATGATCAATGGATAAAGTTTTCATTGAAAGGGCTTTTTAGTCCAGGATTAATGTGAGCCAGTCCAACTGCTCCAAAGTACCTATCGTGAATTCCCTCTTCTATTTGGAATAACTTTCATATACTGTAATAGTATCTATTCAGGGATATAGTAAGTTTATGTGTGTTTATGGTAAACTGTCTCCTACATCCCTGAATCCCTCTATGGGCATTGGATTCCAGTGTGGTTGGTAGTTCGTACACCAACAAGAAGCAAGTCATCCTTTTCTTTTAATTTGAGCAAATGTACAAAAGGTTTTGTATTAGTATTGAGATCTTGTGATGCAAAAATCTTTATGCTAACTTAAAACAAACTCTGACATGGTACCGATAGATATGGCAGCTCTGCTTCTAGCTCCTAAGCAACTTTGCAGTACTTCATTTTTGTGTGTGTTATTTCTTACATTATTATCCCAGACATTTTTTTGTGTTATTACATACAGTCGGAAATAACCTTTGGATATCAGAGCGGCTGTAACTCACCAGCATTACGACCAGGAATACAACTTTCCCAAATTAGATCCTTTGTTCGTACCCCCCAGGGCAATTTAACTTATTTCAGAAGCTTCTCCAAAACACCGCCGGCGGAGAAGAGGTATTCGGAGTGGACTTCTAGTCTGACTAAGGAAGCATGTGCACCATCCACTGCTTCCGAGTATATTACTCGCTAATGTTCAGTCTCTGGATAATAAAGTAGACGAGCTCAGAGCGAGGATCTCCTTCCAGAGAGACATCAGGGATTGTAACATGCTCTTTCATGGAAACATGGGATATACTGTCCCTGTCCATACAGCCATCTGGGTTCTCAGTACATCGCGCAGACAGGAATAAAGAACTCTCTGGGAAAAAGAAAGGCGGGGTGTATATTTCATGATTAACTTCTTATGGCTGGGGGCAGTATTGAGTAGCTTGGATGAATAAGGTGCCCAGAGTAAACTGCCTGCTACTCAGTCCCAGAAGCTAAGATATGCATATTATTAGTATATTTGGATGGAAAACACTCTGAAGTTTGTAAAACTGTTTGAATGACGTCTGTGAGTATAACAGAACTCATATGGCAGGCAAAAACCTGAGAAAGAATCCAACCAGGAAGTGGGAAATCTGAGGTTTGTAGGTTTGCCTATCCAATATACAGTGTCTATGGGGTCATATTGCACTTCCTAAGGCTTCCACTAGATGTCAACAGTCTTTAGAACCTTGTTTGATGCTTCTACTGTGAAGGAGGAGGGAATAAGAGCTGATTGAGTCAGGGCTCTGGCAGTGCCACGAGGTCACTCAGGCGCGCCCCCGTGAGAGTTAGCTGCGTTCCATCGCATTTCGAACAAAACAAACATTTATTGTGGAACTGGGATTCCTGGGGGTACATTCTGATGAAGATCATCAAAGGTAAGTGAATATTTATAATGCTATTTCTGACTTCTGTTGACGCCACAAAATGGCGGGTACCTGTATGGCTTGTTTTTGTGTCTGTATTCAGATTATTGCATGGTGTGCTTTTTCCGTAAAGTTTTTTTGAAATCTGACACAGCGGTTGCATTAAGGAGAGGTTTATCTAAAGTTCCATGCATAACAGTTGTATCTTTTATCAATGTTTATTATGAGTATTTCTGTAAATTGACGTGGCTCTCTGCAAAATCACTGGATGTTTTGGAGGCAAAACATTACTGAACATAACGCGCCAATGTAAACTAAGATTTTTGGATATAAATATAAACTTTATCGAACAAAACATACATTTATTGTGTAACATGAAGTCCTATGAGTGTCATTTGATGAAGATCATCAAAGGTTAGTGATTGATTTTATCTCTATTTCTGCTTTTTGTGACTCCTCTCTTTGGCTGGAAAAATGGCTGTGTTTTTCTGTGACTAGGTACTGACCTAACATAATCAGATGGTGTGCTTCGTCGTAAAGCCTTTTTGAAATCGGACACTGTGGTGGGATTGACAACAAGTTTATCTTTAAAATGGTGTAAAATACTTGTATGTTTGAGGAATTTTAATTATGAGATTTCTGTTGTTTGAATTTGGCGCTCTGCACTTTCACTGGCTGTTGTCAAGTCGATCCCGTTAACGGGATCTCAGCCATAAGAAGTTTTTTAACTACTCATGGTGTGATTGTGATAACATACAGAAACTCAAGTCCTTTTGTTCACCCGACCTAGAATACCTCACAATCAAATACCGACCATATTTCCTCCCAAGAGAATTATCTTCGGTTATCGTCACATATACACATCGTCACAGCCGTGTATATTCCCCCTCAAACCGATACCACGACTGCCCTCAAAGAACTACACTGGACTTTATGCAAACTGGAAACCACATACCCTGAGGCCGCATTTATTGTAGCTGGGGATTTTAACATAGCAAATTTGGGGAAAATGCTACCGAAGTTCTACCAACACATTGACTGTAGTACTCGCGCTGGTAAAAAATTGGAAAACTGCTACTCAACTTTTCGAAATGCCTACAAGGCCCTCCCCCGCCCTCCCTTCAGTAAATTTGATCACGACTCCATTTTGCTCCTCCCTTCCTATAGGCAGAAACTCAAACAGGAAGTACCTGTGCTAAGGTCTATTCAACGCTGGTCTGACCAATCTGAATCCATGCTTCAAGATTGTTTTGATCACATGGACTGGAATATGTTCCGGGTAGCCTCTGAGAATAACATCGACAAATATACACTGGTACTGTGACTGAGTTCATCAGGAAGTGTATAGGAGATGTTGTACCCACTGTGACTATTAAAACCCACCCAAATCAGAAACTGTGGATAGATGGCAGCATTTGCGCAAAACTGAAAGGGCGAACCACTGCATTTAACCATGGCAAGGTAACTGGGAATATGGCCGAATACAAACAGTGTAGTTTTTCCCTCCGTAAGCTAATCAAACAGACAAAACATCAGTACAGAGACAAAGTGGAGTCCCAAATCAACACCTCAGACACGTATGTGGCAGGGTCTACAGACAATCATGGACTACAAAGGGAAAACCAGCTACGTCACGGACACCGACCTCTTGCTTCCGGACAAGCTAAACACCTTCTTTGTTTGCTTTGAGGATAACACAGTGCCACCGACGCGGACCGCTACCAAGGACTGTGGGTCCCCCCACTCCGCGGCCGACATGATTAAGACATTTAAGCGTGTTAACCCTCGCAAGACTGCTGGCCCAGACGGCATCCCTAGCCGCATCCTCAGAGCATGCGCAGACCAGCTGGCTGGAGTCTTAACGAACATATTCAATCTCTCCCTATCCCAGTCTGCTCTTCCCACTTACTTCAATATGTCCACCATTGTTCCTGTACCCAAGTAAGCAAAGGTAACTGAACTAAATGACTATTGCCACATAGCACCCACTTCTGTCATCATGAAGTGCTTTGAGAGGCTAGTTAAGGATCATATCACCTCTACCTTACCTGACACCCTAGCCTAGACCCTCTTCAATTTGCTTACCGCCCCAATAGATCCACAGATGATGCAATTGCCATCGCACTGCACACTGCCCTATCCCATCTGGACAAGAGGAATACCTATGAAAGAATGCTGTTCATTGACTATAGCTCAGCATTTAACACCATAGTACCCTCCAAGCTCATCATTAAGCTCTGGGGCCTGGGTCTGAACCCAAGCCCCATGCAACTGGGTCCTGGACTTCCTTGACGGGCCAGCCCCCAGGTGGTGAAGGTAGGAAACAACACATCCACTTCGTTGATCCTCAACACAGGGGCCCCACAAGGGTGCGTGTTCAGCTCCCTCCTGTACTCCCTGTTCACCACACACGCCTACAACTCAATCATCGTGTTTGCAGACGACACAACAGTAGTAGGCCTGATTACCAACAATGACGAGACAGCCTACAGGGAGGTGGTGAGGGCCCTGGGAGAGTGGTGCCAGGAAAATAACCTCTCACTCAACGTCAACAAAACAAGGGAGCTGATCATGGATTTCAGGAAACAGCAGAGGGAGCAATGCCCCTATCCATGGGACCACAGTGGAGAAGGTAGAAAGCGTCAAGTTCCTCAGCGTACACATCACTGACAATCTGAAATGGTCCATCCACACAGACAGTGTGGTGAAGAAGGTGCAACAGTGCCTCTTCAACCACAGGAGGCTGAAGAAATTTGGCTTGGCCCCTAAAACACTAAAACACCTAAAACATTTTTACAGATGCACAATTGAGAGCATCCTGTCGCCTGGTACGACAACTGCACCGCCTGCAACCGCAGGGCTCTCCAGAGGTTGGTGCAGTCTGCCCAACGCATCGCCGGGGGCAAACTACCTACCCTCCAGGACATCTACAGCAGCCGATGTCCTAGGAAGGCCTAAAAGATAATCAAGGGCATCAACCACCCGAACCACGGCCTGTTCACCCCGCTATCATCCAGAAGACGTGGTCAGTAAAGGTGCATTAAAGCAGGAACCATGAGACTGAAAAACAGCTTCTATCTCAAGGCCATCAGACTGTTAAATAGCCATCACTAGCCGAATTACACCCAGTTACGCAACCCTGCACCTTAGAGGCTGCTGCCCTATATACATAGACATGGAATCACTGGCCACTTTAATAATGGAACACTAGTCACTTTAATAATGTTTAAATAATGTTTACATACTGCTTTACTCATCTCATATGTATATACTGTATTCTATCCTACTATATTTTAGTCAATGCCACTCCGACATAGCTCAGTCTAATATTTATATATTTCTTAATACCATTATTTTACTTTTAGACTTATGTGTATTGTTGTGAATTGTTTAGATACTACTGCACTGTTGGAGCTATGAACACAAGCATTTCGCTACACCCGCAATAACATCTGCTAAATATGTGTATGTGACCAATACAGTTTGATTTGATTTGAATACAGAAAGACGGTGTAACGGCTTTCGTCGGGGAAGAAGGAGAGGACCAAAGCGCACCGTGGTTAGTTGTTATCTTAATTTAATAATAATAATAAAAACTGAACACTACAAATTACAAAACAACAAAAGTGAAAACCGAAACAGTTCTATCTGGTGCAGACACACAAAAACTGAAAACAACCACCTACAAAACACAATAGAACACAGGCTACCTAAATATGGTTCCCAATCAGAGACAATGACTAACACCTGCCTCTGATTGAGAACCATATCAGGCCAAACGAGAAACCCCACATAGAAACAGAAAACATAGATAATACCCACCCAACTCACGGCCTGACCACACTAAAACAAAGAAAATACAAAAGAACTATGGTCAGAACGTGACAGACGGGGCTCATTAAATTGGGTTTAGGGAGTGATGTTGACTTTATTAATCATGTTTACAATTAGCCTTGGGCGATATACCGTTTCAACCGTATAATGGGGTATTTTGAAATACCAACGGTATGATTTTCAATACCGTTTTCAACACCTGCTGTGCGGTACGCCACTGCGTGGTACACCACATAAGTTAAGTATAACTATAAGAAATCTAAGATGTGTCAAATAAATTATATCCAGCTCAGGGTTCCAGCTATGCATTTGTTTTGCTAACTTGCTAGCTAAGTGGCTAGATGTCAAGATCAATTCCCTCCTGGATCAAGATCCTTGTTCCCGAAATTGTGCATTGTTGTTTTTTTAAATAGCGCCCCTTGTGTAATACTGTATACCCCGGTATGGTACAGAAACGGTATGACAGTATGAACATCTGGATACCACCTGACCCTATTTGCAATGCATTTATTGTTCAAATATAATGAACAAAATTTTTAAACAAACACCCTCAGAAAACTTCTCAACAATAAAACTTACACTTAATGCTGAACAGAATCATAAGTAGGTCTCCAGACCAAAGACGTCTGGATTTACTAATTAAACTAGACAAGATGAGAAAAACTCCACCAGCTCACTCCGACGGGAAATAAAACAGTTTTGCCCATATTTGCTTTGTTATTTAGCATGAACAGCTCATATTAATTACTCTCTCTTGTTTCCTTAATTAACTTGATTCATTACTTTGGCTGTAAACACATTAGTCAAATGAAGAGTCTCTGAGCACACCTGGCTTTGCTTTCTTTCTTTTCTCGCTGTGTTGCTGTGTGTGTCTTCTCGTTGCTTTCTAATAAGTAAGTAAGCATTTCACTGTTAGTCTACACCTGTTGTTTACGAAGCATGTGACAAATACAATTTTATTTGATTATGCTGCTGGTTGGCAGAGTATTAAAGAAACAAAAAACTATTTACGGGATGCTGGAGTAGTAGGCTACCTTCCTCCCCTCTAACTCCACCGTCCTCTTCCTCCTCTAGAAATAGAGTAGAGATTGTGATAGTTGCCTACCTTTCTCCCCTCTCCCCCCACCCTCCTCCTCCTTCTCTAGCCATAGAGTAGACCTTCCTACCCTCTCTTTTTCTCCTCTTCCTCCTCCTCTAGCAATCGCTGCCTGACCGCCAAGGAAGCCTTAATGTATAAGATTTGTCAGTGTCAATTTCCCAGCTAATCTCTCAGGTCCACCTCAGCGCTAGGCTAGTTAGCTCCCACCTACCTAACACCCATTCATTCTGCTCAGCGCCTGCATTCTCCCAATACACTCTATACCAGAGACAAAATAACTGAGTTCCATGGCCATGGTTTAAAGAATGAGATTGAAGTAAGTATGTGTCTATCTATACAGCCTGACCCTGGGGGCCATACAATGAAGACTGTTCCCACACTCCTGTGACAGTAAACTGTAGCCTTACTCTGAAGCAGGGATGGCGGCCCAGTTGCCCAACTGGCGGCCCAGTTGCCCATCCCTGGGGGTCTCAACTTACTGTTGCGAGGTAGAATAGCAGAATACACAATGTCAGCAAAAATTGGTTAGATTGGTAAATGAGTCTAGCGGCCAGCTATCTAAACTTGTAGTAATCGAGGTCAAATTAGAGCCCAGGAGGCCCCCATTGATTTTGTTAGTCAATCTCACTCAGATATCATATTAAAAACTACAAACACTTCTCTCCACCATATGGCAAAATGTGTAGAATTGCACAAAATAAACAAAAAAAAATCTAAATTTGCCTGAACTTAGTTATAAAAATGCCAAATCTTCTCTCTGCCCCATGGCAAAACTCTAAAACTTAAAAATGTTCTCTCAGGTGGGCTATCAAAGTTGCCCATCCCTGCTTTAAAGAGATTATTGTACTTTCCCAGAGTCAGATTAATTTATGACTCTGCGTGCAGTATGAAGGAAGTTAGAGGTAGTTTCGCGAACCAATGCTAACTAGCGTAAGTGCAATGACTGGAAGTCTACAAATACGCTAGTTGCACTAACGCTAGTTAACATTGGCTTGTGAAACTACCACTAACTACCTCTAACTCACTTTAACCTCTGATAGAGACAAAATTATGTAAAAAGACAATAACTACATTGAGAATCAGCGACAACGTTGTTGACCTTGAATAATCTACCTGAGATTCCATTAATCCCAGTGGTTATTATGATTTGGGAAGTGGGGGGGGACTTGGTACATTTGTTCCTGGTCTCCCCTATGCACTTAACGCTAATGGCAAGCACTAAACGCGCCGAAACCATTCTGCTGATACTTGGGTTTGAAAATGGTGCAGTTCACTCAACTGCTTTCAAATATTTTTCCCGCGACTGTGCAATGGCTGGGCATATGCATATCAATGCATGATTCTCTCCCTGTGACACAGACAATTAGAAAGTGCTGCAAGAGGAATACTATTTTCTCACATAGAATGTGACAAGACAATTGAAAAAAGTAAACTGACAATGGGGGTTGTCTGAGAGCCAGGCGGGGCTGAGCCCCGGTACCTGTGGGAATTTAGCCTACAACAGTATCTAATGAAGAATATTGGCATTGTACACCGTTTCACCCACCCCGTGTCGTCAAACCATATGAGACAGGCTGTGTGTCACGTGTGCTCCCTCTCCGGCCTCTAGGTCACCAGGCTGCTTGTTATGGCGCACACCTGTCAACATCGTTACGCGCACCTGCATGTCATCAGGCTCACCTGGACTCCATCACCTCCTTGATTACCTGCCCTATATATGTCACTCCTTTTTGGTTCCTTCCCCAGGTGTCATTGTTTCTCTTTCAGTTTCCTGTCTATGCGTTGTTCGTGTTTCTTGTTTTGTTTATTAAATGATGCTCTCCCTGAACTTGCTTCCCAACTCCCAGCGTTATACTGTGCCACTGCTATAAAATTGATGGTAAAAAAAGGTAAACACACCAAAAAATATGGAACATGAATAAAGAAATCTGCTGAGCGCACTCTGAAGATGCTGCTGTCCACATTGACTTTTCCCCATTCATTACTCGTGTTGTTGGCAGGGGACAAGTCAATGTGGACAGCAGCATCTTCAGAGTGCGCTCAGCAGATTTCTTTATTCATGTTCCATATTTTTTGTGTTGTTTGCGGCATCAATTTTATAGCAGTGGCACAGCCTGTCTCGTATGGTTTGACGACATGGGGTGGGCGAAACGGTGTATAATACCAATATTCTTCATTAGATACTGTTGTAGGCAAAATTCACACAACCTAATGTACCGGGGCTCAGCCCCGCCCAGCTCTCAATTGTATCATAAGTGGCGGGTCTCTGCCACCGTGGGCCCCGGCCAAATAACCCCTGATTATGCCCATTCAGAATATAAAGAATGTTTTTACAACCTATTTGTAAATCAATGCGTTAGGTTGCGGTTGCCAAATCTTATGCTGTGCAAGAAACATAACATGATTGTATGACATATTGATTCTGTGATTTGATTTGGAGGTGCTCCAATATTGAGCATGAAAATGCATTTTCTGTTCTGTAGAATGATTGTGTGCATTATAGGCTTAACATGACACACTGTACATGCTTAAAAAAAAACCTGACCATAGCAATGACATGGCTGAGGAGGGGGATTTGTGTCAGAGGCCGAGCTGCACCAGGCAAAGTAATGATAAAACCTGGGATATAGAGCAATCTTTCAGGAACATACGGCTGCAAGGGTCAGAGAACGGTGGGTTTTACTAGGCCTCCTCTTCCTCAGAATAATGGGGAAATCAGTTTCCTCAGTATCATTTACATTGGTTAATGGATAAATTGTCCATTTGGTGACTCATAAAAGTGAAAATTAAATGACACAACACAATATACAGTATTATCTAACCAAGATAATCGTACATGCCAGCTGTATGTAACAGCTTAAATGTATCACAATCGGCCGTGATTGGGAATCCCTTAGGGCGGCACACAATTAGTCCAGCGTCGTTCGGGTTTGGCCGGTATAGGCCGTCATTGTAAATAAGAATTTGTTCTTAACTGACTTGCCTAGTTAAATAAAGGTTCAATTAAAAAATATATATATATTTAAATGCCCTGTCTACTGTTTCTACTAACAGAAATGCTTTGTTTTGACACAATGTAATGACTAGCCTTCCCTGTCTAGCTAGGTTACGTCATAAACATCTAAGTTACAGAGCACACTGTAGTTAATTAAGCCTTTTACAAATCTTTAAAAGGTAGGTACTAGGTCTTGAGTATGTACTAGGTCTTGAGTATGTACTAGGTCTTGAGTAGGTACTAGGTCTTGAGATGGTACTAGGTCTTGAGTAGGTACTAGGTCTTGAGATGGTACTAGGTCTTAAGTAGGTACTAGGTATTGAGTAGGTACTAGGTCTTGAGTAGGTACTAGGTCTTGAGAAGGTACTAGGTCTTGAGTAGGTACTAGGTCTTGAGTAGGTATTAGGTCTTGAGATGGTACTAGGTCTTGAGTAGGTACTAGGTCTTGAGTAGGTACTAGGTCTTGAGTAGGTACTAGGTCTTGAGATGGTACTAGGTCTTGAGTAGGTACTAGGTCTTGAGTAGGTACTAGGTCTTGAGTAGGTACTAGGTCTTGAGTAGGTATTAGGTCTTGAGATGGTACTAGGTCTTGAGTAGGTACTAGGTCTTGAGTAGGTACTAGGTCTTGAGTAGGTACTAGGTCCTGAGATGGTACTAGGTCTTGAGTAGGTACTAGGTCTTGAGTAGGTACTAGGTCTTGAGTAGGTACTAGGTCTTGAGTACCAGGGAGTAGGCTTGTCACAATACCAAGATTTTACAAACGATACGATACCAGGCCAAGTATCACGATACCGAGTATTTTCGCCATATCACGGTGGGACAAAATCAGCTTGTTCACGCTTTCTAAACATTCTCCAAAAACCTGTCACTGAAATTCTCAATACAACACATTGAATTTAACTTCACACTGTTCAGTGTATAATAGAATGCTGCATAGAATGGCTGATTTTCTCATATTTGCAAAGGCCTTCCTGTGATTTGGCTGGAGGAAGGGGAGGAAGGAATATACTGTACATCAGCGGAGGCTGCTGAAAGGAGGATGGCTCATCATAATGTCTGGAACAGCGCAAATGGAATAGCATCAAACACATAGAAACCATGTGTTTGATACCATTCCACTCATTCCACAACAGCCATTACCATGAGCTCGTTCTCCCAAATGAAGGTGCCAAAAACCTCCTGTGATATACATGCATAATGATCTGCATGGCATTGTGTCAGTCAGGGGACAACACTGCATAATGATCTGCATGGCATTGTGTCAGTCAGGGGACAACACTGCATAATGATCTGCATGTCATTGTGTCAGTCAGGGGACAACACTGCATAATGATCTGCATGTTATTGTGTCAGTAAGTGGAAAACACTACATAATGATCTGCTTGTCATTGTGTCAGTCAGGGGAAACACTGCATAATGATCTGCATGTCATTGTGTCAGTCAGGGGAAACACTGCATAATGATCTGCATGTCATTGTGTCAGTCAGGGGAAACACTACATAATGATCTGCATGTCATTGTGTCAGTCAGGGGAAACACTGCATAATGATCTGCATGTCATTGTGTCAGTCAGGGGAAACACTGCATAATGATCTGCATGTCATTGTGTTAGTCAGGGGAAACACTGCATAATGATCTGCATGTCATTGTGTTAGTCAGGGGAAACACTGCATAATGATCTGCATGTCATTGTGTTAGTCAGGGGAAACACTGCATAATGATCCGCATGTCATTGTGTAAGTCAGGGGAAACACTGCATAATGATGTGCATGTCATTGTGTTAGTCAGGGGAAAACACTGCATAATGATCTGCATGTCATTGTGTTAGTCAGGGGAAAACACTGCATGAAACCTTTACTGTTCAGTTAACACAGACACACTCTTCCTCCTCACACACTCTCTCTGGCTCGCTCACTCTCTCTGACTCCCTCACACACTCTCTCTCTGTCCCTCACTCTCTCTGTGTCCCTCACTATCTCTGTGTCCCTCACTATCTCTGTGTCCCTCACTCTCTCTGTGTCCCTCACTCTCTCTGTCTCCCTCAATCTCTCTGTCTCCCTCAATCTCTCTGTCACCCTCAGTCTCTCTGTCTCCCTCACTCTCTCTTTTTCCCTCACTCTCTCTGACTCCCTCACTCTATCTGTCTCCCTCACACACTCTATCTGTCTCCCTCACACACTCTATCTGACTCCCTCACTCTCTCTGTGTCCCTCACTCTCTCTGTGTCCCTCACTCTCTCTGTCTCCCTCAATCTCTCTGTCTCCCTCAATCTCTCTGTCTCCCTCAATCTCTCTGTCTCCCTCACTCTCTCTGTCCCCCTCACTCTCTCTGTCTCCCTCACTCTCTCTGCCTCCCTCACTCTCTCTGTAAGACAGTCGTGAAGAGGGCTCGACAAAACCTTTTCCCGCTCAGGAGACTGAAAAGATTTGGGATGGGTCCCCAGATCCTCAAAAGGTTCTACAGCTGCACCATCGAGAGCATCCTGACCGGTTGCATCACCGCCTGGTATGGCAACTGCTCGGCATCTGACCGTAAGGCGCTACAGAGGGTAGTGCGAACGGCCCAGTACATCTCTGGGGTCAAGCTTCCTGCCATCCAGTACCTATACAATAGGCGGTGTCAGAGGAAAGCCCATGAAATTGTCAGAGACTCCAGTCACCCAAGTTACATACTGTTTTCTCTGCTACCGCACGGCAAGCGGTGCCGGAGCGCCAAGTCTAGGACCAAAAGGCTCCTCAACAGCTTCTACCCCCAAGCCATAAGACTGCTGAACAATTCATAAAATCGCCACCGGACAATTTACTTTGACACCCCCCCTTTTGTACACTGCTACTACTCGCTGTTTATTATCTATGCATAGTCACTTCACCCCCACCTACGTACATGTACAAATTACCTCAACTAACCTGTACCCCTGCACACTGACTTGGAACCGGTGCCCCCTGTATATAGCCTCGTTATTGTTATTCTTATTCTGTTACTTTTTATTATAACTTTATTTTAGTCTACTTGATAAATATTTTCTTAACTCTTCTTGAATTGCACTGTTGGTTAAGGGCTTGCAAGTAAGCATTTCACTGTAAAGTCTAACTTGTATTCGGCGCATGTGACAAATACAGTTTGATTTGATTTTATCCCTCTCTCTGTCTCCCTCAATCTCTCTGTCTCCCTCATTCTCTCTGCCTCCCTCACTCTCTCTGCCTCCCTCACTCTCAGTCTCCCTCAATCTCTCTGTATCCCCCACTCTCTCTGACTCCCTCAATCTCTCTGGCTCCCACACTCTCTGTCGCCCTCACACACTCTCTCTGTCTCCCTCACACACTCTCTCTGTGTCCCTCAATCTCTCTTTCTCCCTCACTCTCTATGTCTCCCCCACTCTCTCTGTCTTCCTCACTCTCTCTCTGTGTCCCTCAATCTCTCTTTCTCCCTCACTCTCTCTGTCTCCCTCACTCTCTCTGTCTCCCTCACTCTTTATCTGTGTCCCTCACTCTCTCTGTCTCCCTCACTCTCTCTGTGTCCCTCACTCTCTCTGTGTCCCTCACTCTCTCTGTGTCCCTCACTATCTCTGTGTCCCTCACTCTGTCTATGTCCCTCAATCTCTCTGTCTCCCTCACTCTCTCTGTGTCCCTCACTCTCTCGGTCTCCCTCACACTCTCTGTCTCCCTCACTCTCATAAACACACACACACACCACTCTCTCTCTCTCCCATAAATACACACTGTTCCCAACTTTTAAAACGTTAGGCACCAAACAGAATTTAAGGAGCAGCAGAAAGAAATAGATGTTTGATATAGTTTAGTCTTCCATTAGCCTTATATGAATGAATCCTACCTTTTCAAGCACATCTCATGAGTAGCAGACCGTTTTCTGTTCTTCCTGTGCCAATCAGATGTGCCTAAACCTACTGTCAAGTTACCAGGTTGTTAGCTAGCTAGGTAAAATTACTGAACTAAGTTGTTTGTTATCAAACCAATAATTAGCGACCCGGGATTAGTTTAAAACGGCCCGCAACATGGTTCTTTAAATTAAAGCTGCAAGCATGCCTGTCACGAAGTTGTGCTCCATTTTCCCTCTCTGACACTCAGAGGCTGCATGACAGTGAACATGCAAAGTCTACTCAGACTGGTCTGTGCGCTTGGTTACAACAGGTGATGAAATTATAGAATGTATCAACATTACTCGCTTTGCGCACTGCTCCAATGTTACAAATGTACAACTGTAACAACAGAAGACTCATCAGGGTCTGGGTCTGCATCCCCGCTCGCCATCACAGCTAAATTATATATTTTTTAAACTGACGGAGGAATAGACACTGAAGACCGGACAGAGAGAAGCAGGTGAGTGAGGGCTGGTAAGAGATGAGGCTGGCTGACTACAGCTGCCACAGGTGATTATGGGCATGAACGTGAAGTGGATATCATTGGACTTGTCCATACCAGAGACTAGTGGCCATTGCTTAAATGTATAAACAAAACTGACTTTATAAACATTTTATAACAGGCGCCAGCCGGCTCTTAGAGCTGAAAAAGTCAGTAGTGTCATATGAAACAGTACAAAGGTATCATAAGTATCATGATGGTTTGGTACCGTGATATTACAGTGGTACCGGTATACCGGGCAACACAACCAGGGAGAGGCCCCAGCACTAACAAAGGAAAAGTACCACTGTATGAGGCTCAAGAGCACCGCCTTATAAATAGCCTACACAGTACGAACAGATCCACTCAAACAGGGGCATAATTGGAAGCACTAGTGGCCACAATGGGTCTACAGTATATGGCCATATTAGTGTCTGACTACCACAAAGGAAACAGGGCTCGTCTGCACAATAGAGTCAGAGAAACTAGAGACCCTCTCAGGCATCATGGTTGAAAAATAGATTTTAACTCAACAAGACTAACCTGGATTAATAAAGTTTAAATAAAATGGTTCATATTGAAATAATGAATTTGCGAACGTCAAATGGTAATTAGTGGACATTTGTTGGGGGCATATACATTTGGCTGTCATTCTCATTCAGAGAGCAGTAAAAGCAATCATAAAAACAACATGGTGTGCATTCTAAAATAATAATGGTACTTAATAGGAGTTAGAACGATTTTACTGCGAACAGCTGTCTGGCAATAATGAGTTCCTGGCATCTACAGGAGAAGTTCAAAGCCCTTTAATGCTGCACTCATAATGACGAGGGAGGGAGGGAGAGAGTGACCTACAAACAGGCTATAACCAAGACCATAGTACAAGCCACTAATATACCAGTAAACCAGTAATAATACAGGACCCTAGGGACTTGATGAGGCCATTTTTATGCTGTAGCCACAAATAAAACATACAGTATCATAACCACCAATTCCCCCAGCATATTGTTGCTTAGTGACCACTGAACTGTTCCTAATCCACATGTAAAGAACCGCAGAAGGCGACCAGGGGAATAACGCTGCTCTGGATTCAGTAGCTAGCTAACCATTCAGTACACGTTCTTTTTTCATACAGTGTATAAATTAACATTTCACTTGTAAAGGTCATTTTTGCTTGCTTTTTCACTCCCAGTAGTGTTTTTGTTTTTAGAATATTTAAAGAAACTGTGAATAACGGGGAGAACACAGGGAGAAAATAAACATGTTTGTTATTTTCTATAATAACAAGCGTATAATGAATAGTAGCCTTTTTAAATCTGTATTCAAATCAAATCAAATGTTATTTGTCACATGCTTTGTAAACAACAGGTGTAGACTAACAGTGCTTGCTTAAAGAATTAATAGAAAAGTAAAACACGTAATAATAAAATATATAATAAATACAAAATTACAAAATATCAGAATTGGTCAGGAGCCTGTAAAACGTCTGCTATCCAATCCTGCGCCCTTACTCCAATCTATGTATTTACACCTATGTATCATCTGGGATGTTTTCCAAAGCAAAGTATGCTAAGTGTTTTGTTCCGTTGATAGTGAATGTTTAGTCTTGACGAAGACTGATGTGCTCAATTTCTAAATGTATTGAATCCTACCAATGCATCGGCCTAGTGGAGAGCAACCAACAGGGACTCATGACATACAGTAATAGCTAGACATCTACACTAAGTTGACATATTGTATATTTTATTGGTCAGTCTTATCTTACATTATGAATCATATTGTAGTAACTGTTACGGCAGTTTGAGTTTGAAGTACTTCAGATGTTATAAAGCAGTTCCATTCCACGACACAGCAGGCATTTGCATGTGTTTGACTTCCAGCAGCGTCTCGACACCTCTTTCAAAAACAATACAGGCACAACTAAATTAAGATCCATCTTTCTATCATTACTTCCTATTCCTGACACAGATTATTTATATCTATATTCATGCCAACATTAAAAAAATAACTCTGAAATACGTAGCGTACCGAAATAACTTACAGTGGCTTCAGAGAGTATTCATACCCCTCGACTGAATTCAAAATGGATTAAATATACACTACCGTTCAAAAGTGTGGTGTCACTTAGAAATGTCCTTGTTTTTGAAAGAAAATCAAATTTTTGGTCCATTAAAATAACATCAAATTGATCAGAAATACAGTGTTAATGTTGTAAATGACTATTGTAGCTGGAAACGGCAGATTTTTTATGGAAAATCTACATAGGCGTACAGAGGCCCATTATCAGCAACCATCACTCCTGTGTTCCAATGGCACTTTGTGTTAGCTAATCCAAGTTTATCAAAGGCTAATTGATTATTAGAAAACCCTTTTGCAATTATGTTAGCACAGCTGAAAACTGTTGTGCTAAATAAAGAAGCAATAAAACGGGCCTTCTTTAGACTAGTTGAGTATCAGCATCTCTGAGCGGTTTCCTTCCTCTCCAGCAACTGAGTTAGGAAGGTTGCTTGTATCTTGGTAGTGACTGGGTGTATTGATACACAATCCAAAGTGTAATTAATAACGTCACGATACTCAAAGGGATATTCAATGTCTTCTTTTTTTTTACCAATAGATGCCTTTCTTTGCATGACTCCCAAGTGGTGCAGCGATCTAAGGCACTGCATCACAGTGCTAGCGATGTCACTACAGAACCTGGTTCGATCCCGGGCTGTCTCACAACCAGCACTGATTGGGAGTCCCATAGGGCGGCGAACAATTGGCCCAGCGTCGTCTGGGTTACGGGAGGGTTTGGCCGGGGTAGGCCGTCATTGTAAATAAGAATTTGTTCTTAACTGACAAGCTGACTTGCCTAGTTAAATAATGTTTGTTTTTTTAGTTTAAAAAATTGCTACGCATTGGAAAACCTCTCGTCGTTGTGGTTGAATCGGTGTTTGAAATTCACTGTTTGACTGAGGGACCTTAATTGTATGTGTTGTGTACAGAGGTGAGGTAGTCATTCAAAAATCATGTTAAACACTATTATTGAACACAGAGTGACTCCATGCAACTTATTATCTGACTTTACTCCTGAACTTATTCTGGCTTGCCATAACAAAGGGGCGAAATTCTTATTGACTCAAGACATTTCAGCTTTTCATTTTTTTATAATTTTGTAAACATTTATAAAAACATAATTATTATTCCACTTTGACAATTTAATCAATTTTAAATTCAGGCTGTAACACAAAATGTGGATTAAGTAAATAAGTGGGAATACTTTCTGAAGGCACTGTACTGAAATTAGACTACCTCTAGTAATGTATAGCATTCACTAGCTACCTATTTCACTCTGAAATGTTGTATAACAAATCAATGAGGGAGCAATATATCCAGTATGTCTTCTTGAGGCTGGATAGACACATCTAATGAATTGATTTCAATGGCAAGAGCTCTTTCTCTAATAACTTTGCATAAATCCATGTTCACCTTTAGCCTTCATGTAATGCCAAACCAGACCAACGTCCATTAGATTGACAGATTATACAGACAGAACATAGAATATAATACAATGAATTGCTAGTTCACATACAGCCTTACACAAAACTTAATTTGCTATTTTGATATTACAGTCTCAATAAAAATATATAACACCTTGTGTCAGTGGAATGCCTAAATAAATAAAGGTGAATAAAGGAATTAGCAGAAAACTCTTTGAGGTCATTTCAAAGAAAAGCCAGTGACATTTTGGCATTAGAAAAAGAGAATGTCTTGATTGAAACTTAAACATTTTGCAATTATCCTGCTGAATACCTCTAGACAGCAAAAAATTCAGGGTAGCAACATCACAACAGTCATACAAGGAACATAAACTGCTGTGATCCACATTGAAGTGTCAGGATAGAATCCATAACAGACACAAGGCCAGGTCTTCCTCCAGATAAAAAAAAAAGAAGCCACTTGAGACACCACTTACAGTGCATTCGGAAATTATTCAGACCCTTTGACTTTTTCCACATTTCGTTACATTACAGCGTTATTCTAAAATTAATTTAAAAAAATGTTTTTCTCATCAATCTACACAAAATACCCCATAATTACAAAGCAAAAACAGGTTTTTAGAAACGTATTAAAAATAAAATAAATAAATATCATATTTACATAAGCATTCAGACCCTTTACTCAGTACTTTGTTGAAGCACCTTTGGCAGCGATTACAGCCTAGAGTCTTCTTGGGAGTGATGCTACAATCTTGGCACACCTGTATGTGGGGAGTTTCTCCCATTCTTCTCTGCAGATCCTCTCAAGCTCTGTCAGGTTGGATGGGGAGCATCGCTACACAGCTATTATCAGGACTCTCCAGAGATGTTCGATCGGGTTCAAGTCCGGGCTCTGGCTGGGCCACTCAAGGACATTCAGAGACTTGTCATGAAGCCACTCCTGCGTTGTCTTGGCTGTCTGCTTAGGGTCATTTTCCTGTTGGAAGGTGAACCCTCGCCCCAGTCTGAGGTAATGAGCGCTGTGGAGCAGGTTTTCATCAAGGATCTCTCTACTTTCCACCATTCATCTTTCCCTCGAACCTGACTAGTCTCCCAGTCCCTGCGCTGAAAAACATCCTCACAGCATGATGCTGCCACCACCATGCTTCACCGTAGGGATGATACCAGGTTTCCTCCAGATGTGCCGCTTGGCATTCAGGCCAAAGAGTTCAATCTTGGTTTCATCAGACCAGATCAATCTTGGTTTCATCTTCCGTCTGACCACTCTACCATAAAGGCCTGATTGGTAGAGTGCTGCAGAGATGGATGTCATTGTGGAAGGTTCTCCCATCTCCAAAAATTTCTTCCATTTAAGAATGATGGAGGCCACTGTGTTCTTGGGGACCTTCAATGCTGCAGAATGTTTTTAGTACTCTTTCCCAGATCTGTCTCGGCTATCTCGGAGCTCTACGGACAATTCCTTCAAAATCATGACTTGGTTTTTGCTCTGACATGCACTGTCAACTGTGGGACCTTATATAGACAGGTGTGTGCCTTTCCAAATCATGTCCAATCAATTGAATTTACCACAGGTGGACTCCAATCAAGTTGTAGAAACATCTCAAGGATGATCAATGGAAACAGGATGCACCTGAGCTCAATTCCGAGTCTCATAGCAACGGGTCTGAATACTTATGTAAATAAGGTATTTCTGTTTTTTATTTTTAATAGATTTGCAAAAAATTTCTAAAAACCTGTTTTTGACTGTGTCATTATGGGGTATTGTGTGTAGATTGATGAAGATTTATTTTTATTTAATCAATTTTAGAATAAGGCTATAATGTAACAAAATGTGGAAAAAGTCTAGGGGTCTGAATACTTTCGGAATGCACTGAAATTCAACCTAGCACATCCAACCCAGCTGTACCGTATATCAACAAACATCTGAGACAGGGAGAGACCGCGTTAAAAGTACAACCACCACACACACACACACACACACACACACACACACACACACACACACACACACACACACACACACACACACACACACACACACACACACACACACACACACACACACACACACTTAATGTGTTGTGAAATCTGTTGTGTAATGCATTGTAATGTTTTTCAAATTGTACAACTGTCTTCATTTTGCTGGACCCCAGGAAGAGTAGCTGCTGCCTTGGCAACCGCTAATGGGGATCCATAATAAATACAAATACGTACAAACACAGAACAGAGGAGCTGCTGACCCGGTCTGAACCAGTTCTCTGTGATTTATGGTTTATGGTCCCAAGGCAGACACACTTTTGTTCTTGAGGGTCATAAATCTCCTGCACCTCCAAGCAGATCAGCTGACTATCCTTGGCAGGCCAGCAGACACCCCTACGCTTCGCTTAGTCCCATCTTCAGACTACTGTACAGTAGGCTATACCTCTCAACACACACACACATATAGTAAGTAGCACGCACGCACACACACACACACACACACACACACACACACACACACACACACACACACACACACACACACACACACACACACACACACACACACACACACACACACACACACACACACACACACAGAAACCACTGCTATATTTAGCCCCATCCATAAGAGCTGTACATTACACCTCTTAACACAAAGAAGCAGAATCCTCCTCAAACAAACCCCAGTGCAGGCATGGTAGTAAATCACAATGAGTAGACAGACAATAGTATGCGATAACGACAAGCAGAGCACCATTCATTCCAGCATTTAAAACATTCTAACAGTGCTTCTATGGTTTACCTGTGTGTGCTCTGCACAGCTCCAGTCTCAATGTAATATTCCAATTCAATTATTGAATTTACTCATGAAGCGGAGAATTTACATTGAATTGAAGTCGAATTTGAACTATCTTCAAATTCAAAAATATCTTCAAATATAATATAACTATATTATATTATATGGAAATGGAATTGAATTGGAATTAGACTGTTTGAACTGTTTGAATTGGAATTGAAAAAATCTTTGGAATTAAATTGAAATTTTATATTTGTACATTTTCCAGTGAATGGAATTAATGCACTTAGTATCAATGGACTGCAGGATTTATTTTAAATAATTTATATGACTTATATTTCCAGTATAGCAGTATGCTGTAGCAAGGCTGTCTGAACAGTGACATGATTAGCCTGAAAGCCCAAGGGAAATGAATTTGAATTTGTGGAATTGTTGGGGATAATATTTAATTGGGAATTTAATTATTGGAATATACCTAACATTGAATTTGAAAGGAATTTAATTATATCTGAATTCAAAGACTGACCTGGGATGTTATTTGAATTAAATGGAATTGACAGGGAGAGGGAATTGAATTAGAATTGCACTGTAGACTGATGCCTTGAGCACACTATAACGTTATGTATCCATGACTCATTCTGTAATACAAGACTGTGGCACTGTGTGCACCTACATTGGCTGTTTTGTAGGTGGAGGCTATAGCTGTGTGTGTGTGGGGGGGGGGGGGGGGGGGGGTTGGAGTGACATGCACCTTCTCCTTCCAAAAAGACTAAACAGCATGTTGAATACAATGATTTGGATGACAAATTTAACCACCTGAAATTAGTTACTTCCACCAGACCACAGACATTTTGATGGACCCTTTGTACACAAGACATGAGACAACTCACTGTCACAGAGAGGAGTGCAGGGAGGGAGTGAGGAAGACAGAGAGAGGGGAGGCAGGGAAAAGAATGACAGACAGTGACAGCAAGAAATGAGACAGAGGGGGAGGCAGGAAGGAGAGTGACAGAGGATTGAGAGAAAGATGCAGAGAGAGAGAGAGAGAGAGATCTGCCTCTATGTCTACCTCTAACAACGACATAAAACAGCATGCTGAGGGGAGAGATCGTGATCATCTGAAGTCGCTGGTAACAGAGAGAGGATACAGGATGCTCAAGCTTTACACAGCAAACCATGAAATATCACAGCTACAGGCATTTACACTCACTCACCTGCCGGCTGTATTGCTGTACGTTTAAGAAGTGTCTCTCTCTGCTCTGTCTCCTGTCTGTTGTCAGTGTGAGGAGCGTGAGGGAGTTCTGCCGATGCTTTGTGCTGCACGCTGTCACCAGTCTAAATAATCTCCATGACTCACACAAGAGCAGATCATTGGCTCTTCAAAACAGTGGCGTAAACACTCATAATGGCAATCGGTAGCCGCGCTCTCTTTCTCTCCCTCTCTCGCTCTTTCGCAACCACCCCTCTCTCTTTCTCTCCCTCTCTTTCGTAACCCCCCCTCCCTCCCTCCCTCCTTCACACAGCACAACTCCTCACCAAGGTGTCACTAACTGTTTCTGCGCACCCTGCTTCTCTTTGGCTCTCTCTTCCTCTCCCATCTCCGCTCTCCAGATTGTACGTCTTAAAGAAAGGGAGGTGTTGGGAAAAGCTAATTATAGTTAAGGGTCGCAGCAGCGGGACAGGCTTCGTGAATAATACATGAGCTCAATATTAAGAGGTGAATGACTACCTGGAGAAAACATAGGCACTAGGGGATGACAGGAACCCAATTACATTCACTTAGCTAGGAACATCCTGTTGTAATTATGTACTGTACATGATGGAGGATGGAAGAGGCTGAGGTAAAAGAGTCACTGTGGCTTTTGAGTCTGTAAAATGAGAAATTCAAATTAAGATCGCAGAGCCATAGAAGAACATCTCTTAGCCTTACAGAGAAGAAAAACGTCAGATAGCTTACATTAGAGCAATGAGTGTAAATACGAGTCTTTACATTGGTTCATATAAAGTGCATCGCCTACAGGCAGATTGCCTGGCAACCCAAACTCCTTGCTCCGGCCAAACGCTACGCCAATGGAAATCCATTCTCGACCATCTGATTGGTCCCAGGAACCGATGGGTTGGGCCAGAGCCAGAACACACGTGGGTAAAGCGGTGGTTAGAAAACTTGTCATTGGCTTTGATAATGTGATTGGTTAGAGATGATCCAATCACTGATGACATTGTTTTGTACAACACCCATCATTTTGACGTCACCACAAATGACTTCAATGATGGCAGTCTCAGACTGAAGTATGTAGCAAACGATAGAGCTGCGGAAGAATTCAGTTTGTCATCAGGCAAATAAGATACTCAAGAAAGGATAAAATATTGTAAATGTAATTTAAAAAATAAATGTATCTCTATTAAATATATTGATTGGTCATTTGTCTGGTGTCAATAAGTCAGCAGTGTTGTTTTATTTCATTATGGATCTGTTGTAGGCTATTGGAGTATCTATCCATAGGACCACTTTAAGCCGTACACTCCACAGAGTTGGGCTTTACGGAAGAGTGGCCAGAAAAAAAACCATTGCTTTTTGGCGAACACGTTTGGTGTTCGCCAAAAGGCATGTGGGAGACTCCCCAAACATATGGAAGAAGGTACTCTGGTCAGATGAGACTAAAATTTAGCTTTTTGGCCATCAAGGAAAACACTGTCTGGCGCAAGCCCAACACCTCTCATCACCCCAGGAATACCATCCCCACAGTGAAGCATGGTGGAGGCAGCATCATGCTGTGGGGATGTTTTCATTGGCAGGGACTGGGAAACTGGTCAGAATTGAAGGAATGATGGATGGAGCTAAATACAGGGAAATTCTGAGGCAAACCTGTTTCAGTCTTCCAGAGATTTGAGATTGGGACGGAGGTTCACCTTCCTGCAGGACAATGACACTAAGCATACTGCTAAAGCAACACTTGAGTGGTTTAAGGGGAAACATTTAAATGTCTTGGAATGGCCTAGTCAAATGGAATGGGAGGTTGGGGTTAGGGGGATGGGAGGTTGGGGGGATGGGATGGGAGGTTGGGGTTGGGGGATGGGAGGTTGGGGGGATGGGATGGGAGGTTGGGGTTGGGGGGATGGGATGGGAGGTTGGGGTTGGGGGGATGGGAGGTTGGGGTTGGGGGGATGGGGTGGGGGGTTGGGGGGATGGGAGGTTGGGGTTGGGGGGATCGGATGGGGGGTTGGGGTTGGGGGGATGGGAGGTTGGGGTTGGGGGGATGGAATGGGATGGGAGGTTGGGGTTGGGGGGATGGAATGGGATGGGAGGTTGGGGTTGGGGGGATGGGAGTTGGGGTTGGGGGGATGGAATGGGATGGGAGGTTGGGGTTGGGGGGATGGGATGGGAGTTGGGGTTGGGGGGATGGGATGGGATGGGATGGGAGGTTGGGGTTGGGGGGATGGGAGGTTGGGGTTGGGGGGATGGAATGGGATGGGAGGTTGGGGTTGGGGGGATGGGAGGTTGGGGTTGGGGGGATGGGATGGGAGGTTGGGGTTGGGGGATGGGAGGTTGGGGTTGGGGGGATGGAATGGGATGGGAGGTTGGGGTTGGGGGGATGGAATGGGATGGGAGGTTGGGGTTGGGGGGATGGGAGGTTGGGGTTGGGGGGATGGAATGGGATGGGAGGTTGGGGTTGGGGGGATGGGAGGTTGGGGTTGGGGGGATGGGAGTTGGGGTTGGGGGGATGGAATGGGATGGGAGGTTGGGGTTGGGGGGATGGGATGGGATGGGAGGTTGGGGTTGGGGGGATGGGAGGTTGGGGTTGGGGGGATGGAATGGGATGGGAGATTGGGGTTGGGGGGATGGAATGGGATGGGAGGTTGGGGTTGGGGGGATGGGGTGTGGGGTTGGGGGGATGGGAGTTGGGGTTGGGGGGATGGAATGGGATGGGGGGTTGGGGTTGGGGGGATGGGAGGTTGGGGTTGGGGGGATGGGAGGTTGGGGTTGGGGGGATGGAATGGGATGGGAGGTTGGGGTTGGGGGGATGGGAGGTTGGGGTTGGGGGGATGGAATGGGATGGGAGGTTGGGGTTGGGGGGATGGGAGGTTGGGGTTGGGGGGATGGGATGGGAGGTTGGGGTTGGGGGGATGGGAGGTTGGGGTTGGGGGGATGGGATGGGATGGGAGGTTGGGGTTGTTTTGTGTTTTGTTTTCTTTTCCTGTTCATACTGAATTTATTATTATTTAAACTTTAAAATATGATCAACATTATCAATACTTTGTAATTATGCACCTTTTGTAATGTTTATTTTTTTTATTATCTTCTTGTGGTCTTCTTCTTCTGAGTGGCAGCCCACAGGTACAATGTATGAAATAAGGAAAAGAAAAATGGAATACAATATGAAATTCTATTCATTAAAATATTGTACCTTTAACCCCCCCCCCCCCCCCCCCCCATCCCCATTAAAAAATTCAACACAGTCTCTGACTGTAGGGTACAATAGAGCTGCGGAAGAATTCAGTTTGTCATCAGGCAAATAAGATATTCAAGAAAAGGAAAAACATTGTAAATGTAATTAAAAAAATAAATGTGTCTCTATGAAATATATTGATTGGTCATTTGTCTGGTCTCAATAAGTCAGCAGTCTTGTTTATAGCATTATGGATCTATTGTAGGATATAATTACCCTCTGTGATGCATACAAGACTTTGGTAAAGACCTGACATCAATAAAAGAAAAAGCCTTGAAAGAAGCAACATAAAACAGTTCCTCCAATATCCAATTCACTTTTACGCCTCTGTCTCAGAGGAGAAAATAATTGGGTAGAAATAATTGTTTCCCTGACAGCTACTGCTGGAGTGCTCTAGGGTAGCATAGCCTTGCCTTGAATTAACTAGCCATGCAAATCTCATGCATGGCGTGTCAATGCTATAGTAATTATTTCCCTGAGGTGTAAACGTCAGTGGCAAGAGAAGTGTATGCATTTCATGTCATTAATGTATTTAATAATTATCGTGACTACCTATCAGGCCTGGGTTCAAGTACTATTTCAAATATCTCAATTACTTTCACATACATTCCAAAGTAAGTATTTAGATAACTTTTATTGGAAAAATCAAGTAGTTGAATAATACAATGTATTTGAAAATACACTTGGAAAGTATTTGAAAATACTCACATACATACGCCATACATTTAACCCAGGTATTTGAAAATAATATTTAAAATACGTTTTTGAAAATAATTTAAAATATAATTTGGAAGACTGTTTTATACTTTTCTTTTACAAATAACCATGCAAACATTCCAATAAAAGTACTTGTTTTGGGGCTGTGTACTTGAAAATACTAAAATACACAGAAAAAGTATTTAAAATAACAAATACTCAAATACAGATGTATTTAAATGCAGGTCTGCTACCTATATGAAAACGTGGAGCGAGCTTGCTATTAGATCAGGTAGCCTATTTTTTATATGTTCCATGTCAACTAGAGCTGGGACAATAAACCAAAAATGATTGACACCGAACAAACCGACGACTTATCGTGGACATTTTGTTGATATAATTAATTACGATAAATCACCTACAGCATAGGGCCTTACTTGAGAAATGAGAAGTTTGTTTGCTGATTGGGGTTGGGGGGATGGGATGGGAGTTCGGGGTTGATGAATAAAACAAATATGGATTCAATATGAAATTATATGAATTTAAATATTGTACCTGTAACCCCGCATGACAGAAATGTAGGATTCAAATAGCTTTTTTTGCAAAAAAATATATGCCTACTATGCTTATCATGTAATTAGATCACACTCAATAGGGACAATCAAGTGCATGACAGCAATTTAGACATGAATGTATGAAGCAGCTGTTTGGCTTGCAGTCATTTCCAGGTCAGATGAGCATGGGGTTTGGGCACCTGCGTTGTCTGAAATCCCTGGTAATAAATTAGTGATGACAATTCGCAGCTCCGGTAGCAGGTGCAACATTCCTCCTGTTTTGAATGGACTTTCCCAAGGCACCTTGTACTACTGTTGACTGTTGTGATAATGCGTTGTGATAATTGAACTCTTTGAGTTCAAACTTGTAATTGTGTACAAGTTATTGGGAAAATAATTTACCTGAAGTCGTTAGAGGCACTATTTTTCACAAAGAAGTGCAATAGTAGATCTTATCTGTATTGCGTGGCACTATAGCTCAGGGGGTGTGTCCAAAACATATTTTGGGGTATTTTCACGAGGGGTATAATAACACAATACTTGGCAGTGGAGTAAAGAAATGCTGTGATATGAAGAGACACATCTATTTTAAAAACTTGAGTGAGAGAGCAACAATTACGGTTCCTACCTTCTGGTCTGCATCTGTCACGTCAAGCTCTGTGCCCTTGGCCTGATGATCAAAGCCTCCACTGTAGTGTCATAAACAGCTGGCGTGAAAGGGGGAGGGGGGTTGATGCCTTCATAAATAAGCTATTTCAACTATCCTCCCCATACACATGCACACACACACCCATGCACACACACACACACACACACACACACACACACACACACACACACACACACACACACACACACACACACACACACACACACACACACACACACACACACACACACACACACACACACACACACACACACACACACACACACACACACCACCCGTAACAAACACATGAAGAGTTTAGGTCTTTGTTCTTTGTTTCCACTGTCATTGACGTATATTTAATGGAGGATTCTGTGTCTTCTCGTCTTTGATTCCTTTGGCACTTTCATGCTGCTTACAAGCACCACATTACCCCTCATTATCATCTCCACCATGCTCACTCCACTGCAGACTGGTTCTTTGACTACTGGTTCCTCAAAGATCCCTCTGAGGAGCCATGAGCATTAATTGCAATCTCCACCATCGTCTCAATGGTACACAGTTCCATTATATAATCCATAGCCTCTCTCCATTGCTGTGTGCTATTGTTTGTGTTGAATATTATTCATCCCTCACTGTGGACCGTTTACTTTAGCTGCTTGCAAATGGCAGTGTATTCCCTACATAGTGCACTATACTTTTGACCAGAGCTCCAGGGGCGCTCGGCAATGGTGACCCTGGCTGTGACCCCACTCTCTGCGGGTGTCTCAGGGGGAGTTGGGATATGGTGACCCTGGCTGTGACCCCACTCCCTGCGGGTGTCTCAGGGGGAGTTGGGATATGGTGACCCTGGCTGTGACCCCACTCCCTGCGGGTGTCTCAGGGGGAGTTGGGATATGGTGACCCTGGCTGTGACCCCACTCCCTGCGGGTGTCTCAGGGGGAGTTGGGATATGCAAGAAACACATTTCCATTCCATTATTATTATTATCTTTCACTATACTACTGCCAAGTCCTTTCATGTATCTGCCAATATCCTCCCCCCTGAAGGCTGTATGACATAATGCCTCAATAACACAGTGTCTTTTGTAGTATAAACGCTACGGGCGTAACGATACACCTATTTGTACCAAACCGTTCAGTACAGAGAACTCGGTTTGGTCCGCACTGCGAACACGAATGAATACATTAAAAAAAAACGATTTTTCAGGCTATTCTGTTAAAACAACTATGTGCAAATTGTAATCCAAATTCAAATCTTAATTGCGGCATTTCAAACTATCCATTTGTGAGGCACAGCCGGGAACTAGTTCTGTACGATGGCGAGTGTTGGGGCCAATAAACCAGGAGGATCCTCCATCATCGTTTAAATCTCCAGTTTGGGAAAATGTTAGCTTCCAAGTAGAGTACAACGGCGATGGACAGAGAGCTGTGTATAAAACGTTAACATATGTCGCCACTGCTCATCGAGAATAGCCTATGTAGCTGCCAACACCTCAAACATTTTGATACATTTACACCAAAATCACCCCAATATTCCTACCACCGGAGCCAGACAGAAATGCAAAGAAACAACAACACAACTTCACTTCCCCTCTGCATTCAAGCAGCTCTTCACAGCTGATTCTGACCAGGCTAAAGAAATTCCAAGCGCGATTAGTGTTTATAGCCGTGGATATGCGCCTATTCTCGGTGGTTGTGAATAGAGGGTTTTAGCACCTTGTGAAAGTGGTTGAGCCACGTTACGAACTTCCCTCTCACACCAATTTCAGCAAACAGGTTGTACCTGCTCAATATAAGCAAGCCAAAGCCAAAGTTTTCAATGAATTGGCCAATGTACCCTGTGGTGCGCTTACTGCAGATGATGGCCCTCCAGGGATTCAGAGAGCTACTTAACAGTGACCCATCACATTACCCCGGAGTGGGAGATGAAAAGTACTGTGCTATAGACACACCGCCTTTATGAGAGTCACACAACTGTGAATAGTTTTCTCTTTGTTTACATATTGACTTTACACACATATTGCACTTTATTTTAGTGTGGTTTTTTATGAGTATTTTGTGTTTTCACAATCAGGAATACCAACGCTTTGTATTTTCTTAAATAAACCAAAATGAACTCCAGTAACTGTTGGCATTTCATTTTACTGCTGTACCGAAAGCGAACCGAACTGTGACCCCAAAACCGCAATACATAATTTAACCGTGGGCTTGGTGAATTGTTACACCCCTAATAAACGCATCAAAATCAAGATTCAGATTACAGTTCATACAACCTGGATGTTAGAAGACAGCGAAGGTACTTTTCTCTTCAGGGATGGAAGTGCATTTTGGTCCTGCAGACCCCTCTGGACATAACTGATAGATATGCAACATATGCATTTAAAAGGGAAATTATTTTATCAGGTTTGAAGTTATAGTTACTGTATAGCCTACAAGTTGCATAAATAATACACAGAAAATGTATAGTACTACAGGTTAATTGGTAAGTCAATCCAAAGTGCATAAATGTATGCACATAATGGGAATTATTATGACATTTTGAAACTACTCATCTAAGATACTATATTTAGCCCCATGTGACGGTAGGGGAGAGTGGGGTAAGTTGAGCCTTTTTTAAATTCCGCATCACTCCGTCAAGGGAAATATAGTATCCTCTCTAACAAAGATATCTTCATGTATTTCAGGATGTTGTGTTTCCCTATAAATCATCAGAATTCATGTAAACATAACAGTTTTGAAAACATAGCTGTCCAAAAAAAGTGGTCTCCTGGCACAACTCACAACTTGTGAGGTAAGTTGAGCTGCAGGACAGGGTAAGTTAAGCCGCATACACATTTCTGTACTGAATTAAATATTACCACAAACTTTTTAAAACCAAGTCTATCTTTCTTTCCCAAACACAATTCAACACAATCACAATAGTTTTATTGTCTTTTAATCATTTTAAGTATATTTTAACACAAGCTTAACACCTAACAAACAATGTACTTTTTGTAACACCTTTAAAGAGTGACTGCCTTTAAAAAGCAACAAATCCCTTTGAAAATGTCCTATGTGGTATTGATTCGAGTCAGAAACAGTTATTCTAGTGTCAAAATGTACTACAAAGGGTAAATAGCATAACTTGGGTCATAAAGTCAGTCTGGTCTAAAACTGAGTTTGGAACATCCGTGTGTCACAACGGGTAAATGAAGGTTGGGTTTTTATTTGACAATGACCATTTGCCCACTAACATGAACAGCTGTGGTGATTGCTCTCTATCAAATAGCATAGAGAGTTAGACAGACGTGCCCAGCAGGTCCAACTTTATTTACTTGAGAAATACTGAACCAAACAACTTACAGTAGGTTAATATAACCAAAACATCCTCGGAAAAACGTCAAAATGTATTACAGATTTCATGAGTTATCTTAGATTCATTCTGGGGATTTTGAGGAAGTGAAATAGACTTCCACGTCTACAGCGTATCATGGGGTACAAACATCATTAACGAAATGTGGAATCAGTCAGGAAATACACATCCAAGGCTGAAATATTGTTTTTCGAATGAGCAACAGAAAAACACATGCCAATCAGAATGTTCAGTGGCTCTTTAACATAGGCCAGGCCCTGTTGCTACCTCATATCCCAGCGATAATGCCTTGCATTGTGCCTGGGAAGAAAACACTTAAATTTGCTCAACTTGCCATTGGCTCAACCATTGGTTCAACTTACCCCATGGCCATTGGCTCAACTTTCCCCAAGGCAAACATTTAGTCTATATTAGCCCACACAGTTACAAGGCACTATCATGCTAGGTTTAGGACCTCATATTGAAGCTTCTAGAGACCCCAACTGATGTATAGAACAATCTTAAAATTATCTCTAACACAATAAATTCATTTGACTTGGTGAAAATCAGTTTTTTGGACCTTACTTCACACTTTTTCCATGTGGTTTGTTCCTTCACAAACTCAATGAAAGGAAGATCTCTTCCTAAACATTTGGTCAAATAATTCATTTCGTGTATGGTTTCCCAGAAAAGTACTATTTTGGCTCAAATGAACCCCCTCTCCCCCAATGTAAGGTGAGAACTTAGCTATAACTGCTATAACTGCTTTATTATTTTTTTTATTTAACCTTTATTTAAGTGCTTCAAAAGAAACACAACTGTATGAGATTATAACAGCAGTTCAACTGTTCCAAGACTACTTCAGCACGTTGTCTCTCATTGATTACATGGTTACAGAAATGGACATTGTATTGCTAATGCAGCCAGCGAGTGCGGCAGGAAACCAACTAAATGATTGACACAGCGAGATGCAGAAATGAACAATGGAAATCGGCGGGCTGCCCAAGGCAACCCACACAAACGAGTGGCTGGAGATGCTATTAAATAAAGAGTGAATCACTTAAAATGAGTGAGTGCTTGACATTTTTTGACAAATGTATTTAGCGTCTCTCCTTACAGTACCCTCTGCCATCAACGATGCCATCTGTGACTCACAGCACATTACATTATAACGATAGTTAAAGAGCACAAGCTTCAGAACATGAACTTTTCCTCATGACAATAGCAGTAAAATCAGATAAAAAAAGATAAAACTACACCTTACGGTACAGTAGGAACTGTGAAGAGACACACACACACACACACACAGACACACGCATACACACACACGATAACATATGCATTATACACACAAGTACACATGGATTTTGTGTTGTAGATACAGCATGTGGTAGTAGAATAGTGTTGTGAAATCTGTTGTGAAGTGTAATGTAATGTTTTTTATTTGTAACTGCCTTAAAGAGAAGCTGCTGCCTTGGCAGGAACTAATGGGGATCCATAATAAACCCCAGGAAGAGTAGCTGCTGCCTTGGCAGGAACTAATGGGGATCCATAATAAATACAAATACAAATCAGATCAATTCAGCATTGCCTCCCCAGTGTTCCACAAGATGCCTCTATGGTGATTTTTAACAGCAACTAATGAGAACATTTGGCCACCATGTGACTATCTCTGTGTCCTGATATTTTACATAGTATAGTTCGTTTTATTGAGAATCTTCTATTTTAGCTTCAAGTTGAAAATCTCAGACTGCCAAGTGAAAGGTGAAATGATCGGTAGAGCAAAAAGAATCAACCTGTGCCTCTCAATTCCTTGTAGACTTTGTGCTAATTCCCCAACACCAGCAGTTTGACAACCACAAGCCCTCCTATTAAATGTTCAGTGTATTAAAAAACAGACATCTAATTATCATTCTCTCAATGGGAATGTCTTGGACTAGCATGCTGTTCATTTGTCTGTCAAACGATATCAACAAACCCCCTTTTGATGTCAAACTGCAGAATAAAGGAACTTTATGGGGTGATAAACACTTGACTGTTTATGGAATGTCTCTAACACTATAGCAGCTCCCAGATAATTGCTTCTATCTGTTTTACGGGAACAAAAGAAACGTCACTTGACTCACACCTTGTTACACCTTGTGACTCAGAACTTCATTTTGAGATATCTGAAAACATGAGGCCAAGTTTGAAAATAGGGTGTAAAAGCAGGAATAAGGGCTTGAATTGAAAGGGTAATTCAAAGGGCTACCCTTTGAAAGAAAATACCATTTGTGGCAGTAACTACACAGTGGAATAAAATTGCTACCTACATGAAAAGCCGATTTGATGAAAAAGTGTTTTTTTCAATTCAAAATCTTGTATCTAGGGATGCAGCTTTGGGAGCCATCACACATCTCCACTCAAAACTAAAATCTCAAATGTTGAGTAGACACTGCAAGCAGGGCAGACAAAAGCACTGGTGGCAAAACGAGGGAGGGCATACATACAGCCGGTCCTTTTTCGATTTCTACCTCTTTTATAAACATGAAATTCAAGCCCTGCATCAGCATGATGCTTAGTGAACCAGTTAAGCACTCGACGGCCATCAGAGCTGCATCTCTGATCCCACCGAGATGGGAGCTAGATCCATGCCTAGAGTGTTAAGAGTCTTGGGCTACGATCCCAATTGGCACCCTAACCCCTATATAAAGAGGGTCCTGGTCAAAAGTAGTGCACTAAATAGAGACTATGGTGCCATTTGGGACGCATCCTTGCTTTCCACTGCTAATCTTGGCATTGGTGCTTGACTTACTGTAGTAATCCTGCTTAACATGGCAGAGTCCACACAGACACAGTCCATTCAGTCATACAGAGTCTGTCAGCAGCTGGCTCTAAGGCCTCTTTACACAGGCTGTGTGTCCCAAATTGCATAATTTCCCCTATATAGTGCACTGCTTTTGACCAGAAAGTAGTGCACTTTATGGGGAATATGGTGTCATTTGGGACGGCCGCAGCAGTGACTGGATGCACAGAAACAAGAGGTGCAGCCAGAAATCCACTTTCACCGTCACAGACAGTCTTCATTTGTCAATGATTACGCCTCACAGTCTCACATCCTTACTGTCACAGTAAGCTTGATGGCTTCCACACAGACACCGCAAGGCCGACTAGATATTCATTGGCCCTTCTGACCTTATCCTCCTCAGATAATCATAGTGGCAAGCCAACGGAAAGACATTATAAGGAAACTGCTCTTGACAATTATTTGTGGCATTTGTCTAACCTTTCACAGAAAGATGAGAAAGATACTGGAGATGCTGCCTGCCTAGTTCATCTAGATGGCCGCTCAAATTACTCACACACTGTCTATGGACCCTTTGACAGTCAACAATTAAGAATATGTAGAACAAAATGTCAGTCTTGATTTTTTGTTTAGAAACACACATTTAACATGCCGTTATGAAATTTGCTAAACTGAAAAGAGAAGAAACTGAAACCTTTAGATTTGAAGTATACATGTAATGTGAGTATACGTTCTGTTAATCAGAGGTTCTCAACCTGGGGGGTACTTGGCCTATCCACAGGGGGTACTTAGGAAGACTCAACATAGACCTGTTTGTAAAATGCAAATGAGGTGGTACCCTGGGAAGTGCAAAATGCAATTGGGAGTAGGGCTGCATAATTAATCGAATTCACATCGAAATTGCAATATTCACGTGCAATATACATATCACAAGAGATATCCATTTCGCATTATTTTGAAACGCCACGTCAATTTTTACAGTTTACTCTGTCTGCGTGTAACGTCAGTTTTTATAGTTTACTCTGTCTGCGTGTAACGTCAGTTTTTATAGTTTACTCTGTCTGCGTGTAACGTCAGTTTTTATAGTTTACTCTGTCTGCGTGTAACGTCAGTTTTTATAGTTTACTCTGTCTGCGTGTAACGTCAGTTTTTATAGTTTACTCTGTCTGCGTGTAACGTCAGTTTTTATAGTTTACTCTGTCTGCGTTTAACGTCAGTTTTTATAGTTTACTCTGTCTGCGTTTAACGTCAGTTTTTATAGTTTACTCTATCTGCGTTTAACGTCAGTTTTTATAGTTTACTCTGTCTGCGTGTAACGTAAGTTTTTATAGTTTACTCTGTCTGCGTGTAACGTCAGTTTTTATAGTTTACTCTGTCTGCGTTTAACGTCAGTTTTTATAGTTTACTCTGTCTGCGTTTAACGTCAGTTTTTATAGTTTACTCTGTTTGTCGTCTCTCTCCCTCTTTCCTCTTGCGGCTGCTTCCCATACACACAAAGCCCCGCCCCTGTCACTCAAGCAGCGAAGTTCCTCCTCCACGCTGTTAGATTCACTATATACTGAGTGTATATGACATAGGCTTCCATGATATAGACTGACCAGGTGAATCCAGGTGAAAGCTATGATCCCTTATTGATGTCCCTTGTTAAATCCACTTCAATTAGTGTAGATGAAGGGGAGGAGACAGGTTAAAGAAGGATTTAAGACATGGATTGTGTATGTGTGCCATTCAGAGGGTGCCAGGCGCACCAGTTTAAATGTGTCAAGAACTGCAACGCTGCTGGGGTTTTCACACTAAACATTTTGCCGTGTGTATCAAGAATGGTCCACCACCCAAAGGACATCCAGCCAACTTGACACAACTGTGGGAAGCATTGGAGTCAACATGGGCCAGCATCCCTGTGGAACGCTTTAGACACCTTGTAGAGTCCATGCCCCGACGAAATGAGGCTGTTCTGAGGACAAAAGGGGGTATAGCTCACTATTACGAACGTGGTCTTAATGATTTGTAATCTCAGTGTACGTTTGCATGCTGTTCTGTTAGGTCAAATGCAATCAACAGACTGTTCCAAACAAAAACGATGCTGCCTTCCACTTTGCTTCTTAATATAAATAATTTTGTTTCTAGGATTTTTTGGGGGGGGGGGGGGTACAGTAAGCAAAAAAGTTTGAGAACCACTGTTCATTTTGGAGAGTGGAAAGAAACATGAATAGTTGACTGATTACGCAATTTCAGTCTAGTAAGGAATTAGGGCTCAGACACACCAATAGTGTTTGCTGGCCGAGAGTACTAAGCACCACTGAACGCAATTTGCGAACCGAGTGCTCACCGATTTTACATGTAGAATCACCTGAAAATGTCGGCAGTCAGACAGCGGGTGGTCCCTAAAACACAGCGTGCTGAATGATCGGCAGACGAACGCTAGAATCAGTGCTATGTGTGTGAGCCTGTAAAATTCTAGTCAAGGAGCAACTAAGTATGAGTCCAGGTGAAGGGCGTGTATCAAGGACCTTAGAAAATCTTCCATTTAACGATGTTGTTATAAATTGTTATAAATTCTCGTGTTTATCATTGACTGACACTACACCTAACCGAACTGTTTATGTAGGAGATTAATAATAATAGGCTACGAGACAGTATTAGGACACAATTATAACAGAAAACATATTGTGTAATGTAATACTTGTGATACTGCTGTATTAAAGGTTTTAATGATCTGTTATTGATTTTTGGTATGTGAATTCAGATGAAGTCATTTAGTTAACCTTACTCAGTGTGTCTTAGTAAAAAATATAGTTTCATCACGATGCAACACCCGTCACAGTGACCCCTGATGATGAGCCACACGCAGTCTCCAGCCAACAGAAACCAGAGCTGCTGCTGCACAGTAATGAGTAGCTGCTTGGCCACAGGCCCCTTAGATGAGCCATGGTGCTGTCACTCTCACCACCCCAGGACACAAGCTGTTCTACAGAATTAGGAAAACCACAGCAACTACTACTAGCTACTACTATGAACTACTATTTAGATATGACGACTACAGCAATGGATGTGTTTTGTTTTGTGTTACATGTGTGCCCTCTGCAGTTTATTCAACAATAATAGCCTATCTCAAAGTTTGACACCTGTCAATCTAACATTGTTGAAGTAGGTTGCTTCGTTTTGGAATCTAACTGTATTTATCCACTAAAGTGAAGGTTATTATAGGCTAACCTACTGCCACTGTATTTACAGTAGATGTGGGCTATACCTCAGGATAACCTTAAAAGCACGGGTAAGAAGCTAAGTTTGTAGTATTTGTGTGTAGGCTAACATACTTTATGTGTAGACCAGTGAAATAACGTCTTACATTCTTGCTTGGGCTATTTATCTACAGTAAGGCTGCACATCCACAACATTGCCAATCTTAAAAACATTGCAAATATTACTGAATACGAAATATGTAAAATAGGTTACTCACGTCAAAACATAATGTCGTCGTTTCTGAAAACGCATCTAATGAAACCGTCGAGTGCTCGCTTTACGGTAGCCCTACAACTCTGCTACAGTCAGTCTTCAGCTCGTGAATTCTTTGCTGCCGTAGAAGCGCCGATCGACCTGTCCCGAGTGTCTAAGGGTTCTCTTCCCTCTAAGAAGAAGGAATTCTAGAAATATACAATATATGAAACCGTAATACAACAGTTGCATCACTACGTGTATGGAGGTGCTGCGTATTGTCTCGCTCTCCTCCCTTCGACTGCGAGGAGACTGAAGGCAGCGCATGGACCAGTGATGCTTAACGCGCCCAGATTGGAGAATATGGTAACTGTCTATCTCATCCTATGTTGCTAACAGTTTCCATAAACCACCTGTGTAAACTATAAAGCATTATGAATACGTTTACAGCGACTATTATATTGAACATATTACAAGGCTTGCTTACTTTAATTATCTTTTTCAAAAAACATTTTAATTAATAAATAATTGATAAATTATGTATTAAGTAATTAATACATTTAGGCCTATTCGTTTAAAAAAAAAAAGTATATTGTGTGCCAACAATGAGTCATTTTGCATTCCAACATTGTAAACCTTGTTGCATGATGAGAGGCTTGGGGACTTTAATTATACAGGGAAACATACATTAAAGATTTAATTCCAGACATTTGTATTTGAATTTGTATTTATTAGGGATCCCTATTAGCAGCAGCTACTCTTCCTGGGGTCCAAACACATTAAGGCTCTTACATAACATATAAAACATTATTACACCACTACATATCTAAAATACAACATGTATAATACCACCATACAACAATATTACAATGTACGTGTGTGTATAGTGTGTGTGTTATCATGTGTGTGTGTATGCATGTTGTCTGTGCCTATGTTTATGTTGCTTCACAGTCCCTGCTGTTCCATAAGGTGTATTTTTACCAGTTTTTTAAATCTGACTCTATTGCTTGTATCAGTTACCTGATGTGGAATAGAGTTCCGTCTAGTCATGGCTCTATGTAGTACTGTGCGCCTCCCAAGGTTTGTTCTGGACCTGGGGATTGTGAAGTGACCTCTGGTGACATGTCTTGTGGGGTATGCATTGGTGTCCGAGCTATGTGCTAGTAGTTTAAACAGACAGCTCGGCATTCACAAGCTGTCTGTAAGAATTTGTTCTTAACTGACTTGCCTAGTTAAATAAAGGTCAAATATATATTTATTTATTTTTTATAAAAAATTCAGCTTGTCAAAACTTCTTACAAAAACTTTGAGCCAGGAGAGATTGACATGCATATCATTCATTTTAGCTCCCCGTGTACTTTTAAGGGCCAGCCGTGCTACCCTGTTCCGAGCCTATTGTAATTTTCCTAAGTCCCTCTTTGTGGCACCTGACCACACGACTGAACAATAGTCCAGGTGAGACAAAACTAGGGCCTGTAGGACCTGCCTTGTTGATAGTGGTGTTAAGAAGGCAGAGCAGCACTTTATTATGGATAGACTTCTCCTCAACTTAGCTACTGTTGTATCAATATGTTTTGACCATGACAGTTTACAATCCAGGGTTACTCCAAGCAGTTTAGGCACCTCAACTTGCTCAATTTCCAAATTATTCATTAGAAGATTTACTTGAGGTTTAGGGTTTAGTGAATGATTTGTCCCAAATGCAATGCTTTTAGTTTGAGAAATATTTAGGTCTAAATTATTCCTTGCCACCCACTCTGAAACTAACTGCATCTCTTTGTTAAGGGTTGCAGTCATTTCAGTTGCTGTAGTAGCTGACATGGATAGTGTTGAGTCATCCGCATACATAGACACACTGGCTTTACTCAAAGCCAGTTGCATGTCATTAGTAAAGATTGAAAAAAGTAAGGGGCCTAGACAGCTGCCCTGGGGAATTCCTGATTCTGACCTGGATTATGTTGGAAAGGCTTCCATTAAAGCACACACTCTGTGTTCTGTTAGACAGGTAACTCTTTATCCACAATATAGCAGGGGGTCTAAAGCCATAACACATATGTTTTTCTAGCAGCAGACAACAGGTCAAGCCAGAGCTGGCCCTGGGTCTAAGGTAAGGTTGCTGTCTCCCTGGGCACATGTTATTCAACACCTGGTTGCATGCGCTTTCTTCTCACATTTATGCACACATCAAATATATATAATTTTTTTACCTTTATTTAACTATGCAAGTCAGTTAAAGAACAAATTCTTATTTTCAATGACGGCCTAGGAACAGTGGGTTAACTGGCTTGTTCAGGGGCGGAATGACAGATTTTACCTTGTCAGCTCAGGGATTAAATCTTGCAACCTTTCAGTTACTAGTCCAACGTTCTAACCACTAGGTTACCTGCCGCCACTATGATCGATATTGTCAAAAGCCACACCAAAATCTACCAAACAGCCCCACAAAATTTTGGTCATCAATTTCTCTCCGCCAATCATCAGTAATTTGTGTAAGTGCTGTGCTTGTTGAATGCCCTTCCCTATAAGCGTGCTGTAAAATTGCATTGTATCTGGTCAAACACAATTTTCCCCAAAAGTTTACTTAGGGTTGGTAACAGGCTGATTGGTTGGCTATTTGAGCCAGTAAAGGGGGGTTTACTATTCTTAGGTAATGGAATGACGTTTGCTTCCCTCCAGGCCTGAGGGCACACACTTTCTAGTGGGCTTAAATTCAAGACGTGGCAAAATCATCAGCTATTATCCTCAGTAATTTTCCATCCAAGTTGTCAGACCCTGGTGGCTTGTCATTGTTGATAGACATCAATCAATTTTCACCTCTTCCACACTCACTTTATGGAATTCAAAAGTACAATGCTTGCCTTTCATAATTTGGTCAGATATAATTGGATGTGTAGTGTCAGCATTTGTTACTGGCATGTAATGCCTAAATTTGCTAATCTTGCCAAAGAAAAAATAATTAAAGTAGTTATTAGTGGGTTTTGTGCTGAATGAGCCATCTGATTCAATGAATGTTGGAACCGAGTTTTTCTTTTTGGCCAAAATGTAATTTAAGGTGCTCCAAAGCTTTTAACTGACATTCTTTATAGAATTTATTTTTGTTTCATAATGTAGTTTCTTCTTCTTTTTACTTAGTTTAGTCACATGATTTCTCAATTTGCAGTACGTTTGCCAATCAGTTGCCATACCTTTTGCCTCATCCCTCTCAACCACATCCTTTTTCAATTCCTCATTAATCCGAAGGGGATTTAACAGTTTTTACAGTTATTTTCTTAATGGGTGCATGCTTATTAGTAATTGGAATAAGCAATTTCATAAATGTGTCAAGTGTAGCATCTGGTTGCTCCTTATTACACACCACAGACCAGTAAATATGATTTACATCATCAACATAAGAATTACTACAACACTTCTTGTATGACTTCTTATACACTATATGAGGCCCAGCCTTCGGAACTTTGGTTTTCCTAGATATGGCTATTATATTGTGATCACTACATCCTATGGATTTGGATACTGCTTTAAAGCACATTTCTGCAGCATTAGTAAAGATGTGATCAATACATGTTGATGATTTTGACTTCATTATTCAGCCCCCCCTAACCCCCACAATGAATTTAAGAACATTTCACTGCTTCTTCATCATACCCAAAACACTGTACCTTATAAAGTATACTATTTCTTGCACATTGTATGAGCCATGGGAGGATGAACTGCACCTCTATTCTCCTCAGATGAGTCAGATGTGAAACAGATTTGCCCCTGTGGGCTCAGTTTGTTCCTGTGTCAGCCACAGTGCTCTCAGTCTCAGGTCAGGTCTGTCCAAGAGCACAGAGGTCGGTGAGAAATCACCATGAGCCAGTCAGACAATTAGTGGTGTGACACATCCTGCCACATCAGACCGCCAACCACCCCCTGATGAATCACAGGGGCCTGACCAAAAATAGCCACTAAAGCCATCGCAACAGCCGGCATCATGGAATGCCTTATGCCTCCCAAATTCTCTTTATAATGCACTAGTTTTGACCAGGGCCCTTATATAGGGAAATGGTGCTATTTAGCACACAAACCCTGTGTCATCCAGGTTACGGACCACTTTTACATCCTACATCCTGGTTTCCTGTCGACAAAACAAAATACGATAGACAAGGTGGGATCATTTTGTGTCTGTAAAATTAATTATGTGAGAAATATCGGTGGAAGCGCTTTTATGCGCAAATATTGATATAATATCCATCATATTGAAGTGAACTTAGAGTCATGCAATGACATGTTGTTTGGTCCTCCTACTACGACTCGGGAAACTATGCAGTTTATTAGGCTACAGATGAAATAAGTTATGATAAACTTCACAGGTGGTGAAAGTGCAAGGTGATGAGCTTGATGCTCCTTTCCAATAAATATTGAGGGTCTTATTATGGTGACTTAATGATCGATGCTTGGCTGCCATTTGACAAATAAAAATAATCTTGCTCTTTTGTCCATAATAGTCTCATGTAGGCAATACACTGCACTGCATCTGCAAGCTGTTGTCTAGAGCACAAGTGCCAGTACCAGAGTGGCCACATTTGCTAAATAATGCAATTTTTTGGGTGAGAAAACAATCAATAGTTTATTTTTTGGTACATGGGAATTGAACCGCAACAGGTATTTTTATGTGCACTACGTCATCACACACAGCCTTTTATCCGCAACAAGTCAATGTGATGGAAACACATCTCTGGTGGGAAAATGCACCAATTGTTTTTATGCCGATTGTAGAGTATTTGCATGAATATCTGTCGCCAAATGGTGTTACAGACCATTTTTTGTATTTTTGGACAAGTGACTTGAGCTTTTGGACAGTATACAAGTAAAAAAATCAGTCCGAAAGACAAGTGGCTGAATAAGTTACAAGTGGCAAAAAAAAGTTAATGTGAAGCCCTGTAGATGATTCCGCCATTGGCAACAACAACTGGCTACTAGAACTTAACCGATGGACACCGACTGACATTTGGTATGTAAATCGTATGTATACTGAACAAAAATATATACGCAACACGTTAAGTGTTGGTCCCATGTTTCATGAGCTGAAATAAAAGATCCCAGAAATGTTTCACACGGACAAAAATATAATTTCTCTAAAATGTTTTGCACAGATTTGTTTACATCTCTGTTAGTGAGCATTTCTCCTTTTCCAAGGTAATCCATCCACCTGACAGGTGTGGCATATCAAGATTGTGCTGGGGACAATAAAAGGCCACTCTAAAATGTGCAGTTATGTCAACACAACACAATGCCACGTGCAATTGGCATGATGACTGCTGGAATGTCCACCAGAGCTGTTGCTAGAGGATTGAATGTTAATTTCTCTACCATAAGCCGCCTCTAACGTCATTCCAGAGAATTTGGCAGGACGTCCAACTGGCCTCACAACCACAGACCACGTGTAACCACACCAGCCCAGGACCTCCACATTCGGCTTCTTCACCTGTGGGATCGTCCGAGACCAGCCACCCAGACAGCTGATGAAACTGAGGTGTATTTCTGACTGTAATAAAGCCCTTTTGTGGGGGAAAACGAATTCTGATTGGCTGGTCCTGGCTCCCCAGTGGGTGCCCCTGCCCAGTCATATGAAATCCAGAGATTAGGGCCTGATGAATTTATTTTAATTGACTGATTTCCTTATTTGAATTGTTACTCAGTAAAATCGTTGAAATTGTTGCATGTTGCGTTTATATTTTTGTTCAGTATATGTGACCGACCGGCTCAATTCGGTCTTATGTAGCAACATTTTTAAATTGTGTTTTTTACATTGGATAAAAGTGGAGACTCAGAGCTAGAAAATGGTATATCATACACTACAGTTGAGGAACAATGGGAATATAATTATGCTTTGAAAGTTGATAAACTTGTAACCGCACTTTTGAGAAAATGGCCCTTGAATATTTTGGTACACCTACGGGAGAGCTCTTCTTTGTCTATACCAATTCAGCATCGTCCACACACTCTTAAGCTTTAGCCCCACCCAGCTCTTTAAGGATTCATATGTGAGGCCGTGTACTAAACAACCAACGATTTCAAGACTAAACGCTGGTTTATACTACGGGTGTGTTCGGAAATTCATTCTGGAGTGCCAGAGTGTGCTCAGAGTGCGCACTGGGTGTTTGTAAACTCATAGCATTGTCAGATTGTCCATTTGTAAATTATGAGCGTTTCGCTCTCGGAGCATTCATAGTGCACAATGAATGCTCTGGCCGAGGAGTAGGGTTGATCCGAGCGTTCTGACCAAACAACAGCAGTCAAGCACCCAAGCTAACTGGATAACGTTGGCTAGCTTGCTAGCTACTTCCAGACACAAATGAGGGAACAGCTCACTCTGACCATTTGACTCGCCCTAGCAGAGCTGGTTAGGCTGTTTTTATGTTATCCAGAGCGTTGCTGACTGCAACTGTGCTGCTGGCAACAAATTAATTACACTTTTTTTGCCAATGTTTACTGACACCAGCCATATTCAACGGGTGTTGAGTGTTCGTAAATTTGTCAGTTATTCTGCGCTCTGGCACACTCAGACGAGTGCTCTGAAATCGGAGTAGATGATCCATAGCAAATTTACCTGTCTATCGACAGTTGTCGCAGTGACATCATGAACATTCTATTGAAATGGTTACTTGCATAGTGGAGTCTTTTGTTTAGACATGTAGCTAGCTAGCTATCTGAACAATGAACCATAATCCCAACTCGTAATGTTACTACCCTGCATGATTCTGCAGGTACAGTGAGGGAAAAAAGTATTTGATCCCCTGCTGATTTTGTACGTTTGCCCACTGACAAAGAAATGATCAGTCTATAATTTTAATGGTAGGTTTATTTGAACAGTGAGAGACAGAATAACAACAAAAAAATCCAGAAAAACGCATGTCAAAAACGTTATAAATTGATTTGCATTTTAATGAGGGAAATAAGTATTTGACCCCCTCTCAATCAGAAAGATTTCTGGCTCCCAGGTGTCTTTCATACAGGTAACGAGCTGAGATTAGGAGCACACTCTTAAAGGGAGTGCTCCTAATCTCAGTTTCTTACCTGTATAAAAGACACCTGTCCACAGAAGCAATCAATCAATCAGATTCCAAACTCTCCACCATGGCCAAGACCAAAGAGCTCTCCAAGGATGTCAGGGACAAGATTGTAGATCAACACAAGGCTGGAATGGGCTACAAGACCATTGCCAAGCAGCTTGGTGAGAAGGTGACAACAGTTGGTGCGATTATTCGCAAATGGAAGAAACACAAAAGAACTGTCAAACTCCCTTGGCCTAGGGCTCCATGCAAGATCTCACCTCGTGGAGTTGCAATGATCATGAGAATGGTGAGGAATCAGCCCAGAACTACACAGGAGGATCTTGTCAATGATCTCAAGGCAGCTGGGACCATAGTCACCAAGAAAACAATTGGTAACACACTACGCCGTGAAGGACTGAAATCCTGCAGCGCCCGCAAGGTCCCCCTGCTCAAGAAAGCACATATACATGCCCGTCTGAAGTTTGCCGATGAACATCTGAATGATTCAGAGGACAACTGGGTGAACATGTTGTGGTCAGATGAGACCAAAATGGAGCTCTTTGGCATCAACTCAACTTGCCGTGTTTGGAGGAGGAGGAATGCTGCCTATGACCCCAAGAAACCATCCCCACCGTCAAACATGGCGGTGGAAACATTATGCTTTGGGGGTGTTTTTCTGCTAAGGGGACAGGACAACTTCACCGCATCAAAGGGACGATGGACGGGGCCATGTGCCGTCAAATCTTGGGTGAAAACCTCCTTCCCTCAGCCAGGGTATTGAAAATGGGTCGTGGATGGGTATTCCAGCATGACAATGACCCAAAACACACGGCCAAGGCAACAAAGGAGTGGCTCAAGAAAAAGCACATTAAGGTCCTGGAGTGGCCTAGCCAGTCTCCAGACCTTAATCCCATAGAAAATCTGTGGAGGGAGCTGAAAGTTCGAGTTGCCAAACGTCAGTCTCGAAACCTTAATGACTTGAAGAAGATCTGCAAAGAGGAGTGGGACAAAATCTCTCCTGAGATGTGTGCAAACCTGGTGGCCAACTACAAGAAACATCTGACCTCTGTGATTGCCAACAAGGGTTTTGCCACCAAGTACTAAGTCATGTTTTGCAGAGGGGTCAAATACTTATTTCCCTCATTAAAATGCAAATAAATGTATAAAATTTTTGACATGCGTTTTTCTGGATTTTTTTGTTGATATTCTGTCTCTCACTGTTCAAATAAACCTACCATTAAAATTACAGACTGATCATTTCTTTGTCAGTGGGCAAACGTACAAAATCAGCAGGGGATCAAATACTTTTTTCCCTCACTGTATCTAACCAACCAGGTTCAATGTTAGCTAGCTAGCTAACAGTAGGCTTTAACTAGCAATGTAACTGGCTTTGAGATACGAATAATATTACTACACATACGTTAGCTAGCGAGCCAGCCAGCTAATGTCAGCTAGCTAGGTAACAGTACGCTTTAACTTGAAATGAAAATGACTTTCTGACAAAATTAAAAACATGTAATATCTAAAAATGTAACTAGCTAGACTATCTTACACGTATACATAGATGGACACTTCTCCCTCTCTGTCAGATGCCAGGGTTGCCTTAGTTTGAAGATGTAATCCGGAGACAGGTGTTTTATACAACACAGCCTTCTGTGTGTTCTCTTTTTGACTACGTCTGCATATTTGCAATCAAACACCAGAATTTTCTCTGTCTCCTTTGCTATCATACTCTAATTCCACCGTGCATTCCGCTGATTTCAAAACTTGGTCCTCCAGAAAGTGGAGAGCAACACCTTTGCAGTTACACTACCTGATATCTTTTTTTTTAAAGCCGCGTTAAAAAGGATTACCTACACATATTGACCAGCTCATATTATAGACAGAAGTGTGCAACACGGCAGACCAATCCGAACTCATATCTCGGCATGTCCAGCCCTCCCATTATCTTAGCCAATCATGGCTAACGGGAAGGTTCCTGTCTTTTTCAGTGGCTAAACCAACTAGGCTCCTAATTTAAAAATGTTATTCGTATTTACAGATGGCATACAAGTTTGTTATTAAGGCACATGAAAGTTCCCGTTCCAGAAGGCATTTCTGCAAATAAATGCATTTGTTGTTTTTTTAACGTTTATGTTCAAATGGCTGTCCTGTGAAGTAGTGACGCGCGACATACGCCAAGTTTCCTGAAATGAGTCACATATATGTCCTTAGAAGCTGCGTAAATATAAAGTCACTGCAACCTTAGATGGCTGCACCAGACCAGTTGGTGGCACTACAGACGTCATTGGCACCAGTGGCACCATAGGATACCAGAGCAATAACTGTTGATCAAGTGGACTTTGTCTCATGCAAATTAATGTTCAATTTAAATTATGCAGAAGAACAACTTGAAATATCATGATTAGTATATCTGTATAATCACATACTGTTGTCTGAAAGTAGTGAAAAGTGGATCTTTGATTCTGTAAAATGAGAAACCGGAAAATAAAGGAAAGGGAAGTGGGGTACCTAGTCAGTTGTCCAAATACGTTATTAAGTCCTGCAACTTGCGCGTATTACAGCTGTGAGAGTATATTAAAGTATTTTGGAACGCTAATGTGAAGTGTACCAACAGAGATTTAAGGGCTTGTTAGTAAGCATTTTACGGGAAGGTCTACTCCTGTTGTATTAAATCAACATGGTAATGCTTTCACTGATTGTACATAAAGGAAGAAAGTTCCTATATGACAGAGTGCTTGCTTTTTAATCCAACTGATCTTGTTTCCTTTCTGTCATCCTGTGAACCCCATTCATTGCTGCTTGCAACTATATTTATTATTTACTTGTTTGTCAGTCAGTCTCTTTTCTGTGAATGCTTATTTTTCCTGGAAAACAATTTAAAACATCTCCCTTCAAGTATAAAACTGTTGGGGGAAAAGGACAAGATTTTTTTTTCAAAGGAATGATCCAGTGGGTGGCCATCATAGTGCGAGATTTAAATGGCACCCTATTGCCTTTATAGTGTACTACTTTTGACCAGGGCCCATACGTCTTTGGTCAAAAGTAGTACACTACATAGGGAAAAGGTAGCTGACTAAACTCAACTCCATGGTGAAGGAAGTTTCTGATGAACTCCACCAACAACGTTGAGCAGAGACCAGGCTTTGAGGAATTCAGCTCCGACTACATCGATTCTCCCAAGGTCATAGATACAAGGTAAACGTATCATTATTAGCATTTTTTAAAGTATTGACCTTGGGTGAATCGATGTAGTCGGAGCTGAATTCCAAAAAGCCTGGTCTCTGCTCAACTCCAATGGTGGAGTTCATCAGAAACTTCCTTCACAATGCAGTTGAGTTTAGACAGCTAGGGAAAAGGGTACCATTTGGACAATGAGTATTTTGAGACCTAGGCCTACGTCACTGGAGACAAACATGGGAAACAGTCTTTTGATTTAAATCAGTAGATCATGTTGGGAGTCTTCGTCGCAGTAAGATACAAAGAAGATGATGTTTCATCCAGTCATCAAACGGTTCAATCCTAGGGCAGAGGGTTTTTTAATATGTTATGGTCTGAACACATTTTCTGTCTTTTTCTCATTTACTTCGTAACAGATTTGGATCTTAATTCCAGAACTGAATGTGTTTTTTTATTCTTATTTACAATGACGGCCTACCCCGGCCAAACCCGGACGACGCTGGGCCAATTGTACGCCACCCTATGGAACTCCAAATCACGTCTGGATGTGATACAGCCTGGATTCAAACCAGGGACTATAATGACACCTCTTGCACTGAGATATAGTGCCTTAGACCGCTGCGCCCCTCGGGAGCAGTAGGCCTATTACGACACATCACAACACTATGACATAAATATGACACCAGTCCATTGATTATTCGTGTCAATATCAATATTGATTATTTACTGCATATCAATTCATTGCCAGAGTCACGTCATACTTGTATACGCTGCCTCAGAGGCATGATTACCAGTGACTGAAGGCCTATATACAAAATGTTTGCAATGAGGCGATGAAAAAAAGATGTATTCCATGCACGAAATTCAAACATCTCCTTTAAACATTGATGAAGACAAAATGCATGCAGGATCTTTTCAGTGCTGTGCTGAAATAATAATTGTGAATTGGAAAAGGGAGTGAATTTATCCAGACTTTGCATAGCCGTGTGGCAGTTTGTATCACAACTCATCACCTTTATGTTGCACTGTGAAATTAAAGGTGAGTTTTCTCACCCACTTTCCCAGGTGTCGTCGAATCAGCACCTCATGTTCACACCTGGCAACCCCGTGGGGGTGATCTTTATTTCAAATGAATGACATGAATGTATCTCTTGTTGCGGATTCAGAGGTATTCTTTAACGTAGTAGCCACCACAGTTCAGGGTCTGAGAACCTGGCTCCTCTCCCCTTCCCATTTTGATCAATTTTGCAGACACAATGTAATGCTGACTCTTTCCTCTCTTGCAGTAGCATAATGTCTAGCACTTTAGAGATCATCTTTAAATGATATATATTATGACCTCACCATTATTTGACTGGACAACTGCTGATGGGGAAAGTGGCGCATCCGATCTTCTGCCTCGTTAAAACCTCAGCCTGGCTGGGAAATGTTATCTGCTCTGGGTAGAATGAGAAAGAACATTGCGATCTTCTGCCTCGTTAAAACCTCAGCCTGGCTGGGAAATGTTATCTGCTCTGGGTAGAATGAGAAAGAACATCGCGATCTTCTGCCTCGTTAAAACCTCAGCCTGGCTGGGAAATGTTATCTGCTCTGGGTAGAATGAGAAAGAACATTGCGATCTTCTGCCTCGTTAAAACCTCAGCCTGGCTGGGAAATGTTATCTGCTCTGGGAAGAATGAGAAAGAACATCGCGATCTTCTGCCTCGTTAAAACCTCAGCCTGGCTGGGAAATGTTATCTGCTCTGGGTAGAATGAGAAAGAACATTGCGATCTTCTGCCTCGTTAAAACCTCAGCCTGGCTGGGAAATGTTATCTGCTCTGGGAAGAATGAGAAAGAACATCGCGATCTTCTGCCTCGTTAAAACCTCAGCCTGGCTGGGAAATGTTATCTGCTCTGGGTAGAATGAGAAAGAACATTGCGATCTTCTGCCTCGTTAAAACCTCAGCCTGGCTGGGAAATGTTATCTGCTCTGGGAAGAAAGAGAAAGAACAACGCTGAAGCGTCAGTCAGAGGTTAGGCCCGGCCGACTATTCCCTATAAAGGATAATACATAGTTCTTAGTTTATAATACAAAGGATAATAGGAATTCCTTTGTAGCGCTTTAGAAGCTTCAGGAAAGATAGGCCCTAATGCAACCTGCACATGAGAGGATGCAAAGAAATCCAAGTAAAACAAAAATAAACTCCTTCTTTATGTTCTCACTTTCACTACTAGACATTTAGAACGTTTATGATAGTTTCATAGTTTGTGATAGTTTGTGTGAGCATTGAGTATTTTGAGATGAGTAGAGAGCAATAGGAGAGACAAGACATTTTCCCAAAGGCTTTCTGTGAGAAAGGGGGTTGTAGAGGAATCTTGTGAGGAGGTTAAGCCATTGTTAATTCCACAATGCTTAATCATTCTCCTAAAAAAACAGGAAAACATCAATACTGGAGCTGTGGCCAGTGAACAGATTAACAGGATTACTACCGGATGAGGATGCACACACACACACACACACACACACACACACACACACACACACACACACACACACACACACACACACACACACACACACACACACACACACACACACACACACACACACACACACACACACACACACACACACACACACACACACACACACACACACACACACACACACACAGTAAGGAAACAGTGACTTGTTGTGGGTCTTAATTATACTCCGATGGTGAGAACTGTTTGCAAAAAGTCGATTGGCCCTTTTTTTGTAAGATGCTTTGTTAAATATGCAAATCTCTGCTTATCTTTAAAACATTAACATAGGCAATGTCACTCAGCATATAAATGATATCTCACAACAACATATCCATAATGTATTATTACAACCTCTCTAGTCTCATGTTCTCCAGATATTGCTTTTGAAAATAAGTATAAATCTGCTGTACAGATACTCTATAAGAATCCCACGCTGAGGGCTGAGAGAGGGATTTCAACGAGTTGCTAAAATTAACCATTTGCCAGGGTTGAGAGGCCCTTTCAACTTGACAACAACCGCAACCTTGACGGAAGAAGGAAAAATAATGGATTCCAGGGGGAAATTGCTGAATAGCGTGGAGCACCGTAAATCTTTGGCGGAAGAGTAGGGAAGCCACGAGGGCTTGTTATGTTTGCTCCTTATGAAAAACTGTTGATATCCTACAGCCTTTAATACCATATCTTCACTAACTCACTTTCTCCTCTATCTCTGTCTCTGAGAGAGAGAGAGAGAGAGAGAGAGAGAGAGAGAGAGAGAGAGAGAGAGAGAGAGAGAGAGAAGAGAGAGAGAGAGAGAGCATCCCTAATGGCACCCTATTCCCTACATAGTGTATTATATAGGGAATTGGGTGCCATTAGGGATGCTTGCTTTCTCTCTCTCTCTCTCTCTCTCTCTCTCTCTCTCTCTCTCTCTCTCTCTCTCTCTCTCTCTCTCTCTCTCTCTCTCTCTCTCTCTCTCTCTCTCTCTCTCTCTCTCTCTCTCTCTCTCTCTCTCTCTCTCTCTCTCTCTCTCTCTCCCTCTTACTTTCTCTCTCTCTCTCTCTCTCTCTCTCTCTCTCTCTCTCTCTCTCTCTCTCTCTCTCTCTCTCTCTCTCTCTCTCTCTCTCTCTCCCTCTCTCTCTCTCTCTCTCTCTCTCTCTCTCTCTCTCTCTCTCTCTCTCTCTCTCTCTCTCTCTCTCTCTCTCTCTCTCTCTCTCTCTCTCTCTCTCTCTCTCTCAGCTGTCAGTTTGTTCTTCTCATACTGCATTTGAACACATGAACCCTCCTGCCTCACCACAGCATGCATTATGGATGTTTATAAGAGGAATGAGCTGATTTGTAAACCCTTAGCACAACCATGTGTCCCACAGGATGCCAAATAATGATTTTAACTGTCCGTCCAAAAGATTTATCTCCCTAATCCCCCTTCACCCCCTACCACCCTCTGCAAGTGAAAGGTGCCGACTAATTTAAGACAGGAGAGGCGATGGGCAGTCCCTCTCAATGAATGAATGATCCGGCCTCCAGCAAAAATAGGTAATTTCTTCTTAATGTAGTGCTGTAAACATTTATCATCCCACTGAGCCCATGCACAATAGCACAGAGCACCTAGCTACCTACACAATGACCACATCACATACCTTTATAAATTCTGTCACACAACAAAATGTTGAAAAAGTTAAGGGGTGTGAATACATTCTGAAGGCACTAAGGAATAGGGTGCCATTTGGGATCCCACACATACATCTCTGTATCCCACACATACAATTATCTGTAAGGTCCCTCAATCCAGCAGTGAATTTCAAACACAGATTCAAAATCAAATCAAATCAAATTAAACCATAAAGAAAAGGAAGGTTTTCCAATACCTCGCAAAGAATGGAATCTATTTTCTTTTAAAGAAGAAAAAAAAGCAGACAATGAATATCCCTTTGTGGATAGTGAAGTTATTAACTACACTTTGGATAGTGTATCAATACAACCAGTCACTACAAAGATACAGGTGTCCTTCCTAACTCAGTTGCTGGAGAGGAAGGAAACTGCTCAGGGATTTCACCATGAAGCAAATGGTTACTTTATAATAGTTAGGGACAGATCTATGTTTACTGGAGGGAAGGGTGGTCCAAAACAGGAAGGTTGTTAAACTTATTTTTTTGTTTAGAGAGGTTTGTGTGGGTTTTTATTGGGCACAGGGGAGGATAGTGGGTTTTTTCCCTGCTTTGCATTTGCTCTTCTGCTAATATTTTCCCTGTAAACAATGGCTTGACTTACTTTTGATATTACCCTAATAAAGTTCAGAAAATGTTTGTGAAGGTTTGGTATGGTGTGGCTATTATTAAGCTTTAGCTACTGCAGGCCTATGATATGAAGGCAGTGTGCCCCGTCACTCCAACGGACTCCGACAGTTGAACTTCAGGTGAGGAAGAATGTTTCAGGCCTACCAGAGTTACTCCTATAATCTGGCAATATAATGCTTATCTTTGTACAAAATATTCGGATAGAAAATGTACAAATTACAAATTACCCTCCTGTATGTATATATCTGCATAGTAGCCATCTGACATTAAGAAGTGCATGTTGGTGTCGTAACATGCCACTGGCATATCTCTATCTCTCTGGGGTTAGGCCTAAGCTTCTCTTCCTTATATAGACTATATATACAGTATCAGTCAAAAGTTTGGACACACCTACTCATTCAAGGGTTTTTCTTAGTTTTTACTATTTTCTACATTGTAGAATAACGGTGAATACATCAGAACTATGAAATAACACATATGGAATCAGGTAGTAACCAAAAAAGTGTTAAAAAATATATATTTTATATTTGAGATTCTTCAAAGTAGCCACCCTTTGCCTTGATGGCAGCTTTACACATTCTTGGCTTTCTCTCAACCAGCTTCACCTGGAATGCTTTTCCAACAGTCTTGAAGGAGATCCCACATATCTTTTATTTAACTAGGAAAGTCAGTTAAGAACAAATTCTTATTTACAATGACGGTCTAGGAACAGTGGGTTAACTGCCTTGTGCAGGGGCAGAATTACAGATTTTTACCTTGTCAGCTCAGGGATTCAATCTAGCAACCTTCCGGTTACTGGCCCAATCCTCTAACCACTAGGCTATCTGCCGCTCCAATGCTGAGCACGTGTTGGCTGCTTTTCCTTCACTCTGCGGTCCAATTCATCCCAAACCAACTCAATTGGGTTGAGGTCGGGTGATTGTGTTGGCCAGGTCACCTGATGCAGCACACCATCACTCTCCTTCTTGGTCATATAGCCCTTACAAAGCTTGAAGGTGTGTTGGGTTATTGTCCTGTTGAAAAACAAATGCTAGTCCCACTAAGCACAAACCAGATGGGATGTTATATCGCTGCAGAATGCTGTGGTAACCTGTTTTTATGGACACGTATATGTGGCTCATTTTGCCATTATCCCTTGTTTATTGATGGCTGAGCATGGTTGGATCTGAATGCATATAGATGTCTATTACATTTATAAAATGCCCGGTAAATTAAAATCTTCCCTGTCATGTTGTCCTGTTGTCAAATTTACAAAAGGATACTCGAAAATGGCATATTGTTTTTATGAAGATTTTTGAATATTCACATTAAAATCTGTCGCCAATTGGATGGAAACCTAGCTAAAGACACACTAAATACTGGCAAGTACGCTAGTCCAGTGTCACTTTGATTATGCACATCATGGTTCACCAGCAGCCAAAAAAGCTTGTAAGATTTGTACTTAAACTCCCCCATTAAACTCATCTGGAAGTTGAGCATTTTTTCGTCTGTATCTATGTAATGTGTCTGTATCTCTGTAATGTGTCTGTATCTCTGTAATGTGTCTGTATCTATGTAATGTGCCTATATCTATGTAATGTTATATGTATCTATGTAATGTGTCTGTATCTCTGTAATGTGTCTGTATCTATGTGATGTGTCTGTATCTATGTAATGTGTCTGTATCTATGTGATGTGTCTTTATCTATGTAATTGTATATGTATCTATGTAATGTGTCTGTATCTATTTAATTGTATATGTATCTATGTGATGTGTCTATATCTAGGTAATGTGTCTGTATCTCTGTAATGTGTCTGTATCTATGTAATGTGTCTGTATCTCTGTAATGTGTCTGTATCTCTGTAATGTGTCTGTATCTATGTAATGTGTCTGTATCTATGTAATTGTATATGTATCTCTGTAATATGTCTGTACCTCTGTAATGTGTCTATATCTATGTAATGTGTCTGTATCTATGTAATGTGTCTATATCTATGTAATGTGTCTGTATCTCTGTAATGTGTCTATATCTATGTAATGTGTCTATATCTATGTAATGTGTCTGTATCTATGTCATGTGTCTATATCTATGTAATGTGTCTATATCTATGTAATGTGTCTGTATCTATTTCATTGTATATGTATTATATGTTGTAAAAAATAGGGAACACAATGAAAATAAGTCCCCAACTTTATTGTGCAATCCCGGTCACTTTAACAAAATCTTCTTTTATATACAGTATGTATTTCTTTCTACTGACAAATAAAATCAGTCAATCAATCAATCCAAACTGTGCAGCAGCCAATTGATGAATGGAAAGAGGCATCTGTTACTAAACACCAAAAAGTTTATTACATCCGGAGAAGTTCAAGCCAAGCCTTCGATACCGGGTAAGTCTACAAGGTAAAGAGGGATGTATTTTCTGTTTGTCCAGATTGAAATAGCCTTTGTATTGTGGTGTTGAAAACGCAAACCATGAAATTGAAGTGCCCAAATTCGGTATGCTTTGTTAATTCCTTGTGTTTTCCATTGGCACAGAAACCTGTTGGTGTAAAATTCGTTGCATATATTTTATATAATTATAGATGTGGCATAAAAATGTTGAAGATCCGATTCCCCCGAGCAGATCATGGTCTGCAGCCAGCTCTGATCGTAGTGTAGTGAAACAGGCAGGGAGAGTGAGATCGTCGGTGGTAGTCGGCGAACCCTCAACCTTCTGGCTCGTAACCCTGCGTGGCTTCAACTGTGCCACAAAAGCATGCAGAAGTGGCAAAGTCGATATCCACGTTAATAAACACAGGGTCGCTACAGTTATTGTTATTTGTGGTCGCAAACATTATTTAAATTGTATGAGGGGGGAGGGTGTTCAATTTATTTTACAGTACAAGGGGAGGGTCATGTGAAAATTGTTTTTTACATTGGGAAGGGGTTGCATATTTTTTTATGACACCTTAAGTTGGACCAGCCCATTCCCGCCAGTAAATGTTGATCTGTCCGTTACAGTTTAATTGCTGTGAGAGGAGAAAACTGAGAATGGATCAACAACATTGGAGTTACTCCACAATACTAACCTAATTGACAGAGTGAAAAGAAGGAAGCTTGTACAGAATAAAAATATTCCAAAACATGCTTGTTTGCAATAATGCACTAAAGTAAAACTGCAAAAATGTTGTAAACAAATTAACTTTATGTCCTGAATACAAAGCTTTATGTTTGGGACAAATCCAACACAACGCATTACTGAGTACCACTCTTTATATTTTAAATCATGGTGGTGGCTACATCCTGTCATGGGTATGGGGATAAAAATAAACGGAATAGAGCTAAGCACAGGCAAAATTCTAGAGGAAAAAATCTGGTTCAGTCTGCTTTCCAACAGACACTGGCAGACAAATTCACCTTTCAGCAAGACAATAACCTAAAACACAAGGCCAAATATACACTGGAGTTGCTTACCAAGATGACATTGAATGTTCCTGAGTGGCCCAGTTACAGTTTTGACTTAAATCGGCTTAAATCTATAGCAAGACATGAAAATGGCTGTCCAGCAATGATTTTATTATTTTATTAATTAATTTATTTTTACCTTTATTTAACTAGGCAAGTCAATTAAGGACAAATTCTTTTTTACAATGACGCCCTACCCCGGCCAAACCTGGACGACGCTGGGCCAATTGTGCGTCGCCCTATGGGACTCCCAATCACGGCCGGATGTGATACAGCCTGGATCAACAACCAACTTGACAGAGCTTGAATCATTTTTTATAGAATAACACTCCAGGTGTGCAGAGCTCTTAGAGACGTACCCAGAAAGATTCACAGCTGTAATGCTACCAAAGGTTGGGTCCTGGTCAAAAGTAGTGTACTACATAATAATAGGGTGCCATCTGGGACTTGGTGACTGATTTGCTATGCAGCAGGCCACAATCACCCACAACCCACTGTGCCTGGTTGATTTCGTGAGCATATATAGATGTATTGAAGATAGCAGTCCTCGAGCAAGGCCTTCAGATGAGGATCAGTTGATTCCACAGGGGGTTCATAAGCTTTTGAAGGTGTGTGTGTGTGTGTGTATGTATGTGTGTGCATATGTGCATGCATGCGTGTGTAAGGCATGTGTGGCATGTGTGTGTGTGTGTGTGTGTGTGTGTGTGTGTGTGTGTGTGTGTGTGTGTGTGTGTGTGTGTGTGTGTGTGTGTGTGTGTGCGTGCGTGCGTGCGTGCGTGCGTGCGTGCGTGCGTGCGTGCGTGCGTGCGTGCGTGCGTGCGTGCGTGCGTGCGTGTGTGTGCGTGTGTGCCTGGATTCCACGGGGGGGGTTCATATTATATTGAAGGTGTGTGTGTGCGTGCGTGCGTACAGCATGTGTGGTGTGTGTGTGTAGTTGTGTGTGCGTGCATGCATGTGGGTGTGTGTGTCTGCTTGCATGTGTGCATACATACATGCATGCTTTCATGTGTGTCTATAATGGCACTCCTGTGAAAAAGCGAAGACTATTGAGGTTTTATTGAACAACGCTTGAGGCAGTGGCTATCACATTACATAATGTAATTATTCCAACAATCCTGGTCATGTTGACACTTTGGGACATGTAATATTCATGTGCCTGTTGGAAGTGGGGGCTGTTCATTAAGCAGGGGGATATATAATGCACAACCACATTAACTCTTAGCCCAGACCCCAACAGAACAGCAACACTGGCTGCACATTAATACGTAATGCTGAAATACGCAGAAATCACTTTAAAGAAATAAGAACGCCAGGGAAAGTAAGAGTTGAGAAGAAAAGAGAGACATACAAATACAGAGAGAGGAGGAGGAGGAGAGAGGTTACATGTAACTGTATGCTCAAAACCCCATGCTAAGGCCTGGATTTTCAGTTCTCAGAAGGGGCATTAAGCCACGCAAAGCAGTTGCAGAAAGGCTTCACAGCACCGCTATAGTCCATTTGGCTGGCTGCTGATGCTATAGCAGGAGCACCGCTGTAGTCCATATGACTGGCTGCTGATGCTATAGCAGGAGCACCGCTGTAGTCCATATGACTGGCTGCTGATGCTATAGCAGGAGCACCGCTGTAGTCCATATGACTGGCTGCTGATGCTATAGCAGGAGCCCCGCTGTAGTCCATATGACTGGCTGCTGATGCAACGTTGCATCAGTATTTCAGTCTCTAGCCCCCTAATATCCCTCAAAGAGACACAGGCAGCACACCTGTAGTCCCCTGATGGAAAAAAGGGGAACTGCAAGTAAAGAAAGATTCAGAAGAAACAGAATCCTTGAAAATCCTAAGAAAGATTGAGCTTTTACTCACTGCCAACTGTAGCAGAGATTTAGGACTGAGCCAAGCTTTCATCAAATCTTAGTTAGAGAGGGAGCTTGGAGAGGAGAAGCCAGAGTGGCTCTGTTGACAACCGCAAAGCTTGTTAAATCCAGTGTCACTAAGAGATCAATACCTACTTAAAGTGTTTACGCTTGTCCACTAGGTTGACATAGTGTCAACATGCATTTGCATTACATTGTCTCAGGAGCTACGTGGGCCTGGGGCTCGGTGTTAAAGTCCACTGACTACACCAGATTCAGGTGGCTCAATCCCAATTCTGTCAGTCACAATCATTCACAAATAAGCAATTCCGAAGGACAGAGGAGCTTTCACGGAAATTATTCGATGCCAAGTTTGATAATGACAATTTTAGCTGGATCGGCACCTTTCAGATTTGGACTGTTTCGTTCCGGGAACCCATTTGCCAGGATCCGGTACCTCTCATGGCATTATTTTTTTTCACTGTTTGCAATGTAAAGATTCTAATAAAAGCAATCAAAGCTATTTCAAGTTGCGTCCTCTGTAATTCTCCTGTCCCCTAAAAAATATGGAAACGTGCCTGATATTCTAAGAATTGAAAATCATTTGCCAAAGTTATAGAATTATTGCTGTCCAGAAATAAATTAAATAATCCAGAATACTACACCAATTGTAAGCCTATATTTTAGCAACAGAGGATCAATAGCTTTTAAAAAATAGCCTTGTGGATTGTGTGTAGCCCAATCACAAGGTATTCCTACAGTCAGGAACGTGCAGCAAATCTGTCAGCCAAAACAGGCTTTTCGCAATATTTCAAGTACAATCGCGGGAAAACACAGGTTGGAAAGCAAATGGCTCCTGCTGAAAAGAGAATCTGTCTGTAGGTTACCAAATAGATTTTCAACTTCCAAATAGGCCTATTGAGGGAAGAGCATTGTTTTAGAAAATGAAACAAGAGAGGGATAGGCTTTTGGCACGAGCACACCGGCCAACACGGGTGAGTGAGCTGCACATCATTGGGTGAGTCAGTGAAACTGGAAAGCTTTTTAAGGACTATAATTTAATCCTCATATTGTACAATATGTCTCAACACACCTAGGCCTAGGTTATTGATGGATGCAAGACAAGGTCGTTTTTATTGATCTCAGATTCTCAGTTTGTCAGTGTCAAAGTAGCCTGTCAATTTGATCATGTGTGAGGTATTAAAAAATGATTCTGCTAAAGTCTCCAGTCATCTAAAATGATGCAGAATTGCATGAGGTGCATTTATAAAAGGCAAAAAATGTCCCTGACTTCAAGGCTTCATTTTGTTTTTCACATGTGCAACTTCTGCAAGCGTCTCGACTCTACTTATCTATGCCAGCACGCAAAGCGATGGTATAACATGCAATGCTTTATTATAAAGGTGATTTTTCTTCATGCGTTCTGGTATCTCAGAGCGCCCCAGGTTCCCCCCTCATGGCTCACTTTTTGTTCCGGGCATCCCAATTTACAAATGAAGCTCTATAGGTCTATGCATGTTTGAGTGCCTGAACTTAACTTCTCACTGGCAAGAAAATATGATGATGATGATGATGATGATGATGATAGCATATTATTAACAATAAATCCATCTTAAAGGACCAGTGCTTACTGCAGAAGTTAGGAAGAAAGCTGGAGAGGGGTTTTGTACAATAATGATGATGATGGTGGTGATGACGACGATTATGATGGTCTTGACAGTGATGCTCTGATGGATACTGAGAGATCTTTCTTTCAAGATGCCATAGAGTACCTCTAGATGAAAGCCCTGTGTAGATTAAAGGTCTACTAGTCTACTTCTGTATAGTTCAGGTGCAGGAATTACTTCTCCAGAATGTTAAAGGTTCCCTCTCTTGCTTGAAATAGGTAACTGAGCATAAAAAGCCTTTATCTTCTTGGCATTACCATAAAAATACTGTAGTTGAATATAGAGGAATAAGGCCTCCCGAGTGGCGCAGTGGTCTAAGGCACTGCATCATTACATCCCCGGGTTTGATCCCAGGCTGTGTCACAGCTGGCCGTGACCAGGAGACCCATGAGGCGGCGCACAATTGGCCCAGCGTCGTCCAGGTTAGGGGAGGTTTTGGCCAGCACCGATGGCCTTGTCCTATCATGCTCTCCTTGTGGTGAGCAGGGCTCCTACAAGCTCACATCTGTCGCCAGTTGTACGGCGTTTCCTCCGACACATTGGAGTGGTTGGCTTCCGGGCAGTGCGGCATGGCATGGTTGTTTTTTTGGAGGATGCATGGCTCTCGACCTTCGCCTCTCCCAAGTCTGTACGGAAGTTGCAACGATGGGACAAGACTGTACCAATTGGATATAACGAAATTGGGGAGAAAAAGAGGTAAAAGTACAAAAATAATAATAATAATAATACAGAGGAATAATGAAAACACCCCAAAAAATCCTTGCCTCCTTTAAACCAGCATGCCTAAATAACAATCCCAATCCAATCATGGTAACTCACATCATTACCTGTTACTTATCCTCTTGTGGCTGCAATTTGATCTGATTTAGTTTGAATGTTTATTACACTAATGTTACTGCCAGCCACTGTTTTGTGGTAATCCAGTTGAGATAGTGGGGCAGGATACTGTGAGGTTTAAGCCAGTGTCCCCGATGTGATTACACATGGCTGCATAACAGCTAAAACAATATGTCCACCTCGGGAAGTGACTTCACTAGATCCAATCACAATCGGTCCCAAAATGTTTATACCTGCCACTGTGATGGGATATCGCTCAATATAATGGCATAGATCTAATAACTGGGGGGCATTTTAATATCACACAAACTGACCAGCAACACCCTAAACTCAAAACTCAATTACTGCTTCATGTTTGGGTCTCCTTGACTGGCAACTGACTTTTTCTCATGCCAGAAACAGTCAGGATTTTTGCCATGATTTCCTAATTCAACGTTCTTGTTTTCTGCCAATACACCATCCCTGTGTGTTAGCCGAGGTATAATGCACTGTATGCAACTCAGCATTGTAAATAAAATGAAGTAATTTATCTTAATTGCAAGAAATCTACTTTGCCATTAAGTTGCCACTCCATAAGACTAATCATTTGCCTTTTTTCCACTTCATTGATTTGCAGCAGAATTACAAACACAATCCCTTCAAATGTTATCTTTGAGGGATTTCTCTTCAGCGGTTTAAATGGCATAAACTATATTGTATCATGTGGGTTCATATAAAGATTGTGATTACTGTATTTCCACAAGCAAGAAAGCTACTCTTGCAATGCAATTAAGATTGACATTTGGTATTGTATGGATCATTGTATTTTTTATTCCAATCTCAAAGCAGATATTTTCCCCTCTCTGCATCCTCCACATGAAGGCTTTCCTAACATTCAGAGGGACTGAATCTTATCTGTATATCTCAAAGATGAATCCTAGTGCTGTTGGGTTGCTTTTATCTTTAAAGAAGGCAGACCATTTTGAAGTTGAAAGGAATATGAATTTGAGATCGTCGTGTCTCTTGTGAATTTTGCAAGCTAAGGGGTCATTAGATGACCAGGAGGCACATCTCACATCTCAGACACAGGAAGTGGCCCGCAGCCCTCATGTCAGGTCTCTAGTTCTCCCTCAAAAAACCTTCACAAGGACCACACCACACAGTCCAGCCCCCAAGGTTGATGAATCCCATCTCAGTAGATTTCTAAATCAATGAGTTTCTGTCAAGTTGTACAGTTTGGAATGTTACGCTGCGCCTCTGTGCTCGAACTCTCCAGTTCCCTGAAATCGACCAATCACGGCCGAGCCGAGAGGAACAGGAGCAGAGTGGGTGTCAGCCCGGCTCTGAGATGATGGATGGGGCTCACTAGAGAGATGATGGATGGCCTGGCAGACATTTTGTTTCAGATGTACAGTACAATATAATGCAGAATGGGTTACTAAGACATTGAACAACATCCAAATGCCCATCATGCAACTTGGAAGACATTTTGTTTCATAACCATGCAGAATGGGTTACTGAGACATTAAACCAGATCCAAATGCCCTTCATGCGACCTGGCAGACATTTTGTTACATAAACATTCAGAATAGGTTAGTAAGACATTGAACCCTCTGAGCAACCTCTCAAGAGAGGATCTGTAGCTACAGTATGTCCTTGGAGGCCAGGGCCAGTATTCAAAAAGCTTCTCGGTGTAGGAGGGCTGATCTAGGATCCGGTCTGGTGAAATTTTATCAGGTCAACCCCTGATCATATCATGTTTTTCATTATGTTCTGTAAGGCAAAACTGATCCTAGATCAGCACTTCTAATCTGAGACTCTTTGAAAATGCGGGCCCAGATGGACATTGAAAGAGGTAGGTGTTTTTTTGTTTTGTTTTTTCCTTTAATTAACTATGCAAGCCAGTTAAGAACACATTATTACTTACAATGACGACCTACAGGTGAACAGTGGGTTAACTGCCTTGTTCAGGGGCAGAAAGACAAATCTGGGATTCGATCCAGTTGATGATGCTTGATAGGTGAGGTAAGACGTTTTTGATGCTCTTTTGTCCAAACTGGGATTTCTGTGAAACAGCTATTAAAATCTAGTTATTTGGGCTATTTTTGTCGCAACAAAACTGCACTCATCATGTCTGTCTGATTGATTGTGGAGTAATTTTAGTTTTTTCTTCTTCTCAGCACAAAATGCGGTGGATCCATAGTGTTAATTAAACAAGGAGAAAAGCAATTAAAAAGTGCCACTATCAGCCGTAGGCAGATTGTGTGTTTCAGTGAGCCGTGCCGCGAGAAATATGGTGAGAAATATTTTTATTCCACTTTCAAAGTCCCTTTTGAAGTGCCTGATCGTATTGGCGATGCTTTATTCATAAACAGCTTTTCATGGACAAATTCTGATTGAAACCATGAACAATACAACATACATATGGTCTGAGAAGAGGATAACGTTTCATCTAAAGGAATAACAATTCGATATAAATACATTTTTCAAACAAAGTTTTTTGTATTGTAACCTGTGGCCAATCTAACTTCTCCAACCAAAAGACAGCTGCTTATTTCTCCCCCAAAAATACTTCAATACAAACAACGCACCAAGAACCAGATGCATTTGAAGTGATTTTCAATTGCACATTACACGAAAATGTCCAAAATCATAGCCTACTTCCAGCCAAATACTTCCTAATTTGTCCGTAGGGTGCAGGGCCCTATCTTCTTCTACCAAACCCAATGATTGTTTAAAGAGATGCTACATGACTTTGCCTCTTACCTCTCCTAGGAATGAACACTCCATTCCCGTATCTCTCCTCCCAGTGATAAAGAACCTAAGTGATCCTAAAGAGAAATTCAACCTTATTTTGCCATTGCACACACACACACACACACACACACACACACACACACACACACACACACACACACACACACACACACACACACACACACACACACACACACACACACACACACACACACACACACACACACACACACACACACACACACACACACACACACACACACACACACACACACACAGACACATACACACACACAGGGGGGTGTTGTCTCAGCACAGCAGCAGCGCATTTAAAATTGACTAAAAATGAATGCACTTGAGAGGGTACATCGTGTTTCAACTACCAACTGCCATTTGATGTGCCGTGAGATGGAACAGTGGAGCATAATTCCAGGAGTTTTACACGCTCAACGTTTCACTTAATATGCACCATGGTGACATTGCTGTGGCGATGATTGCCCTTGACATCCTGTGTCGACGCCTGATTTTCATGTCCTCGTTTTCTGCTCCCCCGTCTCTCTGCTGGTTCGTTCTACGCCCTGCTGTGTCCCGACACAACACAGCAGCCCTCCAGTGATCTGAGCAGGGACCTGACTCCAAACACAAATAAGAAAACACAAACTGGATGTCTCTCCCACCAAGCCAAGGCCTCAAAGTAGGGAGAAGTGTGGGGGTGGGGAAATGGAGGGAGAGAAGATGACAGACTTACCACTCTTGAAGTTTCAGCCTTGGCTATACAATAAGCCAGGCAGAAGCTGAGGTCTATGGAGCTGTATGAATGGGTTGTTGTTTTTTAAATTTGTTATATCTTTGGTCCATAGTGATCTATAAAGTGAAATGAAAATAATGTAAGTTACCTATGCTTGATGTATGATCTGTTGTTTACAGTCATGTTTAATGCTATTCCTCTAGATGTCCCTTGCGAAGGGCAGAATGTATTGTTTTGAACAGCATCCTATGAAGTCTGACGGCGTGCTCTAAGGACAACATTTAAGAGAATGATGGGATTGCAAATAAGGGTGTGTGTGTGTGTGTGTGTGTGTGTGTGTGTGTGTGTGTGTGTGTGTGTGTGTGTGTGTGTGTGTGTGTGTGTGTGTGTGTGTGTGTGTGTGTGTGTGTGTGTGTGTGTGTGTGTGTGTGTGTGCGTGCGTGCGTGCGTGCGTGCGTGTGCAGGAAGGGAGCCCACGAAGGCCTCCTGCTTTGGCAGATGATGACTTACTGAGTGAGTGAGAGAGAGAGAGAGAGAGAGAGAGAGAGAGAGAGAGAGAGAGAGAGAGAGAGAGAGAGAGAGAGAGAGAGAGAGAGAGAGAGAGAGAGAGAGAGAGAGAGAGAGAGAGAGCCTGCAGCCCCACTGGCAGAGCGATATTCTGTGACAAAAACGCTCCTCGGTGACTCAACTCTGCATGATGTAACCCACTTGGCTCAGACGTCAGTTCAACGTCTAGTTTTTATTTACATTTGGTTGACTTGTCAACTATTGTGAATCCAACTTGAAATCAGCAAAACATTTCACCATGTCATTGGATATAGGTTAAAAGTGGATATAGGACAAAAACAGGAAATGCAGTTAGGTGGATGACTTTTTGCAATTCCGATGAGTTTTCCACATTGATTCAACGTCATGACATACATTTTTTGGGTTGAAATGACGTGGAAACATTGTTGATTCAACCAGTTTTTGCCCAGTGGGAGTTACAAAAACCTTGCTCCTTAATCAACTCCCCTTCAACGCTGTAACCAAGGAGCAACTTGTTTAGTACAGCACACTATGCAACTTTAACAATTACTCAGGACACACACACACACTTCAAATCAAAAGGTTCCAGTCCTCAAACAAATCTCTTCATGTTTATTTCTGTCAAGTCCCTGTCTTCTGGCATCACAAAAGCCGGCGGTGGGAGACAAGCAGTGGTCTGACAGAGGGCCAGTGCAGCGGCTAATGTGCTAAAAGCGGCAGGGTGGGGGGCTGTCTCTACTGACTAGCATCGCTCAGGGGCCGTGGGCCGGAACCAACACGAGCTGGTGGATAGAACGCAAACACCTGACACATCAGTTAGCACGCCTCTTTGCTGGGCACAGCTCCAAAGCTGTCAAGGCAAATTACGTCACAGACGTACTGACTCCAACACACACACACACACACACACACACACACACACACACACACACACACACACACACACACACACACACACACACACACACACACACACACACACACACACACACACACACACACACACACACACACACACACACACACACACACACACACACACACACACACACACACACACACACACACACACACACACACAAACACACTGCTATCATCTTTGGTTTTAAAGCAGAATCTAAACGCTGCTGTACAACAGATGACAGAGCCTTAGGAGTTATACTGTACGTGGTTCTGAGCAATATGAGAGGAACGGAGTGTAAGGGATGTTACACATCAAACCCCCAAATCCAGCCCATTCGCTGATTTGATATCTGGTCAGGAAGGCTCAACTAAAGAAGAACTAAATAATAGAGAAAACATGAATCAGAAATTGTGGTGTAGAAGATTTCCACAGTCATCAGAGTTCTTCCCTTTCTTCCTCCTGTCTCAAGGTCAACTCATTAAAAGTTGCACAAAAGCCTTAATTCAAAGGAAATCTTGTGTAGTTAGACTGGCCACTTCCACTGTTTGTCAAGTCATGTGTGCATTCAATCTGCTCAACAATTATTCTGAATGGAGTACCACGCATTAGTTTCAATGGATTACTACGCCATCCACAATTACAGAGTGGGGATGGGCAGGGGGTTTGCAGTGCTTTGCCTGGTCTCCATAGCTCCATAGCTGTCTGCCCTGACAATGGCTGTAGTTATAGCATTACAGTATACACACAGAGGCCCTTCTGTGAACTGGCTGTGAAGGGGCGCAGATGGACAGCGTGCCTGGAGCTGGGATTGTTTCAGCCTCAGTTACCAGTGGGCTGGATGAGGAAAATAACAGCTCTGGATAGGGAGCAGCCAAGAAGCACTTGGTGATGGTGTGAGACGGGTCTAGTGGATCCAGGTGGGGTCCCTCATGAAAAACTACAACTGATTTACCACTCATCCCTTCTACACAAGATCTACATAAAACCTACTTGTTTTACTACTTGATTGCTATTGTGATATGGAGTAAACCAGTAGTGATTTTTGTAGTAATTTAAGTTGGGGCTCCCAAGTGGCGCAGTGGTCTAAGACACTGCATCTCAGTGCTAGAGGCGTCACTACAGACCCTGGTTTTATTCCAGGCTGTATCACAACCGGCTGTGATTGGGAGTCCCATAGGGCGGTGCATAATTGGCCCAGCGTCGTCCGGGTTAGGGTTTGGCCGGGGTAGGCCGTCATTGTAAATTAGAATTTGTTCTTAACTGACTTGCCTAGTTAAATTAAGGTTAAATAAAACAAAGTAGTTATGAGTGATAAATTGGGATGTTTCACGACTGGTGAACATTACATATTTCCTATTCAAATCACTACAGAAATCTCCCTTAATGGCTACCGTGCAACTACTGAGCTTTTGGGTATCTACTATTAAAAACCTACACATACCTACAATTCCTACGTGTTCACTATTGAATGACTATGTTATTCCTACACATTACTGCTGTATGCTTACTCAATCCCTATTGAATAACTACTGCCATTTGTGTGTGTAGTGTTGTGTCACAACTGATCACTACTGAATTGTTCCTGATCCTTTTTGATTTCCTACATACACCCTTTTGAATTACTATTGAAAACTGTCACATAGTTTGCCTAGTCAACTGTTTGCCTAGTCAAAATCACTATTGACATCTTCTTGTTTCACTACTATGTGTCACTACCAGACTAGTGCACATGTCATTTTCTCAAGTTTCTAACTGTAGTTATATCATCAAACAAGAAATAAAAGGTTATAAAAAAGAACTTTTTTGACTTAACTATCTTCAGATCCTCTTTTTTTGTTGCAGCCGCATTTCTTTTAGAAAATAAAAGAGAAGCACAAGAGACAACCAATTATAATTATCAATCATCTGCTAACAGAGCTCACATAAGACAACACATGAAACAGTCGATAAACAATGTTAATCTTACCAAAAACGTCCTTTTGTCTTCTTATATCGAGTGCCTCCTTGGCAACAGGTCAAAAGAGGTAAGTAGAATGGGCAAGTGTACCAATATGAACATACTGTACATTTGCAAACAAACACACATACTTATTAGCTAGCATGACGAAAACAGAGGCTACATAGCTACATTTTAATGGGCTTAGCAAACAGCTAGGCTAAACACAAGACCGTTTTGGCAAGCAATCTTTTTGATGTGATAGAAAGGTGTATAAATGGCTAAACAACGAGATAAAAGTATTCATAAAACATAAACATAAATAAACGTACAGATGGTGCTAGCATAAGGGCAATTAAAGACAGGATAACAAAGGATGGAACATGATTACATTCGGGATTGTCAAAAACAGTAGCTAGCTAACAACAACCAACTACTTCCTGTTTGGTCTTCTTCTACAGTCACAAAAAGCCGGTGTTGTCTGGCTCTAGTGTTGTGACTACTTATTTACAATCAAAATCAAGTAGTAAAAACTCTAACTAATTACTATTGAAAAGCTGTAGTGTTTTGACTACTTATTTACTACCAACATTAAATATAACAAATCTCTAACTGATTACTACTGGAAACACTACAGTTTTTCTACTGAACACTACAAAACTCCACTTGGGTATCTAGAGTAGTGCATATACAACACATTCACTACACAATTCTGGATGACTCGGTAGCCGATGTGAGCAAGACCTTTAAACAGGTCAACATTCACAAAGCCGTGGGGCCAGACGGATTACCAGGATGTGTACTCAAAGCATGCACGGACCAACTGGCAAGTGTCTTCACTGACATTTTCAACCACTCCCTGACCGAGTCTGTAATACCTACATGTTTCAAGCAGACCACTATAGTCCCTATGCCCAAGAAAGCGAAGGTAACCTGCCTAAAGGACTACCGCCCTGTAGCCTTCATGTCGGTAGCCATGAAGTACTTTGAAAGGCTGGTCATGGCTCACATCAACAGCATTATCCCAGATTCTCTAGACCCACTATAATTTGCATACCGCCCCAACACATCCACAGATGACGCAATCCCAAGCGCACTCCACACTACCCATTCCCACCTGGAATAAAGGAACACCTACTGTATGTGAGAATGTTATTCATTGACTACAGCTCAGTGTTCAACACCATAGTTCACACAAAGCTCATCACTAAGCTAAGGACCCTGGGACTAAACACCTCCCTCTGCAACTAGATCCTGGACTTCCTGACGGGCCGCCCCCAGGTGGTAAAGGTAGGCAACAACACGTCTGGTACTCTGATCCTCAACACTGGGGCCCCTCAGGGGTGCGCGCTTAATCCCCTCCTGTACTCCCTGTTCACGCACAACTGCATGGCCAAGCAAGACTCCAACACCATCATTAAGTTTGCTGACAACACAACAGTGGTAGGCCTGATCACCGACACCGATGAGACAGCCTATAGGGAGGAGGTCAGAGACCTGGCAGTCTGGTGCCAGGACAACAACCTCTCACTTAATGTGAGCAAGACAAAGGAGCTGATCGTGGACTACAGGAAAAGGCGGGCCGAACAGGCCCCCATTAACATCGACAGGGCAGTAGTGGAGCGGGTCAAGAGTTTCAAGTTCCTTGGTGTCCACATCACCAACGACCTATCACGGTCCACACCAAGACAGTCGTGAAGAGGGCACGACAACACCTTTTCCCCCTCAGGAGACTGAAAAGATTTGGCATGGGTCCCCAGATCCTCAAAAAGTTCTACAGCTACACCATCGAGAGCATCCTGACCGGTTGCATCACCGCCTGGTATGGTAACGGCATCTGACTGTAAGGCGCTACAGAGGGTTGTGCGTACGGCCCAGTACATCAATGTGGCCAAGATTCCTGCCATCCAGGACCTATATACTAGGGAAAACCCCAAAAATTGTCAAAGACTCCAGTCACCCAAGTCATAGACTGTTCTCTCTGCTACCGCACGGCAAGCGGTACAGGAGCGCCAAGTCTAGGACCAAAAAGCTCCTTAACAGCTTCAACCCCCAAGCCATAAGACTGCTGAACAATTAACCAAATAGCCACCGGATTATTTACATTGACACCCCCCTCCATTTGTTTTTTACACTGCTGCTACTCACTATTTATTATCTATGCATAGTCACTTCACCCCTACCTACATGTACAAATTACCTCGACTAATCTGTACCGCCGCACATTGACTCGGTACCGATACCCCCTGTATATAGCCTCGTTATTGTTATTTTATTGTGTTACTTTAGTTTATTTAGTAAATATTTTCTTAACTCTTTCTTGAACTGCACTGTTGGTTAAGGGCTTGTAAGTAAGCATTTCACAGTAAGGTCTACACATGTTGTATTCGGCACAGGTGACAAATAAAGTTTGATTTGATCCCTGAAAGTTTCTACATAGTCACTACCCGACAAATAGGTTTTTGTGTAGTAATTCAGTAGTACTTTTTCATGAGGGGCAGCCTTTCCTTACTGATGATATGGACCGGTGGTCTGGTCTTATATGGGCACTGCACAATGGAAACACATTAAAAAAAAATTATCTTCATTTAACTAGGCAAGTCAGTTAAGAACAAATTCTTATTTTCAATGACGGCCTAGGTCAACTGCCTTGTTCAGGGGCAGAAAAACAGATTTTTACCTTGTCAGCTCAGGGGTTTGATCTTGCAACCTTTCGGTTACTAGTCCAATACTCTAACCACTAGGCTACCTGCCACCCCAATATCCTAATAGACTGACCAGGTAGGCCTTACAGAAGGGGCAAGTTAGCGTTTGTCGGCATGAATCTTGTTCTGGAGGCAGCTCTGCAGAGGGGTCACTAGTTGGCACAGCCACAACGTCATAAAATCTGATTTTAAACCTAACCTTAACCCAAACCGTAACCACACTGTTGGCCATAATACCTAACCCTAACCTTAAATTAAGACCGAATAGCTAATTTTATGAATTTTTACAATATAGACAATTTCGACTTTGCAGCTGGCCTATCTAAGGGGAAATAGCTCAGTTCTGCCTCCAGGACAAGACTCATGACAATAAATGTCAACCTGCACAGAAAGGTGGAAAATCTATATTTGATTTAAGAAAACAAAATGTGGTGCAGGTTAGTTTCGATTTTGTATTGGTGGAACCGAGGGCTGTTATTGTTGTGGTGTGTGTGTGTGTGTGTGTGTGTGTGTGTGTGTGTGTGTGTGTGTGTGTGTGTGTGTGTGTGTGTGTGTGTGTGTGTGTGTGTGTGTGTGTGTGTGTGTGTGTGTGTGTGTGTGTGTGTGTGTGTGTGTGTGTGTGTGTTCTATTGCAGTTTATCTGTATGAGAGAGCACCTGTCACTTCCCTCAGTCCTTCACAGTTGGCTGCATTATTCCAGCTGATTTCCATCCTGTGGCAGAAGGCTGATTCTCTTCCATAACAAAGTGAGAGACACTCCAGGCTCCCTGCGGAGAATCATTATCTTTATTCCCACGGTTACGCTAAAGGTCACACAAATTTCTACAGTCACACATGCTACTCCGGTGGGTCACTAAGTCAGAGAGATTAATCTTTCCACTTCGTTCTCAATGACTGAGGTTTCCTTTGTTGAGCACCAGTGAAGTGCGAGAATTAAATGCCGCTATCTCTCCCTCTCTCAAATATTACTTGAAGATGTAAAAAATAATCTATGTAATTGAATTTCCCAGGGGTGGTCGAACATTTTTCAAGTTTCAAGTTTTATGTGCACAAGTAGGCCTACAGTGGAATGTCTTTATAGAATGCCCTAAACCCAACAGTGCATTAATCAATATCAATGTAGTAGAAAAAATACAATAAAAAGATGAACACGAGAAGTAAGTAAGCTATATACATTGTCAGATTTACTCACACCAGGGCTATAATTCCTTTGTCAACAGCAATAATAGTGTCAAGACGAGAAGGGTCATAGAGAACGGCCAGTGTAATATACAGTAGCTATCCTTGTACTCAAAGAGGGTAATTATCAAACTATTTAATGGTATAAATGGGACAAACCTACTAAGAAAGAAAACCTTATGTGGAGGACCAGGCTTTTCTGAGAAACAGACAGACTGGTATCAGAACCCTAGACACCAGGGCTTTTCAAACTGGCTGTTCTTAGCCCCGAGCTATCTTTTGACCTTGATTTAGAAATAACCCAAGGCTAGCTTACCCTTGTTTCACACAACTTTCTGAGAATCCTGAGGTAACCAAAACTTTTTTCACAAGTCACTTTACTGAAAGCATTTTGGCCACTTTGGTCAAAGGTATTCAGGTATACAAAGTACAGAAATGGTACAAAAGTGTGTGTGCACCATATAAATATGTTACCAGCAAATTAAACTGGGAAATATACAGGGCAATGACATAGAGGCATATAATTGCTTTCACACCCCATGAATACTGTTGACAGCAGGCCTCACGGTAATGATCACTTTCCCTCTCATAAACTTTGAGTTTGTGGAAAATAACAAGTTTTTTTCAAGGGAATTAGCTATAAAGCCATAGGGAATCCAACACGAACAAACTCAAAAGACAGTTGTACATCCAGTCCTGTGTTATGTTTTCAATCTCTTGGCTGAAGTCAGAGACAGAATCACATCGGGCTGGTACCGCATTATTCCCCACAGACACGTACAGGTCTCTGCTTCCCGGGTGTTGTTGTTTGCTTGAATAATTTATGGATTTTATATTTCAGCCTCCTTTTAAATGTAATCAAGCCAGGCTGTAATTATCTCCTACGGAGGACCTTTCAACATACCTTCCAGGCACTTATTGGGAATTTGCATTTATAATTGCTTTCCCATCTCATTGGCTGCTGTAGCCACTCCACTGCTTTGGAAAACGGTTATAAACAAAATATGTCCCTGAGTGGCTGCAATAGGATGTTACTACTCTTTTTAATCATCTCTGGCACCTGTTATTTTGATAGGGATCAAGAACTCTCATTTTCACTGATAAGGCTTCCGTGTTTGCGATCAATTTACTCTGGTTAATGTTGTTTAGTGAGAAACCATTTGAACTTCTGATTCAATCGCGCGCTTGGAATATGTCATTGAACTCCACAGTCATTTGGTCCCTTTGGCTTTCTAGTCTGACATGGTCTTCATCGCCAATCATAATCTACTCTGTGTTTAGGCCGGGAGATATAGCAGCGATGGCGCAGCACAATGTTTTAGCGTTTCAAACCTAATGTGAAAATATGAATTATGAGAAAGATGGAGATGGACATGCTCCCATAAGCTCTCAAAGCTTCCAATATTCCATTATTCAAGACCTCCTCCCCTCGTTTAACTCTGTATCGATTTCTCTGTCTTTTTAGAAGCAGATGAAAGATTGGAAAACTGCTCAAAAGTAGCACTGAGAAACGTTTATACCTACAGAGAGACATCTATCCTTCTTCCAAGTGTTATGATATGGGGGAGGGAGGGGGGGTAGTTTCGTCTTAGCGCACAGTTAGGCAACACACTCTACCAGGATACACTTCCGCACTCCATCCCCCAGGGGGCAGCAGCCAGCAACCAGGTTCAAGTGTTGTGCTGTCAGGCCTTGATAAGAGCAGATGCTGCCAGGCTTTGATGAGGGCAGGTGCTGCCAAGCCTTGATAAGGGCAGGTGCTGCCAAACCTTGAAAAGGGCAGGTGCTGCCAGGCCTTGATAAGGGCAGGTGCTGCCAGGCCTTGATAAGGGCAGGTGCTGCCAGGCCTTGATAAGGGCAGGTGCTGCCAGGCCTTGATAAGGGCAGGTGCTGCCAGGCTTTGATAAGGGCAGGTGCTACCAGGCTTTGATAAGGGCAGGTGCTGCCAGGCCTTGATAAGGGCAGGTGCTGTGAGGCCTTGATAAGGGCAGGTGCTGCCAGGCCTTGATAAGGGCAGGTGCTGCCAGGCTTTGATAAGGGCAGGTGCTACCAGGCTTTGATAAGGGCAGGTGCTACCAGGCTTTGATAAGGGCAGGTGCTGCCAGGCCTTGATAAGGGCAGGTGCTGCCAGGCCTTGATAAGGGCAGGTGCTGCCAGGCCTTGATAAGGGCAGGTGCTGCCAGGCTTTGATAAGGGCAGGTGCTGCCAGGCCTTGATAAGGGCAGGTGTTGCCAGGCCTTGATAAGGGCAGGTGCTGCCAGGCCTTGATAAGGGCAGGTGCTGCCAGGCCTTGATAAGGGCAGGTGCTGCCAGTCCTTGATAAGGGCAGGTGCTGCCAGGCCTTGATAAGGGCAGGTGCTGCCAGGCCTTGATAAGGGCAGGTGTTGCCAGGCCTTGATAAGGGCAGGTGCTGCCAGGCCTTGATAAGGGCAGGTGCTGCCAGGCCTTGATAAGGGCAGGTGCTGCCAGGCCTTGATAAGGGCAGGTGCTGCAAGGCCTTGATAAGGGCAGGTGCTGCCAGGCTTTGATAAGGGCAGATGCTACCAGGCATTGATAAGGGCAGGTGCTGCCAGGCCTTGATAAGGGCAGGTGCTGCCAGGCCTTGATAAGGGCAGGTGCTGCCAGGCCTTGATAAGGGCAGGTAATGCCAGGCCTTGATAAGGGCAGGTGCTGCCAGGCCTTGATAAAGGCAGGTGCTGCCAGGCCTTGATAAGGGCAGGTGCTGCCAGGCTTTGATAAGGGCAGGTGCTGCCAGGCCTTGATAAGTGCAGGTGCTGCCAGGCCTTGATAAGGGCAGGTGTTGCCAGGCCTTGATAAGGGCAGGTGCTGCCAGGCCTTGATAAGGGCAGGTGCTGCCAGGCCTTGATAAGGGCAGGTGCTGCCAGGCCTTGATAAGGGCAGGTGTTGCCAGGCCTTGATAAGGGCAGGTGCTGCCAGTTAAGGTGATCGTCAGTTAGTGTCCCAGCTGGAAAACTGTTTGGTGGCTATGAGGCCTTTTGTTTGTTTTTGAGTCTTCGGTCATGCCACTTTGTATTTTTCCTTTTTTTATGCCATATGAACAAGTAATAATCCGCTTGGACTGGCTGAACAAGAGGTCAAGCCAGAGCTGGCCCTGGGCCTAAGGTAAGGTTGCTGTCTCCCTGGGCACATGTGTATTCAACACCCGGTTGCATGCGCTTTCTTCTCACATTTATGCACACATCAAATCAGGTTACAGACCATGTGGCTAGACCTAAGAACTCTGACATAACGACTGCAGCAAAATCCGTAGGCTAGTTATTGGTTTCGTAACACAAGTACCTAGAAAAACATCTGATTGGCTTTTGAACCATTACCTTGTTTTCCCTTCTCTTCTCCTTCTCGTCTCTCTTACCCATCAAATTGCATCTAATTATTTCCAAGAGCATGTGTTAATTCAGCCGGCTAGGGGAGACGTGTGTGGAATTGTGGGGCATCCAGGCTAGCCAGTGGGTGCTTCTGGGGAGTGAGCTTGTGACAGGAGTGACACGTGTGTTTTATGGATGAGCTCTCCAGGGGCTCTTGGGGGAATCTCTATCTAAGCACAGCTCCTCAAGGATTGAATTAGCCTTTTGATCCACCAATCAATTTGGAGAGGGAGAAGAAATGAACAGTGGTTTTCACAGCCGTGAGGAAAATATATCACTTTAGCTCCTGGCGGTTTCTTGTCAATAAAAAAGGAAATGCCTACAGGTATGAAAAGGTATATCACTGTTACAGTATATACTGCAGGTATATCACTGTTTTTCAGCCATGTCTAGATGATACATATGCTAACTGGATGTTTAATTCATTACTTGAATCACATGGTTGTGTCAGGTCACCAATCACAGCCTGAGGCGATAGCACTCAGGTAGAAAAATGTATGAACTCCTTCTGTGACCTGCATAAATCATCTCCTATGGCATATTTAAGGTATTATCATACTGATAATGAAATATTAAAATGTGCCAGGCCGCGCACAAGAATGGAACAGGTAATTCAGTAACGATGACATAAACCTCTGAAAGAAAGAAATGTGATCCGTGGGGAATGAATCCGAGCTGCACCAGTTCTCCACATGACTGTTGATCAGGGCAGAAAGTAGGTCAGAACCACAGGTTGGCTGCTCAACTGGGTTAAGATACAGTATTATTGGATTGTTCTGGGTTTTTGATCTGAGGTTGATTCATTAGCATTGTTCAGACCAGGCCAACAACTCTGTCAACGATAGTGACTCACATGAACTAATATGAAGGGAAAATAAACAGGATTGAAATTCCACATTTAAAAAACTTCTCCTCAAAATGTAAAGATAAATACCCAGTTCGTCTGTACCAAAAATAATAATGGAAAATGAAATTGAAAAAGGGACGTTTTGCTTTTATTTTTGGAAACAGATGAGTGTTTGAGGACCCAAACTTCATGTGATTCCATTAGAACATTTAAGCTAGCAGACTGAAGTAAAAAAAAAAAGAATACCTGGCGGGAAGAAACACTCTCACCTAGATAAACCAATAAGTGCTTCATGCATTAAACATGAGCTGCTCAATTTGGATGTGTCGTCCCAGAGAGCGGAGGGGCTTTGAGAGAAATTCATTCACATTTTAATCACACTGGAGGTTCAATTAATCATTGTGCGGTTAAAGGGTGAAAACTATGAATATTCAGTTACCAGACAAAGACTTCTGTGACCCTAGCTTCTTGCCTTAATTTTAATCATATTCTTGCAAACCGTATCTCATCTGCCAACGTTTTTCCTCTGAGGGATACCCCATAATAATGCTTAAGTTGCATTTTAATTTCCAAAACCCTGGGAATGTTGTCAGAGGAAGCGAAGACAGCACTGCTCTCCTATTTATTGTACTGGGCCTGATATCTGACATGAAAACGTTGGAACTGTTGTCGGCTAAAAAGTGGTGTTTGTTGAGTTTCTCGGTTCACCAGACTATGTTCAGACTGTTTGAGCCTCTATAAGTGTATAATAAATTAACCTTTTGAGGACTTAAGAGATTGAAGATCATCATACTAACTATTTGAAAGCTACAAGGCCTGTATGTATTTAAACATTGAATTTGAGCACAGCTGGTATTGAAGAGTCTTCTGAGTTACGAAAAGAGTGGTCACATGCTAGTGGTCTCCTCAGACAAAATGGAGAACATTGATCTGCTCCATTATGAAGTCCTAAAATGAATAGTGCCGGACTAAGCTGCTTATATGCACTATCTCTCCTGTTGATTAGACAGGAATTAATATTCACTGGGCCGTGGATCTCCGAAAACATTTTAGTCTTCGCTTTTTAAGAACTGCCAAGCATCTTAAGACAGCAATTAAGCGCTTTCGCTCCCCTAGCCACCTTGCCTGAGAAATTACGGAGCTGGGCCGCTGGAGACGGAAACATTAAATGAGAGCTCCTCCGGAGCGTCTCATTGGCTGCCAGGGATTCTATATGCAGATGAGGCCAGATGGCAGGAGGACCCTGCTGAGGGCTGGTCACGTGAGGAGCAGAATCCTCAATCAGGACAAGAAGGGGGTGCATTCACACTGTCGCCATTTTATGCTATACAAACAATGCACAAGAATCAAATTAAGTTGAAAAACCAAATGTCTGGCTTCACTTTCCCACTCAGCAGGTGGTTTTAATGCCACAGTGTTTCTCTCACTGCAGCATGGACTATAGCACCATTCCACCTGCTACTCACATCACAAGAGGAAAGGGACCTTGCTACCTCTTCAAAAGCAATCTACCATTATATATTTTCAATGCGAACAGTACACCACTTGAAGTTTAACAGCAGGCAACTACACACGGACTGGAGGGAAAACCCACAAACACAAGGATCATTGAAGATACATACTTTGAAAAGCCTGGGGCCGATGCTGGGGAGGAGTGCTGTTATCAGCTTGAAGTCAATGGTACTGTAGGGCCTTATGTTAGCGCAGTCATGTGTCATAGTAAGATTTTATTGTGTATTTTAAGCATTATCCAGTAATCAGAATTACACCTAAAATGAAAGAAATTGTCTGATGGTGCTGACTTATAAAGAAAAGGGGAAAGTTTGATGAAAAAGCTTCTTTTTTTAAAAAACATATCCAGGCACATCACATGATTGGGCAAAACACAGAGGCATAGTAGATACAGTACTTCATCTGACATCTATCTCACCACAGGTCCTGCCAGCTGGATCTCACCATGGAACATCCTGCAAAAGTATTGATGGCACACTGCATCCTGGGTAACCTCCGGGTGCTCCATGGGCTGCCTGTGTTACCATAGTAATCTTGAAGCCGTTATAGACTTTATCGGTGCCATAGAGAGGGATGGTTCACTCCAAATACAATTGTATCTGTTATTTCACTGACCTAAACTGTTGTTTAGGTCAGTTTAGGTCAGTTTGTTGCTGTATAATTTGTTGCTGACAAACTAACTTTTCCCAAGAAACAGAAGCTTTGAGATGTCACTACGTGATGCTATAACAATCTGGTATCCCTTTATGCTCGTACCCGTATACGGGTTGAAAATGGCCGATTTAGACACTGATAAGTGACTATATTGGAACGTTATTGGCTGTACAGTAACATGCTATAAATGACATCAGAACTCAGTCTCGAGGCTTCACAGCGCTTTATGGGTTTTGACTGACAGACGTTCTGAACTTGAGCACCGCACGGGACAGGTTTCCCCCATCCCTCCCGCACATTTTTTGTTGTCTGAGTGAGGCAAATGCTGTAAATTAAGAGGACTATATGTATTTTGAAAGATGAGATGTTGAGGATTATAATAAATATTGTTTTGATGTCATACAAGCAAACCAAAAACTTGCAATTCGCATTTCCACATCATAAAACTCATGTCATATACAGGGTCAACGTTTATGATCACTATGTTTGATGTACAGCTACAAGATGACCTAGGTTTATCTGAACAGAATGAGTCTATGTGTGTCTATTGTGAAGATAATTTGCTGCAGAACACACACTTGAATCCACTCATGAGTCCTTTCTAAGCGCACCAAAATTACGATCTGTTTCTCAGAATTTCCGCGTGAAAGCCTGTTGGCAATGGAACAAGTTTTCAAATGAAGACTACCTGACTCAGATTACGATTTAAAAAGACAGGTTTTGGATTGCGTAAACAACAACAGTAATTGTGTGATGGGGGGGGCAGGGTTGTGTTCCAAACAAAACCGTTGTTCCTCAACGGTATAGCTAGGAGAGCTCAAAAGCACCTTGTAATTGAAGATTATTCTTTGAGTCATAAAAGTGCCTTGAAATTACTTAGGAACTATGCACACTTTGGAGAGGTTTAAGTCTCGGACAAATCTTCCAAGAGTTAAAATACAATTTGTAATACAATCACATTTTCACATATAACACAGTTACAAACAACAGACATAACACACTGCCATATTGACCAGATAAATACTCTGACAGTCTGAAAAGATAGATTGGTTCCTTTGTCTACCATAGTCCTGCACAACCTTCCACTTTAGCATGTTTGAAAGTGGTTCTAATGTATTGTTTGAATTTATATATTGAAACATTTTATATATTGAAAGGTTTCTGAAAGTGCAAAAAATAAATTATTACATTTCTTTATTGCACTGAATATAAATGTTATTTTGCCTATTTCTCTTGTCTGATGGGACAATCTATTCCTCGTATTGACTGAATGTCTGTCTCTTACCAACTGAATCCTGTTGTGAATGGAGGTTGGTCGTTTTAAATGGTGTAGAATGTGAAATAAAATAAGCATGTTCTGTTTAATCTGCAGTCTCCTAATCTCACATGCTGATGCATTTTCCCAGACCACAGAACAGTAGTTCACCTGACTCCCAATTAATGCTTGGGTTGTTTGCTTAAGAGTCTTTCCTTCTAAACATGCATGCAGTTCGTAAATTATTTTCTTACATAGATGAGTTATTTGAGACGACCATGATAAGCAGTTGTCTAGCTGCACCCTTGGTAGTTTGATTTCTGACACTTCCTAAATTTGTACTCCCCCTTTGACCTTTTCCTGGTGGAACAGACCTAACCAGTTTTCTCCGACAAACCCACTCCCTGGTATTTCCCAGATCTACTTGTAGAGCTTCCTGAACCTGTCGAACAGATTGTCTTCCTGTACCTGTTGAACAGATTGTCTTGCTGTATAAATTGTGGTATCATCTTTCAAATATAGTAGCTTGAGTTTCAGATAAGGAAGGTCGTTGATATATTAAGTAAAGGAGTGGCCCAAGGCAGCTGCCCTGCAGTATTCCACAGTCTAGGGCATAAGGGGAAGAAAACGATCCATCGATATTGGTGGACTGTTTCCTGTCAGTTAGATATGACTGTACCTAATTCAATGTTGCCTCCTTAAACACATAATGCAGTAATTTTGTTAAAAGTATTTCATGATCCACTAAATCAAATGCTGCACTAAAATCTAGAAATAGTACACCCACAAACGTGCCATTATCCATAGCGCTTTGACACTGATCAGGTTTAACACCTCCTCTACTGACACCAGTGGTAGACTAAAAGAGCAGGGGTTTTCTGCTCATAATATGATCATCACACAATTGGACAATAGCTTGTTTGGAAGAATGGGTGTTTACATTATATCTCAGTAAATGTATTTTCTTTGCAAAAAAAGTTGTGTGGCTACATGGAGACAATAGTTAATCGTCTCACTCAATCCCTTGTAATTTTTTTGTCTTATGTTGCACCTACCCCACATTTTCCATGAATATTCTTATCATGTTACTGAATGTATCCAAGTATTTTTAGATTTCGTTATCAACAAATGTGGCAAAAAGTACAGTAAATGTAAAATGCACATATAATCAACAGGATTCAGTCCTGGATTCAGTCTTGTGTAAGGTGAACTGTTGTGTCCTTAACTTTGGTCTAAGATTTGTCCCATAGTCTACAAACTCTCTTTCAATTGCTACCATGGATATGCATATGCTTTCATATTTCATCTTTAAGAAACATTTCAATTTAGCCCTATCCGTTTAGGCCAATTCCCACACGTGTAAAGGGTTAAGAACACACTCCTCAAGACACAACTAAAGCAAGGAGAGTGTGTGTTGAGTTGACGTACCGTTTGAATGCTGCTAAAATCATTGAAAGAGCAGCAGTCAGCAGTCAATATTTCAGAGGTACGTTTCTTTACAGCTTTTCCTCAAGCGACTTCAAAGTAGACCTAAAATAGACTGTACGCTTATGCCATTCAGTTCTACTATATGTTGTTCTACATTTCATATTAAACAAGACTTGTAAGATGTATACTGACTGTGGTCTTAAGAGATACATTTACCATATATATATGCTGGTCCAGGCTTCATTTACAGAAATCCACGTACAAAGTGTAAATGAGTCCTGTGGGAATTAGCTGTATTTCTTTTCCAACTCAATGTATGAGTTCTGATTCAGCCTTATACATGTTTTTTGAGGATTTACATTTCATACAGATGGCACCACTTTTGATATAAAAAGGATAAATTCATAAACTCTCTACAGTTTGTGTTATTCTCCTCACAGCACTGGTTCTATAGGCTAAATGCTAATTATTGGTTAACAGGGTAATGGCGATCAATAATTTGCCAAAAAAGAGAAAGGAGCTTGTTCGCTTCACCTGAAATATAGGTCCAGATTCTAAGGCTTGAGGACAAAGTGATGTAACCCCCTTGCGGCTGAATCTGTTGTCAGGCAATTTTCATTAGAATCCAGGATTATTCTAACCTGAGGTGACTGCCCTTACATCTGCTGCCCCGGCAATTAATGGAATAGATTTCAAGAGCCACTGAGGCAGATCCCCTGATAGAGCCGTCCACTTTATCTTAGCCTACATGGAAACTTTGCAGCCCAGACAGTGATTTAGTGCCTTGGCTTTGTAGAAAGGTCACAGCTCTCTGTATCAGTCCAACTCTGCAGGACCTCCCCTACAACTGCCACCCTGGTTCTACTACAGACTAATGGGAGTGCAGGTATACAATCTTTATATAGGGCTAAGATTTAAATTAATGTTCACATGCTACCATTTGTAATACAAAATGGAACACTTTCTATAGGCCTAGTGAGATAGAATAGGATCTCTATTCCTAGTGAAGCCACAAGAAAAACATTTAGGTAATTTTGATATGCTTGTTTGTCTATCAGTGAACCACCCTAGGAACACGTTTGTTGATTGACTCACTGTACATTGTGTGACAGATGTGCTCTGACCCAGAGAAAGAGAGAGAGCGTGAGAGAGAGAGAGAGAGAGAGAGAGAGAGAGAGAGAGAGAGAGAGAGAGAGAGAGAGAGAGAGAGAGAGAGAGAGAGAGAGAGAGTGTGAGAGAGAGTGTGAGAGAGAGTGTGTGAGAGAGAGAGAGAGAGAGTGTGAGAGAGAGCGTGAGAGGTGTGACTCAACTCTGCATGATGTAAGTTACCAAAACCTTGCTCCTCCTACAGCTCTGAACCAAGGAGCAACTTGTTTAGTACAGAACACTATGCATCTTTAACAATTACTCAGGATGAGAGAGGAGGTTCTGTATTGCAGATGTACGGGTGGGGAGAAACTACTTCTACTAGGCTAGATGAAGATAAGGTCTATGTGTAGTAGTTTAGGACTCTTTACCAGACTCATAGGCCTACTGCCCTAGTTAAATCATTTCAGATGACCATGGCTCATGGTTGGCTAGTCTGACAATCTGGAACCTTTGAACTTTTTCAGCTCTTAACTAAATTTACAAGAAAGAAACCCAGAAGCAGTGCAATCAAAGTTCCTTACTCACCCTGCTTTCGGCATAAACATCTCATACACTGTAATGGTGTCGGAGGTGATGGCCGCTGTTTTACTGGCTCCCAACCAGTTGTGCTATTTTGTGTGTTTTTTCGCGTTGTTTGTAACTTATTTTGTACATAATGTTTCTGTCACCGTCTCTTATGACCGAAAAGAGCTTCTGGATATCAGAACAGCGATTACTCACCTCGAACCGGACAAGGATTTTTTCTTTAACGAGTCGGACGCAAAGTATTTACTGCAGATACCGGACCAGGCCCATGACTCCCTGTTTCCTGTTCACCCATGACTGCGTGGCCAAGCAAGACTCCAACACCATCATTAAGTTTGCCGACGACACAACGGTCGTATGCCTGATCACCAACAACTATGAGACAGCCTATAGGGAGGAGGTTAGAGACCTGGCAGTGTGGTGGCAGGACAACAACCTCTCGCTCAACGTGATCAAGACAAAGGAGATGATTGTGGACTACAGGAAAAGGAGGCCCGAGCACGCCCCAATTCTCATCGACGGGGCTGTAGTGGAGCAGGTTGAGAGACTCAAGTTCCTTGGTGTCCACATCACCAACAAACTATCATGGTCCAAACACACCAACACAGTCATGAAGAGGGCATGACAATTCCTATTCCCCCTCAGGAGATGTGTCCTCAGTTCCTCAAAAAGTTCTACAGCTGCACCATCGAGAGCATCCTGACTGGTTGCATCACCGTCTGGTATGGCAACTGCTCGGCCTCCGACTGCAAGGCGCTACAAAGGGTAGTGCGTACAGCTCTGTAAATCACTGGGGCCAAGCTTCCTGCCTTCCAGGAGATCAATACCAGGCGGTGCACAAAAAATTGCCAAAGATTCCAGCCATCCTAGTCATGGATTTTTCTCTCTACTAACGCATCGCAAGCGGCACTAGAGTGCCAAGTCTAGGTCCAAAAGGTTTCTTAAAACCTTCTACCCCCAAGCCATAAGACTGCTGAACAGCTAATCAAACGGCTAACCAGACTATCTGCATTAACCCCCCCCCCCACACACACACACTTTTTTTACGCTGCTGCTACTCGCTGTTTACTATCTGTGCATTGTCACTTTACCCCTACCTACATGTACACTACCATTCAAAAGTTTGGGGTCACTTAGAAATGTTCTTGATTTTGAAAGAAAAGCACATTTTTTGTCCATTAAAATAACATCATATTGATCTGAAATAAATGTTGTAAATGACTATTGTAGCTGGAAATGGCAGATTTTTTAGGGAATATCTACATAGGCGTACATAGGCCTATTATCAGCAACCATCACTCCTGTGTTCCAATGGCACGTTGTGTTAGCTAATCCAAGTTTATCATTTTAAAAGGCTAATTGATCATTAGAAAACCCTTTTTCAATTATGTTAGCACAGCTGAAAACTGTTTTCTGATTAAAGAAGCAATAAAACTGGCCTTCTTTAGACTAGTTGAGTTTCTGGAGCATCAGCATTTGTGGGTTCAATTACAGGCTCAAAATGTCCAGAAACAAAGTACTTTCTTCTGAATCTTGTCAGTCTATTCTTGTTCTGAGAAATGAAAGCTATTCCATGCAAGAAATGGCCAAGAAACTGAAGATCTCGTACAACGCTGTGTACTACTCCCTTCACAGAACAGAGCAAACTGGCCCTAACCAGAATAGAAAGAGGAGTGGGAGGCCCCGGTGCACAACTGAGCAAGAGGACAGGTACATTAGAGTGTAGGCAGTGTTTGAGAAACAGACGCCTCACAAGTCCTCAACTGACAGCTTCGTTAAATAGTACCCGCAAAACACCAGTCTCAACGTCAACAGTGAAGAGGCGACTCAGTTCCTCTGTCCAGTGTCTTGTGTTCTTTTGCCCATCTTAATATTTTATTTCTATTGGCCAGTCTGAGATATGGCTTTTTCTTTGCAACTCTGCCTAGAAGGCCAGCATCCCAGAGTCGCCTCTTCACTGTTGACATTGAGACCTGTTGTATTCGGCGCATGGGACAAATATGATTTGCTAGATTTAGACCTCCTTTAAACCTAACTGTTTTGATACAACAGTATTTTCCTAATTGTCACAGCCGTCGTAAGAAGTAGACCAAAGCGCAGCGTGGTCAGCGTACATATTCCTTTTATTTAGGATGACGCCGACAAAAACAATAAACAATACAAAAACAACCGTGAAGCTTAAGGCTATAGTGCCACAAATAAAGACAACTTCCCACACTGAAAGGAGGGAAAAGGGCTACCTAAGTATGGTTCCCAATCAGAGACAACGATAGACAGCTGTCCCAGATTGAGAACCATACCCGGCCAAAACATAGAAATACAAAATCATAGAAAACAAAAACATAGAATGCCCACCCCAAATCACACACTGACCAAACCAAATAGAGACATAAAAAGGCTCTCTGAGGTCAGGGCGTGACACTAATGGGGCTCTATATATGTAGTCTATGCAGTAGTTATACTACCAGGGGATGACTCTGACAGACTAAGACATTAGCCTCTAAGTGATAATTCAGTATTGTCATTGACTTTCAGTCTACGTCCTTTCAAACCTTACAAGGTAAAGAGGCCTTGTTGGTGACAATGAAAGGGGAAATAGAGCTCCCCACACGCTCATCACACCACTCACGTCTATCAGTAAACTGAGGACCCCTCTCTCTGGTTTCTGAGAAACCAAAAACATATGATCCAACAACTTCCAAATTAACCAAATGTGCTAGCTGGGGTGTTTTCATCTGATTGTCAAACAAATTGTTTCAAAAAGTAGGCTACCTGCACACATCCATCCATTCCTAAATAATTCCAGCATCCAAATAGTGCACTGTGGACCCGCCAATAAATGGTTTAATCCATGACAGACCTGGGGGTGTTCGTTTAATTTTGAATTCGTTTTTATTTTATTCCCCTGTAGCAGTACAAAATTGCATTTTAAACAAAAAGGAGAATGGTTAGGGGAGTTCAGGTTTCATTCAGGGGTGCTGGCTACCCCGTAATTCACAGTGATGAGATACTGGAATCGCTTCATCCCATGAGTTTTTCCTGGTCATATAACTTGGAAAAACCCCTGGCAAATAATCGACACAGCATTGTTAATAATGTTGGCGTAATGAAAGACACAACTAGCTACAGCAGCTGTCACACAGGTTCAGGAGATAGTTGGTATTACTTTAGAAGCTGAAGGAGAAAAGGTTGAGATCTGTCTGGAGATGAACAGACATTTCTCTACTTAATGAGATGACCTTGAAGGCCATCATCAAAGTCACAGCCCTCTGAGTGACCACTCTATTTTTATTTGTCTCTCTGATCATCCTCTATCGATTGGCCGCCTGTTAAATGAGCGAGAGATGACGTTTATTCTGAGCCTTTCATGGGATTTAAGATCAATGGGATCAGTCAAGACGGCGACCTGGGGTGATCTGACCACAGAGATGGAGGCAGTGTTCCAAATGGAACTCTATTTACTGTGTACTGCACTTTTATTGACCAGGGTCCACAGGGTCCACAGGGCCCATAGGGTTCATAGGACTCACAGGGCTCATAGGACTCACAGGGACAGGGCTCATATGACTCATAGGGCTCATAGGGCTCATAGGGCTCTGGTCAAAAGTAGTGCATTATGTAGGGAAAAAGTGCCATTTGGGTTGAAGAGAAGCAGGGAGGGAGCAAATAAAGCTGTTCACATCGTTTCACTTCATTTCTGCTTTGAAAGACACATTTCTCATGGATGACCAAGTTCTATACAACACCAGTGAAAACAACCAGGATTTGGGAGGGAATAAATATATACAGTATCTAACTGGATCTAATATTTGCCTGATTTTAGTCTTCAAATAATTTAAAGGAATATCCACCTTTACAGTGTTAACCACAGTGTGAGTGTGTGAATATGTACAGTATTTCTGTCAGTGTAGATTGAACTGTGTGTGTGTGCATGCGTGCGTGCGTGCGTGTGTGTGTGTGTGTGTGTGTGTGAAGCCATATGTGAATGTGTCTGTTTTGAGCTGATAGCACTCTCTGCTTGAGCTTGCAACAGAATTGCAAAAAGGCTTTAAACGGTGATTCAGTGCCGCACAATTCCACCATTATCTGAACCCCAACTGTACTCACTCTCATCATCGCCTGCCAATCGATTGATATCCTATGGATGAAAAGTAAAGCAGCAGAAGTTTTCAAAGACCCGCTAACATCCCTCCGAACATTCAACCCTCCCTATTTCTCTCTCTCTCGCTCATGCTCTTTTTATATCATTATTTTTTAGTCTAGTAAAAGTGCACACAGTGAAAAATAACCTACACATGTAGGATCATAATTTGATCACTCGTTTGGATTAATTTGCCGTGACAATATAGGTCAAATTAAGATCCTACGTCTGTAAGTACCCGTGCTTTGAAGCAGCAAAAAAGATTTTTAAATTTAAATGATTTCTGCAAAACACTGATATTGGATGGTAGACCTTGGCTGCAGTTGCTAGGCCACTGGTCCAGCGGTGTCACAGAGTGCAGAGGCCAGCCCCCTGGCCAGGGGAGATCTGTCCATTTCAGCTTCAGAAGGGTTTCTTCCACCTAGGCTGTATAGAGAGTGGAGACCTCGTTATCCGACTACAAGTCAGAAATTGGATATATTTTTGTTCACTTGTGAAATGAGGGATCGTTAGTGAGGAGGGTTCCCAGTGTGGGTCAGGGCCTGTCTGTATCGGTCCTATATGAGAGAAGGGGGAAAAACTGGCAAATTAAAGAAAAATGCTGTAAAAGAGAAAGGTCAAAGTCAACTAAATCAGGGCCGAATGTAGAACCTAGATGGTTCCGTACCTGCAATATACAGTAATTACCTTCAGTATTCAGAGGTATGGTCATCCCTCTATTATACCAACTCCATCAGTTGTCATGTTCATGTACAGGGCCTAGTGAAAGTCTACACACTTCTTGCACAGTCTTCACATTTTGCTGCCTTAAAAAGGGAATACATTAGATTGTTTTGCCTACAGATCTACACAGCCTACTCTACATTTTCATAGAGAAAGTTTCCAAATTAATAAATATTAAGAAAACAAAAATTTCGTAATTGCATTTGTCTTCACACCCCAGAGTTAATACCTTGGTGGAAGAACCTTTGGCAGTGATCTGTGAATCATTTTGAATAATATTCTACCAACTTTGCACAACTCTTAGAGTAACTTATTTGTTTTATTGTTTTTGACAAAATTGCTCAAGATTAGTACATTTGGTTGGGAATCATTGATGGAGAGCAATATTCAAACCTTGTCTCTGATTCTCAAACAAATTTAAGTCAGAGACTAGACCATTAAGGAACACCCAGCACCTCTTTTAAAGTCATTCTGGTGTCTTCAACATGATTTTTTTGTTTTTTTGTTGCCACGCTGAAGAAAAAAACTCTATCCCAGGGTACGTTTTTTAGAAGACTGAGGCGGGTTTTCCTTTAACTTTTACCTGGGCTTTGCTCCTTTTATATTTATTTTGATCCTGACAAACTACCCAGTCCCTGCTGATGACAAGCATACCCATAACATGATGCTGCCACCACAATAAGAGTTTTATGTTTTGCATATGCAATAAATACATCCTAATTTTTTTTCTCACATTATATCAAATGTCGAGTAGGTTGTGTAGATAGATAGGAAAGACATTTTATGTAATCCATTTTAGATTTAATTTCAAATCGCAAAATGTGAAGACTGTGCAAGGGGTGTGTAGACTTTCACTAGCAACTACATGTGGAGAAGATTAGGGGGTTTCTTTGAATTTAAACCATTAGTCCATTAGTATTTGGATGTAGTAGAACAACTAGGCATACTGTGAGGAAACTGGATTTTGTAATGTGGAAAAATAAGAAAGGAATGTACAATATAAGGCTGCAGGCATTTTGGGTTGGATGTTTGTTTAGAATGGAACCAAGTCCTCCTGCACAGTCAGACTGATACAGAGAGCTGTGACCTTTCTACAAAGCCAAGGCACTAAATAACTGTCTGGGCTGCAAAGTTTCCATGTAGGCTAAGATAAAGTGGACGGCTCTATCAGGGGATCTGCCTCAGTGGCTCTTGAAATCTATTCCATTAATTGCCGGGGCAGCAGATGTAAGGGCAGTCACCTCCAATTGATTAATTAATGAAATGAAATAGTCCAGGAACAAAGTGGGAATACATCAGCAAAAAAAGAAACGTCCTCTCACTGTCAACTGCGTTTATTTTCATCAAACTTAACATGTGTAAATATTTCTATGAACATAACAAGATTCAACAACTGAGACATAAACTGAACAAGTTCCACAGACATGTGACTAACAAAAATTGAATAATGTGTCCCTGAACAAAGGGGGGGTCAAAATCAAAAGAAACAGTCAGTATCTGGTGTGGCCACCAGCTGCATTAAGTACTGCAGTGCATCTCCTCCTCATGGACTGCACCAGATTTGCCAGTTCATGCTGTGAGATGTTACCCCACTCTTCCACCAAGGCACCTGCAAGTTCCCGGACATTTCTGGAGGGAAATGTCAGGTCCCAGACTTGCTGAATGCGATTGAGATCCGGGCTCTTCGCTGGCCATGGCAGGACTCTGACATTCCTGTCTTGCAGGAAATCCCGCACAAAACGAGCAGTATGGCTGGTGGCATTGTCCTGCTGGAGGGTCATGTCAGGATGAGCTTGCAGGAAGGGTACCACATGAGGGAGGAGGATGTCTTCCCTGTAACGCACAGCGTTGTTGAGATTGCCTGCAATGACAAAAAGCTCAGTCCAATGATGCTGTGACACACCGCCCCAGACCATGACGGACCCTCCACCTCCAAATCGATCCCGCTCCAGAGTACAGGCCTCGGTGTAACGCTCATTCCTTCGACGATAAAGACGAATCCGACCATCACCCCTGGTGAGACAAAACCGTGACTCGTCAGTGAAGAGCACTTTTTGCCAGTCCTGTCTGGTCCAGCGACGGTGAGTTTGTGCCCATAGGAGACGTTGTTGCCGGTGATGTCTGGTGAGGACCTGCCTTACAACAGGCCAACAAGCACTCAGTCCCACCTCTCTCAGCCGATTGCGGACAGTCTGAGCACTGATGGAGGGATTGTGCGTTCCTGGTGTAACTCGGGCAGTTGTTGTTGCAATCCTGTACCTGTCCCGCAGGTGGGATGTTCGGATGTACTGATCCTGTGCAGGTGTTGTTACAAGTGGTCTGCGATCAGCTGTCCGTCTTGTCTCCCTGTAGTGCTGTCTTAGGGGTCTCACAGTACAGACATTGCAATTTATTGCCCTGGCCACATCTGCAGTCCTCATGCCTCCTTGCAGCATGCCTAAGGCTCATTCACGCAGATGAGCAGGGACCCTGGGAATCTTTCTTTTGGTGTTTTTCAGAGTCAGTAGAAAGGCCTCTTTAGTGTCCTAAGTTTTCATAACTGTGACCTTAATTGCCTACCGTTTGTAAGCTGTTAGTGTCTTAACGACCGTTCCACAGGTGCATGTTCATTAATTGTTTATGGTTCATTAAACAGGCATGGGAAACGGTGTTTAAACCCTTTACAATTAAGATCTGTGAAGTTATTTGGATTTTTACAAAGTATCTTTGAAAGACAGGGTCCAGAAAAAGGGCCTTTTCTTTTTTTGCTAAGTTTACATCTCTTCATGACCAATTACAGAAGGCAGAGAGGGCTACAGTCTGTGTGAAGATGTCGTAACTCAGGGACTTTGGAGAGACCATATGGGGGCAGGGGGCATATGCATGAGACAAATTCCATTCTCCACACAAATCCATTCTCCACACATCTCCTGACCTGTGTGACATTCTACACTTCTTTACAGAGTCATGCATATCAACTTGGTATTCATTTCATGATAACGTAAATCTAATTAGAGTACAGGTGACTAATGCCAATCTGATTATGTGGATGATGTCGTGTTCTGTCTCTCTTCAGCTGGACAGAATTTACTCAGTACTGGGCTTGAGTCATTTTAACACCATACTGCTGTCCTCAAGCACTGTCCAGTATTTACTCAGTACTGGGCTTGAGTCATTTTAACACCATACTGCTGTCCTCAAGTGCTGCCCAGTATTTACTCAGTACTGGACTCTAATCATTTCAGCACCATACTGCTGTCCTCAAGTGCTGCCCACTATTTACTCAGTACTGGCCTTGAATAATTTTAGCACCATAGCGCTGTCTGCTTTGCAAGGCACCATACTCTACTTTCTCTACACCTCTATGCAATAGGCTATGTGTTGGAGTGAAATTATTTACCTACGCAAACATATTTTTGAACATCCAACAGGCGTAATATGACCCCTATGACCCCAAATGTTGTGTTCTACCTTAAAGCATTCCAGCAGCACCCACAACCTTACTATGAGTGTAGCTCTGCTTGTAATGCCGTAGAGGAAGGTGTTTACAATGCCATAAAGGAAGGTGTTTGTAATGTCATAGAGGAAGGTTTTTGTAATGTCATAGAGGAAGGTTTTTGTAATGCCGTAGAGGAAGGTGTTTACAATGCATAAAGGAAGGTGTTTGTAATGTCATAGAGGAAGGTTTTTGTAATGTCATAGAGGAAGGTTTTTGTAATGCCGTAGAGGAAGGTGTTTGTAATGCCGTAGAGGAAGGTGTTTACAATGCCATAAAGGAAGGTGTTTGTAATGTCATAGAGGAAGGTTTTTGTAATGCCGTAGAGGAAGGTGTTTGTAATGCCGTAAAGGAAGGTGTTTGTAATGCCATAAAGGAATGTGTTTGTAATGCCGTAGAGGAAGGTGTTTGTAATGTCATAGAGGAAGGTTTTTGTAATGCCGTAGAGGAAGGTGTTTGTAATGCCGTAGAGGAAGGTGTTTGTAATGCCGTAAAGGAAGGTGTTTGTAATGCCATAAAGGAATGTGTTTGTAATGCCGTAGAGGAAGGTGTTTGTAATGTCATAGAGGAAAGTTTTTGTAATGCCATAAAAGAAGGTGTTTGTAATGCCGTAAAGGAAGGTGTTTGTAATGTCATAGAGGAAGGTTTTTGTAATGCCGTAGAGGAAGGTGTTTGTAATGTCATAGAGGAAGGTGTTTGTAATGTCATAGAGGAAGGTGTTTGTAATGTCATAGAGGAATGGGTTTGTAATGCCGTAGAAGAAGGTGTTTGTAATGTCATAGAGGAAGGTGTTTGTAATGTCATAGAGGAATGGGTTTGTAATGCCGTAGAAGAAGGTGTTTGTAATGCCGTAGAGGAAGGTGTTTGTAAAGCCGTAGAGGAAGGTGTTTGTAATGCCGTAGAGGAAGGTGTTTGTAATGCCGTAGAGGAAGGTGTTTGTAATGCCGTAGAGGAAGGTGTTTGTAATGCCGTAGAGGAAGGTGTTTGTAATGCCGTAGAGGAAGGTGTTTGTAATGCCGTAGAGGAAGGTGTTTGTAATGCCGTAGAGGAAGGTGTTTGTAATGCCGTAGAGGAAGGTGTTTGTAATGCCGTAGAGGAAGGTGTTTGTAATGCCGTAGAGGAAGGTGTTTGTAATGCCGTAGAGGAAGGTGTTTGTAATGCCGTGGAGGAAGCACACGCAGCCTGCTTGCTCCAGTACAAGCAAAAACGAATAGAACAAGGACATGGAATAAATGCCTCTGATTTTGAGGGGTTAACCTTGATGGAGTCTTGAATTGACTCTTAAAACCACTCATTTGCTACTCTTGAATCACATCCTAATAGACTAAACTGTTAGAGCAGTTGAAAATAGAGGGGAGAATCTCATTAAGAGTGATTCAATAGCTCCCACTTGAAAAGCCTTACCTGAGAAAATAAGAAATAGGTATATTCACACTGATTTACGCCTTCAAATTGGGCATGAGTCTATTTCCGTTCAGTTCCCAACAAGGTACCATTTGCCAATTTTAACTGGCTTTTTACATCGGAAGGTGAAAAGGATCTCCAAGAGAAAGAGTTATGCTGCTGTGAAGGCCACTTTAAGGTTGCTGAGGCTTCTAGAAGTTGGCTTCTAGATCTCCAAATACACAAACAGCTGATGTTCCTTTGTCCTCCGAGCGCTCCTTTCAATTATTGTGGCAACATTCAAAGATTTCAACAGCACTGATGCTCTCTTCACCTCAACTCTGTCTGCACATGAAGATTGTTCTTTAGACATGCTGTCAGAGAGCCACAATGGTGGTTTTGTTTCTCAAAGCTTTTATTTTCCATAGGAAAAGTTTCTTAAATGACTTTCAGTTAGAAATACTAACTTTTTGGTGGAAATCTTCAAATCCAAAGGGATCAAATATTCTCTTCAGGTATTGAAGTGAAGCTATGCATTTATTTTAAATCATAGTAACCTTTTTTTGTGCCACTTTAAATGAGAAACGTATATTTATAAAGGGGTTATGAGTACTTGATGTTGTCTTGAATTGATAATACTTTATGAGGTGTATTGGTAAAGTTTTAATATACCTGTCCGCAGCACCATGAAACAAAGCGGTCATTGGAGACAACCAGGGTAAGGCCTCGACTCTGACATGTGCATCTGGAGTATCAATGTCTTCATGGAAGGTAACAGTCAGGAGGTGGATCTGCTAGAGGTGAGCAATGCTATAATTGGGCTGTACTAGGTAGAAAATAGCCTATGCCTATTTCTGCCACAGGCTCTGCAATGATTTTTTAAAATATTTTTTATTTATGCTGCTCATGATTTTCAGCATAAAGGCTGCTGAGGTGAAAGCGTCTCGACCAGTGCCTGGGGGACATGCTGTGTCCAGAGCGGGTAATGAACCTGTTATAAACAGGAAGTGAGGTTTTAGTCTTCGTGGGGATATGATGCACCTCTTGAGCCTGATGCCTCCCAGCTGGCTGGGGCCGTGAATGACTTCATCAGCTGCTGCTGCCTTTTATTAGCCTGGTGAATCACTCTATAAGAGGGGGTGAGGGCAAACACAGCGTCAGGGACACCACCTGCTGAGTGGGAGAACGGGACTGTCTGCCATATCCACCTTAAAACTGATACACTTTCTTTATAAAAAGGTAGAACAATTCATTCCGTTGATCCACGCACAGAAAGGCCAAGTAATATGTTTGTCCGCCCACCATCCACCTCCCCAGTGGGTTTGCCAATCATCAACACCTCCTCCCAGCCAGGTCCTTGTCCATATACGCACTGTTATTCAGAGTGATGTAGGAACACTCATGGTCCTCTCCCTTAGACACTTCATCAAGGAAGCCAAAGCCTTCAATTGTCTTCAGGCTCCTGCCGACACCTCCTACTGTCACAGTTACTCTGTGCTGTCTGAGGAAGGAATTGGAGCGAACACTTCACTGTTTCTAGAGGCTAGAGATGAGGAACTGTATCTTAGACACGGTGTTACTTTGCTTGTGTGATGGGGAGCTTCTCTTTGTCTCTTTCTGTCTCACTTGCTCTCTGTTTCTGTCTTCTATCTCACCCCCCTCTTGTCCTGATTGCGGATTCTGCTCCTCACCTGACCAGGCCTCAGCAGGGTCCTCCTGCCATCTGGCCTCATCTGCATATAGAATCCCTGGCATCCAATGAGACGCTCCGGAGGAGCTCTCCTTTAATACTTCCGTCTCCAGCGGCCCAGCTCCGTAATTTCTCAGGCAGCGTGGCTAGGGGAACTAAAGGGCTAAATTGCTGTCTTGAGATGCTTGGCGGTTCTTTAAAAGCGAAGACTAAAATGTTCTCTGAGAGCCGCGGCCCAGTGAATATTAATTCCTGTCTAATCAACAGGAGCGATAGTGCATGTAAGCAGCTTAGTCCGGCCCTATTCATTTTGGGACTTCATAATGGAGCAGATCAATGTTCTCCATTTTGTCTGAGGAGGATATTGACTCCTTATTCCTTTTGTTACTTGTAGCAGTATTCCTCTTTGGGCGTCCAAGTGAATCTGGTGAAGGGCAAGCGAGCAAGTACGCATGCGAGCTCCATTCTCTGCTCATCTAGGTGTGTAAGCCATATGAGAGGTTGTCCCTTGAGCTCTACTCACCTTGGCTGCTCTACTCACAATTGAGTGGGAATCTGGAATTATGATTTCTTGCCTTGGCATGGACGTACACTGATGTCTGTGTAATTTCCTGCTGTAATAAGCTTCTATAATTTTGTTGGCAATTATTGTGTTCTGAGAAGAGAATATTCTCTATTACTAGATGTCTATAATCTCACATTGTAACAGGCTGCTTCTCGCAACAACAAAAAAGGTTTTCGCTCAATGATTTTCTTTTGTTCCCAGTGTCCTTGTGAAGTCCTACTTGAAAGATGTTCCTTCCATTCCACAGACATGCCAATCTCTCTGTTGTTATTTCTGCTTCGTCCTCACTTCCTGAGATTGACATTCTCTTCTCGTTCTCCTCTGACTTTCCTTCCCAGTGTTGAAAAGATGATGATGTATGTTTCACACACATTGATCCGACCCTGTAATACTGAATCTATGGATGACGCTCGATCTTGTGAAAGACGATCGCTTTGTCCCACGCCTCTGAGTAATTTCTCCACTGCGCCCGGTGCTGATCAATATTTATCTATCATAAGCAAACTGAATGTGGGGTCATGGATATCACATCCACATATATCTTGGAATGCTTAAAGGATGGCGGAATGGTAAAGGATAGGGGTTTTTATGAGAAATTCCCTTCATGTCTGTGAGCCGTTTCTGGCCTCCAGTGTTTCTGCTGTTTTTTCTACCAAACAGTGGACATGGATTGTATGGTGCTGCTGCAGTATATAAACTCAATCCATCATTATGACTAAACCCTCCACACCCTGAAGTAAGTGCTAAACCATATGCAAGAGTTTTTAAAGGACAGGTTTGGGCTACAGCGTCCCAGCCCCACGCTTTCAGAGGCACAACTCTGAGGCAAATTCTCAGCAGTCCAGAGATCACACAGTGATTTATGAGATTCTGGGCTTTAGGGAGTGAGCCAGTGAAGGTTGAGGGATTTCATACCGGGGAGTTATAAAGGCATCTGCATTTAAACAAATTTTCTAACATTGAGGGGGTTTCAATACCTGTTGTGTCATTTTGTTTAATGACTGGAGTGGGAGGCTGGGGTGCAGAGAAGCAAATAGTAGCGATTCCACAGCGAAGCGGAGGAATATAACTGAATAGAATTAAATTGAGGGAAATCAGGGTCACAGCTCCGGTGTCTATGGTGGGCAGCTGAATATTCATCACTCTCACCCTAAACACTGCTATGATTAATTGCACCGCTGGTGTGATTTAAAATATGAATGAATTCCTTAAAAATTATTCAAATTGAGCACCACTCTCATGTTTAATGTATGATGCACTTATTGTTTTGGCTTGGGGAGACAGCCTCTGTTTGGCAGGTAAGACTTCCTTTGAGATTCCATGGTCGGTTACCTCTGAGGTCATCACATGACTGAGGTTTGAGTCTCCCCAGACCCAACTGAAAACTGAAAATGTATTTTCAAATGTAGTTTCTGTTTAGTTGAGTTTCTTGGGGATTTCAAGCCTTTTTTCTCTCTCCAAATTAGTTAATATGAGTCACTATCATTGACAGAGCTGTTGGCCTGGTCTCAGCAATGCTAATTAATCAACTTTTGGTGAAGAGGACTCAGACACAGTATCATAGGATTGTTTCTGGGTTTTGTATCTCAGCCCAGTTGAGCAGCCAACCTGTGGTTCTGACCTACTTTCTGCCCTGATCAACAGTCATGTGGAGAACTGGTGCAGCTCGGATTCATTCCCCACGGATCACATTTCTTTCTTTCAGAGGTTTATGTCATCGTTACTGAATTACCTGTTCCATTCTTGTGCGCGGCCTGGCACATTTTAATATTTCATTATCAGTATGATAATACCTTAAATATGCCATAGGAGTCACAAAGAGGGTGTCCTGCTCCTGAAACCTGCTCCTGCATTCATCCCAGTCATCATAAACAGAGCATTGAGGTAGGTACATGTTGGACATCAATGTGTGTGCAATTACAATGGTAACAATATGGCTAATGGTTTGCCTTGAGTGGTAGGTGTTGTGGGTTTTGACACTCTTATGATGCTCGTATGTACCAGATATAAAATAACACAATATATATGTCACAACAGGTCTGAATATATGTGTCATGACAGTGTTATGACAGGTTATGACATGGTTATGAAAGTGTTATGACGCTACGCTTCAAGTAAAGTGGGTTGTTTTTTACCAACAAGGGAATAAAATGCAGCAAGAGTGATGCATTTGCTTGTCTGCTTGTTCCTCCCTTTCCAAATTAGCGGATCAAAAGGCTAATTCAATCCTTGAGGAGCTGTACTTGGACAGAGATTCCCCCAAGAGCCCCTGTGCAACTCATTCATAAAACACACATGTCACTCCTGTCACAAGCTCACTCCACAGTAGCATCCATCGGCTAGCCTGGAAGTCCCACAATTTCATACACGTCGCCCATTGCTATCCGCACCAGTCTTCTACTCTGAGATGTAATTAAAACACAATTTGATGGGTTAGCCCTCTTGAAAGAAATGAAAAAGTAAAAGTAATGGTAATAATAATCCAATTAGATGTTCTATCACGTGAAAGCAACAAGGAAAATGACTGCCAATGTTCCTTTAAGCCCTTGATCTTCTGTTCAACAAGGTGTGGTGACGGTCAAATGAAAGGTTGATGGTGAAACTAAATTAAATGGCAGAGTTGCTCCTCCGTGACATATTAACTCACTACACTGGGAGTTCGGGAGAAGAGATTTCATCTTTTTCATTACCCTCTGATTTACGTGTCTCAAAATATTTGCGGCGTATCACTCGGGTGTATCCGGGTTGCTAACCCACTGCTCCCAAACAGAGATGGGTTTAGGGAGTACGGTGGGTTTGTTATTAAGAGCAGTGTCACAGCTCCTGGCCATTGTTGTAGATAGCGAGCGTGTCTGTAAGTCAGATGGAGCTCAGGGAGAGGAGGCTTAATGACCCAGGAGTTGCATGATTAATGGAATGGTTTACACGATATTTCTCCAACTTCCTGGCATAGCGTGTGTAAAGGCTGGGCATATCATCTTTTAAGAGCCCTGCTCAAGGTCAACAGAGCTTGGAAGAGAGCAGCGACGACAGGCTATTAGTGGAGTTCCTTTCCTATACCCAGGACTGACACGCACACACACACACACACACACACACACACACACACACACACACACACACACACACACACACACACACACACACACACACACACACACACACACACACACACACACACACACACACACACACACAGGGGACCACCCTTGTATTGTAAGAACCTTGGGGATTTCTGTAACCTCTTTCGAGAAAGCAATGCACACGTACCTTGTTGTTATAGAAGCTGAGTAGAGGGATGGCAGAATCCAGGCATTGCACACAATTTTTTTATGTAACTTTTACCTTAGCTATCACTGTAAGGTCAAGCCCATTTTCTCCTCATCTACCAGGTTGTTCTGAGCAGAGATGGTGAATAAATGAGGATGTCAGCCCACGACTACATTAGAACTATGATACATAATGTTAGTGATGTTTCGAATGCAGGTGATGTGATGCCTTTGAGACGTTAATGAGGCCGATGCAACCCATGCAGCACACTGATGAGAGGGCTCTGTAGTGCGCTATATAGGGAATATGGTGACACAACCAGCCTTAGGCAACACACAGGCATTGATGTAGCCTAATTCACCAGGGGGCTCGCCCCTCCAACAGTCTGTTCCATATAAACTCATTGGTTCTGACTATTTTCCGCCACTAAGGGACATATTTTCTTTATTACCGTTCTCCAAATCATGGAACGGCTACAGCAGCCAGCAATAAGGCAAAGCAATTATAAATACAAATTTCCAATAAGTGCCTGGAAGGTATGTTGAAAGGCCCTCCGTAGGAGATAATTACAGCCTGGCTTGATTACATTTAAAAAGAGACAAGTACATTTGAGAAAAATCATGAATTATTCAAGCAAACAACAACACCCGCAAAGCACAACCCTATGTGTTTGTCTGTGTGGATGAGACACTACTACCAGACCGTCACCGCAGTGATTCTGTTGGTTGTGACCGACTGTACGCAGGACGCAGGACTGTACGCTTTCATGACAGTGATTCTGCTTCTGTCTGTACCCAGGAGATAGCTGTCACCACAGTGATTCTGCTTCTGACTGTACCCAGGAGATTGCTGTAACCACAGTGATTCTGCTTCTGACTGTACCCAGGAGATTGCTGTCACCACAGTGATTCTGCTTCTGACTGTACTCAGGAGATAGCTTTCACCACAGTGATTCTGCTTCTGACTGTACGCAGGAGATAGCTGTCACCACAGTGATTCTGCTTCTGACTGTACGCAGGAGATAGCTGTCACCACAGTGATTCTGCTTCTGACTGTACCCAGGAGATAGCTGTCACCACAGTGATTCTGCTTCTGTCTGTACCCAGGAGATAGCTGCCACCACAGTGATTCTGCTTCTGACTGTATGCAGGAGATAGCTATCTGTCACAACAGTGAGAGAAAACACTTGTTGTTTAGTCATTCTCTTCCACTGAAGTTTCACTAATAGTCTATGTAATAAGCATACAAATACATTTCATCAAGTCCTAATGAACTCTTTAGGCTAGTTAAAAGGGTGATGTAAACGCAAGAAATGCAAGGTAATTATCTAACATGTAGACTTGCTGGGTACATTGCCAGACTGTTTTGCTTGCTTTAAAGCATGTCATACTCTGAAAACAAATCAAGCTCAGAAAAGTTGACAGATAATTATGAAACACGCTTGTGTTTCACCTTTGTAATCCACAGTGTGGCATATAGTATATTTAAGCAATAAGGCCCGAGGGGGTGTGGTATATGGCCAATAAACCACGGCAAAGGTGCCAAATTGATATTATTGTCACAACTGCTCCCGCTCTCCCCCCCCCCCCCTCGGCACTTGAGGGCGCCAGGCTGCCCTGCATCACTCATGCGCATCAGAGATATTGGACTCACCTGGACTCATTCATTTGTTTATTTCCACCCCTATATTTGTCAGTTCCCTTGCTCTGTTCCCCGCTGCGACATTAAATGTTTTTGTCTTTGTTACCTGTTGGTGACGCTTTTCCTGTCTCGTTCCATGTCCGTTATTTATTTAACGTTTTACTCCCCGTACCTGCTTCGTCTCACCAGCGTCATCCATGTGACAGAATGCAGCAGCCCACATATGAAGCATCGGGTAGTACTTGCGTTCCGGTTGGTATGGTGACATCGGCTCTGGGTCGCCGCCGATGGAACCGGGGGTGCCTAGCCAGCTCGTCGGGCTTCCACGCCCTAGCTGGCTCGAGGTTTCCTTGCCCGAGGTTTACGGATGGCGCCCATCCCACGTCGTGCCTCAGCCAGATCGTCTGTTCTTGTTCGCCGAGCCGGTCCAGGAGTTTTTTTTGTTTGTTTTTAGTTTTGTTGGTGACGTCGGGGTGGATTCCGCCGCCGATGGAACCGGGGGTGCCTAAGCCAGCCCGTCTGCCTTTCACGCCCTGGCTGACTCGAGAGGTTTCCTTGCCTCGGTTGGCTCGGTGGCTTCCCATCCCACGTCACACTCCACCGGATCTTCAGGCTCCCTCTCTTCAGCGGGATCTACAGGAGTCTTGCCTCAGCCGGAATGTCGTGCTTCCATGCCTCAGCCGGCTCGCCAGGCTCTCACTCTCCTGCCGGTTCGTTGGGATCCCACGCCCCAACTGGCTTGCCCAGCGCCCATGTCTCAGCTGGTTCGCCCAGGTGGGACGCCGAGTGGCACCCCTAGAGAGGGGGGGGGGGGTACTGTCACGTCTGCTCCCCCCCGGCGCTTGAGGGCGCCAGGCTGCCCTGCATCACTCCCTCCTAGCATCTATTACGCACACCTGGCTTCCCTCGTCACGCACATCAGCGATATTGGACTCACCTGGATTCACTCATCATCTGTTTATTACCTCCCCTATATTTGTCAGTTCCCCGCTGCTGCATTAATTGTTTTTGTCTTTGTTACCTGTTTGCTGACGCTGTTCCTGTCTCGTTCCATGTCCGTTATTTATTAAATGTTTTACTCCCCGTACCTGCTTCGTCTTACCAGCATCATTCCATGTGACAATTATAAACTGGTTACCTACTTAACTAGAGCAGTAAAAATAAATGTTTTGTCATACCCATGGTATATGGTCTGATATACCACGGCTTTCAGCCAATCAGCATTCAGGGCTCGAACCACCCAGAATAATTATAAGTAGTTTAACAGTGTTGCAAATAGTACAGGGAGGTGAACAAATCCCACCAGTCTAGATAACACTCTTGGCCTCAAGAAATAGCTTTGTTCTTCAGAAAAAGGCCTGATGTTTTGTTGCCTACACTTCACTGGTGCTCAACAAAGGAAACCTCAGTCATTGAGAATGAAGTGGAAAGATTAATCTCTCTGACTTAGTGACCCGCTGGAGTAGCATGTATGACTGTAGAAATGTGTGACCTTTAGCGTGACCGCGGGAATAAAGATAATGATTCTCCGCAGGGAGTCTAGAGTGTGCATTAGGAGTGTCTTTCACTTTGTTATTGAAGAGAGTCAGCCTTCTGCGCCGATGCCACAGGATGGGAATCAGCTGGAATAACGCAGCCAACTGTGAAGGACTGAGGGAAGTGACAGGGGCTGAACAGTGTGAAGTCTGTGACACACACAAGCTGTTTTAAGCAACAGACACACATACATTGACAGACATTTTAGCAAAGTCAAAGAAGACATGAAGTCGCACAAATACGTAATTGTTTTTTAGTTGTGTTACTTTAAGAGTTAGAGCTGGTTATTAAAATGTTTTGTTCTTTTAAACAATGGCTATGCTGCAGAAGCTATCAGATATAAATTGCATGGTATTTAAGCAATTGAAAGAGGTTGGTTGACCCACTCTACTCTTTTTTTGGAGTTGATGTACAGATTTTGGATCTTAATTTGATCATCCGGTTGAAAAAGAACTTTCCTGCAATGCAAAACATTTAAAACATGTTTATTTGAGGTTTTAAAAGGTTTATGAAGTTTGTAATTTCCACTTTGAAATTTCAGACTTGATATTCTCTTACGAAAAATGATTCAACCCCTACAAAAATGTCCATTGATTATAATCCACATAATAATTCAAAATATTCTGTTGCTGCAGAATTATTTTCCTGCTATAGCAAACTGGCTCTAGTTGAGATCTGTTTCCTAGTATTTTCTAACACAAGATTTGTACAAATGTGTGGTTATACTACTGAAAGGCCACACAATTTAATTGATACACTGCTGGTTAGGCCAAGTAAGCAAACATGTAATGTGTGTGTGTGTGTGTGTGTGTGTGTGTGTGTGTGTGTGTGTGTGTGTGTGTGTGTGTGTGTGTGTGTGTGTGTGTGTGTGTGTGTGTGTGTGTGTGTGTGTGTGTGTGTGTGTGTGTGTGTGTGTCTCTTTAACTGAACAAACCCCCAATTTTGTTAGTCTAGTGAGACCCTCCTTATCAACTAAACCACTATGATGATAATGTGGAGTGGGTCTCTAAGGCCCAGAATGACTCAGCGTCGCAGCCAAGGCTGTTAGTTTTAATGCACACAGCCAGCCTGTGAAGAGGGGCTCAGTCTACCACATAGAAAATTACAAAGACCAATCAATACAAATGTGTCCTACAAAGTTAAATACCAGGTCGCCTGATAAACAGCCGCCTCTCCCTGCAGTTAAATCCTGCCTCCTGTAGGCAACCTGGCTCTGGGAGTTTGGCTGCAGAGGGACAGATAGGCTTGTCTATAACAAGAACCATAGGAATCAGTGGAGGCTGCTGAGGGGAGGACAACTCATAATAATGGCTGGAATGGAGTCAATGGAATGGTATCAAACACATCAAATACATGGTTTCCATGTGGTTGATGCCATTCCATTGACTCTATTCCAGCCATTATTATGAGCCGTCCTCCCCTTTGTAGCCTCCATTGATATGAATTGTCAAGACAGCAGAAGTAGGTCTGCGATCAGGCTCCAGGTAGGCAGTCAAATCCAAATCTCCTATTAAAACAAATAGTTAATTATCAGAGCCTCTCAGCTTGTCAAGAGGAACAACACAGGGGTCTTAACTATTTATTTGCTCTTGAAGAAAAAGAGGATGTTGGTCCCTCCCAAGAAAAGAGATTGTTACCACAATTGTCCTGACTACAGTTCAGCAAAAACTATACCGTGCCCATTCGCTGCTCCCTTTTGCAGCACTTTATACAGATACAGTATTCTGTCATCCTTCACTCCTCTTTCCCATCCAATGGGTCTTAAATTGTTATTTTGATTAACTGGGAGAGTTTTGAGAGTTTCCACAGGCAGAGAGGGATACAAACCTAAATAAATAGCCCAGGCTTTTTGTGAACAGAAAGCCACTTTCACGTTTCGTCTATCGCTAAACTACGTGCTTCAATTGACGTAAAATAAAAAAAAATATGGTTTAGTGGGATTAAAGGAAAACAATCAAAAGAAAACTCCACGGAAATTACAGTATATCCAGACATGCTGTCTTGAAGGTTTTCTTTGGATCTATATGTGTGTGTGTGTGTGTGTGTGTGTGTGTGTGTGTGTGTGTGTGTGTGTGTGTGTGTGTGTGTGTGTGTGTGTGTGTGTGTGTGTGTGTGTGTGTGTGTGTGTGTGTGTGGGTGTGTGGGTGTGTGTGTGTGGTGGGGGCTGTGAGGGAGCCAAGGCAGAGGGGTGGTGGTGCCTGAAAAAGCATCAATAAAGGCTTGAGCAGTAAGCTCTCCTGGGTGTGAGATTGACTCTATTGATTTGTCTCTCAGAAGATAACATCTTCAGTTCTGGACTTGTTAACGGCATTGACATCTTTTAAAATGTCATACATTTACATACCCTCATTCTTCTCTTTCAGTGTTGTTTTTGCTGAAGACATTTTAAGAATTTTCCTCAAACCCTCAGAGAGAACAGAACAGTACTTTAGTCATGCAGCGGAAGACCAATCATGAAGTATTAATTGTCCAATCATTAATGAGCAGATATCAGTTACTACACCTGGTTACCCGTATAGGGTTTTCTGCATTACAGATCACTGAAATGGTGGGTGGGTATTTTAACAGAGGTAAAATAGGCTAGCCAGTGTATTGATTGAGGTCATGTGATTCTGCCTTCCATCCAATGGCCCTTGCTTCTTTATTTTGTGAATGTGTCCGTATTGACATCGGAAGGCTGGAGGTGGCTGGAATGGTAACCAAATACCTAGACCACTGCCTTGGCCAAAGGACCTCAAACCCAGTTTGACTGTACTGTTGAACATAGTACTTTTTCTGTGTACTCTCCTTATGATATGACATAACAATCACATTTCAGGTCACTTCATGATTTTTCCATTTAGTCCATCATGGGAACTTAATTCCTATAATATTCAAGTTGAGAGTGGATAAACAATACGACCATAAAGAGAGATGTATATTTCACATGGATGACAGATGTAGCACATGGATGACAGATCTCTGGATGCCTACAGAAGTAAGATCAGGAAATGCAAACTTGTAGTGTATTCAAGGTTTTAAAAGGCTTCTAAAGTTTGTAAAGTTTGTAACTAAAAATGTATCAACCCATAATGTCCATCAATTATAATCCACACAGTAATTCACATTTCCTGTTGCTGCAGGATTATTGTCCTGCTGTGAAAAACTGGTCAAATTAAGATCTTACATCTGTAACATGTAGTTCATGGAACCAGACAGTCAGCAATGTAAAACTCAGGAGGACTACTAGCCATAGCCTCTGTATCCCCTCTTGCAAGTTAAGTCCATTCTGAATCTACCAGCTGTCAATAACAGAGAGCTATGGCATGCCATCATCTGGCATATTGTGCCGCCATAAACTAGCAAGCAAGCAAAATTCAGCACTAGATAGATCCTACTGATTAATCTCCTCTAGCAATTCAGCACCACTCTGTATTTCCCACACCTCTGTGTCCATTGGGGTTTCACTGAGAGCTTCTAGCCTCAGCCATGTGATTAGCGCTAGCTAGCATTCCACATTAGAAGCACATCCGAGTGTTCATCCCTCTTTAAATTGCTTCCCCCACTTTATCCAAAGTAGCATAGATAATGCAAACACCTTTGCTCTTTTAATTGAATTGCTGATTAATTAAGGGACTGGTTTGCTCATTACATTCCTTCAGAGAACTTTAGAAAGATTGGGGTGATGCAAATCAGATATTCTAAGTCAAGACAGATGTTCTCATCGGGGTGGCTAGATATTCCATCTGATGTAGCCTAAAGTAGTTGATTGAGAACCTCTGCATAAATGAGCCAAGGTATTCGATTTGTTGTAAGGTGAAAAGTGAACTTCAAGGCATAAGTTGCCAACGTGTTGGCTCATTACAGTTGGAGTGCTTTCCAATCAAATAAAAGTTTATTGGTCGCGTACACAGATTTGCAGGTGTTATGACAGGAAAATGCTTAGATTACTAGCTCCAACAGTGCAGTAAAATCGCAAATACAATACGAATAAACAAATAATCAAATAAAAATATATTTAAGTAGATATATTAGTGTGAGCATGTGTGAGAATCCAGAATATAAATATGTGGTGTGTGTATATGTAGCAGACATGCAACCTTTAAAAGCAGCGTCTGCCCTGGGCCCAATAAGGAACTTCCTCTTGGTCTAAAGGTCTAAGATGTGTGTTGCTCCTGTGGGAGACCCAGGTTCATATCCTGTGCTACATATAGACAGTACATAATTTGGAAAATAAAATATAGGTATATTAGGATGAGCTACATGGAGAACACAGTATGTACAGTGAGTAAACAACACTTTATAAAGAGAAATATGAGGCGACCAGCGTTCAATGACCATACATATGGCATTAGTAGTCTCTGTCAGCTAGATGGTAGCAGAGTGAACAGACTGTGGCTGAGGTCCTTAATGATCTTCTTGGCCTTCCTTTAACACAGAGTGCTGTAAATGTCCTGGGGGGCAGGCAGCACAATGCGTTGGGCTGACCGCACCGCCCTCTGGATGGCCATGGGGTTGAGGGCGAGGCAGTTGCCGTACCAGGCGGTGATGCAGCCCAACAGAATGCTCTCAGTGGTACATTTGTAGAAGTTTGTGAGGGTCTTAGGGTGGTGTGGTCTGGAATTGACCATCTAACCTCGACTTTCTAAAGTATCCATTCTTACAGATTGAAACGTTAGAGGCTCTAGGATATGAGAATTTCATTGATTTATGTTTCTTTGGCCCAGTAAAAGGATGGAGAGCTGTTTCGAACCCATTTTCTCAGTAGGAGTAGAACCCTAAAAGATGTTCCAGTTGGGTGAAACTGTCAACAACGATTACCACTCACATTTGTACCGCTATGAAACAGTTCTCTCTGTACCTCTATCAAAGTCACGCACCATTTACATGGTGGAAATACTTTGGAAACTTCTTAAATACTTTGGAAAATGATGGTGAATGCTTAGCAACCGTATGTCTGGTCTGACCAGGAAGCTAAACTCTGTAGCACCTCTGCCCAGGACTCTGCCCCAGGTTACTGTACACTAGTTTGTACAGTGTGACATTTAGAGCCCCCTACTGGCTTTTCATATTTAATTAGTTGTAGCATGACATCACATCTACAATATTTGGCCTGAAGACAACAGGAGACAGGAGAACAGACTCATCAGAGATCCTCCAAGGTATGGCCAATTAAAAGCTCTGAGCATTTTATTTGTGAAGTAATCTCAGGATGACTATACGGAACTGAGGAATTTTGCTAGTCTTGTCTAGAGATGCTGTGAGGAGTCAATGAAGCCTTTTTTCATTAGTGAGGCAGCCAGTAGAGTTTGACATTTATGTATTTGAGGTTGTTAGCTGAGGAGCATGGACTTGAGTCACCGAGGAGCATTTTTGCCACTGAATATCTTTCTGCCTGTGGGGCTGCAGGCCCCCTCTCTCTCTCTCTCTCTCTCTCTCTCTCAGTAAGTCATCAGCTGCCAAAGCAGGAGGCCTTCGTAGGTTCCCACAGGGCTCACTTTCTGCGCACACACACACACACACACACACACATTTACAATCCCATCATTCGCTGGGATGATGTCCTGGGAGCACGCTGTCAGATGCAACAACCTTATTGGAAGAAGAGGAGATATGAATGAATAATGATGCAGTATCTATCTGCTCTGAGAAAATAAAGTAGAGGGGAAGTGTTGCGATGAAAAGACTGATGTAATGGAGGTTAGAACTCCAAGAAAAGGACGATAAATGCAAAGTGTGCAGTGTTGCCATGTTCCAAAAATAGTACAGAAAAGGGCAGAAAATATGAATATATACTGTAATTGGTGCAAGGGCTCCAAGTACAACTGCTCCATGTCATTTTACAGATAGCCGATCTCTAATGTAGGTGAATCTAAAAATTCATACAAATACACTTAGCTTGCTGTGACCAGTGTGCAGTGCTCAGTTAATACCAACAGCATAAGACCAATCAGGCCTTTAAGAGAGCCTCATATCAGAGCAGTCAGTCTCTGTCATCTTCTCTCCCTCCATTTGGGAAACCAAACCAGTTTGTGTTTTCTTATTTGTGTTTGGAGTTAGGTCCCTGCTCAGATCACTGGAGAGCTGCTGTGTTGTGTCTGGACACAGCAGGGCGTAGAACGAACCAACAGAGAGATGGGGGAGCAGAAAACGAGGACATGAAAACCTGGTGTCGACACAGGATGTCAAGGGCAATCATTACCGTTCTGAATAAAAACGCAGTCCCCACTGGCAGGTATAAGAACCAAAATGTCACAATGGTGACTTCTGGTCCCCTGTTAGATTTGGGTTTAAATCAAATAGCATTTTGGACATGGGAAATCCATTATCACAAGGATCATCACATTTGACAAGGATTTTGTTTTGGAGAGGTGTTAGCTGAGAGAGAGGGAGAGTGAGAGGAAGAGAGCACTGCCCTGTAATGTCAACTACAGAAGGGACCTATCTGCTGTGCAGAGAAAGTGAGATAGGGGGTAGAGTGAGAGAGTAATAGAGAGAGCACTGCCCTGAATGTCAACTACAGAAAGGGGAACCATCCAACCTCTTCCCTGCGCTGACACATACAGTCAAATCAGATGATTAATCAGAAGAGGAAAGCAGAAAACCATTCAGTGTGTTGTTAACTGAGGGAAGCCTCATCATAACAGCTAATTACCAACAAGAGCCATTTCTTCGATTGTCTATCGTGCTGGGAATCACAGTGCTCTCAACACATCTAGGAAAGACTCGATGTAATTGGCCTATCACATTTGCCCTATGACTAATCTTGTTTTGTGTGCCACATCTTAAAAATAAATAATTTCTGTTTGCTCCCAGTCTATTCAATACGTACCATGTGCTGACATAACACAAGGAAAAAATAGAGGTGGATCTCTCCTTGATACTTTGGATTCAAAACAGGACAAAGTGTTACAGTATTTAATACACTACATGAGTGGTTCCCAACCCTTTAATAGTCCCTTCAAACATTCAACCTCCAGCTGCATACCCCCTCTAGCACCAGGGTCAGCGCATTCTCAAATGTAGTTTTTTGCCATCATTGTAAGCCTGCCACACACACACTATACAATACATTTATTAAACATAAGAATGAGTGTTTTTGTCACAACCCGGCTCGTGAGAAGTGACAAAGAGCTCTTAAAGGACCAGGGCACAAATAATAATATAATAATAATCAATTATTTTGCTCTTTATTTAACCATCTTACATATAAAACCTTATTTGTTTATTGAAAATTGTGAATAACTCACCACAGGTTAATGAGAAGGGTGTGCTTGAAAGGATGCACACACAGTGCCTTGCAAAAGTATTCATCCCCTTGGTGTTTTTCCTATTTTGTTGAATTACAACCTGTAATTTAAATGGATTTTTATTTGGATTTCATGTAATGGACATACACAAAATAGTCCAAATTGGTGAAGTGAAATGAAAAAAATAACTTGTTTCAATGAAAAAGTGGTGCATGCATATGTATTCACCCCCTTTGCTATGAAGCCCCTAAATAAGATCTGGTGCAACCAATTACCTTCAGAAGTCACATAATTGGTGAAATAAAGTCCACCTGTGTGCAATCTAAGTGTCACATGATCTGTCACATGATCTCAGTATATATACACCTGTTCTGAAAGGCCCCAGAGTCTGCAACACCACTAAGCAAGGGGCACCACCAAGCAAGCAGCACCATGAAGACCAAGGAGCTCTCCAAACAGGTCAGGGACAAAGTTGTGGAGAAGTACAGATCAGGGTTGAGTTATAAAAAAATATCCAAAACTTTGAGCATCCCATGGAGCACCATTAAATCCATTATTAAAAAATTGAAAGAATATGGCACCACAACAAACCTGCCAAGAGAGGGCTGCCCACCAAAACTCACTGACCAGGCAAGGAGGGCATTAATCAGAGAGGCAACAAAGAGACCAAAGATAACTCTGAAGCCCAGACCTCAATCCAATTGAAAATCTGTGGTATGACTTAAAATTGCCGTACATCAGCGGAACCCATCCAACTTGAAGGAGCTGGAGTAGTTTTGCCTTGAAGAATGGGAAAAAATCCCAGTGGCTAGATGTGCCAAGCTTACAGAGACATACCCCCAAGAGACTTGCAGCTGTAATTGCTGCAAAAGGTGGCTCTACAAAGTATTGACTTTGGGGGGGTGAAAAGTTATGGATGTTCAAGTTTTCAGCTTTTTTGTCTTATTTCTTGTTTGTTTCACAAGAAAACATATTTTGCATCTTCAAAGTGGTAGGCATGTTGTGTAAATCAAATGATACAAACCCCCCAAAAATCTATTTTAATTCCATGTTGTAAGGTGTGTGAATGCCAAGGGGTGAATACTTTCGCAAGCCACTGTAACTCTGCAATGTTGTGTTGTATTGGAGAAAGTCTTAAATCATTTTCCACACACAGTCTGTGCCTGTATTTAGTTTTCATGCTAGTGAGGGCGGAGAATCCACTCTCACATAGGTACGTGGTTGCAAAGGAGATCAGTGTCTTAACAGCGCGTTTTGCCAAGGCAGGATACTCTGAGCGCAGCCCATTCCAGAAATTTGGCAGTGGCTTCTGATTCAATTAAATTTTCACAGAACCACTTGTTGCAATTTCGATGAGGCTCTCTTGTTCAGATATCGGTAAGTGGACTAGAGGCAGGGCATGAAAGGGATAACGAATCCAGTTGTTTGTGTCATCCATTTCGGGAAAGTACCTGCGTAATTGCGCACCCAACTCACCCAGGTGCTTCGCTATATCACATTTGACATTGTCTGTAAGCTTGAGTTCATTTGCACACAAAAAAATCATACAATGATGGAAAGACCTGTGTGTTGTCCTTGTTAATGCAGACAGAGAAGAGCTCCAACTTCTTAATCATAGGCTCAATTTTGTCCCGCACATTGTATATAGTTGCGGAGAGACCCTGTAATCCTAGATTCAGATCATTCAGGCGAGAAAAAACATCACCCAGATAGGCCAGTCATGTGAGAAACGCGTCATCATACAAGCGGTCAGACAAGTGAAAATTATGGTCAGTAAAGAACACTTTAAGCTCGTCTCTCAATTAAAAAAAAAATGTGTCAATACTTTGCACCTTGATAACCAGCACACTTCTGTATGTTGTAAAAGCGTTACAAGGTCGCTGCCCATATCATTGCATAGTGCAGAAAATACACGAGAGTTCAGGGGCCTTGCTTTAACAAAGTTAACCATTTTCACTGTAGTGTCCAAAACGGCAGCAAGAGCCTCTCGGTGGATGATGCAGTGTACCCAAGTGGCTGTTGACATCTAGTGGAAGCCGTAGGAAGTGAAAACTCATCCATATCTCGCTGTAATTTCAATGGGATCTTGGTTGAAAATCTACCAGCCTCAGAAAAAATCCAAACAGGAAGTGGAACTTCTCAGGTTTTTGCCTGCCAAATGAGTTCTGTTATACTCACAGACATAATTCAAACAGTTTTAGAAACTTCAGAGTGTTTTCTATCCAATACTAATAATAATATGCATATATTAGCAACTATGACTGAGGAGCAGGCCGTTTACTCTGGGCACCGCTCATCCAAGCTACTCAATACTGCCCCTGCAGCCATAAGAAGTTAATTAATTATTTGACTAGGCTACCTGTATTTGACATTGTGTTGTTGTTTCGCTGAACACTAGATGGTTTAATTTTATTTTTGCCAGTGAACGAGGCTACTCAGGCGAGAAATAAACCTCACCCAAATGTAAGCCCCGTTGGAAAATATGAAGAAAAAATATATATATACATATTTTTTCAAACCTGAAATCACATTTGTATTTGGCTTACCCCCAACGACATTTGGGAATACCTGCACTACATAGTGTAGGCTACATTGTGCTGTTGCTACTGTGGACCTCTATGTATCCATAGTGAGTGACATGATTAGGCTGTGAGTCATCAAACTTTATACAGTAACATAACAAGCCCTCGGTGGCTCTTCCACCAATGATTTACAATGCACCACTCCATTCTTCAGCTTCTCCCTGGAATTTCATTATTCTGACTCCCTTTCTTCCATCAAGGTTGTGGGTGTGGGAGTTGAAAGGACTTCTCAGCCCTGGCGAATGGTTACATTTAGAAATGCTTAGAATTTTCCCTTTATATCTCCAGGTAGAGAACTCTACAGTATACCTGAACTGCACACAGATATCTAAGATATAACGTTTGATACAAACCTGCTATTAGATAAAGTATAATTTACATGCTGATTGATATTTCAAATATTTCTAACATTATTTTATAATATTATACATAATAGGTTACTAATTATTATTACAAAATAATATTATCAAATGAATGAGAAACCTATCACTAATCAGCCATCAACTTAATGCCTTCCAACCTCCCAAATTCGGTCTAATTCAGACATGCACAGCCATCACTGTTTCACTACTACATCATTCAGTTGTTATCCAGTTCCTCTTTTCACTGACAGCCAATCCACTGTTTGCGTTTCCCTGTTGTTTGAGGAGAATAATTACACATTATCTTAACCTTATTACAATTAAGTCACCAGCAGCACTCAACACACTCCCCGGTCTGGGTTGTAAATAAATTAGATTTTTTGAGGCAATGCCGGGCCAGTGTGTGCCAACACTGATGGAATATCTTGGCTCAGAACTATGGCTTTTGCCAACAAACAAAACAGGAAACATTAGATGGATTATTAAGTTGGAGCGTATTTGTATTTCTTCAGAGGTTGGAGTTGTAGGACTGTGTGACTGTGTGATCTGTACTGTTTTAAGGGGGAGACTTCTAGCATCACATTTGTTTATGTTGTCTTTTCATTTGCATATACATTTTTTAGCTTCTGGTCTGTGTTTTTCCAAAGACTATCTGGAGGCATCATTAAATATTGAAAGAGATAAACATAAATTAAACATACGAATTTCATGTTGCTCAGCTTCGGTGTGGATGAAATGTAACTTTTTTGACGAGGAACTTGATATCAATATACAGCCCACAGACACATTCTCATGAAAAGACGAAAGAGGATGCAACACTGAAAAAGTAAATGTAATCAAACCTTATCTTTGCGCTGCCATGTTTGCATTTATTATTGGATTGAACAGTCATCACTACAGTACCAGTGACACTTTAAAGCTGAAATTAAAGACGACCTAATGGATACAGTCAGTCACTGACATGCAAGCTTCTGTAGGCGTATCCATACACTTCATTACATAAACCTTATATATTCAGAGTTCTCTTAATTTATTTACCGAGACCTACAGTAACATGAGTTATCAGTTTTTCCTAGCCACTGACAAACAATGACTTCCATAATGACACAGGCAGCATATAGCATTATGACACGACCGTCATCCTTTAGGCTACACAATAACTAACTAGACACTGACACTTCCACAAAGCTGTCAAAGCAGTGTCATACTAATTACATTGAAGACATTTTTACGTAGCTTTTTCTGCCATGCAGTCAGCCATTTACTCTCTATCCATCACAACAGGTAATCTTTTTCTGCCATGCAGTCAGCCATTTACTCTCTATCCATCACAACAGGTAATCTTTTTCTGCCATGCAGTCAGCCATTTACTCTCTATCCATCACAACAGGTCATCTTTACTGCCATGCAGTCAGCCATTTACTCTCTATCCATCACAACAGGTCATCTTTTCTGCCATGCAGTCAGCCATTTACTCTCTATCCATCACAACAGGTCATCTTTTCTGCCACGCAGTCAGCCATTTACTGTCTATCCATCACAACAGGTCATCTTTTCTGCCATGCAGTCAGCCATTTACTCTCTATCCATCACAACAGGTAATCTTTTTCTGCCATGCAGTCAGCCATTTACTCTCTATCCATCACAACAGGTCATCTTTACTGCCATGCAGTCAGCCATTTACTCTCTATCCATCACAACAGGTCATCTTTACTGCCATGCAGTCAGCCATTTACTCTCAATCCATCATAACAGGTCATCTTGCATCATAATGACTCTTTGCAGAATGACATCATCACAACAGTGACAGAGCACTGAGGCATGGATGATGTCAACACTCTCATTATTACCTGCATCCCAAATGGCACCCTAGGGTACGGAATTGGGTGCCATTTAGGACACAACATTGTCTTGGTCCAAGTCCTCCTCAGGGGTACTAAACTGAATTACTTTATTTCTGCCCCATGAAGAGATTTCAACCAGTTCTGTCCTTCATTTATTCTGCTTTGAAGTTAATGTTAAAATAAAGAGTGTATTTCATGTGTAAATGTGTAAATAATATATTTCTTAAAAGGGCCAGGGGTTATTGTGTTAGCTTAGCAACTCCTTGCAGAAGAGGAGATGAGGTTTTGACAATGGCGCTGATGTTATGTTTTGGTGCATGATGTTTCTTTGTGGATGTACCTTTCTCTGTGCTGCAGAATGAGGAATTGCCTCTGATCCACAGAGATTAATGTTAACATAAAAATAACATAAAAATAACAATGCCTTTGGAAGATAAAATAAAATCCAATTTTCTTGTGTACAGCTCATTTGAATATAACTCTAATGATGGTGTTAATGTTTTTTCCTCGTCTCTTGTTCCTGTATTGCAAATGGACCCTCTCCTGTATTGTATATTAGATGCTGCAATCACACAGACCCACCATTTCTGGACCAGGTTTGGCACTCACATTTATAATTATGTCTTTAGCAGGCATGTTTAATGTCGCTGATTGCACTGCAATCTGTATGCAGACATGATTTCTGATTGTGTGTGGGTTCTGTCTGTCTTTAGGTCACGTCTCTATGGTTATACCTATATGAAGTCTCCATATGAAGTCTCCTTGCTTATGGCGATGCAATGCACCAGATGATGGCATGCCATAGCTCTCTGTTGTTCATGACACCTGGAAGCGCCTCTGTTCTGAGACCAGTTCCTTGACAGATGTTGTCCAGGAAGGTTTCATGTGGTCTTCCAGGAGGTTTTTGCCCAGGAGAGTGTAGCAACAGTATGAGACTGCTGGCTGGCATCTCGAGATGTCACAATAAACAGATTGGACTAACTGAGTGAAGGGATAGCAGAGAGGAGAAGGCCTGATGGAAATACAGTACATGATCTTCAGTTCAGTAGCCTATTTCTCACACCCACTGTAGCCTACATAGTGTTCAGTGTGCATGTCTGCTCATGTCATGATCCAGGCAGCAAACTCAACATGCCATTTTACTAAAACCTTGAATTAATAACCTCGTCTGACTAGGATCTGATGTCATCCAGTCGGTACGGAGCTGCTCCTCTGAGCCTTAACCTCTGAATGCCATCTCTCTGATGCTCTGATCCTCTGAGCCTTAACCTCTGAACACCACCTCTCTGATGCTCCTTCTTTCTATCCCTCCTTCTTTCCAGCTGACAGATACAATTTCACTAGTCAGGCAGCCTACTGTACTGTATGATGGCTGAGGGGTTTTAATGAGGCAGAAGATCCCTGTTAGCGATGACTTTTTAATTACCAGAGGGGCCACATTCTTTCCTCGTCAGCAGTCGGACCATTTTAAGCCCATCAAATAATTTCAGGATGCTTATCCACCCTTATGTTCGGGTGACCATTACCATTAAATGGGATGATATAATTGATGAGAGTGGTACTGGTAAAATGATTGTGGCAGTCTATTGTAACTGCTGCAACCAACTCAGTGGCCTTGTGGTTTGAGCGTCCGCCCTGAGATTGGAATGTTGGGAGTTTGATCCCCAGCGAAGTTGTAACAAAGACTGTAAAAATGGGACCCAATACGTCTCTGCTTTGCACTCAGCATTAAGGTGATAGATTGGGGTTAAGGCCCTGCGATGGACTAGCATCCTGTCCAGGCGGTGTACTTGCACCTCATGCTACAGAAACAGCAGATTGGCTCATAGGAGTAGCAGCTTGTCTTAGGAAGGCTACTTACTACTGCAGAAGCACTTATTAAAAGTTAAACCAGGACATAAAAAATGATATAGGCCAAGGCTATGTACCAACTATATCATGCATGTGAATACTTCTGAACCGCAATCAGTTCCTGATAAAGAAAGTATATTCCCAAAATACAAACAAAACATTTGTGTATAGAGATCAATTACATACCAATGCAAGGATTTCCCTTTAATGTCCCTCAATTATTAGTCTCTGCATGCCGAAATTACCCAAACATAAGGCCAAGGAACAAAACACCTTTAAATGAAATATAAAGTCTCATTGATTCAATTATACCAACAACATGGCACTCACCCCTCACTTAAAAAGAAGACGCTTTCTCGCCTTGAAAAACATTTACTTTCAATCAGAATCTTTCATTACTTCAGGAGGGCATATCCCCAAGTCCAAACAGTGTAGAAGCCTCCTAGTGCGAGGCACCCCCGTGGGACTGAAGTTGCTTTGAACATTTTTACATAATGAAGTTCATATCTATACTGTTGTGAAGTGGAGGGAAAGCATTTGAATAGGAAGTGCTAATATTTGAATCCCTCGCTCCCATGACAGAAACACATTCTTTGAAAATAAAAACAAACAAACAAACAAGCAAACATCTTTCAGCGTTTCCTCCCAGAAATTGTTTTTGTTAGAGCAAAGCTCAGAAAAGTTATTGGCCACAGATGTTATCATTGCCTGTACAGTGTAGGCCTATACAGTGCCTTCAGAAACTATTCACTCTACTTTACTTGTTTAACATTTTGTTGTGTTAAAGCCTGAATTTAAACAAAAATTGAATTGAGATGTGTCACTGGCCTACACCAAATACCCCATAATGTGCAATGATGTTTTTAGAAATGTTTGCAAATTAATGAAACACGAAAAGCTGAAATGTCTTGAGTCAATAATTATTCAAACCCTTTGTTATGACAAGCCTAAATAAGTTCAAGAGTAAAAATGTGCTTAACAAGTCACATTATCTGTAAGGTCCCTCAGTCGAGCAGCGAATTTCAAACACAGATTCAACCACAAAGACCAGGGAGGTTTTCCAATGCCTCGCAAAGAAGGGCACCTATTGGTAGATGGGTAAAAAAAAAAAAAAAGCAGATATTGAATATCCCTTTGAGAATGGTGAAGTTATTAATTACACTTGAGATGGTGTAACAATACACCCAGTCATTCCAAAGATACAGGCATCCTTCCTAACTAAATTGCTCAGGGATTTCACCATGAGGCCAATGGTGACTATTAAAACAATTAATGTTTATCCCCCTAGAGTCGATTCATGCACCGGTGCGTCAATCTAAATGACACAAGAAAATAATCTGCATTAAAATCTGTCAGATTAAGCTAGAGATGTTTGTGTTGCATTGGATACGTCTCAATCCACCACATCCGCCAGTGTCTCACTTCCGCATCTGCGTGAAAGTAGGGGTGTTTGTCACAGACCATGAGACACCTCGAAAATCCGTCTTCTCACATAAACGTCTGTAGCGTATGAACGGTTGGACCTAGAAACTTATGACCACTCCATGGAAAGGGGAGACTCTCACGAACACGATGGTCATGTTCCTGGTTTTTCTCTACGGCCCCCACAAGTGTCAGGAGACTCGTCTGAAGTTAGTACCATCAATGTGCCAACTTCTGTTTGGTAGCGTCTGAACCGTTTAGGCTACAAACTAATGGGACCCCACTGTGAAAAGGGGCGTGGCGGCCGTGCACTTCCTCCAGGACTGACACATAGAAGAAATACCATGCCCCGATTGAACTCCACCTCATTAGTTTGCACTATATATCAACATTTTGTCTGTGATTGAATCAACATTATATCAGCCCGTCTTAATTAAAGGGGCAGTGTTGTATTTTCAGAAAGGCTTGAATATGTAGGCAGAGGGGTAGCCTACATTGTCTAATTATCTGTATGGTAATCATTAATTACAATTTGTAAAGTAGTTTCTTTCATTATACAACAAAATTTACAGTCGCCTATTTGGCCCATGGTGTTGTAGACCAAGTAAAAAATCATTAATTCATATCAAGCCCTTCATAATGTAAAAACGTTTTTTAAAGTCTAATGCAATGCAGGCCTGCATTGAACACCACATATAGGCTACTGTAGGCTATATCATAGAAATCAAAAGCTATTTCCATGTGAAAATGTTATGGGATTTGCTCCTTTGGTTTTGTTGGTAGGCCTACATTATGCTCAAATAGCCACAATAGCCTATTGGCTACTTTCTAAAATTGTAAGGGCACAGCCTCAGTGTTCACTGTAAACACGCACCGGAAGTTGCACAAAATTCTCACAACTTTCACGTTTCCGCTCACAATACCAAAAATTTGCTCAGTGCCCCCAAAAATGTGTAGGAACATTGCTTATGAACACGATGGTGTTCTCCGTTTTGCTCTAATACCCCCACAAGTGGGACTCGTCTGAAGGTAACCGGTACCGGTAAAAAAAAATGAATGGAAGTATGAAGGTAGATTTGTGCCTACCCCAAAAAAGGGATTAAATATGTGTAAAAAAAAAATATCTCCTATATTTAGGACAGACACTTCAAAACCTTGTTTTTATTATTTATTTTTTGACTGTCCTTTTTGCCATTTATGAATGTGTTGTTCAAGGTCTTTCTATAGGATTTAGTAATAAAGGCCAAAATTAATGTTTTTCTATATTTTTGGGATACCTAAAGGGGTCCTAAAATTCAAAATGAAATTGCTAAATAATCCATAGTATGACCATCTTAAAACAATTACATTAGTGTTAGGCTGTCAGAACCATTTCAGGGACTAAACAGAACCATCCTAGCAGGGAACAGAGGTTGAGAAACACTGTTGTTGACCCCAGTGTAAGTGGGCAAAGGGTACCTGCAATACCAACACAACGTTGGAAACTACAGTACAACTTCAGTAATCAGGGAAGAAGTTCTACTGTTTCATTGCTGAAATATAGTTGAGTGTTGGGGTATCATTCATCTGTCTGACATAATGCAGCAGCTTTGAACAACCAATCAATTGTTCCCATCAGTGCACTTTCTTTGATAAATCAACAGCCCGAAGTCTAGGTAGAAGTCCTTTGATTTTATTGATTTTAACATGTGAATTCCTTTTCTTTTCACAGTCGATGTGAAGCCTGAGGTTCGACAAAATCATCTTGCTTTACTTCTTCAAATTCTAACAGACCAAAACACAAAGAATAGGCCTAGTTCTTATCTGAAAAACAACCAACAGTCAAAGGTCAGGTAAAGAGAAGACATCATTTCCCATCACATGAGCCTGTCATGTAAAATGTAATTTACCAAGAGAAATAAAAATGAGATCATTGTACATTATTGATCCACCTGTAAAAAGGGCCACGTGTCAACCTTCTACACTTTATCAGTTTCTCTGCAGCCAGACAGCCTGACGATCACTGTTCCCAGTGATTCTCAACAAGACTCTGGGGACAGGGGAAAGGAGTAAGGGGTCGCACACAGTCCATCTTCGGTAATATTGAAGTTTTGAACCACAACCCATTCCAATCCCCATTACTATGACCCAGTATTGAAGAAAAAAAATCCATATTGCGATATACCGAAGATATATCTCTACTGAATTACATCAGAATGACTGGGAGTGTGAGACGTGTCAGACACTTCTCTGGAGGAGCCTCTCTGGCTGTTTTCTTCACGTTTGTATTAAGTTCAGGTTTCTGTGGTGTCCAGAGGAGGAAATAGGTAGGATGGTTGTGTATTATTGGCAGAGTGAATGACCCTGTCGAACAGATAGAGGACGTCTAGGCTGCCAGGTAAAATGAGTAAACTGGCTGGTGGGAATAGGAGAGACAACAACAGACTAATAAAGATATTCCACACTACTCCAGAGAGAGGGACATGGAGACACGGAGACATAGGACAATGAACCTGAGGAGTAATGAATAAAAGAGTTCTAAGCATATTTCATCTCACAACCTACATCGGCTGTGAGAAGAGACCATTAGGAGGCATTCAAGTGTGGCTCAGTTGTTAGGGGGAAAAACACAGACTCAATCATAGACTTAATCATTTCTGTTTCACCTAATCTCAACATTCAGTGCTGGTACAACTTGCTGAGAATCACACTACCTTCATTTTGTAAATAGTTTGACATATTAACAAGATTGTTGTCCGTTTTCTTTTAAAGAGACCTACTTCAAAACATCCCTTACAAAAAAGGATTAAAGTTTTGAAACTGCTGTAAAAGTGCAGTAACTGCAGTCGACTGTGGTATTTTGGATGCGGTAATTGCAGAATAACTGCAGTTATGATGCACTGTAACTGCAGTTACACTGCAAACTTACTGCAGTAAAATGTTTTTATTTTGGATGCAGTATTTGAAGCATGCTGCAGTTATACTGCAATCTGACTGCAATGTTTTTTCATACGGGATGAGAGCATTGTTAGATCTCAAGCGATTAGTAAGACTACACCACAGTTGAAAGGGGTTAGTTATGATAATTTTGTACCACACACTGTTGGCTAGTCTATATCAAATCAAACAATTATCATCATTAGCTAATTAATTGAATTAGCATTAATAGCCATTGATAAGATGCTTGTTTATCCATAATCAGAACCTTTACTTGGTGATACTTTCTTTGTTCTCGATTCGGAAGTCACTGATTCCTTCCAAACTCCCATGGCTAGTTGCAGGTGGAACGATGGAATTTAGAAATTAAATATGTTTTTCCTCCATGAGCAATCCAACAATGTACAGTACCACTCAAAAGTTTGGACACACCTACTCATTCAAGGGTTTTTCCTTATTTTTACTAGGTTCTACATTGTGGAATAATATTGAAGACATCAAACTATGAAATAAAACATATGGAATCATGTAGTAACCAAAAAAAAGTGTTAAACAAATCAAAATATATTTTAGATCTTAAATTCTTCAAAGTATCCACCCTTTGCTTTGATGACAGCTTTGCACACTCTTGGCATTCTCTCAACCAGCTTCATGAGGTAGTCACCTGGAATGCATTTCAATTAACAGGTGTGCGTGTTAATTGTGGAATTGATTCCCTTCTTTATGCGTTTGAGCCAATCAGTTGTGTTGTGACAAGGTAGGGGTGGTATACAGAAGATAGCCCTATTTGGTAAAAGACCAAGTCCATATTATGGCAAGAACAGCTCAAATAAGCAAAGAGAAATGACAGTCCATCGTTACTTTAAGACATGAAGGTCAGTCGATACGAAACATTTCAAGAAGGCATCAAGCGCTATGATGAAACTGGCTCTCATGAGGACTGCCACAGGAAAGGAAGACCCAGAGTTACCTCTGCTGCAGAGGATAAGTTCATTAGAGTTAACTGCACATCAGATTGCAGCCCCAAAAAATGCTTCACAGACACATCTCAACATCAACTGTTCAGAGGAGTCTGCGTGAAATTGGTCCAAATTTTCTTTCTTGGTCGAATTGCTGCAAAGAAATCACTACTAAAAGGACACCAATAAGAAGAAGACCGGTGGAAATCTGTCCTCTGGTCTGATGAGTCCATATTTGAGATTTTTTGTTCCAACCGCCGTGTCTTTGTGAGACGCAGAGTAGGTGAACGGATGATCTCTGAATGTGTGGTTCCCACCATGAAGCATGGAGGGGGTGTGATGGTGCTTTGCTGATGACACTGTATGTGATTTATTTAGAATTCAAGGCATACATAACCAGCATGGCTACCACAGCATTCTGCAGCGATACGCCATCCCATCTGGTTTGTGCTTAGTGGGACTATCATTTGTTCTTCAACAGGACAATGACCCAACACACCTCCAGGATGTGTAAGGGCTATTTGACCAAGAAGGAGAGTGATGGAGTGCTGCATCAGATGACCTGGCCTCCACATTCACCTGACCTCAACCCAATTGACATGTGTGGGATGAGTTGGACCGCAGAGTGAAGGAAGAGCAGCCAACAAGTGCTCAGAATATGTGGGATCTCCTTCAAGACTGAAAAGCATTCCAGGTGAAGCTGGTTGAGAGAATGCCAAGAGTGTGCAAAGCTGTCATCTAGGCAAAGGGTGGCTACTTTGAAGAATCCAAATCTAAAATATACTTTGATTTGTTTAACACTTTTTTGGTTACTACATGATTCTCTAGGTGTTATTTCATAGTTTGATGTCTTCACTATTAATTTACAATGTAGAAAATAGTAAAAATAAATAAAAACCCTTGAATGAGTAGGTGTGTCCAAACTTTCGACTGCTACTGTATATGCCGCCATCTTCGATTATCTTTGTCTTCTCTCATTGATCAAGATAGGTGAGTATCATTAAAAGCGACGCTTGATTTCTGAGTCTTGCACATGATGTGCAGCACTTTGGGGTGGACACCCACCTTTTCAATCAATGAGAGAAGACAAAAATACTCTGAGAGGGCGACATATACATTTTGGATTAATTCATGAAGCAAAAATTGACAGAAGTACATGCACGTGATGAATGCATACTAACCAAGGTCTTGCAGGTGTTTACATAGTTTTGCGCATGTGCCAGGTGATAGAATTCTCAACGGCAGTACCAGTGTTTTGAAAAGTCACTTTAATAATAATTTCCTGTGGATATCTTTTCTCAAACAGGACAAACCACACAGATAACCGAACCAGTAGAGTAAATTCAACATTCTGGCTTTTAGAGCTCGCGATAGGAAATGTTCCAAACAAATACATGGCATTTACTGTATCTCAGACTGTGTAATCAGAGGTATCACAGTCTGATTTTAGGCAAATTGTTGGCTAGCTAGCAAGCAAATCTAGCTACTTCATGAGCATCATTTTTTTGTTTCTAACAGGATGTTTTTGGAGACTTTATTAATGTTTTATCTGTGGCACTGCAACTGCAGAACGAGCATGAGGAAGTCTATCGCTGGTGGGGTAAGTTTCTCAAAACCAATAAGTTTCTGAAATCACAAAAAAAGTTTCTGGACACTTCTATAACATGCCATTTACATTCAAAATACAGATTAAATGAAAAAAGTGAACCTGTCCTTTAAAGCCTATTTACAGAGAGTAAATTTATGCACCAGAAGTGTCCGTATTGTTTCTCCCCTATTTTTTTAATTTAACCTTTATTTTACACCTGTACAGTTTGAATGTAGGTTGCAGATATTATATTGAGAATATATGTCATTGTGTTTGTGGTCTGACAATGCCCTCTGAATTGCCCCAGAGGGACTTCATAACATTGTCTTGAATTGATTTTGATCCCTCAATCTGATCACCATTTAAATGACACAGTAGTTTGGAATAAGCACTCAATTCAGTCTCTTTTGGGCAGGTGTGTCATAAAGATGTAATGTTCACTGATCCCATTCTTGAATCATCAGCGCCACTCAGAGGCCAACGGCTGTATTGTTGAACAATTGCTTTAAATGCTACGTGTGTGAGTGTGTGTACACCTGCAAGTGTGTGCAGTAAGTGTGCGCGTGTGATTACACATTGAATATCGCTGTAAATAATGATATCTCAAGACTGAGCTTGTCTAACAAAATCAATAACTGTGATTACCGATCCTCATCATTAGGAGAAATGCTGCTCTCCTGACAGCAGGCCTCTTTTAATCCAAGCTACTCACAGTGAGACAGCATTGATTGCTGCTGCCATGCTCTGCATAATTCAGCCATGCTGCTCATCCTCATAGAGCGATAAAAATATTACCCTCAGGGGAAAAAGTCAACAGGAGAGTTAAAGTTGCAAATCATCACTTCATCCCCCTTTCTTTTTTTCTCCAGTAGCGTCTCCGTAGCTCATCATGAGGACGAGGCCCTATCTCCACGTTCTGCAGAAATATCAATATAGATTCATGAGTCTCCCTGAAGCAAGGTCCTCAGCTAATTAAATCTGTTATCACTTTGTAGTGTAAAAACAGCAGAGGGGGGGCTGCATGTTGAAATGAGGGCCAGTAGAGTTTTACTTAACAAAGAAAGATAATTGGGTTCAGGGCCGTTCGTTCTCCTCATAAAACACAGAGGTTTCTACTCCCCATCAGGCTACTGATATCAATGCTCTGTCTGTGCTGCTCAGCTAGTGCACTACTTCACACACACAGACAGAGACAGATTAACTTATTAAACCCAGAGGAAAAACTAAAAATACTCATGGGCGAAGCAGCAACGGCTCCTCTTGCAGCGAAATATGCATTTGCCTGCCATAACCTGAGGGATACTGAATAATAACATCTGCATAGTAAGCAGTTACTTAATTATTATTACTGTTATTGTTATTACTAATATTAATATTACAAACAGTAGTGGTAGGGGTAGTAGGGGTGATGGCAATAATAGCAGTTTGATGATGGTGGTAGTAGTAGTAATAATGATGGTAGTTGTAGTACTGATGTAATGGTGAGGATGACAGTTAGAAAATAAAACTATAACTATGTTTATCCTTTTATATTTATTATATTTCTACTATTGACTGTTACCATTTTATTGTTGTTATTTTCTTTAGCTAATTCTTTATTTGTATTACTATTTACTACCATTTTATATTGTTATTCATTATTTTATTACAATGTATATTGTATACGTTATTGCTTAGGCAATATTGACGCAATGTTTTTCATGCCAATAAAGCAGCTTGAATATGAATTTGAGAGAGAGACTACTTCACCTGGAGACAGTGAGACTACTTCACCTGGAGACAGAGAGACTACTTCACCTGGAGACAGAGAGACTACTTCACCGGGAGAGAGAGAGACTACTTCACCTGGAGACAGAGAGACTACTTCACCTGGAGAGAGAGAGACTACTTCACCTGGAGACAGAGAGACTACTTCACCTGGAGAGAGAGAGAGACTACTTCACCTGGAGACAGAGAGACTACTTCACCTGGAGAGAGAGAGAGACTACTTCACCTGGAGACAGAGAGACTACTTCACCTGGAGACAGAGAGAGACTACTTCACCTGGAGAGAGAGACTACTTCACTTGGAGACAGAGAGACTACTTCACCTGGAGACAGAGAGACTACTTCACCTGGAGACAGAGAGACTACTTCAC